>NC_081420.1:57140101-57845101 GCF_949786415.1 Peromyscus eremicus | reverse complement strand
CTCAACCTGTGGGTCGGGTCAAGCAACCCTATCACAGGGTTGTATATCAGATACTCTGCTTATCAAATAACTACATTACGATCATAATAGCCGCAACATTACAGTTATGAAGTGGCAACAGAAATAATGTTGTGGTTGGGGTCACCACAATATGAAGAGCTGGGTTAAAGGGTCACAGCATCAGGAAGGCTGAGAACCACTGCAAGGTGGTTCAGAACAAGGACAAGGTGGGAGTGGGGCAGGGGAATGGGAGTAGATATGAGCAAAATGCATTGCTACGAATACATACGTGTGTGAAATTCACAAAGAACAAATAAAATACTTTACAAATAAAAAGATAGAAGAAAAATGAGCTTTATTCTGAAAATGAGAGATATTTGCTTCTTTCATAAATTATGAACCAGTATCTTCAAGTGAAACTCTAGAGTGAAAACAGAATGATTAAAACAGGTTCAGTTTTCATAATTCCTGATGTCCCCCAGGGTAGACTCTTAAAGAGAAGACAGAGAAAAAATTAGGAAATAATAATTGAAAGAAAAAATTCATTTTAATTAATTTGCTATAAAACATTCTTTATTTGGTGTGATTTGAGGTAGGTTTTACAATCAATTACACTGAGTGAGACATTTAATAAGCACACTGAACTCTGATGAAACCCAACACCCAACTTCACACACTCTCTTAATACCTAGTTGGTAAACCTAAACAAATAGATTTATAATGACTTGTAGACAATTCCCATGCAATAGCCGTATTATTAAATCTAAAGCATCATTAAAGGTTAATTATATTTAAAATCATTGAGATTTAACAATGATGTAATATACAGAGAAGATATTTATCTTCTCCTGTGTGTGCTGTAATTACTAAACCTCGGTGAATTTCTCTCTTTAATACTACCGTTCTCCTGGCTAAATAGCCCGTCTGACTGAATCCTACGCCCACAACCCAGCGTGACTCTCTCTGCTTCAGACCTTTAGAGTCTTTCTTATCCGTATTCCTTCTTCTCCATCTTTACCCAAGATCTTGTCAATATCTTCAAAGAGAAAATTGTCACTGTGTGGAGAGAATTCCCACCACCACCCTTTTTTTCCTTTCCTTAGACACATCTTTCTCTTCACAGCCCCATAGTCTCCTTAGAATTGAAACATTTAAGATATTGAATATAATTTTTATCTGTATTAATCCCATTCAGTAAATTCTATCCTAAATTAAACTTGCCAAGCTCTCTCTCTCTCTCTCTCTCTCTCTCTCTCTCTCTCTCTCTCTCTCTCTCTCTGTGTGTGTGTGTGTGTGTGTGTGTGTGTGTGTGTGTGTCAGGGGGGACATGTGTTAAATCTGACTATTACTAAACTTTAATAAACACATCCAGGTTTACTCCATTCCAGAAATCAAGCAACACTATCATCTTCTTGTCCACCATCACAGCACAACACACCATCTATCTTGCCATTCTGCTTTACTATCACAGATGAAAGACACGCTACTGAGAATCTGGGTGTCCATCATTTCAATCTCAGTGGTTTCAACCTTCTCATGTCAAGTACGCAAGCATGTTGTTATAGTGTGGATCTTTATCATATGAACCACAGCTTTCAAAGTATTGCTCTCTGAGACTCCTGTTGGGAATGAAAAGCTCCCTCCCACACTTCCGGTCATCTGATTTTCATCACATGTTCCTATTCCCCTGAACTACACTTACTCCATTTTCTTCCCATTCTGTCAGCCAACCATAGCCTACTGGCTGCCCTTGTCACTTGCTCAGCCAAAACTGTGCCTGTTGACTATTTTAGAACTATTGGTAGTGGTTCCTAAAGCTACATGCTCCCTTTCCTCAACCAAAGCTTCTAAGCCAATCCCCAGTCTCAGCTGCTCTCCCTGCTCTTCACTTCCTCAGTCACCTCTGCATCCCAACCTGCAATGTCTGCTGGCACAATCATGAGATGAAACAGACTGAGTGTTGGGTTGATGAAGCTTTCTATATTTGTGAAAAATACCTGAGCAAAACAACTTCATGGAGGACAATTCATGGTGCCCATAGTTTGAGAGGTTTTGGTCCATCATGGCAGAAGTCTGTGATGCCCAAAGCAGTTCATGTTATGGCAGCCAGGAAGCAGGGTGGGCTGTCTATGCTACAAGACTTCCTCCTTTTTCCTTTTACATTCTATCCAGGTCCCTAGATTATGGAATGGTGCTTCCCACAATCATCACCCTTCTTCTTCTCTTACTTAATCCTCTCTGGAAATGCTGAGGCAGAATTGCTAATGTAAAAAGCAAAGACTGGGGAAAATCTCTTTGGACATGAGATGTATGCACGCCTTCTCACTTCCAACAAGGTTTGAAGGTTGACTGTTCCTCAGTTCAACCCTGACATCTCACCTCTAAATGTTTCTGATTAACCTATCCCTCTCCTTTAGCCCAATTTCAAAAGATTTGGTGGTTTCCAAAGACAGTTCATGCTTGCTGAAGGACTAATCTTGACCCTGCCTATGCTTTTACACACACACACACACACACACACACACACACACACACACACACACACACCCCTTAATCCTCTGACTCAATTTCTTCTTCTTGATAAGCTTGTTAATAGATACAAATGTCTTCTAGCACCTCTATCTGTGATTCCAGGAGTTGTTAAGCCCTTGGACAGCCATTTGCTTGGAAAATTAGACATTCTCTACCATTGACTTTCTTTTTCTGTGCTGGGAATTGAACCCAGGGCTTTGTGTATGCTAGGCTAGGGCTCTACCCTTCAGTCAAATTCCAAGTCCTCTCTGCCTCCCTCTTTAATCACTCCCCAGGGCTTCTGTCTATCAGACTAGATTCCCTCCTTGTGATTATCCAAATGACTTAGTCTTGTAGCTTTTCTTGTGTCTCAGCCTTCAAATGTCTTCATCCTCCTGTAAAGCTCTGGATGGTTTTGTGGAATTTTAAGGAAGCAGAATGTCACATGGGCTTTGTAAGCAAAGCCAGCCTGAGTTTGAATTCCAGCTCTGTAATTTAACAGATGTGTGATCACAGAAATGTCATTTCATGTCTCTGAATTTTGACTCTTCACATTCAACTGGGACGAATCATCACAGTAGCTTGGCAAAACCAACAGGAGAATTAATAGTCACAGGGGCCAGCGAGATGGATCAGAGCATAAAGGTGCTTGCCACGAAGGTTTGATGACCAGGACCCGCACGGTAGAAAGAGAGAACTCGCTCCCATAAACGATCATCTAACACCCACAGGCATGGTGTGCCGGGTGCAAACACACCAAGGAAATTTCAAAGAGAAAAGGAATATTAAGACATAGTCTATTCCTAGATTCCAAGCATGGTGGCACATGCCTGTGAGGTCAATAGTCAGGAGACTGAGGGCGAAGGATTGCAAATTTCAAGACAGCCTGAGCTGCGTTATAAAGCCCTGTCTCACAAAACAACAAAGAGGGAACCTGCCATGAATTCATGAGAGCTATTACTGTGGGCTTTCGAAGCCTTTCTTCCCACATTCACTAACTGTCTGAGTTCTTTCATTATTTCCTAAGCAAATAGTTGTGGGTCGTCTCCTGGACAGCGAGTACTGCACTGGCCTCTCCCGCTCTGACCCTGTGGTCTCTCAGAACACAGATTCAGCATGATAGGTTGACTCCTTCTCTGTTTCCTTCACCGTCTTCCTTCATCATCGCATTTCCGAGGGTGTGCATGTGTCTCCTCACCCATTAACAAAGCCTAAAATTTCATACGGACCCTGGATTTCATACCATAAAATTGAACATCAGCACTTCAGGTATCTAAGTTGACATACTGCAATGTGCCAACTCCTAGCACCGGGTTTACAGGTGACTTTCCTTTGCTGTAGACCAGGAAATGTTTTGTTTTTTTGGTTTTTTTTTTTTGTTTGTTTGTTTTTTCAAGACAGGGTTTCTCTGTGTAGCTTTGCGCCTTTTCCTGGAACTCACTTGGTAGCCCAGGCTGGCCTCGAACTCACAGAGATCCGCCTGCCTCTGCCTCCCGAGTGCTGGAATTAAAGGCGTGCGCCACCACCGCCCGGCTTAGACCAGGAAATGTAATAAAACGATGCATGCTTTTAAAGCACATGGAACATACTAAGTTATTACTAGGTATTGTTCCATCCAGCTATGACCAATCAATCCGTTTGCACTGTTAAATACGCTAGTGGGTGCCTTTCCCCCCCACCCCACAGAGGCCCTTGTTTAGCTTGTCATTACTCTGGAACTCTGTGGTGACCTGTTTTCCCAAGAAGAGGGCATCCAGCCATTGGCCCGGGTACAGAAATAGTCTTGCATCAATGACAGCGGAGCATCTCAAAGGCTTGTAGCCACATGCAGAGGATGCTACTGATGGCGGACACAGCTCTAATTTAAATGGTATCAGAGTAAGCAGGATGCTACTTGTAGAATGAAACTTCTCAAGCCCTTACCTGAAAAGATAAGGTTGAAACCATGAACATTTTGCATAGCTTAAAAATGACATCTGTAAACATTTGCAGGAGTCTGCTCTATATCCACTGCAGCCATGCAATTTTTAAATAGCAAAATACAATTTTTAAAGCAAAATAGACCACCCTGCTGAACCCCACCCATTCCTTGCAGGGACCCCATGCACCCCAAAATATTCATATTTATTCAGAAATCCAAGAAAAGGGAAAAATGAAAATATGTGAACTGCCAAAAGTGTAGGGTCTCTCTTTAAAAAAAAAAAATCCCCACAGTGTGCCTGTTCAGCCACAGCTCATCTGGGAATTGTTTGAAGGATAATGACAGTAATAATTATGATTACTTATACTTAATTCCCCCTCATAGGGGCGTTGTGAAGATTAATGAGTTAATGCTCATAATGTGTTTTTAGTTCCTCGATGAAAGCTGCTATGAAAGCCAGATTACTATTATGATTATTATTGTTTATGTTAGACCATTCTTGTGGTGGACTCCTTTCCCTGCCTGCCCCCTACATTCTCATCAAGAAGTACAGCCACTTCGGTGAGGAATAAACCACTGGCCTCAGAAGCAAGTTCATCAGTCAGAAGTATTGAACAGAGGGGTGGGAGACAGACATACATATATATATATATATGTATATATATATATATATATATATATATATATAGGGAGAGAGAGAGAGAGAGAGAACACAGAAGCCCAGGTTCCTTATGCTCTATAGTCTCAGTTGGACAGAAAGGACAGGAAGAGGTAGCTACAAATGTTCAGTTCTAATGAGAACTGAATCAGCAATGTATACATCTTCCCAGAGAGACTTCTGGCAAAGCCATTGGTGCTGCCAAACGAGGTATGTACAGACAGTGTTGAGGTAATTTTTAAAACAAGTCTTAGAGATTAGCTTTTGATCACTTAAAATCAAAGACCCACAAAAGCCACATATTGGCAAATTGCTATGTGATCTCTCTTTCTCTCTGTTTCTGTCTGTCTCTGTCTCTCTGTCTCTGTGTGTGTGTGTGTGTGTGTGTGTGTGTGTGTGTGTGTGTGCACCTCTGCCCCTCAGTGGAGACCCACTACGTACTGTGTAGCCCAGGCTAGTCTCCAACTGTTGGTACTCCTCAATACTAGGGTTACAAGTGCATGCCACCACATCCAGCTACTCTTTTTTTATTTTATTTTATTTTATTTTTTGAGAAAATTATTGCAAACTTGCTTTTTTCCCCCTCTTCTTGGGTCTATACCAAATAATGTTTACTGAACAAGACAAGAAGACAGAATCTCTTGAAGGAGACCCTTTCTTTCCTTTCTTTCTTTGACCTCGGGCATGGGATAGAGGGTGGGGTTCCAAGCAAACTTCTTGTCTCAACCTTTCAAGTAGCTGGGACCAGAGGTGAACCACTCTGCCCAGCTTTAAAAGGTGGTGTTTAAAGACTTATTTGTGAACCAGTTGTTGGTTTAGTCGGTCGGTTGGTTTGGTTTGGTTTTGAATCAGGGTCCTGCTATGTAACCCAAACAATCATACTGAGTACTGGGATTACAGTACCCCACCACACCCAAATTAAAGCATAGCATCTAAATAGCCTAAGTGAGGTCTGAGTGGGAGAGTAGGGCACAAGCCTAGTTGCATCTACAGCTCTGGAAGTCAGAGATGATGCTTTCCCTATGACAGGCTCTGGATCCAGTCTTTGAATTTATATACAGAAATGGTAATTGCCTTTGCTCAATAATGAAACTGTTTTCCATAGGGCTCGAAAGGCAGTAGGTCATCCAAAAGGCCCCTTGTATGTGGCCCAAATGTAATGATAAATGCATGTAACATATGTTTGGCCCCTTAAGACATGCAGTAATACACAAATGAACCCAAATGTCCCCAAAGAAAACAGAAAACAAAGACACCCTTCCTCTGTCCAAACATCTACCTTCTCGTTTGAAAATTGCCATTTACTTCTACACCTCAACTCCAAAAGGTCATAAAATTGTGTAAAGACATCAAGACTCCTCTTTATACTACAGAGTAGAGGCTGCTGACTTCCCAATGCCTGCTCTCCATTTTTTCCTAGGAATGGAACCTTAACTTGAGCCAAGCACTTTACTACCAGGAAGAAAGGGCCACACTTCCCAAGCTCCCTTGCAGCTAGGTGTGCCCAGGTGACTCAGTCCTGGCCGAGGAGAGTTTGGCAGACATGTGTTGGCTTTAACTTAGCTGGCAAGCATCACTTTCATTCTTCCCTGCTTCCTCTTTCCTGTAGCTTGGCAATCTGGCATGGCAGCAGAAATTGTAATAGTTATTGCAATCCTTCAGGACCATGAGTCACCCCTACAGAATAAAAGGCAGGATAACACCCCCCCCACAACCGTCTCCTCAAAAATGTCCACATCCAAATCTCTGGGATCTGTGAATAACTTAGACAATATAGCAAAGGAAAATTAAGGCTGCCAATGGAGCGAACCACAAAATAGGGAAGTTCCCATGGATTCTCTGAATGAGTCCAGGTAGTTGTAAGTCCTTAAAGGTAAAACAGGGAAGTTGAGGATTTAGCTCAGTGGTAGAGCACTTGCCTAGCAAGTGTAAGGCCCTAGGTTTGATCCTCAGCTCAAAACAAACAAACAAACAAACAAACAAACAAAAGGTGAAACAAGGTGATGAATTTAATCCCAGAATGAGAGAAGAGCCAATACCTATCAACATGAAGATGGAAAAGGGGACCATAAGTCATGCAACATTTGGAAACTTCTAGAAGCTACAAAAAGCTTCCTGTAAGATGAGTCTACCAATCCTTCATGGTAACCCAATGAAGTCTATTATAATTATTAACTTCCCTCACTACTACAGCTGACAGAAACTGACAGAAACATCTTAAGGGAAGAAAGATATATCTTGGCTCACAGTTTCAGGATTTCAATCCATCATTGCAGGGAATGCACTGCAGGTTTGTGGTGCTGAGTATGGGGCCAGGATTCCTCAGTGGCAGGCAGGGAGTGGAGAGGAGCTAGACTGGAGTCAGAAGCGGTGTACCTTCCAAGCCTACCCCTGTTAACCTCACCTGCTTTTGCTAGCTAGACCCTAAGTTCCAGAGGCTCCCCAGCCCTCCAAAATCAGGCCGCTAGCCAAGGACCACTTGTTCAAACACATGAACTTGTGAAGAATGTTTCACATTCAAAGCTTAACTCCTATTTTGTGGCCTTAATGGTAACAAGTGTGTGTTGTTTTCGGCCCCTGAGTTAGTGATGATTTGTTCTAGCAGGAAGAGGAAATTCATATGGCAGTGCTGAGGATAGCAGAGAGAAGTATTGAGAGGATCCTGGATCCTGATTACTTTGAGGGGCTCCACGGTCACCCAAATGACTTCATTCCAAGTATATATTCTATGAAAGAACAATGAATTTTGCTGTTACCATGTCATATTTCTCCTATTATTTATTAACTCTGTTTTCCCCTGCAGATCTCCAAGCAGTCCATATTTGCCTTTCCATGGCCACCCCAAGCCACAATCCCCTGACTAGCCCTTTTAAGATGTAAAACAAATAAAACATTTTCCCATAACCTAAAAAGAATGAGTGCACCCAGATTGGGTGGTCCAGATAAAAGCCTTTGTCAGGTCCAAACTGGAAATAAAGACCATTCTAATTTACCATGCCTCCTCACCCCCTCCCCCACAAGGCAACCAGACACCTTCCCTCAGGGAACAAGAAACTAGGTCCCTGGTGAGCGACCCCACAACAGGTTCATGTTGGAAGAGGCAGGAGAAACTCCATGGAAATTTGGAATGAGGTAAGAGTAAAATGTTTGTTTCAACTAATTACCCCAGAAAGGGATGGCAGCCAGGACAGCCTGGGATTATCTGTGTCCTGGTATTCTGAATTTTGAACGAGATGGTAAACTTAGAGGAAATTGGCAGGCACTTCATCCAGTTCCAGCCAAAATGGCATTCTGTTCCTCCTTGAAGCAGCCTTGCAAGGATGTATAGTTGCTGAGCAGTGAGCACTTACTTTCTTGTACAAAGGAGGACTGGAAGTGTGGGAATAGCAGTGGCTGTGGGAGGGAGCGTTGGACCCCCAGGAGGAAGTGCCATTCATTGCCAAGCAATGGAGAGCCAAGTGACCCACCACTGCCAGGCCAGGCAGGGTTTAGAGCTTTTGTTGATTCTTCTCATCAAAATCAGTATATAAATAAAAATAATATTAGCTGGGTCTTTGTCAGGGATCTTGGTACCTGCATATGGAGGGTTTTCTTTAGGAAGGAAAGTGTTTCCTTGAATTATGGTATATTTTCCTTCTGCACCATTCAAACAAACAAACTAACACAGTTGTTTGTTTATTTGTTCTTAATCTAGTATGCTTTCTCCCATTTTTCCTTCCTGTTCTTCAGTTACACAAACCTTTGCTAACTCTCAGAATGATTTGAGACAGCCTTGGTTTTAACTGACCTGCCATGTCCTCCATCTGTTCTTGCCCATCACATGCCAGGCTCTTAGTGTGCTCATATATATGGTGTCTTGACTACTTTCTTTTCAAAGTTTAGGACGCTGTATTCATGGGTTGATTAGAGAATTCCAGCAAATACTCACTGAATCTCCTCTCTTCTGTAGATTCTATCGGTGCCCTCCTTAGAAATCAATGTTCCTACCATATGATCCTGAAACATCACTGCTGATTATTTGTGCAAAGGAATCAAAGTCAGCATACAACAGAGATTCCTTGCACAGCCATATTTATCACTATTCAAAAAAGCCAACTTAGGAAATCAGTCTAGGTACCCACCAGCAGGTGAATGGATAAAATATACGCAGTTTTTCAGATTTTTTTCATTTTGTGTATCTGAATGTTTATCAGCATGTATATGTGTGCACTTGTTGCCCACAAAGGCAAGAAAAGGATGTCAGATTCCCTGGAATTGAGGCTACGAATGGTTGTAAACCACCCTGTGAATGCTGGGAACCAAACCCCAGTGCTCTGCAAAAGCAGCAAGTGTTCTTAACTGCTGAGCCACCTCTCTAGCCCCAAACAGAGTTTTTAAAGCAGCCATAAAAAAGAATGAAATTATATCATTCACAAAAATTGGATGAAACCAGAGATCATTGTGCTAAGTGAAATAAGCCAAACTCAAACAAGTGTCACCTAATTTCCCTCATATGTGTATATATATATATACATGTAGATTATATATATACACAAACATACATATATATGGGTGAGCATGCTTGAACACACACACACACACACACACACACACACACACACACACACACACACACAAGTCTGGAAGCAAGAACACCAAGAAAACGGTTTGTCTGAAACTGTCTTCCCTTCTGCTACTGAAGCCTCTCAGGCCCTAACCTTCTTTCTCTTCCTTTCCCTGTCCAGACACCTACTCACTTTGTCTTGTCAGAATCAGAGTGACTAATCTCTGCCTGATTTCTGTGGGAGGAAAGAGCAACCCTTGCTTTGAGTACTTTTAGTAAAGTTTATACCTAACTCAATCTACCTGGATTTAGTTGTGGGAAGATAACTGGGTAATCTGTTTAATAGATATATGTGTGTGTACATGCACTCACAGTGTATACAGAGAGAGAGAGAGAGAGAGAGAGAGAGAGAGAGAGAGAGAGAGAGAGAGAGAGAGAGAGGAGGAAAAGGAAGCAGTTCTCTTGGAGAACTGACTGGCAGGTGTTCTTGTGAGTGCCTCTGTTCCCAGAGAAGCTTCAGTTGGTTCTGTAGGCTACAGGGCAACACACCCTGAGAGTGGCGGTAATTACCTCAGCGTTGTTGAGGTTTTCTTTGTGGAAGGTGTTGGATGGAAGAAGGGAGAGCATAGCTCACTTGTAAAGGCAATGAGGGGTGGAAATTCCAGGTGAGTTTAAAATGCCTGGCAAGCAGGCATCTCTTCTCAGAATTTCCTGGTTGGGCCCCAGACTGGGAAGCCATCCTCTTCCTGGCTCTCTCATGGAATATCTGTGTGGTCCTGGACTGACTCAATTAGCTTCTCCCCTCCTGAATTTCATCATGTGTACATGGGGATAGGACCAACTTCAAAGAGGTCCAGGGCCTAATTAATGTTTTTAAGGTGCCTTGAAATTCTTGGATGGAAAAAAGATGAAACCACCACCTGTATGCATAAAGGAGACCACAGGACAGCAGGCGGAAAGTTTTACTAGTAGATGGGACTCCGTCTCCGAGGACTTAGCAAAAGCCTCCTCTGGAGCAAAAAACATGTAGGTATCAAGTTGGTGAGAGCATCTCTCTCTCTCTCTCTCTCTCTCTCTCTCTCTCTCTCTCTCTCTCTCTTTCACACACACACACACACACACACACACACACACACACACATACTACATGAAGAAAGTTAAAGAGCTGTCAATTAAAATTGATAATGAAATAATAAAAAATGTAATGTGATTAATGGTCCACTATGCAGACATCCAGCTGGTTGCTCGCCTCTGCTCCTCATGAGTGTCACAGCTTCACAGCCTCTCTTGCCCCTCCCCCATCACCTTCTCTTTACCCTACAATTTTTCCCAAGCCAAAAGTGTCCTAGAACTCTGAGGGAACATAGACGCAACAAAGCTTCTGGGCTGTGCAGTTAACTCTCTCTGATGGATTCTTCAAATAGACATAAAAACTCTCACTAACTTCTACTTCTGCACCATCATTCCCATAGCTACTTTATAAAGAGTCAACTTTATATCAGCGATGATTTATTTTCAACTCTCTAAATGACCCCTTCCCTTGGCTTTGTCAAAGGACTCGCAAAGGTCCTTTTGTGTGATCATGAAAAATGTATTGTAGGATTTCCTGGTTAATGTTCTCAAGTTGAATGATGGTTTGGTAAGGCCAGAGCCTAAAATCATTTATTCATTTATTTAACACATTTATAATTCCTACAAAGTAGCAGGCACTGTCCTTGTTCTGGGCTTCAAGGAACTTGGGCACACAGCAAACAAATCATAATCATCACATTGTGAGCACTGAGGATCTGTGCTTAACTTACTCACACAGTAGTTCAATGGAGGGAAGGGAGCCGGGGAGACGGCCTGGTTAGAAGTGTGCTTAGCCAAACCAGCAAATTCCAGATAAGAATGAGAGACTCTGTCTCAGAAAACAAATTGGATGGCATCCTGAGGAATGATACCTAAGACTGATCTCTAGTCTACACACACACACACACACACACACACACACACACACACACACACACACATTCATCCATGCATGAAACAAAATGGGAAGGGAATTTCTTCTATGGAGATTTTCTATTATGGAGGTATTTTTCCATCAAAGGGGCTAAATGATAAAGCTGGGTTTTACCTGATGCTGTCCAATCTCCACGTTTCAGGAACTCTGCCATCCCACCCCTTCCCTCCAACTCACTCACAAGCAGATCACTTCATCTTTCTGTCTAATTAGCCTGTTACCTTCTTTTCTGCCACATAAGGGGCATTGGAATTCATGGAAACAACTCCTTGGGTGTTGAAGACAGACAAGATTAGGTGATGTATTAGTCACAATTCCCCAGAAAATAAAAACCAATAGCACTCGTAGGAAAAAAAAAAAAAAAAACCAACTATGATTTATGCAAGTACACTAAAAAGTCATTCAAAGGAACTGAGTCACACACTTATGGGAGCTCTCAAGTCCAAAATCTGAGAGTGAGCCTGGAGACTCAGAAGAACCAAGGTTCAAGTCCACCTGTAGTAGAACCAGAAAGGACCACATGCCAGCAGTCCATTGGGCAACTGTTCCTTACTTGTGGCCCAGCCACACTGAGTCATAAAATTAACCATCAGAGATTAAAAGGCCCTCTACTAAAACAATGTTGTATTTCTTATAACAGTTCCCTCCCCCACAAAAAAATGTACATGTCAGTGTCCTTCTCTGTTTCATCTTTTTTACAGAGAGCTATGGAGAAAATAATGGATATATGACTAGTGAGTACCTTTGACTGCCTGGTTATCATGTTTGATGTGCTGTCATATCATTTATATGTATGGGTATATTTAAGATAGGGTGTCACGTAGTTCAAGCTGGCCTGGAACTTGCTACAGTGGAGGATGACTTTGAACTTCTGATCCTCCTGCCTCCACCTCTCAAGTGCTGAGATTATAGCCATGCACTATCATGTCTAGTTTATGTACGGCTGAGAATCAAATCCAGAGCTTCAAATATATACGGAAAGTACCCTGCCAACTGAGCGGTATTGCCGTCCCTACATGTGTATTTTTCAATGTCAAAGATGTTAGTTCTTAGACTATTCCCAAATATGTAACACTACTTTAGTGCTCTATCAAACATATATACGTGTGTGTGTGTGTGTGTGTGTGTGTGTGTGTGTGTGTAAAGAAAGATTTCTGAAAAGCTACAGATTTCCTCAAGTCGCATCTAAATTCCTACTCTGAACTCAAGCAAATGCCCCAAATGAAAAATCTCAAGGCTCTTCTCTTCTTCACCTGGTGCTCCAAGTAGGCTGGGAAAGAAGCAAAATGTAAATCACGGACATTTCCTGTGGTCAGAATTCAAGCTAGTTTGGGGATAAAACCACACACCAGGAGAATGTTACACAGCATCTGCTTAATTTGCAAGTGCACCAACCCCCTTAATAGGAGGGAGTGATAATGACTTGTCCCTTGCTTTCCAGCTCTGGATGATATCACGGCATTGACTTCAGATGACATTACGAACTGAGATCACTTACCGTAGACTATTACCAATGTCATTGGTGCAGTAGGTATATACATATTTGATAAATAAATCACACTTCGTTTTACAACAGGTAGGCAGCAAATGAATAGCTGTAATAGAATGGTTTGCTGACCCATTTACCATCAATATGTGTGCATTTATATATGGCTATTTATTGTGTATCAAAGTCCATAGAGAACACAAATATGGCTATGAAATCATTCTGGAGAAAGAAGGACAGAGCCAAGAACATGACCGAGAGCCAAGGGAAAAACAAAGTGAAAAAGGTGACAGATGAATGTTAGAATGGGCTCAAGTAGCAGACCTGGCCATATGAACATATCCCCAGCTGGCCATATGTTCACCACCATCCCATAGGTCAAACCTAAAAATATTGCCACAAAAGATATCCATGGGAGGTATCCTAAAGTTATTACCAAACCAGGCCAACAAAGCTCAGTGAGTTTGAGACCATTCAAGGCTACATAGTGAGGCCTTGTCTCAAACATGCCCAGCAAACAAGCAAAGTCGTTACTATTCAGTGATGGATGAATACACATGAGCAAACTGGAAAAGATACTGAGGGGAAAAACTGATAACGGAGTTTCACTGGTGCTTGCCATGCATTAAGGTTGAATATTAATGAATTATGTTTTCAATGATTTCAGATCAGAGTTGGCAATCACACATTCCTGTGCCGGTACACTGCAACCTACTGAAGAGCCTCACGGCGTCCCTCCCCAATTAATAACTTCATCCTCGGCATCCATACGAAACCCCTCCCTAGCCTCACAGGATGCCAACTTTTGTATGACTCAGAGCTCCATACTTAATGTGCAATAAGGCCCAGCAGAAGACCTCTCTCGTGTGGAACAAAAAGTGACATCCAAAATGACCAGAGACCATTCTGAGTAGCAAGGTGATCTGCATCATGAGAGGCACTATGCATGCACCTGAACACACACACACACACCTATTCTGATGTTTCAGAATACATTCACAACTGTGGAAGTGTCCTTTGAAACAGTCTAATTATACAGATGAGATACGAGAGGCCAGCATGACAGAGTAAGGAGGCGGTGGGCTGGGGAATATATTCCAGATCTCCTTCTAAGTCCATCATCCCTCCCCCACCCCCACACATATGCACATGCATCTGGGAGCCAGAGACCAATACTGTGCGTTTTCCTCTTTCTGTACCCAGTGTCCTACAAGGGTTCTGGGGACCCAAACACACACAGGTCCTCACCCTTGGATGGCAAAGGCCTTACCAAAGGAATCATCTCCCCAGCGCCCCCGAGTCTGTCATGCTCTTAAACGAAATGTGATCGACAGATGCTAAGATCTTGAAGGCGACCATTAATAAATGTCACGTGAATTTTCTAAAACCCAGTTCTAATTCACAAACGAATTGGGCTTACATCAGCAGATTCATGGCACACGAAAACTATCATCCTCCCAAAGGAGTCGGATCTGCTCCTTTCAGGCACTGCCTTGACAACTGGAAATAGCAAAGAACCCTAAGAGGAACCTAATCCCCTAAAAAGCTCCATCTCCTTGAAGACAGGAATTAGGTGTGATTAATTTTTATCCGCAGTGCTTAGCGATTCCTGACAATAGATGTTCCATAAAGCTTTGCGTGTGGAATGCGCAGCTCTACACAGACCTGTAGAACAACACTGAATGAGAGTAACAGTCACAGGAATGTGTCACAGGTGCTCAATGAGGCACCTCCCTGCAGGTTTCAGTGTTTACACAAAACGAGGAGTTGCTGCTGGCCCCTGTTCCTTGAATGATAACACTTAACCACACCTCACTGACTTGAAAGTCAGTGGCCTTATTAAGGAAGAGATACAATGTTTTGAACCAGGCAAAGTAATGTCTCTCTTTCTTTCAGATCTGCTTTTAAATTCCCACTTGCCTGCTGATGGTGTGATCATTTCATGAGGAGATGCCACCTGCTTGCTCATCTTTTCTTAAGTGATGAGAAAGAGGCAGAGATGTTGGGGGAGGGTAACAAAGAGTCAAATTAGCCAATATGAGGTTAAAAATCACTTCTAGTGACCAAGCACGGCTGCTTAGAGAACTTTCTGGGTTTGTTCAAGATGAATGCAAAGTCTGCTAGCTCATGGAGCAGAACAGCTCCATGCACAATACACACATCTGTCCAAGGCTGCAAGACAGTCCTGGATGCAATCTAGGACAAAAACATGTTACTACTAACAATTTCATTAACACTCTGAGCAGTCCTGATTACCTCATAAGCACCTACTAGATATTTGGCAACATGGACACATGCAAGTACGGGAAAAAATGGCATTATGTTCTTAAAATCCAAATTAAAAAACATTCAATTATTCTGTATTAATTATTCTCTCATCACTGTGACAAAACGTGACAGAAACTACTTCGGGGAGAAAAGGCTGATTTTGTATTATAGTTTGGGGACGATTTCAGCTCATGATGGCAGAGGAGGTGTGGGCTCAGGACTATGATGTAGAATTTCTTCAGATGGAACTGAACATATAAGCAGAGAAGGCATGGACAGAAGTGAGGGTCGGCATGACTTTCAGAAGCCCACCTCTACTGACTGACTTCCAGCAGCCCGTACACACTTTCTAAAGGGCCCACGGCCTTCCAAGATTGCCTCAGCTCAGGAATGAATATGTGTAACATGAGACCGTGGAGGGATACTTCAGATTTAAATCATGAATGGAAAACTCTTTATGCTCCTAGTTGTACAAAAGCTTCAAATGGGGCTGGAAAGGTGGCTCCATGGTTAAGAGTGGGCATTACTCTTCCAGGGGACCCAAATATGGTTCCAAGGACACAAATTTAGTTTCAAGCAACATCTATGGTTGGTTCTAACTGTTTGCAACTCCAGGTCCAGGAAATCTAACTTCTTCTCTGGCTTCCCAGGGTATCTGCACATATCAGGCAGGTAACATGTGCCCCAAAGCCTGGTCCTAGAAACCTAACTGGGGTGACAAGGGGGTAAAGAAAGGACAGACACACGTACAAAAAGGCTGAGGTCAGATGGACTGTACACTCTCCAATGGAGGGGCATTAACCACTAACCAATGGGAAGCTCAGTATGTTTATTATGGATGACATGGTGAGGAGGCATAGAGAGTCTCCATAGAAGGTATCTAGATGGGAGCAGTCTCAGGCTGTAAACATTTAGGAGGAAGAAGCTCCTGGTGCTTTTTATGCACACTGCCAACATTGCCACTAAGACAGAAAAAGGCTTTGCCACCCCTCTGAGCCTGACCTGCAGGGAAGAATTGCCTGTTGGTCTTGGTCGTTGACATGGTCATGTCTATATTAACAATTCACACTCACTAAGGGCTTCCTCTGCTCCCCACAGACAGACGCATAGAGACACACAGACACAGACAGACAGACAGACAGACACACACACACACACACACACACACACACACACACACACACACACAATCATGATGGTGGTTTGAATGAGAAATGTCCCCTACAGGTTCACGTAGTTGAACACTCGGTCACCAGGTGGTGATACTGCCTGGAGAGGTTGTGACAAGGAGCAGCCTTGCTGGAGGAAGTATGTCATTGGGGCAGACTTTAAGAGTTCACAGCCTTGACCCAGTTCCCTCTCTCTGCATCACGTCAGCTTCCTGCTCCCTCCACCACACCTGCTGCTTGCTGCCACGCGTCCCCTCTGCCACACGCAACTCTCATCCCTCTGAAAATAAGTCCAAATAAACTCTTTCTTCTATAAGCCACTTGGGGTCATGGTGATTTGCCATAGTAGCAGAAAAGTAGCTAATACGTGCATAAATTAAATAAAATAAAATAAGATTAAACTGTTTGTGCAATGAGTTCCAGTTGTCTACCACCTGGGCAGCAAACTTCTCCCAAACGTAGCGGCTCAACACAACGCCAGGTTTAGTTTGCTTGTGAATCCATAGCTTGGACAAGGCTCAATGGGCAGTGGGCATAGCTCATCTCTACCCAATGTCCTTAGTCAGCTCAGGGGCTGGGCCTGAAACTGTCTAAAGTCTTGCTCAATCACAATCGCTCATCTGGCTATTGGTACAGGCTTTAGGCTAGGACTGTCAGTTCTTCTCCATGGGAATCACTCCCTGTGTGTGTGTGTGTGTGTGTGTGTGTGTGTGTGTGTGTGTGTGCGCGCGCGTGCGCGCATATGAAAGTCAGAGGACAACTTTGGGAGTCAGTTATTTCCTTTTACCTTTATGTGGGTTCTGGAAACCAAGTTCAACACCGTTACTGGCTGGACCCCCTCTCCAGCCCCGCATGTGTCCTTCCTAGAGGACAGTCTTGACTTCCTTGTTGCATAATGCCTGAACTGAGAGGTAAGTAACTCAAGATGGATACTCATTACAAAACTGATATCATTTTCTAAACTTTAAGCTCCTAAGTCATAACCCAGGCCTGCCAGAACTCAAGAAGAGAATGGCCATGTCACCCTGTGAGAAAATTGTGTAAAATGAAATTGTGGTGATTTAAATAAGAACGCCCCCCATAAACTCATAGCTTCAAATGCTTGATCACCAGAGAGTGACACTATTTGAAGGAATTAAGAGGTGTGGCCTTGTTAGAGGAGGTGTGGCCTTGTTTGAGGAAGTGTGTCACTAGGGGGTGGGCTTTGGGGTTTCAAAAGCTGAAGCCAGGTCGGGTGTCTCTCTCTTCCTACTGCCTTTGAATCGGGATGTAGAACTCCCAGTTACCATGTCTGCTTGTGTGCCGTCATGCTCTCTGCCACAATGACAATGGACTAAACCTCTGAAACTGTAAGCCAGCCCCAATTAAATGCTTTCTTTTATAAGAGTTACCATGGTCGTGGTGTCTCTTCACAGCAATAGAACACTGACTAAGACAGAAATGGACATTTGTGTGGTCATCTTTGGAATGTACTCTCACACATAGTTTCTTCAAATTCATATTCACATTGGTAAAGTCCATCACATCACAATTGCCAAATCTTCAAAACTACAAAATCGGGCTTGTGATATTGCTAAGCAGGTAAAGGCACTTGCTGCAAAGCCTGATAAACTGAGTCCCATCCCCAGGACCCATGAGGTAGAAGACAAGATCTCCCACAAATTATCCTCTGACCTCCACAAGAGCACAGCTGAGGTCAAATCAATCAATAACTAAATACAATACAATTTTTAACAGTTCTGAAAACGAACAAAAACCACTATCATATATCCCTATTTTTCACAAACTCATGAGACACAATGTACTGTGGAAACAACGCCTGTGCATGGTTGTTTTTTGTTTGTTTGCTTTGAGGCAGGATCTTGTCAAGTATCTCTGGCTGACCTGGCACTTCCTATACAGCCCAGGTTGTCTTCAAATTTGAGATGACGCATTTAGGAGGCAGAGGCAGAAGGGTTGCATGTTCAAGGCCAACCTGGCCTACTTAGCCAGTTCAAAGCAGGCTCTGACTGTATAATAAGATCTTGTTGCAAACAAAAAAGGAAAAAAAGATGTGAACACACAAGGGAGAAAAATCATTAAAGAAACAATAAGGCAACAACTGTCAGGGCCTGGAGAGATGGCTCAGTAGTTAAGAACACTTGCTGCTCTTACAGAGGATATGGGTTCAGGTATCAGTACATACCTGATGACTCAACTTTCCATAAGTCCAATTCTAGGAGATCCAATGGCCTCATAATAAAGTAGATTTTATATATATATAAAGTTTTAAGAAAAATCAACCTACTGATACCTTAATCTAGGACTTGTAGCCTTCAAAACTGGAAGAAAATATGTTTCTATTGTTAAGGGCACCTAGGTACAGAATTCTCTTTTAGTAGCCCTAGAAAAATAGAACATGCCTTCTTATGATATACATGGGTTTGTAAAGCCTACCTGGGTGGTAGTGAAGGCAAGCATTTAACAACCTATGTGATTGTCAACTCACCTCTTTGTCAGGCAATCGCCTCACCAGTAAAATAGAGTTTAGACTAGCAGATGATATGGACCATGTCTGTTTTGCTGCCCATTTACACAAATAAAGTTTTATTAGAACACTGTCATCCTCATTTCTTGTCAAATGTGTCTGACATGCTCTTGAACTACAACAGTGGAATTAAATAGGAATTGAGTAATTGTAACAGAAACCATGTGACCAGCACAGCTTATAATATGTACTTTCTGGATCTTTGTATAAGGTGTCTGCTAACTTATGACTCCATATTTGAAGGATTATTAAGTATTCAATTTTCACTGGTCTTGGAGTCTTGAACCTAGGACCCCTGACATCCAGTGTCTTTACATTAGATCAGTACTTCTCCAAGGATGGTCCTTGAATCAGCAAAATCTGTGTCGCTGGGAGATGTGTTAGAAATGCCAACCATCAGCTCCTACCTCAGATCTGCTGACTCAGAAATTATTGAGGTGGGGCTCAGAAATCTGAGGCAAGGGGTTTGTCTGTCTGCTTGTTTGTTTCATGATGCTAGGGATAGAAGTCAAGACCTCATGGATGGTGGGCAAGGCAAATATTCTACCATTGACTGTATCCCTGCCCTCGGTAGACTGGTAGAAACCTTGATATTGCATTATTCACCAAACACAATTGTTATAATCAAAATCCAATAAGATCCTGGATGCGGTGGCACCTGCCTCTAGTCCTGGCACTTGGGAAGTGAAAAGAGGAGGATCGTGAACTAAGCTCATCCTCTGCCTCACTGTGAGTTCAAACCCACCCAGGGCTACATAATACTCTGTTTCAAAAATAATAATAGCACAAGGGAGATGATTGGGGGTGGGTAAGGCACTTGCTTTGCAAGCATGAGCATGTGGGTTCGTATCCCCAGATTTCTCCTGGAGAAAGTTGGGTGTCATAGTGCACACCAGCCAGCCCAGCAATGGTGAGGTGTGAAGAGAGACAAGTGGATCTCTGGAAGCTTGCAGGCCAGCAAGCCTAGCCTAGGTGGTGAAACTCTGGGCCAAATGAAAAGCCTTGTCCAAACAAAAGTCAGAAGATGCCTAAGCACCCATGCTCAAGACTGTCTTCTGATGGCCAGTCATTCTGTGCATGCGCATACCACACCTGTACACACACATCCACATCCACAAATAATAAAATACAATAGTAATGATAATAATTAGATAGAATCATTTTACCCTTTGCAAAACAAAGATATTGAAACTATGATCCCCTCCTCCTTCCCCCCCTAAAAAAACACAATTCAGTGGTTCTTATAGAATTGAAAACAGAAAAATTACATACAACACTACTGACAAGGTATGGTGGTTTGGTCTCTATCATTTTTCCCTGTCTTTATGGAAATAGTATTTAAAAAGAAAAAGCCACAGCTGTCAAACCAGATGTTCACTTTAGCAGCCGGTGAGAACCGACCTCTAAATTGGGCAGTCTGACAATGTTGACCTCCTGGGAAAAAGCATCCTGCACTGTGTAAACAAAGAAAAAGTGGCCTCAATACTGTGCTTCCCAAGACCCCACCAACCAAGTCTAATTTTGATAATTTTGATTTCTATATTGGAATTTACCCAAAACAAATTACTTCCAGGGTATTAAATCTGTTTTTGTTTTGTTTGTTTTTTTTAATGTAAACCTTGAGAGGGAGAGAAAGGGGGTGGCAGAGAGAGAGAGAGAGAGAGAGAGAGAGAGAGAGAGAGAGAGAGAGAGAGAGAGAGAGAGAGAGGAAGTCATGACGCCCACACACTCAAAAGAGGAATCCCAGGACCAAAAACCCATTTCCTGCCTGCAAGGTAGGAGAAACGTTTCTTCTTTATCTAAAATCCGCTTCCTGTGCCCCTCAGAATCAAGAGCTCAGCCGAAATGCTGCTTCCGGGTTAGCAGAAGAATTCAACTTCTTTCTTCCTTTCCTTGAAAAGAGCAGGGTTTCAGCTGACTTCCCCTTCTGCCCTTCGTGTACACACCAGAGGAGTGGCAGTCGCTTGTGACCACCTCGAGAGCTTTTGCCTGTCCGAGCTGGGCTCCCAAGCTGACCTTGTGTGTCACCTGCAAACTCCACCACAAATGAGGAAGGTGAGGGGCGAGTCCGTGCTGGGCATTCAGAGTCGGTCCTGCCGCCATGCCTCAGTAGTGTTCCTCAAGCTAGCAGAGCTCAGAGAGACACACGGAATGGCAACATTATCGCTTCTTCTTGAGGCCTGGTTTCTACGGCACGGGCCAAAGCAAGGTGCTACAATTGTCTGCTCAGTTGAGAGTACGAAGAAATCATACTATGCCACCCGGAGAAAACATACTTTTATATTTGAGTCAGTGTCTTGCTTTTCTTCTTTTTTCTGCTGTCAAAATTCTAATGTTCTTTGTGGAACTGAGGATTTTAAACCCAATTGGCCTGGGTCTCAATAATCCAATCACATCAAATTCCAGGTCCTAAATGAAGCAGTAATTCACACACAGACACACACATACACACACACACACACACACACACACACTCACTCACTCACTCACTCACTCACTCGTAAGTGCACACCACACCTACCCCTAAAATTTCCTCCTTAAGAGTAATAGTTTACTCCAGACAAGTTTCAGGGGAATTCACTGAGTACTGTGGCTATTCCTTCTGATAGAAATAACTACCATAAATACCTCCTAAGTAGAAGCGAACAGGAAGCCTGGTGAGTGACCAAGTTGTAAGCAGTATATATCACAGATCCTGATAGTGGGTTTGCATTCCGTCCAACCCATAATTTCATTACCTTGTGGACAGTCAACAAGCTAGATTCTCTATTGCTTTCCCCTCTTTTCCCCAGCACTACAAAAAACAAAAACAAAAAAATATGCTAAGAAACCACTCCTAAATGCAAAGTAGTACAAAATAAAAAAGCATTTACCCAGATGAAAGTATATGAATCTCTTTAATGTCTTAGATGTGGACACTCACACTGACTATATTTATAACAGCTAATGTACTCAGACGTCCCTCCAAAAGTGAACAGATTAAAAAGTTGTGGTATGTCCATACAATGGAACATTACTCAACAGTGAAGAATTGGTTACACCACACGGATACAGCTCAAAAGTATTAGTCTTGGGTGAGCAAAGCCAGACAAAAGAATACAATATTAGTTCACAAAACTCCAGAAAGTAAACTGTAGTGACAAAAAGAAAAATATCAAAAAACTGGGTCCTTGGTTATGAGGAACTGGGTAGGACAAGAAGTAAGCGGGGACAACAGGAGTCATGAGGAAACTCCGGAGAGGAAAATTGATGAGCTTGCTGGTGGTGACAGTTTGTTTACACCCCAGCCAGATGCTTTTCAAAGTCAGGATTGATATCACTCCAAGTACCCTGAATTGCTTCCTGCTGAGAAATCTGGTCTCTTAAACTCACATCTGTCATCTCATCTGAGGTGAAAAACAAATCACTTGCAATGTTAGTTTCTAAGTTCAGGATCCTGTGGTAGTAGCTTTTCTCCCAAGGGAGACAAGCACTGAGAAGATAAACTCCCCTTGAACAAATGGCACACTGAGAGTCTCATTTTGTAGACATGAGAAAGCAAAGTAGAAAACATCAGATGTCTACTCTAAATATTGTAAGAATTTGAGCTCCAGAAACTAAAAACATGCGCAATTTATTCTTTTTCTGGGCCGGAAATATGGGATACAGAGCAAGAGAGAACTGATTTCTCAGGATGGAGCAATTCAGAAAACTTGAAATGGTAAATAACCCTACTCCCCAAAGATCAAGGTGCAGAAATGCCTACGGCCCCCCATGCACACCACAGAAACCAGCCTTGGGCAGGAATTTACCTTACACTGAGCAATAAAGCCTTCTGAGTGGGTTGAGTCTAGACTGTGGATTTGCTGGAGGAGTCAGTGGAGTGAGTGAAGGGAAAAACACCATAGGGACATACTCTCCCTTGGGGCCCGTCCTGGGGACACTCTTGTCTTTCTGACCTCATAGGAAAGCCCCCTGCTTCACTGGCCTATCTCTTACCCAGTGAGGATCTCCCCCAGAAAAAAAATGTTAGTCAAAGGCTAGAGAGATAGCCCAATCAGATGACCTGAGTTCAACCCCTGGAACCTACGTTAGAAATAATAATAATAGTAATATGAGCCTGATGTGGTGACACACATACCGTCCCAGCACTTGGAAGGCAGGCTGATTCCCTTTGTCGTGCTGGCTAGCCCACCTAGACTACAGGGCAACTTCCAGGCCAGCAAGAGACACTATCTCAAAAGAGAAGGTGAATGTTGCCTAAGACATGCTACCTGAGGATGACCTCTCTCTGGCCCCTCCATGTGCATGCACACACAGGGGGGGAGAGACAGAGAGACAGAGAGAGAGAGAGAGAGAGAGAGAGAGAGAGAGAGAGAGAGAGAGAGAGAGAGAGAGAGAGAGAGAGATTTTGTTTGGAGCAGCAGGGAACAGAGTGACTTTGAGTGACTTGATTTGGACTTAACCTCAGGGTTTGCCAGTGCCAACACGTCCCACATATTTTCACCTGCATCTGCTTTAACTGTCCTATCTGAAAACCAAATAGTCCTCCCCACCTACTGTGGTTTCGGCGATAACCTCTTCCACCTCTTGATGGCCTATGGCTGCTTCCACCCCAGGCTAGCCCCAGACAGGCCCATGTTCCTTATGTCTGCATCTCAGCTATCACAAGTGATGAGATTTTTAATATAGGTCTTAATCATCTAGAAAGTTCAGCCTTCCAGGGTTACAAGGTTCCAAAACAAGCATACATGTGTATGGACTATATTTGTGCCCATAGGACAAATATTCACACCATCTTTCACAGGTGTTGAAGCCTTGGGACCCAGAGAACTGCCTTCCTGTGGAGAATGGGGTAGTGTATAGCCCTCAGCACCAAATCAAACAGTAGCCCCAGGAGGCTCTATAGATGTTTCCATACTGAGTTTCTCTCCTATCTGACATGCTGCATATGCTTGAGCACATCAATGAGGGATTCAGATCCCCCACCAATATGACAACCTTATTTGTTTAAGAAATGTCCATACTCCAGGAAGTGTAGAGACCATAAGCAGCTTGCCATATAGAGTATTAAGAACACATATTTAGTATAAAAAACAATTCAAAAGAATTAAGTGTCTTATACGCCTCCTTCCCTCCCCAGGAAATACTAGATAATTTCTAAGGCTATTTCTACAAGTCACAAGTGGGATTGGAGTATCTGATGGGTTAAGACAGCTAAGCAGCCGTCAGAGTGTACACATACACCTTGGAGGATTTTCTAACCCCAAGTGCAGTCTTAGAGACTAGAGCGAGAACTCACCTGGGAAAGTGCTTGCCATCTAAGCATGGGGACCTGAATCTGAACCCTCAGCATCCACATGAAAAGCCAACCGTGTGATAGCACACACCTGTGATCCCTGCTCTGGGCAGGCAGGGACAGAGGAGCCCTGGAGCTCACAAACCAGCCAGTCCAGCCACACAGTGAACTTAGACTGAGAGACCTTGTCTCAAAAAAATAAGATGGAGAGGAGAAATATGATCAATGAATGTATATATAAATATACGGGAAATTAAAAAACATAAAGGAGAGAAATACAAAGGCCCATACCTGACTCCTAAACCTAATTTCCACAGATGCATATGCATTCACAACGTACACAAGCGCTAACTTTTTTTTTAATGTATGGCTTTAGGCAAGACGTCATTGTTTGTGCCTTGATGTTCTGCATCTGCAAAATGGGGGTGATTGTGTGTTATTTGTTCCTCTTTCCTCGCCTCTCTTCCCTGGGAGCTGCTAATGAATGTTTGCCGAGTACTTTGAAGATCCTAATTGCTGTTATCCCTGGGATATCAGTTCAAGATGGCTTGGCACCAAGGAACCCTGCAGACAGTGAGATACTGGGCATCGGGAGGCAGCCCTGTCACCATGCCTGCTAGTTACCTTCTCAAAGGGCAGTATCAAGCCCCTGGGCATCAATTACCCCAAGTCAAATTACTCAAATCAACTCTAGAATCTGCTGAAGGAAACTGGGGGTTCTCACAATTAAACCATAAGCCTTTCTAAAAGTCAAGGACACAGGACTTCAGCAGAGGACTTGCAGTACCATAAAGGAGATTCGGAAAGATCTTAGCATAGAGGGACCATATATGATTCTCTGTGGGTTGACTGCTTGGTGCATAATTCCAGCAGTGTGTCTAATACAACCAGGAATAGCTCGATTTCAGAGTTTGCAAGAAGATTTAGCTCATGAGAAAAGTTTCCCAGTGACCCCCCATTCAGTAGCCACTGTGTGTGTGTGTGTGTGTGTGTGTGTGTGTGTGTGTGTGTGTGTGTGTAAGGGGAGTTCATGTGGGTGGGTGTACGTGGAGACTAGAGGTAAGCCTCAAGTGTTGTTCTGCAGGAGCCATTGAGACAGGATCTCTCATTTTTACATGGAGCTCACCAATTCAGCTGGATGGGCTGGGAAGTGAGCCCAGAGATCCTCCTGATCTGCCTCTCCAGTGCTTGGGTTACAAGTGATCCAACATGCCCAGCTTTGTATGTGGGTGCTGGGGATTGAGTCCAGGTTCTCACACTTGCCTAGTAAGTATTTTACCAACTGAGCACTGCCCTTTTAAAAGACAGTGTTTCCAGGACTAGAGAGATGGCTCAATGATGATGAAGAGGCTGGACCGTTTTGTACAGGACCGGGTTCAGTTCCCAGCACTGATGTCAGCTGGCTTTCAGCCTCCTAAAACTCCTGCTTCAGGAGACCCGACACCCTCTCTGGCCTCTGAGGGAACATACACTCACATGCCAACACACAGACACACACGCAATTAAAGATAAAACATAATTAAATTAAATTACATACACAATTAAAAACAAAATAAATCTTAATTTAAAAAATAGATCTTCTAGGTGACCACAAAGTTGTATTCTCACAAAGTTTTTGCCAAGCAGGCAACAACATTACCTCCAACACCCAAATACCCTCCATTAAAGTGAGGGGGGCCTCCAGATACCTTCACTTCCCATCACCATGTACTGACCCTGAATCACACACAGGCTAGGCCCTGTGGCAATCCACCAATGAGAGGTACCTGAGCACGTGGTACCATAAGAGTTTCAGTGAACAGCCAGAAATACAGAGATGTGGTTTTCATGCCCTGTGGAGCTTCCACCTGGCTTGAGAAGCCAGGCCATGATCAGATGACAGTGGTCTCCCCCGGCTGTGTGTCCATACACTCACAAACGATAAGAGAAAGTCAGAGGCAAAGGCATGGAAAGGGCTGGGCAGGCAGGTGCCCTGTGTTCGGGGAAACAGACAGCAGGTCTGGGGAAAGAATGCAAAAGAAACAGTCTACCCCTCCCTCTCAGGCCTCTCAGACTTCCCAGGCAGTCTGACCACAGGCTAAGCCTCTGAGCTCAGATATGGGTTTTGTCGTTTTTGTGATTGCCCAACTGTACGGCTACAGACTACAAGATGCCTCACTGATCAAGAGAGAACTGAACTTGGTCTATGTTTCTCAGACCTGAGGCCTGGGCTTCTGCAGTTCTAACCAGTTACCTCCATGATTCTGATAGAGCTGAGCTGAGGTCTTCACTGACAGCATGGAATGGGTGTACAATTAGATAATAGTAAGAGCCCAGCATCCTTTGGGAGAAAATCATTCCTGTATGTTAGACGTACTTTGACTATGTCACTCAATGGCTTGCTCTTCTGTGTTAAGAGGTGGTGGGATCTTTAAGAGGTGGGTCCTAGTGGGAGGTCATTGGCTCACTGAGGACATTGCCCTAAGAAGGCATTGATGGAGTTCTCATGGGCATTAGTTCGAGCAAGGGACTTTTTTTTTTTTTTTTTAACAAAAGGAGTTTGACCCCTGCTCATTCGTGTCTCTCCTGTGATATTTTCTTCATCATGAAACCTTCCTGAGAGCTGGATGGATGCTGGACCACACCCTGGAACTCACAGAACTCTCACATAAGTAGTCCTCCTCTTTAGACACTACCAAGCCTCCATTGTCTTGATATAGTAACAGAAATGAGACTGATAGAATTATTCAGCATTTATACCCAACCAAAGGCTCATCAGAAGCCTGGGTTTTGGAAGTGAATGTGTGCATTAGCATCCTGTGCAGTGGACATGCCATCTTTCTAGGTCTTCAACATCAGGCTCTCAGGAAGTGTCCAAGACCCAGCTCTAACTAGACAAACACATTTTGAAATTCTGCTATGTACGGGGGGCTCTGCTGTGCTATCCACCCACTGAAGTATCCACATCATGGTGGCAGATGAGCGTTCAATGAACAAAATAAGTTTTTTCTGACTTGACTTAAAGGAAAGGAGATGAACATGGATCTCGCAGGAGACTTAAAAACTCAATATACAGCACATAGCCCAAAGTGACCTAGCACAGGAAAGGGTGGAGGCCAGAAGAGGGGACCTAAGAGTGAAAAACAACCCAAGGCAGAGGACAGATAAAACACTCTGTGGTTAGGTCCAGACCGTAGGAATTGAATCAATTCTGGAAAGTGGTTTCCTCCCAGATCTGCGAGCTTCTCTCTTGTATGTGTTTGACCAGCATTTTCTTCATGTCTGAGCTGCTAAGGAGTCACACTGTGCCTCCTCTCCATTTTGACATTTGACATTCCTGCTGGAACCCCCCCGGAAAAGATGTCCTTTTACTCAGGGCAGATATGAGTTCGTCTTTGCACTGAAGACCAGAGCTACTGTCTGCCAGCAACGCTCCTTTTTATTTCATTTTAATGAGCGAAGCTGAAAAGTAAGTCCCCAGATGAAACTGCCAGGGAAATTCAAGACAGCCGATGCAAGTATTAACTCAGTTGAAATGTATTATTAATACTAATGCCTAGCTCTCTTGTAGCATTTTCTGGCTTCAAAGCCATTTACAAACATCAACTAATTAATCCTTACCTCAGCATGGTGAAGTCATTAAGTATCATTATCCCCATTTTGCAGAGCGGGAAACTGAGGCACCCAAAGGTTAAGCACCTTGCCCAAGGCCACAGAAAGGATGGGCATTCTGTATCCCAAGCATTTCCTCAAGTATATACTCAAAAGCTCTCAATCCTGGGGAAGCCTCAAACTTTTTAGGTAGGAAGAATCATCTCCCCAACCCTGGGATCCACAGAGAAAGCCCCTGGCCTCTGTTCTTCACAGCACCTTCCTACATAGAATCAGAATTGTATTTTTTTTTTTTTTTTTTTTTTTTTTAGTGTTTTCCTTCCTCATTATTTTTTTCTAAGTGCGCTGACTTAGGGGAAGGGCCAAAGGATTTTAATGATGTATGAAATAAAAATAAAAAATAATGGCAATAAAACCTGCTGCCCACACAGAGAGAATACAAGCCTGGAGTGTGGAGCAGAGTTTTCCTCTCTCCTCTCGCTCTGTGCCATGTGGTTCTGCTGCAGCCAAAAATTCTTTTTATTCATTTTATTATTTTTTTTTTCAAGAAGAGAAAAAGAAGATTGAAATTTAGCAGGCTCAGGCAGGAGGGTGAACTGTGTCTCCAGTCCCCTTCACAAGTCCTAGTCTCCCTTCCAATCCCCTGAACTCTTCTCAGGGACGCCGGTCCCACTAGAAAACACCCCTCGCTGTCTTATTAGCTTGGTTTTTCCCGGCTGCTGGCTGAGCCGCGGTCTCTTGCTCTCTCTTATATTTTCAAACCTTTCTTTCTTGACGCTTGTCTTCAACAGGAAAGGTGAGGGCTGGCCCTTTCTGGGTGTCCCCACCCTCAGCCTAAAGGTCCCGTGGTTTGTAGTGCCAGGGCTGAGGCAGACTGAAAACCCCAAAGTGTCACGTCATCTTGTCATAAAGATCCGCAGGTGCTTTTCGAGGTGGCGAAGGTCTTCTTGGCCTTCCCAGGGCTCCTCCTCACACCTGTCTTTGCAGGGACTGACGGAGACATTTGCCCGAATCTCTCCTGGCCTTCAAGTGGCTCACTGACGGAAGATGGAGGAAGATGGGTAAAGAGACCGAAGCGTGGGACAGCTGCTCACACTTGCTCCAGCCTGGTGGGAGGTCCAAGCTCCCCTCTCCTTCCTACATCCTCAGCCCAGTCCAGTCTCACCTCATGAACCACGTCAGCCCGTCAGCCCGATGCCAGAGCTCTTTCGTCAGGGGGACTCTGTCCCCAGCAGGGCTGTGAAAGTTCTCTCAATGAGCTTTTAAACCCCTCACACTTTAAAAGACTACATAATTTTTTTTTTGTGTGTGTGTGTGTGTGTGTGTGTGTGTTTTTAAGGCAAAGCAAAACTTCCACTTGGGCAATTAGAGAAGCACATTTTGGTGATCAAACTATACAGAAAAGAAAAGAAAAGAAAAGCACAGAAATAACTGTGGTACAAGATAGAATGATGGTTATGGTGGGAGGTGCAGGAAGCTACTGGAATGAGTGGTTGACAAGGTTCTCTCCCCGCCCAGTGTGGCCATGCTGTTCACCCTGTAGTTCAGTTAGCGCTAGGTTATACACGCTATATGGTTTTCAATTGTGTGTATTACTAGTGTGGGGAGCATATGCACACCACAGCACGTGTGTGGAAGTCAGAAGACAACATTGTGGAGTCCGTTCTCTTCTTCCGTCTTCACCAGGGTTTCTAAGGATCAAACCCAAGTACCAGGCTTGTGCCCCAAATGCCTTTTACTCTCTGGGTCATCTCTCTGGCCCATGCTTTAGATTTTGGTCTTTAAAAAAGACTTTACAATGTACAGAAGTACGTGGGCCTCATTGATTATATACGGGGTTACTTATGCTACTGTCCTATGAAAGTTGGTGTTTTTATTTTGCTTTTGGTAAAATCTTTTCTTTTACTTCTCATCCCTCCTGCGCCTGTTAGGTTCTCAAAGCAAAGGCTGTGAGTGTTGAGGGCAGTGAGCACTGCTGGACAAGCTGATCTTTGAATCAACAGTAATGGTATCACCCTCACTGGAGCTTCCCATCCTGACATCCTGGGAGTCTAGGGGAAAATGTCTTGGTGTGGATGGATATTTCCCCCATATCCTTCTCACCTTTCACATTGTCCTTGGTGCTGAAGGTTCTTCCCTGCCTGAACTGAAGTTCCTTCTCCTTCCTGATCACTTCCCAACAATGATATTCATACTCATCACCATAATAACTAGGTGTTGACCACCTACTTTACACCAAGTACTCCTCATCAGTTGCTCACTTTATCACACAGTAGTCCCTGTGAGATGAGAACACTATTGTGCCTCTTACCCAGATGACTGAACTGAAGCATAGAATGTTGGAACAATTTGATGGAGCACACACTGTGACTATGGGAAAAGAGTTGAGGTCGATTTAAGGATTTTGCAAATACCAAATTCTCTGCACTGAAGTCCTTTCTGTTTATTTGAGGCAGGGTCTCTGATAGCCTAGACTGGTCATAAACTGGCTGAGACTGAGGATGGCTTTGAACTCCTGATTCACCTACTTTTGCCTCTGGAGTGCTGGAATTTCAGAGTCGTGTGCTGTTACCATGATTTATATGGTGCTAGAGACTGAATTCACAGTTCTGTGTATGCTAGGACAGCACTCTCCTAACGGCTGTATCTCCGCTTTAGACTTTCTGTCAGTACAGCCTACTTGTTCTCTTGGCTGCATTAAATCCTGATCGACTCAACCATCTACCAAGGGCCTTCCTGTGCATTACTTCATCACATTCTTAATAGGCATGGATAGCTTACTGTGTATTCATCACTTCTAGGCTAGAGGAATACGCCACAGGCTGAGCTCTAAGTTGGAACTGAACATCGCATGCCTTATACGTACATATATGGAAGCCCAGCCACACCCAGGCGACAACGGCAGCCTCTGTTTTGTAGGACAGAGGAGGAGAAGCCAGTTCAGCCCAAAGCAAGCATTGCCCCGTCTACTCTGACCAGAGCTCACACTTTGGTTTCTTCTGCTGATGCTCTGATGCTCCAAGTCTCTGGGAAAAGGGAGGATTAAGGAGACCATTATCCAAAGTGTGGCACCAGGTCAAGGTCATCCCTCACTGAGCATTCAAATGCCCCTTGTGACTGTCCCCACTGTCCTCACATCCTTCTCAGATGTCCCTCATTACTCCTCCCCTCTGATTTTTCTACCTATGAGTTCCCAGTGTCTTTCAAGCCCACAGTCAGTCAGTCTTCAGGAAACTCACTCCAAAGCCCTGAGCTTGGCTCAGGCTCTCCTCAACATACATACGTAACTCCGTCTCAGAACAACCACATGAAATGAAAGTGTCTGTTTACACGTCTGCCTGTCTCACTAGAGCATGAGGACATCAAGGGCAGAACTGGATCTTATTCGTTTCAGCATCTGACTACCTGGCCTGGTGCCAGCACATAGTGGGTATTCCATAAATGTCTGTCTAATCTACATGTAAGTGAGCCACTGAGTAATTGGACCTGCCTTCTACTAGAAGCATACCAAGGCTCCTTTTCCTACCCTTCCTTCTTCCATGCCTACTGCATATCAGGTTCTCGACTCACTTTGCAGCAGGATCAGCATGGAAGATGTCGCAGCATACATCCTCGGGCCCCTGCCTAGACATCAGACCTGAACCCTCCCCATCGTTCAGACAAATGACTGGGCTTGGGAGACATTGCTTCCACATGGCCAGAGACATCTGAACCAAACAAAAATGATGCTCCAGGAGAAATGGGAAAGAAACAGCAGCAATCACTTTAAAGCCTAGATGTGTTACAGCCAGAGGGGAGGGGAAAGGAAAAGAAAAAGAATGTGTTTGTCAAGAGTGCTGGAATTTTAGCTTTTTGGCGCAAACAATCTCAAGCAAGATAAATGGAAGTCAAAGACTTAGGTGCAAAAATCCAGAGCACCTGTTGGCTAACTCATTCCATCTCTTTCTACTTTCGAGAAAGTAGAATTTGGGGGTCGGGGGAGGAGCAAATGTCCTTAACTAAAGCCTACAAACTTACAAACTTGAGTCTTTGGAAAATGCCAGAATATCTTCGATAACACGTTTACACACCTATAAAAACAAAAGTTTAGTGAGAAATGCCAATGAATGGTTCTGAGCCTGTCTTAAAAATCATACAGCTGCGAAAACATAAAACATCTCTCAGGTTTTCAGAGAAACTCATTCCCAACATGGAAAGCTGGCAGACAGTAGAAACGCAGCATTTAGATTATGAACAGTAAAAATAAGATTGCCTTCCTCTTTTGGACTGGTTTCTTATTTCTTCTTTGCCAAATTGACACGGAGGAGACCCGGGAATACTGCAAGTTTATCGTGGGTTGAGGCAAGGAAGAGTTGGTGATGAGGTCAGGGGCGAGGAGAGTCTGAGCTTTTTTTTTTTTTTTTTTTGGTTTTTCGAGACAGGGTTTCTCTGTGTAGCTTTGCGCCTTTCCTGGATCTCGCTCTGTAGACCAGGCTGGCCTCGAACTCACAGAGATCCACCTGCCTCTGCCTCCCAAGGAGTCTGAGCTTTTTATGACTTAGCATCATCCAGTGTGGCTCCTTGAAAAACTTTACCACTCACAGAAGCAAATCAGAGAGAGAGAGAGAGAGTTAAGGAGAAACCGTAGCTGGGTTCCTTTGAAGCCAGGTGTAAGGAGAGTATCCAATGCATTCCTGAACCAAGCCAGTGGTGGGGAAGGAAGAAACGGATGAGGCACTTAAGACAAGACCCCATTTGCCACGGGATGCTTGGGCACCTTCAGTGTGGGTTTCTGTGCAGACTTTCTGCTGTCTTGTGTACCATCCCTGCCCGTTCCTGATTTTGTTGGACACATTTGTTTGCTCAGCTTCCCCCCTGGGCACAGCGAGCAGTTACTCTGTTGTAATTCCAGTTCCAGTGAGCTTTAACAGTTCTTGTGTTGTTATTAACTTAGTGACTAAGTGAGAAGTGTTTGGCTTTTGAAACAGTGCCACAAAATTTTCTCTCTCATCTCTGAATGATGTCAGCCCCATAAACCAAAGAGCTGGAAGAAACAATAGAGATTTTTTTCATGAGATGGACCCTTTTGGGAGTCCCACCACTGCCCAAATCCAAAAGAACTTCTACTTTCTGTCTCAGTGAAAAGATCTCTGAGGAAATTTAGGATGTGAATTCAGACTTAAGTGAATTTGGGTGAATTGGCTTTCAGACTCCCTAATGTGGATCTAAAAGAAAACAAAACAAAACTATGGAATTGTTTGGCATTCTACACTAGCAAAAAAACTACCAGTCTCCTGGTGTCTCGGAACCAGATGGTACAAACAAGCCCTATAGCAAAAGTAGATGGCAAGCTTAACATTAGAAACCAAAGAACTTGAGCCTTGAAGGACCTCATAAAATGTCCAGCACATTAACAGTTTAAGAGAAGAGCAGCCCTAGAGACTCTTGCTGCTAGGGTCTGGAATTGGCACAAAGGAGAAGACACTCAGTCACCAGTTTCATTAAGAACATGACTTCAAATCCACACCTGAACTTGACAGAGAAATTATGAAATTTAGCACCCCTGTTTACCTGCTGACAGCCAAGCCATGATATTAATTAATGGTTCACAGGACCCTGGCCAAGAGCTGCATTAAAACAGACAATGCTGGTGCTTACACAGCACAATCTTTGCAACGAGTACAATTAACCTCACACTTCTTTTATGGTCTCCACCAACCGGTGTGTGGTGGAGAGGCATGTGCAGTCTTCAACGGCCTCCCTGGTGGCTCTCAGGCCATTCTGTGTAGCAGAAAAACGAGATACCCTGTGCTAAATGTTGCAATGTTTGGCTCAAAATAGAGAATCCAGAAGCTCAGTGCCTGTATTTCTAAATCCTTAGTTTGTGTTGATTTTTTTTAAGTTCTCCCACGTAGGCCACGATCACTTTCTCCCAGTAGTTATTAAGCTCTTACGAGTTTGCTTTAAAGACCAACCCCAAATACTCAAAGTCAATGGTATCTGAAGCAAGATTTCTTTACAGTGCCTTTACTGCTTCATGCTACATGTGCTCAGATTGGAGCACCATCTAAGATGGACTGGTACCCAAAGAGCACATGACTTATTTGCTCAAAAGCATAACAAAAGGTGATGGGGAGGCGGTTCAGTTGATAAAGTGCTTGCCTCACACCCATATAAAAGCCAGGCATGGTGGGAGAAGCTTGTAATCCTCCTGCTGGAGAGGTAGAGCCAGGAGCTCCCTGGAGATCAATGATCAGTTAACAGTCCTTAGTGAGCTCCAGGTCCTAGTCAGAGACCCTATCTCAAAAACTTAGGTGGAGGGAGAGCTGTCGAGGAAGACACCCAAAGTAGTCCTCTGGCCTATACTCTACAAATACACATACACACAGAGTTTTAAAAATTAGCCAAGCACAAATTGAGACCACCTAGCAGAAAGAGCAGCAGGCCTCTGCCATCCTTGAGGAAAGAGGCCACTTAAGTTTTCTTTGCTCAGCACATTTACTGGTTTTCCACTTCTCACTTCGTATTTGTCAGAGCCAGGACTCCACATAGCTGTTAGGAAGCTACCAATTAGCAGTTTGGGACTTGAATGTTGGAAGTACGCAAAGGATTTTAAACTCCCATCGGTATATATCTGCACACCAAAAACCAGGACTGTGCGACAGAGTGAGCATAACTCAGCATGTGGAAAACCCTTTCTTAAATACATGTCCATCGATGAAAAATCACACACACACACACACACACACACACACACACACACACACACACACACATCCTCAAGATATGATCCCCCTTTCAAGCAGAGAAAACAGCATCCTAGAAGCCCCTTTGATTTTGAGAAATCACAGTCAGGTCTGAAACACACTTCCATAGATAAGTCACAGCCAAGGGAGCTTGTTTCCTAACCAAGGATTGGTACAAACGAACTGGCCCAAATATCAGGGTGCAACTTTTTCTGTTTGTGGCGGGGGGAGGGAAGGAGGGAGGAGGAGGGTTGAAGGGAGGAAAGGAGGGAAAGGAAGGGAAGGAAGGAGATGGAGGAAAGGAGGGAGGGAAGGAGGGAGGGAGGGAGACTTAAACAGATAGGCAGAGACAGAGAGAAACAGAAGCTGAGACAGAGAGAGAGAGAAAGTCTCTTGTGTATCCCAGGCTAGCCTAGAACTGGCTATGTAGGCAAGGATGACCCTGAACACCTGCTTCCATCTCCTGAGTACTGGGATTACATATGGATATGACCACACCCAGGCTATACGTGGTGCTGGAGATGGAATACAGGGCTTCGTGCATGCTAGAAGAGCACTCTATCATCGGAACTACAGGCCAGCTTAGGGCTGCATCTACTGGAAAAACATAAATGACAAGATCTGTGCACCATTTAGTTACTCTTTCTTTTCTACCATGCTTCCTTTCACATGAGTTTGGACAAGGAGTAACAAACTGTGGCAGAAAAAGACACGTCACTCGATGTCCAGGTCCATGCCTTCTCCTAAGTCATCCTAACTGGCTCAAGAGCATTTGAAGGCGACAGCAACAGAGCCAGCCTTCCCGTTGACTGAGGACCACGGGCAAGACGATGCGGAGGTTTGACAGCCATGCCTAAGCCAGGCTTTCCTTCATCCTCTTTCACCATAACCTGGAAAATGTTAGCAAGCAAGTCTGAATTATATCCTAAGGCGGGCTTGCTTTCCAGATAGGAAGAAATTGGCGGAAAGATGTGAGATGATTTACTCGGCAGAGACGCCCTCTCCATCTTTCCTTACCCATTGCTAAATAAGTCCCACTAATTTTCTCAATCTGATAAATTGCTGATAAAATCAAAGGAACATGAAGTTCAATGTTCTTGTCTCCCAAATGAAGCCTAAAATCTATGTTTGTTTGCATATGCATTTCCAAAATGAGTAATTTAAGATTACGCTGTTTATATCGCTTGTTGCAGTCTGCCTTTGGGCATGAAGAACAAAGGCTTCCAAGAGAAAGTATTACATTGTCACCTTCACCTACCAAGCCACCCAAAGGAAAGCAGCTAAAATCTAGTGGTGAGGTGGGAAATGTTAATGAGGACAGGATGTACAACTTCCTTCTATGATGCCGATCCCAGGTATATGGGAGAACGACAGCGGAAATTACAGCCTCGTGGATAGCAGAAACAATTGCGGAAGAGTGAGGAGGCAAATGTAATTGGGAAGTGGAGGCAGGAGGACCACGAGTTCAAGATCAGTCATACTGAACCTGAACTACATGACACCCTGTTTCCAGACAAAACAAAGAGAACCACAGAAGGGTAAATCAGCACAGCATTGTCAGAAATGCCCAGTGCAACTCATCTTAAATAGAAAAAAATGGCGCCAGGCATGGTGGCACACACCTGTAATTTTAACCCTCTGGAGGTAACAGCAGGAAGACTGCTGTATATTTGAGGCCTGCCTGATCTATGTAGAAAGTTCCAGACTAACCAGGCTACATAGTGAGACTCTGCCTCAAAAATAAAATAATAAAATAAATGGGAGGAAAGGCGGGGGGAAGGAGCTCAATTGATCCTATAATTCTGTAGCGATCATTGATACCACCAGCTAAACAGAAACTGGTCATTAGAGGACAGTAGTTGAGTTGTTATGACTGTAACTAACAGTGACTTCGGATCTATGGAGTAGCAGACACTGTGGCATTAACACAGCTTGCCTGATTTCATCCCCCTGCTCTCAGTTTCCCAAGTGAAGTAGTAAGAAAACCAGAATAGAACAGCCTGGGAGTCCAGTTAAAGCTCCGTTCCTTAGCCAGTGAGCACTGGCAGGCTGCAAACCTCTCTAACCCTCAGCTCCATCATTTGATGAATGAGTCAACACTGCTGCATCCCCCAGAGAGCTCTTGTAAGGTTGGAGGGAGTTGATGTACACAAGGCATTAGGTGTACAATAAGTGCCATGTACCCTCAGCTTGAAACACATGAACTATGAACCAATGGCTGAGGGGTCACCAACTGGATCAGGCCCTCTGAGTGGGTGAGACAGTTGATTGGCCTGATCTGTTTGGGAGGCATCCAGGCAGTGGGACCAGGTCCTGTGCTCATTGCATGAGTTGGCTGTTTGAAACCTGGGGCCTATGCAGGGTCCCTTGGCTCGGCATGGGAGGAGGGGACTGGACCTACCTGGACTGAGTCCACCAGGTTGATCTCAGTCTGTGGGGAAGGCTTTGCCCTGGAGGAGATTGGAATGGGGGGCGGGCTGGGGGGAAGGTGAGGGGGGCGGGAGGGGGGAGAACAAGGGAATCTGTGGCTGATATGTAGAACTGAATTGTATTGCAAAATAAAAATTAAAAAAAAAAGAAAGAAAATATAGAAGCAAAAAAAAAAAACAAAAAACAAAAAAAAATTTCTTCATTTGATTCTCTTAGTTTGATACTCATTTATGCTTAAAATACAAATTAATTCTGATGGTACAATAGCTTTCAAAAATATCAAACGTGGTATTTCTGCAAGGAAATGTAAAAGTGCATGCAGTATGTTACTAACTACCAGAGAAAGATCTGTTTCTCTACCCTGTACAGTTATTCTCCTCTCTGGCGCCTGAAGCTCCAACCAGGAAGCTTTACAGATTTGGAAAAAAAAAATCCTTTTGCTCTGTTCTTTCCAGAAAAGCATAAGGAAACTGTTGCGAGCCTGAGTTTAGTTTTGACCTTTGCAACTGCTGTTTTCATCCTCTGTGATTCCCACACAGCTCCATGCTATCATTGAAGACTTCCTATCAACTTTCCCTAACTCAACTAATACATGGGTTTTTATTTCTATGGTCTTGTGCTAGGAAAAAAAAATGGACAAGGAGTCTTCTTCTTGTCTTCATAATTAGGGTATTTGTGCTTCTATCTTATAGCTGTCATTACCTTCTAGAACATTCTTCCAGGTGTTCAGACCCCAAACAGCCCTGTTCTATTTCCATTTCCATTTCAATCTTACCTAAATGTCACCACGTTCTTGCTGATCATAGTAAGCAAGTCCATGACTGAATTTGAGACCAGCCTGAGCCATATAGGAAGACCATGCCTAAAAAAAAAAAAAAAAAGATTGAAATTCCAGTTCTCTAAATCCAATGAAAAACTACATGTTCCATCAAAAAAGCATCATAGAAGAGGTTTCTTTGACAGGCTGGGGAGATGGTTCAGTTAATTGAGGTGCTTTGCACACAATCATGAGGATCTGAGTTCAGATCCCCAGCACCCATATAAAAAGCTTGTTGCAGAAGCACCCTCAACTCTGGTGCTGGGACGGCAGAGACCAGAGGATCCCTAGGGCTTCGTGGCCAGCCAGCCTAGATGAATCAGTGAGCTCCAGGTTGAGTGAGAGACCCTGCCACACAAAAATAAGGTGGGGGAGACAGAAGAAGACACCTGGCTTCCACTCTGGCCTCCACACAAGTGGAACAAACAAAAAGGAAAAAGAGCTTTCAACTTTCTGTCAACGCAGACACTATTTGGGGCAAGGATCCCTGATTTCTGTAGGATTTGGTGGCTTCCATGGAACAAAAAAGAATTACCACATCAAACCAGATTGGATCTCTGTACGAGAGACCTGACTCACTCCAGGATTTGGCCTCCATCTTAATCCCTGCTCTGGCAACAAGGAAGTGGATACTATTGACTTAGGGAATTGTTGGCTGTCTATCATTTAATAGCTCTGATTGGTAACCATGCCTAGAGGAAGAAACACAGGAAAGTGGGATTTCTATAAAAGTTAATTCCTGATCTTGTTGAGTACACAAAGCAAAGGGAAGAATTAACCATATGTTGTCTCTAAGAAGAGAATAATCCAAGCATGGTGCTGCACACATGTCATACTAGCACTCGAGGGCCAGAGGAAGGAAGATCACAAGCTTGGGGCCAGCCTGGGCTTCGTGATGAACTCCCGGCTACATACTAAGCCTGTCTCAAAAGCAGGCGAACAAGTAAACAAACAAATGAAAAGGTAAATAAATAAAAAGGAAGTAAAACAAGCGCATTCAGGGCTTTGATATTTTGGGGTGAGCTGAGAGGGGAGTGAGCAGAATTTTTCATCCAGAAGAAGCATTGGATTTGGTTCTTCTTGGCAAAGGAGCTGTGGGTTGGATTGGCATTGGTGTGGTATTTCTGGAAGGTTTCATTTTGTGGTGATGACTCCCAGGGTATAGAAATTCACAGGCATGTGCTCTAAAGGGCAGGAGGCAAATCCTGGCTAGGTGTTCCTGTTGCTTCCTGGGACAGGTCTCACTGCTCCAGTGGTCCACAGAGACCTGAGCAGGACACGAGTAGGGAGCCAGAGGTCAGGGATCTACTTGTGCCTCCTGCCATAAATCCCCGGCATTATGGGCTGCTAGTCAGTATTTCTGTCTGCCTACCTACAGAAGAGAATAATACACACCCTCCTCCAAGGGACATGGCTAGTCAGCAGAATTAATTGCAGGCCCTGGTATTAAAACAAAGTATGAATTAAAATCATGCCAAACTGGAAAACAAGATATATGTTCACGACTACATCTATCTACGACTAATAAATGAAGGTACAATGCATAACTATTAGTGACTGGAGGAGAGACGAAGCCAGAGCGGGCATCACAGGCTCTTCAGTTCAACCTGTCTTCTCCCCTGGTTTGCTACGAGCCCTGAGGCAGTTTATTTAAGTACTCCACGGTTCAGTTTGCTCACCTGTAAAATGGGTATAATCACACTCACTACCTCACCCCTAGTTAATTAACGATGTATAAAGCTTTTGAAAATATATAGTGCAGTGTATGTGCTAATTATTATAAATCCCAAAAGGCACCCTAGTTCAATTTTTAATTACCTATATATTTTATTGAAAATATATAAAACACTTCATAAAATTAACCTATGTGTCAAAAATTACTGCTTGCCTGTACTGTCTTGTTCCTTCTTCTGCCAGAGCACAGCAGCAATTTCCTGAACTAAAGTAATAATTCTATTTCAGTGGTAGAAGTTTAACCCATCTGACCAGGTTCAACCCTGTGATTTACTGTATTATAAAATAGCATCTCTCATTCTTGCTTTAATTTCCCGCAGTTATTATGACTCAAAGAATATAATAGCAGAACCTACTATCAAAATGTAATAAAAGGATAGAATTTGGGGCCTGTGGGACAGCTCAGCGGGGAAAGGCACCTGCTGCCAATCTCCAGCACATACATCACGCAGGAGAGCACCAGTTCCCACAGGTTGTCCTCTGACCTCCACATACACACATGTCCCCCACCCCCACACACACACACGTGCCATACATGAATAAGTAAAATGAAAGAGGATTCAGTTGTAAATCAGTTGCATGTGAAAGGGCTGAACCACTGAAATGTATCACTCTTCTTATTTAGGTCTGGGAAGGGCAATCTAAAGTATTTGTTGTTGTTGTTGTTTTTTGAGACAGGTTTCTCTGTGTAGTTTTGGTGACTATCCCGGATCTCTCTCTGTAGACCAGGCTGGCCTCGAACTCACAGAGATCTGCCTGGCTCTGCCTCCTGAGTGCTGGGATTAAAGGCATATGCTACCACCTTCCAGCCTAAAATACTTTTTTTTAAAGGTTTGGGTTAGGGGTGTAGTTCAGCTAGCAGAGTGCTTGCCTAACGTGCACAAAGTCCTGGGTTCAATCCCCAACACCATACAAATGAGAGCTATGGCCCATACACTGGTAATCCCAGTTCCCTGAAGCCACTGGAGATGGGACAATCACTCTTTGCTTCAGAGTGAATGTGGAGCCAGCTTCAAAAAAGGAAGGAAAAAGATGGTATGTTGAAAATGGTTCCACAACCTGATTTAGAATTGGAAAATACTTTTTTAAATGGAAGGAGGAAAAGGTCTCCAGGAGCCTAGCTATCTTATCACATTCAATGACTAAACAACGCAAGATATGGAAATGTTGGGTCAGACACAGAACTCAGTCGTAGACTGCTTTGGCTGGCATGTGTGAGATCCTGGATTTCATCCATGCACTCAGAGAAAGAGAGAGGAGGGACAGGGGATGGAGCAGAGAGAAATGAACAAGAATATTTTCTTAAAAGAATGGAAATGCCATTTTCTATGTCCCCCATTTTCTGTTAACAGGACAGATTCATGGACCAAAACAGTGAGCATTCCTTCTCCCCCAGTGAGCTCAAAACTCACCCTTACTTAGTCACTGATGGCTCTTGAATATTCAGAATTTCAAGTCCAAGAGGCAGATGAATGATACAAAATGAACTGTGGAAGTCACCAATTCTTATGAAATAACAGCAGAATTGAAATTCCAGGAGTGAAGAAGATCTTTGTGGTAAAGTCTTAGGGGCTGTGCATCCTTGCTGGGACCATCAAGAGGAAATGAGACTCTAAAGAAAAAATAGGGGGGCACAGAAAAGCCTGGATTGTGGTTTGGATCTTGAGAGTTCTTCAAAGACCCTTGTGTTAAAAGCTTGCACCTCAATATGGTTGAACCTATTGGAGATGGGACCTGTTAAGAGGTCTTTAGGCCACTGGTCATGTTCTCAAAGAGGATTCTGGGAACTTTTCCCTTCCACTCTTCTTTTCACTCCCTGGCTATGAGGTGATCAGTTTATTCAACCACATGTTCCCCATGATTGCTATCTGTGATCCCCCTGACTTACACACACACACACACACACACCACCACCACCACCACCACCACCACCACCTACCAACAACATCAACACTATCACCACTTCACTACCACAGTCACCACCACCATCACCATCACTACCACCACAACCACCACCACCAGAAGCCTGCCTGAAAATCTTGATTGTGCATTCAAACCTCTAAAACCATGAGCCAAATAAATATTTTCTCCTTATCAGTTGATTATCTCAAGCATTTGTTACAGTGACAAATTCAGAACACATTCAATGATTACATCAACTCTAGGCTAGGGGTGTCCTGCCTTTTGATGTTACAGGATGTTACCATTGACGGAGATCAGACCAAATTCACAGCTATCCAGAGATTCGTGCAGCCCATGGGTCTCAGACAAGGCACACACTATCTAGGTGAAGGCCTAGGTTTTCAGGGTGGTGGAAGACACACAAACATGGTGTTGCTGTCCAGCCTGATTGATCTGTAGGCTCCACTCCAGAGGTGATGGGGGCGTTGCTCCTGAGTGCAATCTTGATGGACATTCTTAATAGCATTGCTTTAGTCAGGGATGGGGATTTTTCCCACAAGACTTCCTATGGGTAACAACAAGTGGGATTAATTCTGTGCTTTCAACAATCAGCATACCCCATACTACTTGGAAAGTGGTCCCTCCCTTACTGTATGTTCTGGCCCAGACATGAAAAACACAGTGTGTGGGACCCTGGGAACAAGCTTTCTGCAAGCACATTGATGCTGTGATCTGCTTGGCACACCCTCAAGGTTTTCAGAGAAAAAGGATGGACGTCTGAATGGGTGGTGTGGTACATATACCGTTAGATAAGGAGTTTTATGTTCCCAGAGAAAGTGTCTCCTGAACTTCAAACATGGGCAGGCTGAGAAGAGAGAGGAGAGAAGATTTTAATCAGCTTCCTCCAGAGTTGTTTTTTTAAGAGCTTGATTACGATGCATATGAACCATTTTAAAGTTTGAGTGCTGCCTATAAACCTGTTCCCTTTATGCTAATTGCTCTCTATAAAACTAGATCAAGAACTAGGTCTCTTAGCCCTGTACAAGCCCCAGCATGCCTGCTGGGCACAAGTTCAGAGTACTTAGGGACTATCTGATGGGCCTTTTGGAAACAGATAGATAGCCTGATGGATAGATGATAAATAGACAGATACACCATATTAATAGCTAAATGATCTCGCAGGAACTCAAGGTGATGGAAAATAGGGTACAGTAAACAGTTTGTCATCCAGGGTATTTCATAAGAGAAAGCTCTGAGAAGGGAGTTGACGCACATTACAGTATGTCTGATTCATCAGCACTGCAGGCCACTCCAACAGGGACCCACACAACCCTTCAGATTCCTTTGGGTTGGAGCCAGAGCAGCCATGTTGAAGGCTGACACAGAAAATCAGGAGCTCAAGTGAACTGGTTTGCAGTGACTCCTGAAAGGGAAATTCTCTTTACTTCAGGGACAAGCCACAGGCCAGGGGACTCCCCAGCCAGCCTCTTCCAACTCTTCCCCAAAGGGATGTGTAGGAAGAGCCCACCCTGAGTCTTCCCCGTAGCCAGCTGCTTTCTGTTCTACCCCAGTCACCTGCTGTTCCACCACCAGAGCTGAGAACACAACTGGATTTGACAATGCCCAAGACCTGCTGCTCAGCAAAGTAGGGGTGGAGGTCCCAGCCCCACCCTTCCACATCGCCATGGAAGCTTGTTAACCAAGTAATTGCAGATTTTGTTCAAACGTTGCTTGAGCCATCTCAAACCTGTCCTTGAGCCATCTCAAACCTGTCCATTCGGTTGTAGCCCAGCTCTTCTTCATAAAGAAATCCCTTTGCAGTGGTTCTCAACCTATGGGTCTCGACCCTGTGGGGTCGAACCACCCTTTTACAGCGGATCAGAAAAACAGTATTTTTCATTACGATTCTAAATAGTAACAAAATGACAGTTATGAAGTAGCAATGAAAATACTTGTATGGTTGCTGCAACATTAAAAATGTTGAGAAACACTGCTTTGGGGATTTGGAGGGTATAGCTCAGTTGGTAGAGTAGTTGCCTAGTGCCTGAAGCCCTGAGTTCAATCCCTGACACTGCATAATCCCAGGCATGATAGTTCACACCTGTAAACCCAGCACTCAGGAAGTGGAAGTAGGGACTTTAGAAGTTCAAGGTGAGCTACAAGAGATGGTCTAACTATTTTACCATCTTTCCTAGTTTTCCGTGAAAATCGTAGTTAGTTCAGATCGTTTCAAACATTTCTTTGTCTTACACCACCAAACCCTTGCGAAAGGCAGGGTTGATAGACAGATACCATTGTTTCTATGCCACACACCACCACAACAAACAAAGTTCTTAGGAAGATAGGTGTGTGTGATATTTGATGAGTGGTGTGTGTGTGTGTGTGTGTGTGTGTGTGTGTGTGTGTATTTGATGAGTGTGGGGTGTGTGTGTGTATGATATTTGATGAGTGGTGTGTGTGTGTGTATGATATTTGATGAGTGGTGTGTGTGTGTGTGTGATATTTGATGAGTGTGGGGTGTGTGTGTATGATATTTGATGACTGTGGGGTGTGTGCGTGTGTATGATATTTGATGAGTGTGGGGTGTGTATGATATTTGATGAGTGTAGGGGGTGTGCACGTGTATGATATTTGATGAGTGGTGTGTGTGTGTGTGTGTGTGTGTGTGTGTGTGTGTGTGTGTGTGTATACCATGAGCTGAGCTGTTGGCGTCACCCTAGTAACATTTTCCTGCAGATAGCAACACTAACAGCTTCGAAACATGTATTTTCCCAGTGGTTCGTATGCAAGGATTCCATATTGACTTTACACACAGAAGAAATCAGCAAGGGGCCCACTAAATTTGAGTAGCCAGTCATGTGGGTTATAGGGTCATGAGAGAAAGGTCACTGATTTTACCACTCAGTAACCCCAACTCCCCACTCCCATTCTCCCACCCAACACTTGCCTCTCCCAAAATCACATGTTCTTTCTTTTTTATAATGACCCACTATGTCCAATTAGTTCTACCTGCATGAACACAGGTGTGGAGTCATCCCATGAAGCATGAGCAACCTACCAGTGGCCGCCATCCAAATTCCTACCCCGCCCAACAGCCATCAACTTCTGATAGCGCTTCAGCTAGGGTGGGGTCTCATGAGCCCTCCCCAGTCCATGCTGGAAGTTTGACTGACTTATCGTGTGCAGGTAACCATGGTTGCTATGAGTTCATGGATGCAATGCCACATCATGTCCAAAAAGCAGCATTTCACAGAAACTCTCGATCCTGCAGATCTTCATTCTTTCGGCCCCTCACTTCCAAGGTGTTCTTTTAACCATTGGCGGCTGAGGAGCTGATACAGATGTCCCATTTCAGGTTGACCACCAAAGCACCTTGATCAACCGTGAGTCTGCACTGACTGCTACCCAATGCAGAAAGAAGCTTCTCTGACCAAGATTGAGAGCAGAACTAATGTGTGAACACACTCTTAAATATTTAGACATCTATTTGTCAACACAATCATTTAATAAAACACTAGTAGTTTACTAGGACCTGAGACCTCTCTAGCCATGGGATTTTGATCAGATTTAGTTCCAGGCATGAACTCCCTCTTATGGAGCAGGCCTCAGATGCAAGCAGAAGGCAGTTGGTCACCCCCGTAACAGCCATCCATGCTACTGTTGTGCCGATGGGCATATCTTGCCTGGCATGTTGGTATTGCAGTATGCAGGATGCAGTGCTGAGACATCAGAACCCTGATGGCTTTTCTCTGCCAAGAGCTGAGTAGCACCTTCTGGCACTGTGAATGCTATCAGAGAGAAAATTGTCTGCTTGGTTCCAAATAAACATTTCTATATCCTACACCCAAAGGATGTGATGTCTTCAGCAATAGGGTCTTCCAGTCTCATTGTGGTGGGTAATCAGGAGCCACTGTTTATGTGTTCTTTTGTTGTTATTGCTCTATAAGGCAAACCAAAGGAGCACTGTACAGAAATAAACACGTTTTCAGGATGAAAATTGAGATCAGTGAACCCTAAATGAATAGCATCAATAATAAGATTGTCATAGCTACCCAAACTGATTCTAAATCCCATCACATACTACCCAGTCTCAGCTTTAGCTGATGGAAGGGGATTAACCTTTATCCAGAATCTTCTGTGTGCTACACTCCATTCAAGGGATTTCTACTTGTAGCTGGTCCCCACAAGTAGAGCTGGTCTGCTACCATTCAAAGGACTGGTCAGGCATCCAGAACAACTGGCCGGGTATCCATTCTGATTGGGTTGTGACTTGGATGACCCATGAAGAATCCTGCTATTATTATTTCACTATTTATGAATGAGGAAACTGGAGTTCATATGAATAAGTAACTTCCTGAGGCTCACACAGATTTGAAATTTTGTCATATTTATTAGTAATAATATATTAATGAGTACTCACATGTTCTCTCCTTCTCCCTCTCCTACCTTCCCCTCCCCCTCCCTTTCTGACTGCAGATACAGTGTGACCAGCCACCTCTCCACCGCCTTCCACATCATGATGAACTGCATTCTCAAACCGTGGTCCAAATCAGCTTTTCTTCACCCCTTAAGTTATTTTTATCAGGTATTTTGTCCTCACAGCAAGAAAAATGACTGATACACTCTATAAGGCAATTGATCATACATTATTACATACTTGTAAGAGGAATTATTTTTTCCAAATATGTTTAACAGCCTTGAAGGCTTGCTAACTGAAGGCTTCTAGAACACACTGGTTGGATAGCACTTGCCAAATGTTTGCTGTGTGAGGGCGCTCAACTATCTATCAACAAAGAAAATGGTTGAGAAGCATTCGTTTGGGATGAAGCACGGTGTCTCAATTAGGATTCCTACTGCTGTAATAACACACCATGACCAAAAAGCAAGTCTAGGAAGAAAATGTTTATTTGGCTTACACTTCCATATTGCTGTTCATCACTGAAGGAAGTCAGGACAGGAACTCAAACAGGATAGGATCCTGGAGGCAGGACCTGATGTAGACACCATGGAGGGGTGCTGCTTAATAGCTTGCTTCCCATGGCTTGCTCAGCCTGCTTTCTTATAGAACCCAAGACCACCAGCCCAGGGATGGCACCACCCACAATGGGCTGGGCCCTCCCTCCCCCACTGATCACTAATTGAGAAAATGCCTTACAGCTGGATCTCATGAAGGCATTTCCTCAACTGAGGCTCCTTCCTCTCTGATGACTCTAGCTTGTGTCAAGTTCACCCCAAACTAGTCAGCACACAGAGCATCAGCTTTAGGAGGAATCCCAGCATCCTTCCAACCCCATCGTTTCTCTGTTCCCCCAGTGTTTTATACCATACTCCAAACAAATCACTTCTCAGCCCATGTCTGCATGTCTACAAAGCCAGAGAACTCATCTTTGTATCACTCTGTTGGAAAGGTTTTTTTATAGTTTCAATTTGTTGGTCTTAAGTTGGAAAATTTTCAGTACCTTTTCCACATGAAGACTCAACTGTTTGCAGATAAAGCCTATCTTATACTCACACCGACTCCTTCTTCCCCTTTAAGACAGACGACCCAAGGTCTTCAGCTCTTTCTTACATGGAAATCATTTCTGAGTCCCTTCATAAACTTTTAATTCATTCTATGGTGTGTAGTCTCACAGTTTAAATGTCCTGAACAAACTCAGCATTCCCTATTTAGCCTGAATTTTTCTTGAGGAATAACTGGGGATAAAGGACAACAGAGGCTAAACGTCCTTAGAAAACTATGAGATAATACGTAGTCAAATGTCAACTACTGTAGCAAAAGCAAAAGTAATGGGCCAGCTAGAAGAATAGCTCAGTCAGTAAATGGCTTCCTTTGCATGCATGAGGACATGTTTGATCCCCAGAACTCAGGTAAGCAATAGCATAGTGATGCATGCTCGTAATTCCAGTCCTGAGAAGGTAGAGACAAAGGGCCCTGGGGCCCACTAGCCACCTAGCCTAGCCTATGTGGTGAGTGCCGGGCCAGTGAGAGACTCTGTCTCGGGGGGGGGGGGGGGGAGGATAAAAAGGGGAGGGTGGCCGACAAGATGCCTCAGCCAGTTAAAGGCACTTGCCACCCGGCCTGATGACCAGAATTCAGTCCCAGGAGCAGCTTGGAGAAAAGAGAGCAAGAATTCCTGTGAGATGTCCTCTGACCACCACAGAAGGGTCATGGCACAAGTGTGTGCCCATACATATGCATAAAATAAAATGTAATTTAAAATTAAAATAAAATTTTAAAGGTGGGCAGTGCCTAAAGAAAATGCCCAAGATTGTCCTCTGGCCTCTTCACATACACATATGTGTACGTGCGTTGGTACACACATGAACATGTGTGTACCCATATAGGAAAGGAGGGACAAAGAGACTCTTCCTAGAAGGATGTTGAGTAAATATGCCCCCTGAGAGTCACAGAGAAGAATGTGGAAAGATTCAGAGACGGGATGGGTGGACATCATGTGATATCCTATAGCCATGCACCAGAATGGCTGAGGCACGAGAGAGGACCTGTACTGGTAGTCCAGGAAAACCAGAAGGTTCTCAGGACAGAGAGGAGGGTGAGAACGTAAGGATACCTCCCATCTTCCACGTGACTGGTGCTTTCAAATATTGCTTCATTCCATCCTTAAAACTAACCCTTTAGGACTGAGTTAGTGATAGATGGGGTCGGAAGCCAAACATGAGTCCTGTTCTGGCTGTGAAGCCTGGACCTTTCCCCTAGATCTCACAGAAAGAGGGCCAGCTACAAAGGAAATTCAAAATGACCACATGTATAGTGTTGCTTGAGCTGAATTCCTAATCATTAAGAACTCTGGGTGAAAACATGTAACATCTACATCCTTCAGCTAACCGGTAGTTCCTTTTCAGATCACATTCCTACAAGTGAAAATATATACCAGTAGGGCCCCAAGGATTGAACTCAAGCCACCAGGCTTGGAGACAAGCATCTTTACCTGCCTGGCTGTTTCGGCAGCCCTGTCCTGGCTTTTCGTCACTGTCTCACTTTATTATATGAGCCACTGAGCATCTTATCAAGTTTTCCAACTGTGTCAAGGAATGTATGTCAGCCACTTAGAACCGTCAACTGGTAGACGTGGGAAATGACTCTGAGGTTCAACCAGGTCCCGGGTGCTCTGTAATGGAGGCTGGAATGAGAAGGGACAGATCCCCTGTCCATCACCACACGGAAGGTAAGCGAAGTACAAAACAGAGTCTCAGTCCCAGGCTTGTGAATGTAATTAGTCTCAGAACAAACGCCTGCTAGGTCAAACCCGAAGCCGTCTCTTACAAAATGCCAGCACATCCTACTGAGGTATAGGAAGTCAGTCCTGTTTGGTTGCACGTTGTTTCTTGCTTGAGCTGGTACTTGACTAAATTAATCAAATCAGCACCTTCTGAATATTCATACGAGGCCTACATCTGGCATTCCTATACCAAGTAAATCCCTATTCTAGTTTCTGTGAGTGTGTCTTGCCTTGAATGGAACAAAAATTAAAATGATTGGGATGTTGACATGTATATTATCCAGAAAGGCCAAACTTCACTGTCTTTCTTCTCTTCCTTTCTTCTGGGCAGGGGTCTCCCGTTTCCCAGAATTCCTCAGACTCATTACGTAGTTTGGGATGACCTCAAAATTCTGATCCTCCTTCCTCCATCTCCCAAGGGCTGGGATCACAGGAATATCTCACCATGCCTAGTTTGTACAGTGCTGGGAATCAAAGCCAGGCCTTCCTACACACTAGGTAACTTAGCTCCCGTTTAAGACAGGGTCTCTGTGTAGCCCAAGACAACCTCAGACCTAAGACCACCCTTCCTCAGCCTCCCTGGTGCTGGGCTACTGGCATGTTCCACCAACTCTACCTATATAGCCATCCTTAATAGGCTGCCAGTTTGAACCTAAGGCATGGAAAATCCCTTCCTCAGAGGGATGACACTGAGGTGGAAAGATGGGAACATCGGGTTAAAATTAGAGCTATTGCTTTTCCTCCAATAGAAAGTCCCCCCTCAGCCACCATGCAGGGCGGTGATGGCGCATGCCTTTTATTCCAGCACTTGGGAGGCAGAGGCAGGCAGATCTCTGTGAGTTTGAGGCCAGCCTGGTCTACAGAGCGAGTTCCAGGAAAGGTGCCAAAGCTACACAGAGAAACCCTGTCTCGAAAAACCAAAAAGGAAAAAGAAAGAAAGAAAGAAAGAAAGAAAGAAAGAAAGAAAGAAAGAAAGAAAGAAAGAAAGAAAGAAAGAAAGAAAGAAGTCCCTCCTCCTCTCCCCCCACACCCCTCCTCCAGGGCCAGCAAGATGACGGCTCAAACTGGACTCACCCTGGAGCACTGTTCTTGGAGTCTTCCTTTTGTTCTAATTTCACAAGTGGAAATCAGCCCCAAGAAAGTGGTATTGTCATGTTCTTCTGAAACAGGATTTTGCTACCTAGATCAGGCTGGCCTGGAACCTGTGATCCTCCTGCCTCGGCCTCTTTAGTACTTTCAGATATATGTCACCATATTCAGCCCTTAAAACATTTTGTGCATATTCATGTGTGGGTGTGCATGTGTGCGTGTCACATATCAGGCGTCGTCCTCTGTCACTCACCGTCTTACTTTTTGAGACAGGGTCAGTTTCTCTCTAAATCTAGATCTTGCAGACCTCCCTAGACTGGCTGGCCAGCAAGCCCCAGGGATCTGCCTGTGCCTGCCTCCCTGGCACTGGGATTCCAAGGGCACACAACTGCACCTAATCTTGTTTTGTGTTGGGTTTTTTTTTTTAGACATGGGTTCTGGAAAGCCAAACTCGGCTCCACTTGCTCTCCAGGCAAGACTTTCCTGGCTGAGTCTTTCTCTTCAGGCCCTAAACTGTTTAACAGACCCCAAATTCTCACTAGTTCCGAATTCCCAGGTTACTCATTCCTGCATAACAGGAGGTCAAGGCCCTAACCAGGTGTTGCCTCTTCGCTTTTTTCTTTTTCTTTCTTCTTTTTTCTCTCGTGCTTTGCATCTGAAGTAATTTTTCTCCCCTCCCATGGGCACTTAATAGGTTTTAATTTTATAAAACATTATGCAACCAGATACCTTAGGGAACAGTAATTAACTTGGATTATGTTTTCATTTCAGTGAATTCCAAATGAGAAGACTAAATATTGAGATTTTTGTCTATTGCAAAATTGGAAAATAACATGGCCATGCTCATTTCTTACTTGCTATGAACACTTTATTACTGATATTTGCAAATTGCCCCTTTTAAAGCAGTCCTTCCTCAGAAAATGCCATGGGTTATTTAAAATAAATATTATTTATAATAATAAATATATTATTTATAAAATAAAATAAATGGGTTGTTTAAAATAAAGGGAAACTTACTTATAATTTTGACACAGGTTTCTAGCAGTCACTGATGCTTGTTCTTCCCAGAAAACTCTACCCACCACCTCAAAGAAAGAAAAACTAAGGCGAGGACACTGATCTAACAAAGGTGTGTGTGTGTGTGTGTGTGTGTGTGTGTGTGTGTGTGCAGTTCTGTATGTTGTGTATGTACATGTGTGTGCATTTATGTGTTTGTGTGTATGCATACAGTTGTGTATGTATATGTGTATATGTGTACATACATACATGTGTGCATTTGTGTGTTTGTATGTATGTGTACACACTTTTATGTATGTACTTATGTTTGTGTGTGTGCAACACACATGGTTGCTGGAACTGATTATTTCCATAAATGCAGAATCCATTTCAAGTTGAACTTAAGGTCATTTCAAAGTGAGAATGAGAGATGGAGAATTGCATCTCCATCTCAATTACTGAGTATGGTTTTGAGGAAAGGATGAAGTTTATTTTTGTGGCATCTCTGTCAAGGTATATAGCAAGCAGAATTAACCTGGAGCCACATCCAGCCCTCACTCTTATTCAGTGCGTCTTGGACACTGAAGGATCCCCCAAGCCTCTCCCTGTCTTAAAACGGTGGTTGCTGCCTTCAATAACAATTGTGGTATTTAGAGAGGTGGCTATTGGCAATCCACTCAACATGAAGCAACCACACTGCTGTCATTGTCATGGTGTAAAGCACCAGGGAAACTGCCTGCCAGACAGAAAAGAGCCATTAACTCACCACGAGTGCTACTCTACGTCACGGTGACAGCCCAAGATCGGAAGCCTTTGTAGAGTAGATGTGCAGAGTTACGTAACGATAGTTCCTTTGCCAGCCATGGTGGCATGTACCTGCAGTCCCAGCTATTCAGGAGACTGAAAGAGGAGGGGGTATTGAGTCCAGGAGTCCAAAGTCAACCAGAATCACACAGTGAGAACCTGTCTCCAAAAACATGAATTTTTACATTTTTATTGTTTAATTATGTATTTATATGTATGTGTGCAATATGTGAGGGCACATGTGTCACAGTATGTATGCCTGTGAAAGTCAGAGGACAACTTGCAGGATTTAGGTCTTTCCTTTCACAGTGTGGTCCCAGGGATTGAACTTGGGTCATCAGGCTTGATGGCGAGTGCAATTATCCAGTGAACCATCTTCTCCACTCCGGCATTGTTTTTATGTCTGGCTTGTGCCTCTGGCATCTAGAAATTAAAACATTACAACAAGAAAGCCTTAATCTTTATCAATTTTATAATATATCAAGACATAATAAATGTCCCATGAATAATTTTGATGTACATCTTTATTCATTTTAAGTTCATGAGGCAATCAGACTAAGCTAAGGTCCTTTAGGAGACTGTTTTAGCCAATAGGGGGCTGAGATTCACAGTTAGACTGCCAAGGGCTTTCCTCTATAAGGGTCCACTTACACAACGCTTTCATTGCAAGAAGCAGGCGGTGTCTTCACATTCACACTGCCCACCTGCATGCTAGATGCAGGCTTTGCTACACAGATGCCTGGCTGATACAATTCAAATAAGAAAATTTAAATTCAAATGTGTTTTCTCTTTTTTTATTATGTTTTAAACTTTTTCTAGCTCTATCAAGATATGATTGATACATGAAAAAAATATATATGTATATATTCAAGGTACATATTGATGTTTTGACATTGTGACATATGTTTACCACAATGAAGCAAACTGTCATAGCCATGTCCTCCTACAGTTATCCTTTTTTTAAAAACTTTTTAATTGATTCTTTGTGAATTTTACGTCATGCACCTCAATCCCACTCATCTCCCTGCCCCTCCGTATCCACCCTCCACCCTTGCAACTTCCCCCCAAAAGAAAAAACTTAAAATAATAATAATAATAATCTCCCCATGGAAGCTGAGGTGTGTCACGATGTCACCCAGTCTACCCTTTTACCCAAAGAGCTTTGCAAATGTTCATTACAAATGAGTCATTGGTCTGGTTCAAGGCCTCTGGCTTCTGCTACACTATCAACACTGGATCCTCATCAGGACTTCTCTCAGATATCCTGTTGTTGCCCTGTATCATTGAGATCCTGCAGCTTTGGCTCTGCTAGGCCAGTCCCTTCTCATGCTCTAGCAGTTCTAGGATGAGGTAGATGCTGGGGTAGGCCAACTCAGAGCCCTGGATCTGAGCCTGGGAGGTAGTTGAGTTGATCAGCCTATCTGCTCTCCTGTGCCTGCACCACCAGGGCCAGCTCTCCCTCTTTGCCCAGGTGAGGGATGGGGCCAGCTCTCCTGCCTATGGCAGCTAGCAAGGGGTGGGGGCAACTCTCCCATGCCACCATAGTTATTCTTTAGTGTTGTTATTGTTGGAGACAGGGTCTCAAGTAGACCAAACTCCCTAGGATTTATCCTAGGATAACCTTGAACTCATGATCATCCTGTGTCCCTCTCCCAAGAACTGTGATTACACCATACCTAAACCTCAACTTTTCTTTTTCTTTTTAAACATATTTTTCTTAATATAATTCCATTCTAGCCAGGTATGGTGGTGACTCATGCCTTTAATCTCAGCACTTGGACAACAAGGGCAGATGCATCTCTATGAGTTCAAGGTCAGCCTAGTCTATATATCAAGTTCAAGGCCAGCCATGGCTACATGTTTGAGACCCTTTCTCAGATAAATAGGTAGGTAGGTAGGTAGGTAGGTAGGTAGGTAGGTAGGTAGGTAGGTAGAGAAAGAAAGAAAGAAAGAAAGAAAGAAAGAAAGAAAGAAAGAAAGAAAGAAAGAAAGAAAGATGATAGGTAGGTAAATAGATGATAGATAGATAGATAGATAGATAGATAGATAGATAGATAGATAGATAGATAGATAGATAATAAATTGATCTCCACTCTGGTCTCTGAACTAATAGTACAGGGAAATTTGGACCAATTACAAGTATGATCCCTGGTTAATGGAACTTTCTTGTTTAGGATCTCTTGTAAGGAAATACACCCAGCTGTTGCATTAGCCTGGGTTTGGGGAGGCTCTTGGACTGAGAAAGGAAATAAAATTAATGCTTTTGAGCCGGGCAGCCATTGATTCTCCTAATGGAGTTTGATGGCTAGACTTTCAGGAAGTTCATAGGTTCAGACAATTCAAGCAGGTCTTTGAACAATGGACCAAATGACTGCTGTCCATTGTAGGGTAGAAACAAAGAGCATGCTAACAACAAATCATTCTTATCTACCCTCTGCTCATTAACGCAGGGTCCCTGAGGACTTCTAATCAGCCATATTGCCAGCTTATGCTAGGGTAACGGATCAGATGTTATACAAATGTAATAAAAAAGATATTTCTTCCAATGAATCTCTTTTTTGTGTAGTTTCTATAAGAGCACACAAACAGAAGAAGAAAGGGAACCCCTTCCTATGGAATGAGAGCACAAACCATATTCTCCACCCCAGACGGATGTCCACACCGTCATTTTCAGGAGCTTCAGTAGTACAAGAACTCCGATTTCAAAATCATTTGACTTTTGTCTATGTTTCTCCTGGAAATCTGTCCTTGCGAGCAGAGGTCAGATTTATATCCCACTCACTGTGGAAATGTGAACTTGCCACATACAATCACCCTGGTGAGCCATAAAATAAGAAAATATTTTATGCTAATGTAACATTCTGCAACTTGTAAATAATTCCACACAAATGATCTTACCCCCGGCCTCTTGGATTTTTGTGAAAGAGGTGGTCTCTCTCTGTAGCCCAAGCTGGCCTCAATCTTGTATTCTTCCTTACTCAGCCTCTCGAGCACTATGTAAGTCATTCAGCTTGGCTCATTCCTTCAGTAGAACCTGCCCAATCACTGTTCCTCAAGTAGTGGGAAGAGTCACAAGAAATGAGAAGGAAGTCTTTGTCCCCTAACAGGGGCAGATAGGATGCTATTTTTCTCTTCACTTTAGGGGTAATACGGGATGAAAACGTCCTCGAGTCACACAGCCAGAGGGTCTAGAATTAGAATTAAAAGCGAAGCAAAGTGCTATGTTGTCAAAAGCACTTGCTGCACAGGCGAGAACCTGCATCAGAATCCATGAACCCACATAAAAGCTGACCAGTTAGCTCAAGCATCTGTAATCCCAGAAATCCTGTGGCCAGATGGGAGGCAGAAACAAGAGACTCCAACAGGCACAGCCCTAACACTAGTGGAGGGAAACAGAGACAGCGACCCAAGAACAGGACAGGAGGCTGCCTGGTCTACGAGCCAATCTGACTCGGCAGCACCCTAAGCAAGGAGAACTTGAAGACACAGTGACTGTCCTCATGGGTCAAGGATTTGCTGTGCTCAGCTATACCATCACTTCAGTTGGGACTCTGAGGGAAAAGTATGTGCTCTCTGATAGACTGACTGCCTCTTGAAAGGATCTTGACTGTCTCTATCTCCATTTATATGTGTGGAATATTCTCTCTCTCTCTCTCTCTCTCTCTCTCTCTCTCTCTCTCTCTCTCTCTCTCTCTCTCCCTCCTTCTCCATCATTCTCTCCTTCTTTCCCTCCCTCCCCACTCCCCTTCCTCTGCTATCCCTCCCTGTCTGACCAGATGGGTATCACTTTGCAATCCAGGCTGGCCTTGAATTCTCTGTCTTCCTGTCTCAACTTTCCTAGTGCTAGAGTAATAGTCATTTACCAGTAGGCCCGACTTGGAATATATACACAATGTATTAAGTGTATAAATAAAATATCAGGGTTATACATTAACTTTATATATAATATTAATATCTTTGCTGTGTGTGATATTAATTTTAAAAGATTAAGAGTATATGTATGATATGAATAACATGTTATTAAGTAATATTTTATATACATATATATGTATATATATGTATATATGGTGGCATTCAAGACAAGGTTTCTCTGTGTAGCCCTGGCTTTGCTGGAACTAGTTCTGTAGACTAGGCTAGCCTTGAACCCAGAGATCAGCCTGCCTCTCCCTCCCAAGTGCTGAGATTAAAGGTGTACACCACTATACCTGACCTATGAGTATATATTCTTAATATCATATACGCAGTCTAAGTGCCACTATGTATTTTCTGATTCTCATGAGCCGTTAGCTCACAATGGCTCTCACATTCACTGCAATCTCTCTGACACAGATAAAAACAAAAGAATGAAGTCAACCAGGCTCTCTAAACACTGTGGCCTTGACATTGTGGGAACTATTTCCTGTGGGCTGGAGATGCAGAGTTGGTCTCAAGAGTATTGTTCCTTTGACAATAGCTCCAGGATGGGGACAGATGAGGACAGAGGGGGCTAAGTGGACAAGAGAAGGGAGGCTGCCTATGAAGATCAAGTAGAGAGAGAAATTCAAGCATGTCTCAGTAAAGTAGCCACTAGCCGGGTTAGGCTACCTGGAACATTCAAAGTACAGTCACTAATTATTTCCTAAATAATATGCTCTACAGATTTTTAAAAAGTGATCAGTTAAGATAAGCTGTGCCATCATTGGAAATATCCACTACATACTCAATTTTGTATCAAAGAAAAGAATTAAAATCACTCAGTCATTTTTTACAGCGTGAGTTGAAATCACGAGTTGCTATAAATAAAATACATCAGGAAGTCCTATCCTATACCTATATCATGTAGGAGAATGTTATGTTTTCTTCTTTGTTTTACCCATTTCATTTCACTTTTTAAAGTGTAATTCCTAGACATTTTAAATGACATCTATGGCTGCCATGATGTTGCTATGAGACCCTGGCTTCTAAAACTGAGGCACTAAACCCATGGAGTCACGTAATTGAATTTGGAGGTAAGGAACAATCTAGATGTACAACGAAAAACAAGCTCAAACTCAAGTACACAGTGAATCCCAGGTGTTTCCAGAGCATTCACCCATGTTGCAAGCGGAGGCTTCACTGCAGCCTTGGCCCGAACCACAGAACACACACTTTCCACTACACATATTGCCATGCCATGGCACAGACACCAGTGAACTCCGACTGAAGCACAGCAGCCTAGATTCCAGAGTGTCGTGTGGTAAGAACTGCAGTGTCACACACTTTCCGGCTTTTACAGAAACATGGTGGCTTACTTATGGAAAACCAATACTTACTGTTTCTTACTATTATTTCCTAGTCTGTGAGGGTAAACTGAGTGTGTCTTCAGATTGTGTTGTGTAAGAATGGTTGATTTTTAAAACTGCCATTTGAGTTGATAGCTTGAGTACCTGGTTGAGGCATTTAGGGAATTTTGGCTTGGGACTAGGACAGAATTTCCAACCGTTCTGAAATGGCCTAAATACATGCCCACCAGTTTTATACTCACTATTTATACAATGTGGCATTCTCTGTATTCAAGACTATAAAATAAAACACCAGTCAACTTTGAAGAATCTTAAAGATCCTCAATATCCCACAACATCAAATATTTAGTCAAGATTTAATTCTTCATGTAAAACTAAAAAGGCATGTTTTAAATTCATCTCATGCACATATTTGTTTTCATCGTTAATAAATGGTAAAGTGGTATACGTATTAAAGAACTGCTTTAAGACAGATTTCTTTATGGTTTATTATCAGTAATGCTTTACTATTTATTTTATAAATCTACATACCCAGGATCATGTAAAAATTTTCTCAGGCAAAAAGAGGTTGTGAATGAAAAAAGTTTAAGAAATCCCATTATCTGTGTACTACCTAACTTTGCTCATCCTTAACCACAAAATTCAAGTGTGTCTGACATGCACAAAGAGACTCTCACTGCTAACAAACTGTCCCAAGTGACCAGAAGCATGGACAGCAGTCATCGTCCTTGCTAAGCTCTAAGAGTCTTAATGGCTCCGCACTCATTGAATCTGTATCTTCCTCCTGAGAGAAAAAAGCCTCTTAGCTGCTCTGGGGAAAGTTGGTTTTTCTTATCCTAAAGAAAATCAAGAAGAATCTCCAAATGAAGACAAGTTCAGCTTTATGAACCATCCACCCTGTTTCTCAGCTCCAGGACATTCCAACAATAAAAAATTTGAAGGTGAAGAACCAGCTTATAAGAGCCATTACAGACTGACAGTATCAGGGAAGGAGTGATCGCCACTGGGTAAAGGGCTTGCTACACAAGCATGAGGACCCCTCTGATCCCTGGAACCCATGTGGAAAGGCAGACATGGTGGTCTACACTTGCAGTCCCAGAGCTGGAGAAGGCAGAGATAGGCAGATCCCTGGGGCTTGCTGGCCAAGCAACCAAGTTACCACAATGAGTGGAAGGCCAGTGAAGGATCCTGTTTCAAAAACAAGGTGGCTGCTGTCCTGAAGAATGATATTTGAGGTTGGCCTGAGGCCTACAAGCAAGTACACAAACACCACACAGACATGGGTGCACACACATAAACAATATTGTTTCTAGAACAAAAAGTCACTTGGCTTAGCCCTAGTTCTCTGTAAGCCAGGGTTATTTTGTCCTTGGACTCTGTGGGAAAAAAAAATGACAGACTGGTAATTCTCAAAACATTGCAACCCTGTGGGACAGGGTGGAGAATGAGTTGCTCACTCTAGGAGGCCATATGGAATAACATCAATGCACTTTCGTTAGTAATTACTCTAAAGTAGCTTTGTCTCTAATTAGTGACACTTGGGTGAGCATCATAGTAATTTGTACTTATCAAAGTTACATCAAAGAAAAAGATAGATACAGAAATTCAAACTTTGGAAGGAAATTCAGTGATGTATTTGATTATAGGCCAAGAAAAAATGTGGTATGAAAAGTTCAGGTGTTATTAGTTACTTTTTTCATTGTTGTGACCCAATAATCTGAAAAGAAACAGCTTAAGGATTTAGGTTTGTTTTGGATGATAGTTCTAGAAGGTACAGTCCAGCCTGGTGGGGAAGGCATGGGTGTAGGCGTTCTGGGTAGCTGCTCACATTGTATCCGTAAAGAGGAAGCAGGAATTGATGCGTACTGGTGCTCAGCCCACTTTCTCCAGGGCTGGTGAATCTTTTAAGGGCACTGACCAGAGAGAGGTGGTTTCCAGTACGGGGCACTTGGCTCATAAGTGACCTGAGAACTCAAACTTTCATGGGAAGGGAGAGGAAAAGGAAGAGACGTGAAGGGGAAGAGGAAGGAGAGGAAGAAAGGGGGAAGAGGGAAGGAAGGGGAAGGGAAGAGGAGAGAATAGAAGAATAAAATTGGATAGGATAGGTCTGTTTTGTGCAGCAGGGTTAATTATTGCAAGAAACGTGTGTGTGTGTGTGTGTGTGTGTGTGTGTGTGAGAGAGAGAGAGAGAGAGAGAGAGAGAGAGAGAGAGAGAGAGAGAGAGAGAGACAAAATTAAACAAATTGCTTTCTGTGAGTTGACTTGTGGTCAAGAAAGTTGGACAAGCCACTGCCCAGCAGTTTCAGAAAACCTAAGAGGAGTCATTACTACCTGTCGCCAAAAAGCAAATACAACTTCGAAAAAGAGACGACAGCTCAAAACAAGAAATGAGCCACAGAAGGTCAAGGGCAGTGGAGGCTGATGCCACCTTCACATGGAGTGCAGAGCAAGCAGTTCTAGTGGCAACAATGCTCGAGTCCGTGGGGGAAAGAGAATAAATCTTTATCCCATCATGACAGATCCCAATTCACGGTGAATCGGAGAAGACGTGACTCTCAAGAACAAGGATCAAGGACCACATGGCACCAATTCAGGGAACAACATGGATCAGCAAGGATTCAGCAGAGCAAGAAGAGTGCACGCTGTCCAGCCATGTATTAGGGGTGCCACCTGGAGAGAAAGGATCAGCACTTAAACAAGACGATGCTTGCAAAAGTCCCATGTAATTAGCTGTGTTTATATGCCTAAATTGACAGTTACTGCCTGGTGTTGTTTTTATTTTTTGCAAGCAATTACTTCTGTTGTTTTCCAAAGTCACCAGTTAAAGAACACTGTCAGTAACTCTTAATAAAAATACCTCATGGGGAGGACCTGATTTGTTTTCCAGAATTTACCAAGGGAATGGAGGCCGGGAGAATAAGGACTCGGGAACAGTGGCCTTCATTCTGAACGTTTTACAAATGGCACCCTGGAAAAGAACTGTGCTTGTTCACATAAACCATGTGAGCGCTCTGGGAAAGGAAAGGGTCTGGTGTCCTGAATTACATTCTGGAAGCACTGGCCTTGGATTCATGTAGGTGAAAAGATAAGCATGCAGGGTCTTCTCCCTTCAGCAATACCAAGACCTGGACTTAGCTGGACCAAGCGCTTTGGAAGCAATTGTCTCTCTCTCATCTCTCTTCTGCTCCCTCCCTCCATTCCCACCACTTTGGTAATGGCCCCTGTTTGGGGCTTTTGTGAAACAAGAAAGTCACTAATCATGGAAGATCCATAGTAACTCTCCTGCCGTCACCACCAGGAACAGAGGCAGTGTCTCTCTCTTGCTGGTTACATACTCTGCCCTTCTTCTTTTCCCCTTAATACTTGCTTAACCAAATCTAAGCTGCATTAAAATGTCCATAATATAAAAAGTGTTTGGCCAAGTATTATAGTGTGGATCCATAGTCCCAGCTTCCTGGTAAGCTGAGGCAGGAGGATTTGGAATTTGAGACCAGTCTGGTTGACAAAGAGATATTCTGCCACCAAAAAGATGGTAGGAGGTGAGTCATGATTTGTGTAGGTTCTAGAAGAAGTCTATAGTTAGGTTGCATTTCCTGGAGGGGAAATTCCTCTTAAAAGCCAAGGAAAGTACAAAATTGGCTAGGTAGACATCTAAATAAATTTTAGGAGACAAAAAAAAAATTCTTAGTACTTAAAAATCCTTGCCAAAGTAAAATGACATGTATGCATGAAAAGGTCATAATGAGACCCATTATTTTATGTGCTAGCTTAAAGAAAAAATGTCAAAACAGAGAAAGATCTCTCTTAAATTCATGGTAGGTTAAGTCCAACTTGTCTTCTATTGTTCTCTCTCTCTCTCTCTCTCTCTCTCTCTCTCTCTCTCTCTCTCTCTCTCTCTCTCTCCCCCTCCTCTATGTGTGTGTGTGTGTGTGTGTGTGTGTGTGTGTGTGTGTGTGTGTGTGCTGATGAACCACACACATCCCTAGAGCAGTCAAGGCTACTCGTGTGGTACTGTAAGCCCCAGAATAGAAATGAACAGCTGAAGAAAGGGTCTTCTGGAGCTTGTTTGCACAAAAGTCTCTGTGGTGAACTAGGAAGTGTGAGCAACAAACACCCCTGTATGAGTTGAAAACAAGGGTAACTCTGAGGTATAAGGGGAGAAATTTTTAAAAAAGGAGAGGAGAAAGGAGGGGAGGGGAGAGGAGATAAGAGAATTGATGGCCATAAATGAGACTATGTGGGTAAAGGTGTTCATGAAGCCAGCCTGCACAGCATATTAGCCAATACATTGTCATATGGCCTAAACTAAATATCCTGGGTTTGCTTGCAGGTTGTGAGTTCAAAAGAGGCACCCATGTACTCCTGCACTATGAACCTATGGTTTACTCTGACTGGTCTGTCCATCTGTTTGCCAAAATCCTTCTCCTCCAAGACTCAGTTTCTCAGTAGACAACTGTCCTTGACGCTCTGGGGAATGGAAGGCAGTATCTTATTTTCCCAGAATGCCTTGTACCTGCCCTCTCTACATTCAGACCCAGTGCACCATGAGGAACTTGAGTCTGCCTCTTAAATAGCTGGCTCTAAAGCAGGGTCTGACACCTGGCCATCAGAAGAAATCTGCTGCATAGTGTTTGTCAAATGAAAAAGAATCCCCAATATGAAGTATTCAGAGAGGGACTCCAATTGAACAAGCAGTTAGCACAAAGTACGTTCATGAGAGAACTGGAAAAAGGAAATGACTGCCTGTAGCATGACACCACGCAGTGACTCTGATGTAAATGGAGAGTTACACACAACCCACTTCCTGGTGAACCAAGTTGAGAGCCATGTTAATTCCACTTGGTGTAGAATAAGGAAACCTTACTTTAGAGCTGATTGGTTGCCTAATAATATCCATTCCCTCAACCAACATAGTTGACTGCCTAGGACTAGACACTATAAATTCAGAAACCAGATTGTTATTACTTATGACAGTCATTCAAAACTTGAGTTAGTTCATAATTTCAGGAGATAAAGGAAATAGGATTTAAAAGATGTGGTATGTGCGGAACAACATTTCTCTTCTCTTTCTTCTACCATTTCCAAAGTTTCGCAGCATCTCCAACTCTGAGCAGAGTACGCCCCATGATCTCCAAGACAGCTATGAATGTGAACCAAGATCACAGCTTACTTAAAAAATTATGAGATTTTTTTTTACATTTTTTTTTCTTTTTGTAGTTTGATTGTGTGGTTCTCTGGTGTGAATGTCATAAATGACAACATTATATCAAAATGTCAAAAGCTCAGACAGGCTTTCTAGGCTTTTTTGTATTATCACGAGCCTAAAAGTAGGAAAATTAGGGAAGATGGTGTACAGCTGTAAATGCTGACAAGATCTGCTCTAAGTTTTCCAACACATGAAGCTGGGATGTTTTTGTTTTTGTTTTTGTTTGTTTCATTGGTTTTATTTTGTTTTGAGACAGAGTCTCACTGTGTAGCTCTCGCTGGCCTACAACTTATTATGTAGACCAGGCTGACCTCAAACTCACAGAGCTCTACCTACCTCTGCTCCTGAGTGTTGAGATTAAAGGTGTGCACCACCACACCTGGCAAAATTATTAATAGAGTAGTAATCCAGGTGGTATTTTTCAATGTGATGACAGGGGTTGAAAATTATCTTCATAAAATTCTTTATTTTACCAGAAAGTTATCTCCAAGTGTTCACTGTGTTGATGGTGTAGTCAGATTCACCTGCCTGTCATCCTACTCATGATTATCTATCATTCTATCTAGGTCAGTGGTTCTCAACTTGTGGGTCATGACCCTTTTGGGGGTCGCATATCAGATATCCTGAATATCAGATATTTATATTATGATTCATAACAGTAGCAAACTTACTGTTATGAAGTAGCAACAAAATAAACTTATAGTTGGGGGGTCACCACAACACAAGGAACTGTATTAAAGGGTCACAGCATTAGGAGGGTTGGGAACCACGGTCCTAGGTGAAGAGTCGGATAGATCTGGACAATGTCATCGGGATACAGGTGTCAGTCTTACGAGTGAGAAAAACCCTAGGTAGCTAACATGCTTCTATCGTGTCCTTAAAGGCAGACTAACAAATCCTCATGGGGACTGCAGGCCAGGTATGGACGTAATGATGAGGAGAGTTGGTGTCCACTCCAGAGGACCCTACCCCTTCTTAAGCTGGAGGACAGGTCATTAGCGAAATGAACATAAAGTAAATGAATACAATGACAGGTCACATGAAGCCTCCCTGAGCTCTACAGAAGAATCAGGCTGGCCTGGAGGGGTAAATCAATTGGTAAAGCGTTTGCCACACAACCATGAGTACCTGAGTTGGATGCACAAAATTCACATAAAAAGCCGGTGCGGGAACATGGGCTTGCATTCCCAGTGGTGACAAGAAGGGAAGCAGAGACAGGCAGGCAGATCCCTGGAAGGTCACCGGCCAGCTAGCCGACAGTGACATTCCAGGCCAGTAAGAGAGCACATCTCCAACTAAAGGTAGAAGGTAGCTAAGGAATCGGGAGTTCAGAGGTCGTCTTCAGTTCATCTACAGGGTGAGTTCAAGGCCAGTCTGGACTACATGAATGAATAAAATAAATAAATAAATAAATAAATAAATAAATAAATAAATAAATAAATAAATAAATAAAAACCCACAGTGATCTCATGTGTTCACCTGACTAGAAAGGATCTTTGTACCACATTTACAATTGAGAGGAATAACCTCTCAATAGAGTTTGATGAGGCAAAACTGTGACCAAATGTTGGTACATATGCAGATTATGTGATTAGGTATTGTGTACTGTCCCATAATGCTCCTTGCACCCCTGTAAAATGGGTGTGGTCTGTTATTTTTCTGTTGCTGTGATAAAATACCATGACCAGAAGCAACTTAAGAAATGATTGTTTGGGTTTTGTCTGTTTGTTTGGTTTTGGCTTACAGTTCCAGGGGGCTAACGTCTATGGGGAGGCGTGGCGGTAAGCATTAGGAACAAGAGGCTGAGAGATGACATCTCAACTGTGTACACATACAGGAAGTAGAGGGAATGAACTGGAAGTGTGACAAGGCTATAAACGCTCAGCCTTGTCCAGACCCAGTGAGTACTTCTTCCAGCGAAACTCCACCTCCTGCAGGTCCCATTCCCACCTAATGAATGCTGCCAACCGGGGACCAAGCATTCAAACACATGAGCCTGTGAGTAACATTTCACATTCAAACCAGAACATATACCTGTCATGAAAGACTGATGGCATCAAAGGCTTTCAGCAAGGTCATGTCCTGTTCTGATGCATTCCCTGAACAAGGCAAGCTTAAACCTGGCTGAGGCAATGAGATGGCATCCACTTTTCCCACCATTGGAGAGCTCCCTAGATACATCAAAATGTGGAATGTCCCTCATGCTTCTAAAAGCTCACAGACTCTTTCATAGGCAAGAATCAACAGAGCTCTTTATCTCAACCAAGGCAAGTGAAAGCGTGGAATGAAATTGGAAAAATGCACTCATGTTCAAGGCCCTGATTTCCACTCTCTCATCAGGTTAGTGTGCAGGCATGTTAAACAGGGAGCTGCAATGAACCTCCAAACTTTTCTATAATTGACAGCCAAAGTTTACTTTCTGACGTGTTTCAGAGAGAGAGAGAAAGAGGTATACACACTCATCTGTGCACTCAAATGTAAAGACTAGAGGTCTATATTATTGATCACCTGAATTTTTTAGAGAACTGTGGCACTTTTACAAAGTTCAAAAATAAAATTACTTTAGGACTTGAGCTATGCATCTATAGTGTGCTGATGTAGTTGACTTTCTAAATTAGTTTAAGGAATGGTTCGATCTTCTGCCGAGTGGGACATCTATGATGTTTTGAGTTGGAATCTCACTAAGTAATTCAGCCTTCCCTCACACTCAAAATCCTTCTACCTCAGCCTCCCTAGTGCTGTGATCACAGGCATGGGCCCCTATGCCTGGCTTGAAATTTTCATTTTTATTGCTTTCAGAAATATTATTATCAGGGCTGGAGAGGTGGCTCAGTGCATAAGGGGGCTTACTGGGCAAGCGTGAGAAGCCAGGTCTAAATCCTCAACACCTACCTTAAAAACCTTGGGTGTGGTCACCTAGGCCTGTAACCCCCACACTGTGTGGAGAGGAAGCAGGAGGATCCGTGGGACTTGCTGGTAACCAGCCTCGCTCAAGATTCAATGAGAGACCTTGTCTCAAGGGAAGAAGGTAGAGGGTAACAGAGCAGGACACCTGACATTCTCCCCTAGCTTCTGAAAGTACACACATACACACACACACACACACACACACACACACACACACACAGAACATACAGACTATTTTGTTTAGTTGGTTTGGTTTTTCGAGACAAGGTTTCTCTGTGTAACAGCCCTGGCTGTCCTGGAATTCACTTTTAGACCAAGCTGGTCTCGAACTCACAGACATCTGCCTGCTTTTACCTCCTGAGTATTGGCATTAAAGGCATTTGCCACCACTGCCCAGTTACTATTTAAAAAAAAAAAATCAACAACATAAAAAATTATAAAGAAGAATCTATATCAATCAACCATGCATTTAACATTTACTAAAATATGTTCTAAATGTTATTCATGTATCCATAGTATTAAACAGGATGGTAGATACAATACATTCATTCCTTACCTATGTTCTTCATTTCTTTGCTATAATCACCTTTCTTTTTTTTAATAACATCTTCTTACTTAAAACTATTTATTAGTCACAATGTGATCAAAAAACTTAGAAATAAAAGCTGAGCATTGTGGCTTACGCCTGTAACCTCATCATTCAAGAGGCTGAAACAGGGGAATTGTCATAAATTCAAAACCAACCTGGGCTACATAGTGAGTACCAGGCCAACTAGAGCTGCATAGCAAGATCCTGTCTCCAAAAAAAAAAAAAAAAAAAAAGTCAAGAGTCAAGTTAAATAGATGTTCAACATATAGAAACAGTCAATAGTGCATTTGTCAGCATGCTCAGAATGCAATAGTTAGTGTGTTAAGGTCGCCGTGTGTGTGTGTGTGTGTGTGTGTGTGTGTGTGTGTGTGTGTGCGCGCGCACGAGCATGAGGGGGCTTGCACGTGTGTCTAAGCCAAGAGATAGTCTTGGTTGTGGTTCTTCAGGTGCTAACCACTTTGGAGCTATGTGTTTGTTTGGCTGGTTGGTTGGTTTGGACTATTTACACTGTTTTGCCTTTGAGGCAGGGTCTCTACCTTGCCTAGCCATGTAGACTGGACTAGCTGGCCAGCATGCCCCAGAGATCTTCTTGTCTCTGCCTCCCCAGTGCCAGCCTTTTGTTTATAAACATTGGTTCTGGAAATTAAACTCAAGGTCCCCATGCTTGCAAAGCAGACACTTTACCAACTAAGCTATCTCCCCAGCTTCCTGGATCCAATATTTTAAAAATTTCACATAAACTTACCAGCCAGGAAGAAGGCTCTGAATCACTCGTATTAGGCTTCTTGGCAGCACTCACAACCTCCAGAGCAGGTCCTGCCAAAACCATCAGCTCCCACCTGGTGCTTTCCTCAGAAAGCAGTCTTATCTTTCTATCAGTTGACTAAGCAAGAAACCAACTAAAATCAGTTTTCTTAATCAGGTAAGGAACTTGGAACATTCAAGAGATAGGCTACTGCATATCAATTATTATTTTAACTGAAGTATGAATATCATGCTTTTTGAAAGTAGCAGAAGTGGGTTACATAAAGAACAGATTTTCCTGGAACAGCATCAGAGTCCATGGCATTGCCATCTACCTTACCTGGAGACAGTCCTCCTTCTAAAAACCACAGTATCTTAGTGTTAAAAAAAAACAAAAATTTTAATAGCACGGTGTGTCTCAATTTGACTAAATTCAGCATAAAAAATCTTTTTTTTTTCTAATTACATGGTGCCAAGTGACTGAATTTGCTGAACTTTTCAATTACTTATTTGGGTAGCATGTAGACATATGTTGATTTCACAAGGAATGTGTCATGCATATTAAAGACGATAATTAATCATTGCGCATTTGAAAGCACGGCCATTTATGCTCATAACTTTTCTTCTGCCTTCCAGAAAGAATAAATTCAGATTAAACTAGAGTGGAGGGAAAAAAGATAATAATGTTGGGTGAAAAGCAGCAGGTTGACAATTCTGAGTAAATATTGCTAAAAATATCGGGCGGATGGGAAGGGACTCTTAAGTAACGCATAGGTATCTCTTTAGCATCTAATACTGCGGACACTGTGTGTTTCAAGTTCTTTGTCTCTGCCCATCCTGTTTCCCTGTGTGAAATCATCTACTCCTCTCTAAATATTACTTCTCAGACCTCCTGCATTTCCCAAGTCAGTATGAATCACAGACACTTCTGAGAGTCTGCGTGTTTACTGCAGTCTTTTGCCACAGTGATTGGAAATTACAATCACTTATTCATGTCCTTATGAGCGTGTTCTGTAAGGGAAGCACTTCCTGAGAGCCCGTGTGAACAGCCACTCGCCAGCTGCAGGCCTGAGACTAACAGCATCCCCAGGACCATCTGAGGACTCCTTAAAATCTCACATCAGCAGCTCCACCCTGGACCTCCGTGAATCAGGAACTCTGATGGGCTAGAGAACTAGCCCACCAGGGGATTCTTAGGCATGCCAACTTTTGAGCTCTGTATCAGACAGGAAAATGCTCAGGTGAGGAAGTAAACGCAGGTGATGAGAGGGCGTTGAATCTGACGTTAGGACTCTATCACTTCGACCTACAGCTGCCTGCACACTGCTGAGCCGTGAGAACTCTGACCAAAGGCAAGGGAAGGCAGAGAGTATTACTTCACTTCCTTTAGTTCAGATGAGCCTTCTCCAAGTTCAAAGAGCCATGATTTAAAAGCAAAGGAGGACTAGGGCTCACAGGGCAGTGCAATTTGAAAAGCAATGGAGAGTCCCATAGTTAATGTTAACACAGAGACCTACAGCCCTCTCCATTTGAAAAAAAAAAAAAAAAGAATCCTTTCTGCTATTCCAGAATGCCATTAAACCATATGGCACACTCAGATATCTTGCAGGCTAAATCGTGTTCCCTAACAAGGCATCATAAAGTAGATCCAGAAGAAATAGCCCCCAAGATGCCAGGGGGTGACCAATGGAATGACAGAGTTTTCACATGCTTATCTAAGAGTTAAATAAAGTCACCTCTGGAGAGGCATTTTCTGTACTCTAGCAAAGCATTAAAAGCATCATATTCTATACTTGTAATCAAGGTACCATATATTAGGGCTATAGAAGTAGCTCATCTAAGTGTCTGTCCAGCATTCACTAAGTCCAGGGGTCTGACTCCAGTCCTGCATGTGGTTCATGCCTATAACCCTAGGAGGGGAGGTGGAGGCAGGAGGATCAGCAATTAGTTGTCTTCCGCTGAATAGTGAGTTTGAGACCAGACAGTGCTACTGAGACCTTGTCTCAAAAATGAAACAAAAGAGTGTTTTATATCTATCATACAGAGATATTCTAGTGTATCAAAAAATAACTACGTGTAATATTGGTAACCACATTTATAATTATACTAATAATAAATCTTATTAATTTCTATAAGTGTTCATTATGTTTTCAAAGATGAGCATGAAAGTCACAGTTTATGTCAAAAATAATAGATTTCAATTTTGGTTATATTTTTATAAAATTTGTTTTTCTTACTTTAAGATACTATCTCCTTGTTAGGGAAATACATAGAAATAAAAATGCAGATGAAAACCACAAGTGACATCTAAAGAGAATGAGAAACAACAGTTGCTACTTTTCACTCATCTCTACATGTCTGAGACATCATTCTTGTCATTGATGACCACAGCAAAAGCGTCAATAGTCCCTGAACGGAGCCTGGGAACCTCTTTCTATTTGAAAATATGCCCCCACAAGTTTCTCCTAGCTGCTAGCACTAGCACCCTGTCATTTTGAGAGTCATCATTTAGCCACACATAAAATATAATCTACCCAAGAAACAATGAACAAAATAAGAAAAAAACAAGAATTAAAACAACTGTAATGGCATAGATTTGAAATCAATGTGACTATTGCTATTTCCTGCTAAGGTTTTCTATCAGCAATGTTCCTCCTGTGATATTAACATCCTTTAAGATATTTGTATACTAATAGAAAGATAACTAACAAAGGATTGTCACACTAAACACATTGTTGCTAATACAGGGTTATTTCAGTGTCACACACAAAATGCACACAGAAGACGTCACCATGAAGGGAGTATGCACTGTTGGGTTGACGAGATGGCTCACAGGCAAAGATGTTTCCGCCAAGCCTGACTTCCTAAGTCTGATGCCCAGGATCCACATGGTGATGAGACAGAACCCACTTCCATGAGTTGCCCTTTGACTCTGCTCATGTGCCATGGAGCATGTGCATATACATGCATGCACATGTACACATAAAAACAAACATGGTAAAAATCATTTTAAAGGAGTGTGTGTTTTTCAGTGGTTTTATTGATATATACTTAGTGTAGATCGTAGTGTCTAATTTCAAGTGCCAACAATCTGTTAGAGATTGAGGTTGTACTACACAATTGGAAGTACATAGTTTATTTTAATCCTTTTACCATTTCAACCTCCTGATGCTACATTTTTAGCAGCAGAGTTGATACGTCTGTGCTATGAACCCTTTTCAGACTTTGCTGTTTTTGAGCTCATCTGCTGTACCACAAAGCCTTGGAAGCTATTCCTGTCAGCCACAAAAGAAAGCCCTAATACCTCATCATTTCTTTAAACTTAGCCAATTTGGCAACAGTAAAACATTATCACATTTTTGTTTTGGTTTATACTCACTTAGGTACCTGGAAGCTCCGATAACTGAATTGTTGAAGGTATTTTTAAGGCCAATGAACCCACAGAGAAAACTATTAAACACTTTAAATGGGGAAGACATGTGGGAAATTTCTCCTTTCATTTATCAGAAAGAAGCATTGAAAGAATGTATATCATTAAGATTAGAAAACAATTTAGATCTTTAATGATTGTAGGTAGTTAAATCTCCACTACAGATATATATGTAAGTGTGACTACAGATTACAGAGATGAGCACAGAGGTAAGGCTGTGATCTGTATCAGTCAATGCAAGCTGCTATGACAGGGCTTGGGTATCCAAGATGCCTTGTGCTCTCTTCTTACAGTTCAAATTTATCCTAATGATCCTTTGAAGTTTGGCCACAGCCCGTTTTATTGGGGCTATGCTGATCTGTTAAAAGATACCCTGTATATTGGGTCATAAATACCCTTGAAGGATGCTAGGATCACATGACAAACACTGCGGGTCTGATGCAAGCATTTAGTAGTAAAGAGTGATAGAGTCGGGCCATGCCAGGGACACTAATTAGCACTCTTCTCCTTTGCTCAGTCCTCTTTACGTGGGGCTGCAGTGGGAAACTGCTGTCATTGTTACTGTGTATTTGAAAACTACACACATTGCTTAGAGGTTCAAGAAAAGTATCTTGTTTTGACCAACTTTACAGTGTATCTGGAAGTCGGGATTCCAGCAAAGAAATAGGAAAAGACAGTAAGTTGAAGTTTCCCGTGTGTGTGTGTGTGTGTGTGTGTGTGTGTGTGTGTGTGTGTGTAACTCAGATACTCAGATACCAATTTAATACTACACACTAATGCTAAATTATAATATTAAGGCCCATTCTCCCAGTATATTCAAAGTACACAAAAATGTGACATCCTGACTCTACCCAGATCAGATTTCTTCTGTACTACACAACAGTACCCAGCATGTTTTCAGTTCATTAACATTCTCCTAAGTGAGTCTGTTTGGGCCCTGGGGATTTCTATGAGGGTGGAGACACAGCTGATACATGTGCTGAAGGACACTTGAGGACACAGCTTGTCAAGTCACATCAAGCGACAGGTGGGTCTGGACTCCGATGAATTCACATGAGAACACGATTACTCAACCCTGTACCCTTGTGCCTTCACCACCCCGTTCAGTCAGATATACTTAAAGACTGTTCTGAATAAGCAATTCCAATGGAGAGTTAACTTCGAAGGAAATTTCATCAGGATAACCTACCCTACCCACTGTTTGTCATCGGTTAGGAACAAAGGAGGGAAGGAGGGGGGAGGGAGGGGGGAGGAAAGAGGGGAGGGAGAGAGGGACTTTTCATTTTAGTTTTAGTTTTGTTGCTTGGTTGTTTTTTGGAAGGAAAGGAAGAGGGTTCTGAGATAGATTCTCTCATACCCGAGGCTGGACTCAAACTCACTGTGTAGCCAAGGATGGCCTTGAACTCCTAATCCTATTGCCTCTACCTCCTAAATGTTGGGATTAGAGGTACACTCCCGCCATGCCTGGTTATGGTGACAGTACCATTCTAATTTAATTCTATCTTCACGAAAGTCGCTGTCTTTTTTTTTGGGGGGGGGCGGTTCTTTAAAAAAACTTTCTTTTTTTTTTATTTTTCTTTATTAAGAAATTTTCTACTCTACATACCACCCCACAGATTCCCCCCTCCTCCCTCCTCCTACCCTCCAGCCCTCCCTCCCAAGCCACCCCACATCCCTTTTGGGGGTTTTTCAAGACAGGGTCTCTCTGTGTAGTTTTGGTACCTGTCCTGGAGCTTGCTCTGTAAGACCAGGTTGGCCTCGAACTCACAGAGATCTACCTGGCTCTGCCTCCGGAGTGCTGGGATTAAAGGCGTGCACCACCGCCGCCTGTCCCAAGATGCTGTCTTCTTATAGACAGTCAGGTGTTTGTGTGTCAAACCTGAGGTCCTAGATAAAAAGTTGTAGGAACAAACCAGGTGAGTTAGTCTTTTGGAGCATTACATAAGTGTGCGCTCTGCCCTAGAAATAGCTTTAGATTTCAATGGTAACGCCCTTTGAGCTTGTCTATATCCCTATGCCGTGCTGTGCCTGCCCACAAACATGGGGTTTAAGGACTAAACAACAAAAAAGCAATGATGACAGGCTTGTCATGGCAACAGAATTCTAGAAAGGGAAAGAATTCCAAATGTTCTCTAATTTCTATTCTCTCGTTTCCAAATACAAACCCCACCTGTGAAAGCTACCACTGACTCAGATCACGCAATAAATCAGGAGAGTTGGTCTTATGTGTCGATGAAGAACATGAATCTTCTTTAAAAAGTAATAAATGTGAGAGAATACACTCCTACCAACCCAGAACTTAAGAGAATAAAGTAGAAAGATTGTAAGTTCAGGGCTACCCTAGGCTTCTTAGTGAATTTCAGAGCATCCTGGGCAACACAGAGACTGTGGAAAATTAATTAACTAAAAATAGAGAAAATAGTAATAGTTGCAATAAAGTAGAAAGTGATTGAGGTGTGGAAGCACGTGTCTGTAATTCCAGGTCTTGGGAGACGGAGATAGAAAGATCAGGATTCAAGGTCATTCTTGGCTGCATAGTGTGTATGAAACCAGCCTAGGCTACACGAGACCTTGTCACAAAATACCAAAACAAAGCAAAACAAACATCTAATAAAGGTTTTGAAATATTAAAGTATAGAATATAGGAAACCCCTTCCCCTGAGGTCAGTCTGATAGCATTGTACTTTATCATCAGTTTCCTGAGAATAAAATCACCATTAAAGACTAAAACTTAAAGTAGGCCCTTCTGCATTGGCATTTCCTCCTTTGAGTCATTATTATTATTTATTTATTCATTTTTATTTAGTCCTACTGAAGCCTTCTTTTAACCTTTCCCAACAAAAACTCCTGAAAGTATGCAAAAGTGAGGAGAAAATAATAATATGAACCCTTGTGTGTGCATGCTCTGTTGAAGGCCAGTCTTGTGGGATTTAAACTCTCTACTTTCATCCACCACCTCATTTTGGAAGTAGGCATCAGACATCAAATATTTTATCCATAGAACACTTCATATTCTAGCTATAAAAGATAAGAACTTTTTGAATGCATCACAATAATGTTATTACTCATAAAAACCTATTAACTCCTTAATATTAATACAAGTTTCTAGAGATGACATCACTTGTCCTTGACCTTAGAACTGTGCAGTACACAGTAGTGATGAGCTACTGGTTCAGCCTTTCCCCAGAGATGGAGCATCTATCTCTGTAACAGCTCAGATGGTCGGAGCGGGGAGGTAGCCCAGATTCTTACTGTCCAAGAGGAGGCACAGGACAGATGCACAGAGAGTTCTGAGATCAGACAAGGAGCAGCTAAGAACTCAGGACCATTCCTTGCTGAGTGTGCAGACATGGGCACGTGACCTGATTATCTGTAGGAGAGAGAGAGAGATACTGCTGCCTATGGAGCAGAGTGGAGTCTAATCAGGACTGAGATCAGAGTAATCTGAAGAACCTGCCGGGGATCTGGGACTGGTTCCAGTGCCCCTCCTTCACCCAAGTCCCATACATGAAATGGCATGGTACAGTGTTTACATACAGCCAGCCTTACACATCCCTAATGTACTTTAAGTAGGCTCTGGATTACTTGTCAGTGCTATATAAATAATTATCACCATATTTCATGTAGAGAATAATGGCAAAAGAAAAACTCCATACATACTGAGTACCGGCAGAATTTTAAAAAGTTTTTTTCAATCCAGCTGGGTGTAGTAGCACATACCTTTAATCCCAACACTTGAGAGGCAGAGGCAGGCAGATCTTTAAGTTAGAGGCCAGCCTGGTCTACATAGAAAGTTCCAGGCCAAAAACAAAAAAAAACAAAAAACATAGAAGAGAGGAAGGGGGAGAGAGAGAGAACATACACACATGTACACATACAACTTTTTTCAGTCCAGACTAGTTGGTGAATCCACAGATGTGGAGCCCACGGACACAGAAGGTTACAGGACCTGACACAAATCAGCACTCAGAAAGCAGCTGTCCTTCTCTTAGAGATAAGTACTGAGTTACTAATATTCATTCTACCAGAGTAGTTAGCTTAATAAACCAATTGGATATATAAGTTATAAGTGTACTTAAAGTCTCATTATTCTCTTTCTGAATCTGTACAAATCATGCTTGCAGAAACAAAAGAAAAAGGAAGAGAGGCGGGGGGGGGGGGAGAGAGAGAGAGAGAGAGAGAGAGAGAGAGAGAGAGAGGGAGAGAGAGAGAGAGAAAGAGAGAGAGAGGAGCCTGGGAAGCAGCTCGCGTGATGGAGCTCCTGCCTCAGGAGGTGCAAGGAAAAGATTAAAACTGCTGTATTTTAAAGGGGTCAACCTTAAGTAGAGACACTGTTTCCAAATGAAGAAGGGGAGGGGGTGTGGCTTGATAGGTGGGAGAGTGTCTCATGTGTGCACCGCCCTGGGTTTAGACCTAAACTAAAAAACTAGTTAAAAAGCTAATTAGTTAAATATTAAAATAAAAAAGAGATCCACTTTCCATATATAAACTGTAATCCAAAGTATCGATGGCCATTCCTATGAAATATTAGGAATTGTTAAGTATTATCAGTTTAGCAAATAACGTTTGACAAATTAATAAACCACTAACTACGTGTGAAAGGTTGGGAGAGCTTTACCCTGGCTGCACTATCTCTAAGGAAAAGACATGTTTTAACCGTGTGAACCGATGAAGACCTAAATAAAGGCTTGAGTACCTTCATATATATATGTATTTTATACACACACACACACACACACACACACACACACACACACACACACGGGAGAAAGCTTTTATCAAGAAAGCCTTGGAGAAGAAGCGATTGCTAAGTGGTTGGACACTAGTATATTGTCAGACTGGCTTTGTCCCTAGAGAAGATGTAGCCCTGGCTCATAATTCAGCATCTGTGGAGCACTAACTGTGAACAACTTGTTGCCATTATCATTCACTTATTTTACTAGACTTTTTCACTATACCCCTCTTAGGTAAGCCAGCTGAAGAAACTAAGCCAATGAATGCTTAAATAATTCCTTTTAGAGAGGTAGGTGATTGGTACGTGGGGCGTGGTGTCTAGAATCCAAGAGTCAGGAAACCTCTCCAACTGAGTACCAAAAGGCTGGAGGGAAGGTTCATCAGTTAAGAGCATGTATATTCTGCTCTTGCAGAGGACCCAGATTCAGCTCCCAGCACCCACATTGGTCAGCTCACAACTGTCTCTAACTCCAATTCCGGGGGCTACAAAGTCTCTGGCCTCCATGGGCATGTGTCCTCATGTGCAAAGACACACATGCATACACATGAATAAAAACGATAAAAACGAATATGTCTAAATAAATAAACCAAACAACCCAAACACACGAGGCTGTCCAACATGCCACCACACCAGGCATCCCTATCACAGCTCTTACCCTGCGCAGTCATAACCATCTGCAGGGATAGTTCTCTTGTGAGCTCAGAGGGGCTTGCATTGAATCCCATCTTTCCAACCCTCCATAGCACATACTAGTCCCTCAGTGTGTAATCAGTGTGCACAGATGTTGGTTGAACAATTGAGATAAGGGGAAAGCAGCCCCAGCAGAGCAGAATCTGATAATCTAATTATCTTAAGGAGGGCCCGAACACAGCTTGGATCACATTCTCTCCTGCCTTTTCAAGAAGTGTTTGTCCTGCATCCTTCTCTGTCTGAGCCCACTGCCCTCGGGATGCTTTTCTTCAGGGCTGTTCCATTCTCAGATTGCTTCATCATCGGGACACATTGTCACATACATTTATTTCTAAACTATGCTTCTCCCTGCCTCCTCCTCCTCCTCATCTCCTCATCTCCTCCTCCTCCTCCAAAACATTTCTTTCTTTTCTTTCTTACCTCCCACCTTCCTATCTTGCCATCATTCAATCCATCTTCCCATTTCTTCATGTAAACAACATTTAAGAAGGTAGCCATTGTGAAACAGCTAGGCATGTTTTATAGGATATAGGACATGCCTATAATTCCAGCATTTGGGAGGCAGAGGCAGGAGGATCACTATAAGTACCAAACCATCCTGGGCTACAAAGGGAGTTTCAGGCCAGCTACATCATAGGAGTCTCTCTCTCTCTCAAAAACCTTGATTTACTCACTAACTTAACAAATAAAGCAAGTGTCATTGTGAATGCCACCTAAGAATATGCACTGGATACTGCCTAACATTCAACTTACCTGTCCAAGCTATCCCATACAGACATCCTTGGGCTCCCCCTCTTTTCTTCCTCCTACATCTTTCAAATCTCCCTTACTGGTTGATTCCAAGGTCCAAGCCACTGAATGACAGATCCAAAATGATTCTACCTCAGACCTCTTCTCTCCTATCTTCCCTAGGCAATCTATCCCATGCTAGAAGCTGTTTACCTGATGAGTGCCGGTAACTCGACCACTCCCAAAATTCCAGGACCAACCCAGATCTCATCTCTGCATTCCGAACCCAAACATCAGACTAGCCCACTTCCAGTTAACCGTTGCCAAGAATCCCCTAAAATCGCTAGATCTTCCTGCTAAGACATGGATCTGTTCTCTGTTTCAGAGGACAGCAAAAACTATCCCTCCTGTCGGTAAAGGCAGACCTCCAGGATCCGTCTTCGTTCCCTGTCTCCCCTCCAATTCACATCTTCACTGAGACCCATCACTGTTGCTTCCCACGTCTTCTAAGTGTATCCTTATCCCTTTACTTTTATCCTCTAGCCTCTAAAAAATAAAAAATAAAAATCACTTACTGTTACCTACCAACTACACTCCGTATTGAAACAGTCCACGCATCCTTAACAACCCTCCCATGCTTTCCCATTGCTGCTATCCATACCTTCAGCAAAGCCCGTGCAGCCTGTGGGGTCTGCCTCACATCCCTGCTGCTTCTCTCTGAACCATCCTCACCTCCTGGTTCTTTCCTCCAGCCATCTTTCCTTCTTCTAATTTTGCCATCTTTCCTTCTTCTAATTTTGTTATGCAAATTGTCCTTAATCTGAGCACTTTGTACACGCTCTTCTCCCTTCCAGTGGGCTTTCCTACCACCGTGGACCTTCCTACCAAACAGATGTGTCTGAGCTAATCAAGGCCCCAGGGTTTCCTCAAGGAAGCTCTGCAGGATGCAATCGCCCAGATTAAGGAAGTCCTTTTCCTCACTATGGTGTGGAATTTTCCCAAAGAAATACTTGCCTACATGACATTTCATTTCCACGGCACACAAGAGAGGCTGGCCTAATTCCGTCTGATTTTCTTAATCCCAGCACCTGGGATGTTGATGCAGGAGGATCAGACGTCAGAGGTTGTCTCTTCAGCTACACAGATTTGAAGTCAGCTTTGGCTCCATGAATCTCCACCTCCAAAAACTGAGAGAAAGACAAGGACCTCCAGAGACAGAGGTTTTATTTCCTAGGAACAGAATGAAGATAACAAATACTGGGGCCAGGGAGATGGCTCAGCGGGTAAAGGTGCCTGTAATCAAACTTATGACCAGAGTCGAATACCCAGGACCCAGCTTCACCATGTTGTCCTTTACCCTCCACATGCCCAAACAAACAAACAAACAAAAAAAAAAAAAAAGTGATTTTTTTTTTTAATGTAAAGAATAAATATTATCACTACTGGAGACTTTTAAGGTCCTTTAATTCAGTGGCTTCCACAGTCCTCTAGTGTCTAAGGCAGTGCCTTGCTGAGAAGACACTGAGTTCTTGAAACTCGGCTTCATCTGTCTTCATCAGAAAACCTCTTTTTTCTATTTTACAGTGCTGAGGATCAAACTTGTGTTCTGTTGTGTGCTAAACAAGGGTGCTACCACTGAGCTACACTCTCGGCCCCTCTACACGGGTAAATCACGGTTCTGAAGACAATTCTCTTGGGGAAAATAGCTTCCCTGATAAAAGGGGTTCGGAACCTGTTAGCCCAATGGCTTCATGGTCTATACTAGAAGAGGGAGCCCTGTAAACAGAAAGTGATCTGCACGGAGTCCCAGAGCCACTTACTGGCAGCCAAGGTCACATTCCAGAGACTGTGCAGGATGGTCAGTCTGCAGCTTGAAGAGGAACGGCCAGCGGGGCTGGTGGCCTGTGTGAGACCTGTGCCTCACTCATCATGGAGGGCGGCAAGTAGGCTGACATGCAGGGCGTGTAGTGCGTTGTGAAATAAGTCAGATCTGAACAGCTCTGGGGATGATCTATGGATCTTATTTTACTGGATGCCATTTTCAAGATTACAAAACCCCAAACTAATTTTCTCTTCAACCTCTGTCGATAGGAAGATGTGCATATCTCTGAGATCTAGCCTACTCTCTATCACCACAATAAATATTATGACAAACAACTTAACAACTTAATAAACTGTCTTCTCCTTTGTACTGGCAATGTCTCCTGGAGCCAGAAAGAGGCAGAGGAATTTAAAACCCAAAGTGACATGATGTGAATTAGAGGGCCAGAGGGAAGCAAGGGTAAGGCTGGATACCAAGCTCCGGCCACACCTCTCTTCCCCGCAGCTCACTCTCCCCTGATTTTGGACAACAGACACACCAGGAACCCTGTGACTACTACTTGTCCATCTTTCAATGCCAGCTCAAGTATCCCAGCTGTGTACACGTTTGGTTTTACTGTTTTGTTCTGTCCCCTGTCCTCTGAATTCTGTTTTAGTAACCATAGTATTCATATTGCACTGATCTTGGGGTACTCCGAAGGGTTTAATTCATTACCAGATATGGTCCTTTCACCTAAACTATAACTCTATCTGCTGCAGATTCAGTGTCTTTTGCTGCCTCACCCCAGGTGGCCGTACACTCCGTCTGTGGTGGTTTGAGGGACAATGGTCCCCATAGGCTCATGCGTTTGAATACTTGGTCATCAGTTGGTGGCATTTGGGGAGGGTTAAAGGTGTGGCTGTACTGGAGGGAGGGTGTCACCGGGGGTGGGCTTTGAGGTTTCTAAAGACTGGAGCCCTTTTGACTGAATGTTCTTTCAGCTTCCTGTTTGTGGCTTGAGATGGAAGCTCCCAGCTGCAGCTCCACCCTCCTGCAACCTGCCACCCCTGTTCTGCCATCATGGACTTTAACTCCCTGGAACTGTGGGCTTTAAGTGAACTCTGTCTTCTCCAAGTTGCCTTGGTCTAGTGTTTTAGCACAGCAACAGAAAAGTTAACTAATACACTGCCCTATGAGTGATGCGTAGTTACTACGAGTTGGGTTGTTTAGTTGATTTATTGTCTCAAATTTAGTACATGTTTTCTTTTGGGTTGGTTTAGTTTGGTTTGGTTTTAGTGACAAGGTCTCATGTAGCTCAGGCTGGTCTTTAACTTACTATGTAGAAGGTCAACGCTGACCTTGAACTTCTGGTCCTCCTTCTTTCTTCTGCCTTGTCTGAATGCTGAGATTACAGGTGTGGAGCCCACTCCTGGTTTATGCGGTGCTGAAGGTAGAACCCAGGGCCCGGTGCTTACTGTGCAAATACTCTACTACTGAGCTATATCCCTAGCTAGAGGGTTCTTGGCCATGGCAATGACGAAAAATGAAAAAAGGAATTCCCTTTTTCCTCGTTCCTGGGGGAAAACCTAGTCAATATGTAGTCCCTGCTGCTCAAGGTATTCCTAATCTTAAAAGCAGAATGGGTTAAAAAGAAATATGTGTGTGTAATATATGCATATGCATATATATATATGGGATAGTTATGTAAAGAAATGTATATGCTCAGTGTTTCCCTATAAGTGGAAAATACAGGAATATATATAGTATATATTATATATATATATAGAGAGAGAGAGATTTAATGCAGTATGTACCCACATTCTTATATAATAACTACTCATAACATACAGAATACTAGAGGAAAAGACCTCACTGCATACACGTTTCTTTATATCAATAAACAGTCATGGGAAATAAGCCCCAAGTTGAGAAAGGCATGTAAAATGAAGCACATTATTACTGGAATTAAACAAGCTTGAAGTAAACTTTGCATGGATCCACATCAAACATGACCATGTCTAAAATCCATGGCAAGTTAATATCTGGAAAGATATCTGCATGCTGAAATGAAGCACTTGGTGGAGACCTTTTCTTTCAACCACTGTGTAACGGCAGTTTTCCTTACAAATGGCATTCAAGGCTCAATTCCTTTAAAGGGCTTTGGTGTTCTTCATTATGTAAGAATCACAGCTTACGTGATTCTGAAAGATCCATGAGCCTGGCTGTTTTAAAATGAATTAATTAGGTCTGATATTTTGGAAGGCGTTTTCTAGATGAGCATATAAAGCACTAGGTTTCACTATGGCATTTTCAAACCAGTCATGGTAGAACACAATATTCTTTGAGTGACAAAGACTTAGTTTATCCACTGGGCTCCTGGAATTTTTTTTGCAAACTTTAGTGATATCTCTGGTTTCTTCATCTAAACTCCACTAGCTTTCACCATGGCTTATGCCTTCTATATTGATTTGGCAAGAATATCATCCCTTGATTCAGATTGCCTTGTACCTTAAAAAAACAGGCCAAGAGGGTTTTCATCTGCCAATCATTGCCAAAGCACATGGGGTTGCCCTTGCTCAGTTGTTGCTCTGAGTTCTCTCGTAATATCTGGGCATTGTGATACAGAGAGCTCCACAGACACAGCTGGTTTGCACATGAGCCATCTGATCCCATGAGTTTTATGAGCAGAGATATCAATCATACCATCATCCATTCATTCCATTAATTTTTATTAAATATCTAGTACTGATGGAAGCTAGCACTTGATTTTGTGGATAAGGTTTGAACATGTGTTTGTTTGTGATAAGATCTTACTGTGTGGCCCTGAATAGCCTGGAACTCTCTATTGTACAACAGACTGGCTTCAGACTTCCAGCAATCCTCCTGCCTCTGTCTCTTAGAGTACTGGGATTACAACTGTGCACTACCGTGCCCAGCCAAGGTTTCAATTTGACACTGACTTTGGAATTGTATAGTCTCTCTTTGCCTCTATTTCATCACTTATAAAATACTAATTAATGAAAAAAGCTAGCCCAGAGTTGTGGTGGGCCCCTGTAATCCCCCCAGTACTCAGGAGACACGAGCAGGAGGCTCATGAGTTTAAAGTGAGCCTGGCCTACATAGTGAGACTCTATCTCAAACGATGATGGTGATAGTGATGACAATGTGCTGGTGATGATAAAGTTACATGTCATTCTAGATATAAAATAAACGATGACAATGTGGTCCTCAACTTTGGAAGAAGTCATAAATTGTGACATCTGGCTCATATTCGGATTTAATGAACAAGTGTCCACATAGTTGCCCTGCCAGAAAATGATGATGCTAGTGTGGCTATAAAATTAGGGGACCTGAAACACAAAGCCTGAGACACTAAAGAGAAAGAGGTGATGCAGACACAGAATTACAGAGCTGAAAAGGAAATTAGAAGTAGCCTAGGCCAAGACTCTTCACTGTTTTAGAGCCTCAGAGGGAAACTCCAGCTATGATCCTGTCTAGTCAGGTGACTTTGTACACATGATAGCCCTCCTTAGCCTCAAGATCTCATTTATTAAATGTGATTAATGATGACTACGACATAATTGTGAGAATCAAATAAAAACATGAAAATCATTTGGAACATAGTAAATGCTCTAAAAACAATTTGTGTTACTGATATCATGTGATATATTTTGTGGGTTTATTCGTATTATTATTTTGGGGCAGTTCTGGGACTCAATCCCAGGATCCAGCATACACAGCCACTGAGCTACATCCCCAACTATTCATGCTTTTACTCTCTGAGATTGGTCTGTCTCTCTGTCTGTTTGTTGAGACAGGGTCTCACTGTGTAGCCCTGACTTGTCTGGAACTAGAGATATAGACCAGACTGGCCTCAGACTCAGATCTATGCCTGCCTCTGCCTCTCAGTGCAGATGGATTAAATGTGTGAAGCACCACACCAGCCCCACTGACCTGAGGTCATTTGATAGATAACTGAAGGCGGGGTGAAGGACAGTGGCTGAGGGGGGAAGGGGCTTGGGTTTGGAATGCATCTCTTTGCAGTAGAAAGAAGTTGCCTAAACTAGCCTCAGCCCTCTTGCTGTGGGAAATTCTGACAAATCCCGGAAAGAAGGAGGTAGGGGAGCCACAGACACAGACTCACGGCCTACTGTAAGCCTTTACTGTACTGCTGGAGTGTGGGGAACCTAGATCTGGGTCCATCAGGAAACCACAGCCAAAGGCTGAGCTTCTGGGCTGTCACAGTTTCAATCTGCAATGTCCCTCATAAGCTTCTGCTTTGAACATGAGCGAGTGGTGCTGTAAGGGAAGTTTGTGGAACCTTTGGGACATGGGGCCCCATGGGCAGATCTAGGCCACTGAGAGCACACCTTTGAAGGTTATTCCCACCTCCAGCTGTGGTCCTGTTCTCTGATTGCTGGTCTAGCCAGCACGTGAGAACCTCCTCTGTCACATGGTCTGGCTACCAGAGAGTCACTCCACCACACCTTCTCCTCCATGATCCCAACCCCTGAACCGGAAGAAAACCTGTCTGCCCTTAAATCATTTCTGCCAGGTATTTTGCTCACAAAGCCAAGAAAGGTAACTAACAGATGTCGTCGGGCAGCTGGTCATCGACGGAGCTAGACTTCACAGCTACAACTTTCCATTATAAAACACTTTGTATAATTCATTCATCCATCTATTCATTCAGTCAGAAGCCAATCTGGGCATCACTTCTGTGCCCATAGACATGAGCAGGGCTAATACAAAGCTGTGCTTACTAGGCTTGAGAAATAGCTCAGACGGTGAAATGTTTGCCTCCCAAGCACAAGGACCTAAGTTTGATCTCCAACACCCACGTGTGAAAAACAAACAAGCCAAAGTTAAGTGTACTGAGCTACCCTTGCAATCCCAGCACTGAGGAGATGAGAGAAGTGGGTCCCTGGGGCTCGCTGGCCAGTCAGTCTAGCCTGCTTGATAAGGTTCAGACCAATGAAAGACCCTGCCTCAAAAAAAAAACAAGGTGGACACCCCTGAGGAGCAACATATACACCGTGTTCAGTTGCATACACACAAACATGCACACACACACACACCATGAACTTACCAGTATAATTTAATAAAAATTATACTAATCTAGAAATGCAAGGAAAACATCAACAGTTCCATCCTTTCTTACTCTTCATCCACCAGTCAGAGGCAGCATGGATGCGAGGCCAGAGATGAGAATTCTTCGCAGCAATCTGTGCAGGCCACCACTGACTTCCTGCTTTCTGTCTACTGTGCTTCAGCAAGGGACTTTCCTTGGTGGTAGGCTAACCTACATTTCCAAACCATCAGGCACTTTGCTCTGACCCTGCCAAAGCAGAAGAACAATGTTCAGCACAACACAGGGAAAACAGCCTTTGCACCTTCTTATAGATGTGTGGACATGACAATTTTTCAGTAAGCTTGACTATGGTCGTATCAAGGAGCACGTATAATTATGTTGCCTGAGAAATGTTTGAGGCTTCGCAGCAAGAACACCACATCCTAATGAGTAATGAGGATTACATAACCCAGAAGATAAGCACCACCACCCACCGATTGCATGTAAATGCTAATACTGAGTTCTTGGCCACAGCATGCAGTCAAAAGGAAGAACAGAACTTCAAAATATTACTCCCCATTGTTGCATAAAACCACGATTGGTTTGACATGATCGTTAATTTCGCTTTTCCTGATTCTTAACTCTCTGTCTGAAAGCTCCACCATGTTTTTCATTCACAAATCAATGTTGAGCAAAAGTCCTTAAGAGACCCTGGAAACTTAATACGTAGTCCATGGAAACAAAGTGTGTGTGCATGTGTGTATTGTGTAATGAAAGAAGTATGAGTGTGTGTGTGTGTGTGTGTGTGTGTGTGTGTGTGTGTGTGTGCATATGTGTACTTGCATGCTTATACTAGGATTTGAACCCAGGGTTTTCTACATGTGCTCTACCATGGAGCGCTCCCCCATCTGAGGAATAAAGTCTTTTTTAATTTTACTTATTATCATTAGTGTTAGCAGAAGGGTGCCCACATGCCACAGCATGTGTGTGGACGTCGGAAGACAACTTGTGTGAGTCAGTCTTCCCCTTCTCCATGCAGGTCTGCTGGATGGAATTCAAGTCATCAGGTTTGATGACAAGAACATTTACCTACTAGGCAATCCTACCAGCCCAGGCACAAAGCTTCAAAACAGACAAATCCTGAAGTCTTCTTCACTGTAGGCTGGTTTCACAACAGGGAGTTCTTCAATATGGCCAACCTAAATCTCCCTTGCTGCCATATAAAAGGGACATCTCAGGGCCCCGTGTGGTGATGCATCCCAGCACTGGGAAGCCAAAGGCAAGAAGATCACCGTGAATTTGAGACCAGCCTGATCTACACAGCAAGTTTCCAAACCACTGCTTTCAAATACTCCTCCCTCCTCAGGACACGGATCACTTAAATTGAAAATGTGAAAATGTACTATTCAAACCATGAAAAGCACAAACGTTATTGCTAGAATATTAAAATTTCTCAGTTCATGAATAATTTTGCCTAATTATCCCTTTTTTTCCCAGTAGAGTTTTTTTTTGCCCACCCCACCCCCACATATACCCAAACACATTCAGAAGTTATCTCTTGAAACTTCTGTGAAATTTACACTGGTAGATGGTCTTTCCAATTCCCAATGTTGATAGTTTACAATTGGAGACTCTGAGAAGACAATAGATTGAAGAATTACATGGGAATGTTGTCAAATCCTTCTCCCAGCATAAGCATCAACATTTTTTTTTCTTGAGATGGAGTCTCTTGAAGCTTGGGCTGTTTTCACACTGGCTGTGAAGCCAAGAATGACCTTGAATTTCTGTTCCTCCTGCCTCCACCTCCCAAGTGCTTGGATTATCAGCTGCTCTGCCATGCCTGGCTTTCCGTTTCTTTCTCTTCATAAATTTCTCATCAATTTCCCTTCACAGAGGAATCCCTTTCTATATGCACCCTTCCTAAAATATAGGAGCTATATAAAAATAGTTCCCTAGAGCTATCGAAATGGCTCATTGGGTGAAGTCCATTGCCTCCAAGACTGACAACCTGAGTTTGAGAAGAAGGCCAACTCTTGCACGTTATTCTCTGACCTCTATGCATATACTATGACAGATACACTCATATACATGCACACACACAATAAATAACCATTTTTAAAAGTCCTCTTATATTAGATATGTTGCGGTAGCGCCCGCGCTACCGCCACACATTCACCATGTCCGAGCGAGGGGCTGTGGATTAAAAAATAAGAGACAAGAGACAGTGAGTCATTCGCCACAGCTGAATGACAAATGTCGTTTATTGAAGGAGGGAGGAAACCTTAAATACAGGCTTACAGCACAATGGAGGAACCCCAGAGGGCAGAAGTTCGCTACCCAATGTTCTACATTCTTACATCTAAGCTGTTTACACCAAATGCAGGATACAGGAACAAAGAACCTCCGATGAGCATTCAGTAAGAAGGAAATCGGCAGGGAATCAGCATAGGGAGGACATCTGGTCAAGGTCGGCAAGCAGACAACCGTTTACTCGATATGGGAAGGCCAGGGCCCACATAGATACAAATATTTCAACTCTGAAAATGAAAGATATTATCTTGTTTACATTAATTATTGTGGGAAAAGCCATCTTCATTGTGAATAGGACCATTGCCTGGATGGGGCATGCTGGTGTGTAAAGTAGAGAGGGCAAGGTGGATGTACCAGCACACATGGCTGCCTTCATTGCTCTCTTCTCCTTACTATGGATGTCACGTGACCAGCTGCATCAAGCTGAGGCTGCCTTGACTTCCCTGACATGATGGAACATTCCTGGAAACATGAGATCAATAAGCCCTTTCTCCTTTAAAATGCTTCAATCAGAGTATCTTAGCACAGCAACAGGACAAGAAACTAAGTCAGGAATCATCGGGACATCCCGGAACATCACTTCCCATCAGTGGCAATCACTTCGCTTGGTAGAGATACAGTGGCTGGGGCCCAAAGAGGACAGTTGGCATCCTCTGACAGAGAGGCAGCCACCAAGCCAACATGGAACCTGAAAGTCCCAGCAGCTCCACATTCATCTTGCCCAGGGTTACACAAACATGTCCCCTGACCTGTGCGCTGGAAACTGGGCCCTGTGACAGAAACCCTAGATTGCTAAAGGACATTCTGAAGAAACCAATATACTCCTGCTCAGGACAGGTTGTTGTGTTTGTTTGCATGTTTCCTTGTTTGTTGTTTGTTTGTGGACAAGCTCTCGCTGTGTAGCCTTTGATGCCCTAGAACTCAGTCGGTAGAGCAGACCAGCCTCACACAGAGATTCCCCTCTTTGCATCTCATGAGCAGGTGGATCAAGTTTGCTCTGCCACCAGCTGGGGTCCAAGAGGAAAAGATTTTCATGAAGTACTTGGTGGGGGGGGGGGGGGGGCAGTGAGGTTCAGTGAACAAAGGCATTTATTTGTCACCAAGCCTGAGTTCAAGTTGCTCTCTGACTTAAACACACACACACACACACACACACACACACACACACACACATTCAAAAGAAGAAAATGAGGGTTGGGGATTTAGCTCAGTGGTAGAGCGCTTGCCTAGCAAGCACAAGGCCCTGGGTTTGATCCTCGGCTCAAAAAAAAAAAGGCCTGGGCTACCAAGTGAGTTCCAGGAAAGGCGCAAAGCTACACAGAGAAACCCTGTCTCGAAAAACCAAAAAGAAGAAGAAGAAGAAGAAGAAGAAGAAGAAGAAGAAGAAGAAGAAGAAGAAGAAAACAAATGAGAATACAGAGAAATGCTGGTTTCTGAACTGATAACTCACTGCGTGGTCTTCTGGCACAGCCTCCATCACATGCCAAATAGTCTCTAGTGTAATGTAGAGAAGGTTAGGGTTGGGTAGGGTAGACTGCGGTGTTGCTCACTACTAGAGTGCTTGCCTGGCATGTACGAGGCCTTGAGTTCCATCCCAGCACTTGAAAAACACAATTAGATGAAGATACAAAGGGGACGTGCCATGAAGGCAGAAATGTGAGGAGGACAAGCTATGACAAGACTGCATGTAAATATCTTAGCAGCAACCATCCTCCATTTATGGCAACAATTTTTTTTTCCCCATTGAAATTGATTTTCCTTTCACCTTGGACTTTTATTTATTATCTGCTACTCGATAAGAAATTTCCTCTTCTTTATTCATCCCTAGGGGTATTTGGAAAGGTGAAGTTTGTCTAATTTTTTTTTAATTTAAATTTTTAACTGATATGCAAAAAATAAAACATGCATATTTGTGAGAGATCGTGTGGTGCTTTGATCCCTGTATACATTGTGAGCTTTTTAACCCTGGTAAATGCCTCCACAAACAGGGGTTGTCTCTTTGTGGTGAAAACATTCAAACTCCTGTCTCTCAGCTTTTGGAGACTCACACTGTGGGCTCACTGTCTAGAGTTACTGTTGTCTACAAAGGACACTGTTTACTTCTGACTGTACCATAGTGTCCATAAGCTTCTCCTAGAGAGACCCCTGAAGATTTACAGCAAGTTAAATGTGGAAAGAGTCACTAACCCATGGAAGATCCAAGGAGGGAGCTGGGAAGACTTTGTCATCTTATCTATTCAGGTGCTATGAAGAGTCGCAATCTTTACATGAAGTGCTTAATGTTTTATGTTTAGATAAGCTGTTCCACGACACGATTCCATCAATATCGGACATTTACATCAGAAAGCAGGATTAAGTCAAAATTACCAAGTCGCAGGACTCCACATGCTTCCCCAAGGGCATTAAAATTGTACTGTTCCTGAAAATGAGCGTTGACTCTCAGCCATTGATCTCAGCGCTGAGAGATTTCCCTTGAAGTCACTTCCTTTGACCCTTTTCTATGTTCAGAACTCACACTCTTCCACACAGGGTCACATTTCAACAGAGCTTCTGGCCCCTGGCTTCTCCTGCAGCCTGACCCCCAGGAAATAAAGGAACATGTTGCCCTGAGATGGCCATTATCTATCTCCACTCACCAGAAACACCATCGCCAGGTGGTGAGGGTACAGGATGACAGGGAACAATCCCACCTTTCATCCCCAGCTTCAGCCACCCACATCTCTTCCACCTGAAAACAGACCAGGGAACCCCAGGGAGGAGAGGTTGGAGAGCCTCGGCACAAGGTGACAGGGATCACAAAGTCCAGTTGTCACTGGGCTGCACAGAGGCTTCAGGGGAAAGAAAATAGATTCTATTCCTCAAGCAAGTCGCTCACCTTAACTGTTTCGGGCAAGGCTCTCCTTCAGTGTGTTTTCTGTGAGGGTGGTCCAGCTTGAATGTAAGATACAGCAGGTACAAAAAGGAAAGGAAAAAAGGAAAGAATTGTCATTTTTATTAAATTAACAAGTTTAATAATTTAATTTAATGCCCTGACTGTAAATCAGGCACAGTGTCTGTTCAACTTAGGAACTTCCCAAGTATCTCATATGGAGAAGCGGCCTCTAGGAAGGCAGGAGCCATAGGGTGCTTTATAAGGTAAGAATTTGATATAATTTAAGGATTTTCTGACAGAAAATGTCATAAGGTTGACCAGCTCCCTTATGTTTTCCTAGCCAGCTGGTATGTTATACACTCAGAGGTCAAGATTTTAGCTAAACAATGTAAAGCAATAAAACAGGAGAAGTGTCTCTTGCCTGTGGAAAGAACATTCTGAAGGACTCACCCCAGCTGCTGCGAGTCTATGAGAAGAGCGTCTTTCTTTTAAGAGGATGCTGATTTTTACTAGGGACATGACTAAGACTTTCCAGCTTAACCACCTTCCTTATTGTATCAGGAGCAAGGCCAGTATCGGAAGATAAGCAAGTCAAAAATCAGAGCCCTGAAAGTCAAGAATTACAGAAGCATGGCATGGCCAGAAGACCAACACCCAAATTCGAAGTTGGCTTCTCCAGCAAGAAGCTTTATTTCTTTCCACCTGTTTCACTGTCTACAAAAGGAGAGGATTGCATTATCCCAACCCTGGGACTCTCCAGCTTTTCTAAAGACAGAACACTGACAGCACAGCACCTAACGAATGCCAACTGGCAGTGTGAACTCAACAGCTCCATGCCTACCAGGCCGAATCAGCAACGTGAGGATAGCGTCAAATACTGAGGAAGACCCCAGGTCTTTGCAAAGAGATAACTTACGACTCAGAAATCCAACACAGAGTCATTCTTCTTGTGAATGCATTAAATGGTTCAGAAACATTCTATCCAAAATAAATATCAAAACAGAAACAATTGTACACGCCTCATGTCAATTTATATAGTGGAATTCTATTTCTGGGGTTCAATATGCTTCAAAATTTGGTAAAGTTTTTCATTAGGATATCTTATGATGTGCTATGCACCTGAAATTACACATACCCTGTATCCTACAGCCCCATGTAGGCTCCACGATTTGCTATGTCTGCATAAAGTGATAACTCTCAATTACACAGGGTGAGAACCAAAGAAACATATACATTCATTTAACAGAAGGTTCCTGCTCAGACTTCATCAGCCATTAACTAGTTAATGTCTCAAGTGAACACACAGTCTTTCAGTCATTCATTAGTTCCTTTGCATGCTCTCACCACAAATAATGATAAGGATACATCTTTTGACCCAACGGAAATTATCCAGCACCCAAGCTACAAACTCCTATAAAAAATTATGCTCACTGCAATTGGATTAAATATGGATTTTAAAACTTTATTTCACTGAGGAAATGCCTCAGTCAGTAAAGGACATGCTTTATAGGCATGAGGATCTGAGTTTGGATCCATAGGACCCACACACGATGTCAACCCAACAACAGTAAAATGGGAAATAGAGACAGGCAAATCCTGGAAACGTAAAGGCCAGCTCGCTTGGCCTATGTGAGTAATTTCCAAGCCAGTAAGTGATCCTGTCTCAAACAGAAAGGTGGGAACTACCTGAGGACTGACATTCAAGATTGTCCTCTGACTTCCGCACACCACTCCTGCACCTACATACAAACACATACACACAAAAAAACAAAAACAAAAACAAAAACAAAGCTCTGGAACACTTTGTGTAACGGACATGTACATTCCCTGTTTATAGGTGCTGAGGGCTTTGCGCATGCTAAGCAAACATTCTACCAACTGAGTAATACCTCCAGCACCCCACTACTATTTTTATGAGCTCCAGCTATGAACGTAGATCCTTATAATTAGAGCATATGATTTAATTGTACAGTGGTTCCAGGTAATATGTAGAAAGAAGCAACAGAACAATGCTCCAAAAACTTTTAAAAGGAGACAAATTGCCAAAACCATGTGGTCTGCAGCAACAGGAAGCCATGCAAGCAAAGAGAACTATTGAAGAAAACAAAAGAGGACCCATCTGAGCTGAGTAGGCGGCCATTGGCCAGGTTCTGCTATCACAGCGTTTGCCAATCCTGAGTGCAAGATGAGACTTGAGTTTGGCCAGAATACAAGGACATTACTTTGAGAAAAATAAAGCAGTTAGAGGTGATGTAGCTAGAGTGGCAATTTGGAAACCTCAAGACCCCTTAGCACCAGGCCATTTTCCCAAATGGTTCAATGCTGCATCAAGAGACATGTGGAAGGTTGTAGATCTTTAAAAATAAGCAAATGGATAGACCGCAGATGTAGTTCAGTTGCAAGACTGCTTGCTTGTCTAGTGTGCATGAAGCTTGGGTTTGATCCCAGCAACACATAAAGAAATAAAAAGGTGGGTGGTGGTGGCGCAAGCCTTTAGTCCCAGCACTTGGAGGCAGAGACAGGCAGATCTCTGGGAGTTCGAGGCCAGCCTGGTCTACAGAGTGAGTTCCAGGACAGCCAGGGCTACAAAGAGAAACCCTGTCTTGAAAAACAACATAAACAAACAAACAAACAAACGGCCATGACAGTGCACATCTGTAACAGGGGCCCTTAGGAGGTGGAGAAAAGAGAAACAAGAGTTCAAAGTCATCCTTGGCTACATAAGGAGTTTAAATCTAGCCTGGACTGTGTAAGACTCTACCTCAAGATAAAAACAAGAAGAAAAGGGAAAAAGAAAAGCAGGCTGCTGAGCTATATTGTACTGTTGCAACAGTGAGATGATGAAGTCTCTCTGTAAAGAAAGCTAGTCTGCTTCAAATACACACAGCCTCCTCTCCAAAACATTTCCCAAGTACGCAATGGGCTCCAGAGCTGGAGAATAGAGAGCAGAACTCAAACTAGCTAGCTAAGAGGGAGAAAAACTGCCTTTGTTTTCTTTATAAGTCAGAAGTGGGAGAAGCAGCTGGAAATGTAGATTAGTGGGTAGAGCATTTTCTGGCACGCACGGTCTTGGGTCCCCTCCCCATCACACCACACTCTCTACAAAAATATTAATTTGTCCTCCCATACATCCATTCTGTGGTTTTACTGAGTGACTGACTGATGTGTGTATGTGTGTGTATGCTCATGCATATTTACGCATGTGTGCAAATGCAGATTCAAGTGTGCGAAGATGCCTACATGTAGAGGTCAGAGGACAGCTTTCTGGAGCCAGTTTTCACCTTCCACCTTGTTGGGGCAGGGTCTCTTTGTTGTCACTGTGCTATACAGCTCACTCAAAACAAGCTGGTCCACCACACCAGGCTGTTTGTGTGCCAGGTAGCAATGTGCACTATCAGGCTTGCTTAGCTACTGATTTTACTTACTGAGCCATCCCTCCTCCAACCCCATGCTTTCAAAATCAGTACCTGCTAGGTATCTGGGTACAGGGTATCACGAGGTGGAAAGAATCCAAAATTATAAAAGATTCAATCTCCCAAGAAGTATTCCAAATGAAGAACAAATTAATCCAGAGAAACTGCAAGATGGAATAAAACAATAATAATAATAATAATGCTCATTGCATCATTTGACACATCTAAAGAGAACACATAAGACACAAACAACTCCAAAGAAGGCAAACGTTTACCCTGGATGATGATGTTCAACAGTAAATAAGCTTGCTAAGTATGGTTCCTGACCTAAGTAAGACAGCCAAGGTGAAAAAGAGACTGAGTCAGAGGCATGACTGCTAAGAGAAGGATAAAGGGGGTAGGGCGGGGCTGGAAGATGGCACATTCAGCAAAGTACTTCGCCTCACAAGCGTAAGGACCTGAGTTTGGATTCCCAAAACTTAAGTTTAACACAACTAAAAAAACAAAACAATAACCAAAAAAAACAAAAAACAAAAAAACTGGACATGGCGGTGCATTCCTGTAATCCCAGAACTCAGGGTACAGAGACAGGGGGGATCCCCGTAACTCACTAGCTGGGTGCCCAGCTGAACCAGTGAGCTCTCAGTACAGTGAGAAACTTTGTCTCAGAATATAAGGTGGAGTCAGGCATGGTGACACATACCTGTTGTCCCAGAATTTGGGAGGGGGAGGCAGGAAGATTAGATCTTCAAGATTATCCTTGCTACATAGTGACTTTGAGGCTGGTCTGGCCTGCCTGAGACCCTGGCTCAAACAAACAAACAAAAAAAAGGGAGAGTAATGGAGGAAGCCAACTGATGTGGACCTTTGAGTTCCACATGCCCACTACATACATGTACACCCATACACACCATGCACACACACATGCAAATATGTGCAGACATACACAACACACATACAAAAACAAGTAAGTAAATTGAAAGTGTTATAAAGGAACAAAAACTGTAGGGTTAAGTGTAGACTATCCTAAGCTTAGCACTGGCAGGACAATCTCCACAAAGCAGAAAGACATGGCCAAAAATGTCTCAGCTAGCCAGCTAACTTTGCCCTAGCTAGAGCCTCTCCCCGCTCATCATAAATAATAAATTTACTTAAATTTGTAAAAGTAAGTATCCAAGATAAATGGCAGAGTCATTGCCCTCATGGTGGCTAAATTTTTAAGTTTCCCAAATCACCAATTATCACCTCCCCTCTATGGAGGTCTACTGTGAGATAACCCCTCTGTATGCTGTGAATATGTCTTATTCCCATTGGTTAATAAAGAAGCTGCTTTGGCCTATAGCAAGGCAGGATAGAGCCAGGTGGGAAATCCAAGCAGAGATACAGGGAGAAGAAGGGCAGAGTTAGGGGCCGATGCCATGGAGGCCCCAGCACAATGAGATGTATTAGAAACAGGTAATGCCACAAAGCCACAAGGCAAAAGACAGATTAATAGAAATGAGTTCATTTAAGTTGTAAGAGCTAGTTAGTAATAAGTGTTAGCAATAGGCCAAATGGTTTATAATTAATATTAAGCTTCTGAGTGATTATTTTGAAAGCAGCTATGGGACCAGGCAGGACAGAAAAGCTTCCATTTACAGAGATCCAAGGAACTCTAGTGCCCAGGCCTGTCCCCCTCCACTTCCATCTCTCCAGCATAGAACATGGCCCTGGTTCCTACCTTTGTCCATCCCTGCCTGTGACCTAAAGCTCGTAATTGTGTGAAGGAACTCTACTTCACAGGCACATGCACGTTCTGCACATGTCCAGCATAATGAAGCACACCCATCCACTTTCCATGGTGTGTCACAACCATATGACAACATAATTTGCTGTTGATTTGGAGTTTTTAGGACATTTCTCTCCCAACACTTGTCATTCATTCTTCCTGGCTCTAAGTGCTTAGCCGATGCACATAACACATGGAATCAGACCATTTCTTCTGCACTGTGTTTTTAATATTCACCCTCTACAAATCTTATGCTTAATCCTAGCCAGGAGCCACTCCTTTACATTTCCTTGCAAAATTCTCAAAGTAGCAAAGTTCGCTGGTGTTCTCCCAGATTCTTGCCACAAATTTCTGTATTCCACCATCACCCAGCCATTCTGAGACTTACAGGTTCCAATCATTGATTTGTAGATGAATTCAAAAAACTCTAAAAAGGAGTTGGAGTCTATGTTCTTTACTGCTACTTAGAGTTTGAATGTACTTATTCATTTATTTAATTACTTACTATTTGTTTATTATTACTCACCACAAAGTGAAAATCAGCAGGAGTTTCTGTTAATACATTTCCCTTATTGCTCATCTTACATAGCCTGCTGACCTCATCCTGGAGTCTATGAACCCGAGGAAGACAACTATGAAAGAGATTAACAATTTAGTCTACACACACACACACACACACACACACACACACACACACACACACACACTTTTTTTGAGACAGAGTTCTTTGTAGCCCATGATGGCCTCGAACTCACTATGTAGCAAAGGGTAACCTCCATCTCTTCCAGACCTTCTCTTCTGAGTGCTGAGACTGCACAGTGCTCAGTCTGGGTGGTTCTGGGGACCAAGCCCAGGGCTCCAGGCATGGGAAGCAAACACTATCAACCTAGCTGCATCTGCAACCAGTACATTAGCTTTTAAAGAAGAGAACTTTCTTCCTTTTACATCCAGATCCATCAAGTTTTTCTACTGACTAGGACATACTATAAAATGACTCCAAAATAAGACTTTATATTAGAAATATCTATTTAATTTCTGTCTTTTCTCCTCTAAGGGTGACCCACAATTGGCCTTGATACATGTTGAGTCGATGAACATGTGATACTCAGGAAACATTCTCACTTCCAGCATTGAACATCATATGTCCATAAACTAGACACTGGGTCCTCTTTTGATGACCTTTGTCCTTTGCATTTCTGGGTTCTTTGGTTTTAAACTATAGCATTGTATAAAACTGGAGAATTTGTATAAGATTTAAGAATATAGAGTTGGCCTTTTAGTTCAAAAATAATTGGAAGAAAGTTTGAACTTTGTAAGAGTTAACTAATATGTGCCTGTTCCGGGGATGCAGGTCTTTCTGAAGACTGTATGTTATCCTCAGAGGACAAAAAAACATCAAGAGAATCAAGATTGTTGTCCCAAGCAGACTATTATGGGAATGTAGCTGCCCAGTGTCTACAAAAGGACACAACTTGATTCAGTAGAATTACATTTTGCTAATTCTGAAGACTTAACTCTATGGACGTCTCTGAATTGAAGTCAAATGAATATTTAGAAGCGTTTTACAAGAAGGCTCAGGTAGCTGCAAGTCCAGTACAGTTGTGCCATCAGCACATTGCACAAGACAGCTGACCCCTGAGGAAAGTTGGGCTGAGATGCAGCCATGTTTTTCTTGCCAAGCCTTGAGCCCTGGCACTCGCTTGGGTAGAGGAAGAGATGCCCTGTCCTCCACAAAATGCTGTAATCTGCTTGCTAAACCATGTGCCCAGAGGCCAAAGGATGCCAAAAGTGGCTTTTTAGTTGAAATTGTCTACCAGAGGAAAGCCTTTTTTGGTATACTCAGAGACTTTGGATAGGTTAGTGGAACCTCAAGCAGATAGCCCGAAGTTTGTACATGTATGTGGATGTATGTTCACATGCATGTTTGTTCAAGTGTGAGACAGGAGACTTACCTGTCCAGGTGCCACATTCCCTTACACTGTGTGAAGGGTGCCGCTCTAGCATACACATTCTCCAAGTCATCAGAAAGCATCTTTCTCTAGTGTTCCTTTCTCCTTCTCTTCCTCAATTCTTTTCTTTTCTCTTAAGCCCTCCCCAATCTCACCCCCCCTCCTTCCTTTAACATGAACACACCCTCCTAGAGAATAGGAACTACCCACATGCTCCTCACACACTCCAAATTCACAGGTGCTAGCGCTAATCTTCTGTTGGCATGGAATGTGCTACAGGCTGGTCCATTGATAAAGAAAAAGCTGGGAAGGTGCTAGGCCTTGTGGGAGCCCATCTTCCTGTCTCATAATAAGATGGAGGGGGCCCGTGGAGGGCCAGCATCCTGCCTCAGGTCTCTTTCCCTGCTTTTATCTAGCCCCAGTCCCATCGTGAGTCGCCATTCTAATGGCCTCATCTAACACGAACGTGCCAAAGGTTCCACCTCCAAATGTGACAACGCAAGAAGTTGGGGATCAAGTTTCCAATACATGATCTTTGGGAGATCCATTCAAACCAAAGAAACAGACAGTTGCTGAATGTCACTGTTGTTTTTACAGTTATCAATTCATTCATAATAAACTACTAGAGATTTAACAGCCCAAAAAAAACAAGCATTTTTATTTCAACAAACTTTTTGTTTGTTTGGTTTTAGTTTTTGTTTTTCAAGATAGGGTTTCTCTGTGTAGCCGTGGCTGTCCTGGAACTCACTCTGTAGACCAGGCTGGCCTGGAACTTAGAGATCCTCTGCTTCTGCCTCCCAAGTGATGGGATTAAAGGTGTGTACCACCACCACCACCTGGCTTTTTTTTTTTTTTTTTCTGAGATAGAGTGTCTAGGGACTCATGAATGTGAGATGAGCAGTCAGTCCATAGACTGCTAGCACCTGAGAGCTGATTCTCCAGGGATCCAGACTCACACTCTTAACTGTTGGCCGTTGGGTCTGAAGTATCAGCACTTCCACATGAAGTTGGCAACCAGAAAGCGAGCATCACTAAAGAGTTAGCTGGTGAGTATGCAAATGACAGAAACTATAGTCCTGTGTTTTCTTCCTGAGCTGGGGATGGAACACAGAGCCCTGTGCCTGCTGAGCAAGTGCTCTACCACTGAGCTACACCCTGAAGGGCCCCTGAAGCAGCAATCGTTTATAATGTGGTCTAAGTAGTGACTTATTTCTTCTGCTGGCCACTCAGATCAAGCCTGGTACTGTGAAGCTCATAGTAGACAGAACTCATCCCGTGGCTGCCATCGTGCAAGATCTTCCATGTTCGTAGAGAATTTTTCTCTGCTCCACGCCCCAAGTATTTTGTGTGTGTCTCAATGGAAAGAGGAGACTGTCCCTTGTAATAGAGACTTTCTTTGCTCACTAGTATGACAAAACACTTGACAAAGGAAACTTAAGGGAAGAGGGGCTCATTTTGGCTCACAGTTTGAGGGATACAGTTCATCATGGCCTGGGAAGTGCAGTGCCTACTCACACTGCACCCTTAGTCTGCAGGCAATGGAGGGACCAGTGGTACTGCTCCATTTGCTTTCTCTTTTCTCTTTCAGAACACCAGCCTGTGTATAATACCATCTACATTGAGAATGGACCTTCTCTCCCTAGTTAAATCTCTATGGACATGCCCTTACACACATGCCCAGAGGTGCATCTCCCATGGAATTCCAAGGCAAGTCGACAGAGAAGCAGAGCTACCAAGAGCATCTGAACTCCCCTAGAGTTTTGCTACAGCCTACCTGTGCTGTCTTAGACATCCATTTAACCAGGACATAGTACCCATATATTAGGATAAACAGTATTCAGGGTGTTTTCCTTGTATTTCTGAATGAGATTTACATGTGAATAAGTGTACTGTAAGTAAAACTCTCCTTAATTTGAGTGAACTGTCCAGGGAAAGATGTGGTAGTTAACCTTAACTGTCAACTTGATGAGATCCAGAATATGTGGCATTCCCATGAGGGATTATCATGATTAAGTTGAAGTGGGAGGACCTAACTTCTGGATGTGACACCAGACCCTGGAATTGTAAGCGAGATGAATGAATGAATACATCTTTCCTTTTATTTAATTTTTTGTTGAGATCGTTAAAGACTATGGGGATTCTTGATGAGGTCAAAAAAAAAAAAAATCAGAGAGACTGACTCCCTTCCCTTGTAGATCCCACCCCAGCAGAAGGGAACTGTCCAATAGCAGCCATTGGACTTTATCTGGAGCATAAAGCAAGTGGTCTTCTCTAACCTGCTGGCTTCCCTTCTCAGATTATAAACTTACTGAGTCTCCTAATCATTGCAGCCGGTTCACTAAGGTAGGTCTCTTTCTGTATAGATACATGCCTGCTTCTCGGTTCTGTTTCTCCAGCCCTTCTTACCCCTAGAATCTCTTCAAGGCCCCTTCACTGTCACTGTCCCTCACACAGTCATGAGCTCATGGCACACACGTCCTTGCTTGGATCCCCTCACTCGAGACAGCTCTTCTCCTCCACCTCCTGAACTGTCCCATCTTCCTGTCTTTGCTCATGTTTTTCTCGGCCTCCTCTCATTAATACCCTCTCTCTCCCCTGCCCTGTCATGAATACATGCCACTTCTATAATCTCACCATTTTATTCTTGTATCTTCTCCACCACAACATTTACCATTAAGTTAATAGCATAAAAGTTAATGTTTGTCTATGGTTGAATTTCAGCTGGTAGAGGGTTTCCTACCATGCAAGAAGCCCTGGACTTGGTCTCCAACATCAAATAAACCCCAACAAGTGAATCAGGAGTTCTAGATTATCCTCAGTTATGTAGCCAAACTTTCGGCCACCCTGGCTCAAGAAAAATATGAAATGTTTTAAAAAATAATGTCCACCTCCACTACTGGGTTTGGAGATTTTACAAGAAGCTTCATGTGCCAATCATTTTTTCTCTTGATCCATCATAGTGTAACATTCTGCTCATGGGGATTCAGTATCAGTAAATATTTGCTGAAGTATATTTTTCATCTTTATTCACATGGTGTTTGTATCTTTATAATCCTATTATACCGTATTTAGGGCAAAGATTTTAAATATATTTACACCGAGACAGATATACCAAAAATTATTTTTTGTACAATAAGATCAAAACTCTAAGAGAAGTGTGTTGCCCTGTAATTGTCACTATTTAAAAACAAAATTGTGAATACTCTGGAGACATGGTCTCTTGGTCTTCTAGAGTAACTCTCCTACTGAAGGGAAAACATCTGAAATTGGAGGTAAAAGCAAATGTAGCCACCTTAAAAGGCATCAGTGATCTGGCTAATCCATTTAAAGTAAAAGGAACAAGAGGCAGGACCCGATGTAATCACTCCTTCACCTAAAAACACAACCTCAAAGGGATAGACCCATGTCATATGGTGAGCCATCTTCATGTCCAGCTTCATGGCCCATGCTTGTTACCTCAGCATTTGTGAGGTAGAAACAGGAGTACCAGAGTTCAAAGTCAGTCTCAGCTATGTAGTGAGTTAGATGCCAGCCTGGGATACATGAGACCCTGTATCAAAATACCAAAAAGAAAAAGGAGGAAGAGAAGAAGAAGGGAGCGAGAAGAAAGCAGAAGATAAGCAAACAGGAGTTCTTGGGTAGTTTTAGCCAAAAGCTAGCCCTAGGATGGATTCACAGTAGCTTAAATTCATTGCTGGAGATTGAAGAGGAGAAAGATGCAGAGAGAGAGAGAGACAGACAGAGACAGAGAATTTTTTTTTAAATATCAAAGCCAGAATATACATATATATATATTTATATTCATGTATATACATGATTTATTGGGATTATTTTAGATTTATGGAGACTGGGTTTATATATATTATAAATCACATATATATAATATATATCACTAAAACAAACAGAAGTCCTCTAAGCAAAGGCTCACCTTGATCTCATTACTACACAACTATCCCACAAAACAGAAAAAGAAAGAACATTGCCAAATTCGTTTTATGAGGCCACAGTTACCCTGATTCTCAAACCACACAAATATTCAACAAATAAAGAGAATTAAAGATCAATTTTCCTCATTAACATTGATGCAAAATACTCAATAAAATACTTGCAAATTGAATCCAAGAACACATCAAAAAGATCATCCACCATGATCAAGTAGGCTTCATCCCAGAGATGCAGGGATGGTTCAACATATGAAAAACTCTTGATGTAATCCACTGTATAAACAAACTGAAAGAAAAAAAAACACATAATCATCTCATTAGATGCTGAAAAAACCTTTGGCAAAATTCAACACACCTTCATGATAAAAGCTTTGGTGAGGCCAGGTGGTGGTGGTGCACGCCTTTAATCCCACCACTCGGGAGGCAGAGCCAGGCGGATCTCTGTGAGTCTGAGGCCAGCCTGGACTACAGAGTGAGTTCCAGGAAAGGCACAAAGCTACACAGAGAAACCCTGTCTCAAAAAAAAAAAAAAAAAAAAAAAAAAGCCTTGGTGAGATCAGGGATACAAGGAACATATCTAAACATAATAAATGCAATATACAGCAACTCGGTAGTCAATATCAAATTAATAGAGAGAAACATAAAACAATTCTATCAAAATCAGGGGCAAGACAAGGCTGTCTACTCTCTCTATATATCTATTCAGTAGAATACTTGAAGTTTTAGCTAGAGCAATAAGATAACTAAAGGAGGATACAAATTGGAAACGAAGAAGTCAAAGTATTGCTATTTGCAGATGATATGATAGTATACATAAGCAAACCCAAAATTTCTATGAGGGAACTCCTACAGCTAGAAAAACCTTTAGTCAAGAGGCTGGAAAACAAAAGCTTTCAGATGCCTGCCCCAAAGAATTTTCTCCCAGAGTCCGTGGAAGAACCTACAACCAGCTAGGAAATCTCTACTTATCTGAAGGTATCAGTCCATCCGTTTTATTGTTCTAAGTAAACTTCTGATCTCTCTGCTGTTCTTTTTTTTTTGGGGGGGGGGGTGTTTTCGAGACAGGGTTTCTCTGTGTAGTTTTGGTGCCTGTCCTGGATCTCACTCTGTAGACCAGGCTGGTCTCAGACTCACAGAGATCCACCTGGCCCTGCCTCCTGAGTGCTGGGATTTAATGTATAAGCCACCATCGCCCGGCTGCTGTTGAACACATTGGCACAGGAGACAACTTCCTGAACAGAACACCAACAGTGCAGGCACTAAGATCAACAATTAATAAATGAAACCTCATGAAACTGAGAAGCTTCTCTGTAAAGCAAAGAACACTATCAAACGGACAAGATGGCAGCCTACAGAATGGGAAAAGATCTTTACCAACTCCACATCTGACAGAGGGCTGATCTCCAAAATATATAAAGAACTCAAGAAACTAGACACCAAAAAAAAAAAAAAAACCAAATAACCCAATTTAAAAATGGGTGCAGATCTAAACAGAGACCTCTCAACAGAGGAATCTTGAATGACTGAGAAGCATTTAAAAAAAAGTTAAACATCCTTAGCCATCAGGGAAATGCATTAAGATGACTCTGAGATTCCATCTTATACCTGTCAGAATAGCTAAGACCAAAAACACAAGTGACAGCTCATAGTGGAGAGGATGTGGAGCAAATGGAAAACTCCTCCATTACTGGTGGGAGCGTAAACTTGTACAGTCACTTTGGAAATCAATATGGTAGTTTCTCAGAAAACTGGGAATCGACCTACCTCAAGACCCAATTATACCACACCTGGGCATATACCCAAAGGACACTCTACCATACTACAAGGATACCTGCTCAACTATGTTCATAGCAGCTTTATTCCTAACAGCCAGAAACTGAAAATAACCTAGATGTCCATCAACTGAAGAATGGATAAAGAAAATGTGGCACATATGCACGATGGAGTATTACTCAGCTGTTGAAAACAATGACATTATGAAATTTGACAGCAAATGGATGGAACTAGAAAAGCTTATCCTAGCCGGGCGGTGGTGGTGCACGCCTTTAATCCCAGCACTTGGGAGGCAGAGCCAGGCGAATATCTGTGAGTTCGAGGCCAGCCTGGGCTACCAAGTGAGTTCCAGGAAAGGCGCAAAGCTACACCGAGAAACCCTGTCTCGAAAAACAAAAAAAAAAACAAAAACAAAAAAAAAAAAAAAAAGAAAAGATTATCCTAAGTGAAGTAACCAAAACCCAGAAAAACAAACATGGTATGTACTCACTTATAGGTGGATATTAGCTACAAAGTAAGGAATAACCATGCTACAATCCACAGACCCAAAGAAGCTAAGTAACAAGAAGGGCTCCACAGGAAACACATGAATCTTACTATAAATGTAAAATAGAGCAGACCTCACAGGAGGATGAGGGGAGGGGCCTGCACTGGGGGGCATGGGAACTGCAGGGATCAGGTCGGGGGAGGATGGAGGGACGATCACAAGTTTAAGAACAGCCTGAGCTACATCACCAGCTGGAGGCCAATCTGATTGACTTAGTGAGAATCACTCTCAAAAATAAGGCAGTTGGATATGGCTCAATGGTAGAACTCTTGCCGAGCGTAGACAAGGTCCTGAGTTAAATTCTCAGTACTACAGAAAGGATGGAAGAAGAAGTAGGGAGAAAATAACATAGTTCAACAGAGGAATAAGAAGGTTCCCAATTGTTAGACTCTAATCAGTGATCCACTGCCAGAGAGAGAGTGTGGAAGAGAAAATATGTGAAGTGATAATTGATAAGATCTTTACAAAACTGATAATAGACATTGTTCCAGTTTGAGGAGAACAAATGCCTCTTCTACCAGGAGAAACAGTAGGAGGCAGAGACAGTGGGTCCAAGGGCAAGCTGCCTAGCTAGTCCAGCAGAATCAGGGATTCTGGTCTCAGGGAGAGACACCGCCTCAAAAGCAATAAAGTGGAGAGTAAAGGAAAGGAAGCCACTAATGTCAGCTTCTGACTTCCACACTCACACACACATTCACTAATGTCAACCTCTGACCTCCACACTCACACACACATTCACGTGTCCCTACAACAGACACATGACAAAACGTATACCTACACACCCACACATTAAACACACACACACACACACACACACACACACACATACATACACACACAAAGATCTGGAGAAGATAAATGAACCTCAAGCAACACAAATGAAAAACAATCTATAACTCAACACATCATGGAGAATATGCAAATAATGAAAACATTTCAAAAGCAGCCAAGATAATGTCAGATAATCATCAAAGGAGTAACAAACTTAGAAAGAACTTCTCGATGGCAGCCATCAGAGACACTGAAACAGCATCCTCAATACGAAAGGAAAGTAACTCTGTTACTAGACAGACTCTGTGTGTGTGTGTGTGTGTGTGTGTGTGTGTGTGTGTGTGTTACATTAAGCAGTAGGTTTTTTCAAGCTGAAGAGAAAAGAGAAGAGGCCTGGAGAGATGGCTCAGTCGGTAAGGTGATTGCCACACAAGCATGAGGATCTGTGTTCTATCCCCAGGTACCCCAATTGAGAGGGGGGGAAAAAGCCAGGTGTGGTAGAGGACATTTGTAATCCTAGCACTGGGGAGGCAGAGATCCGCAGATCCCTGAGGCTCACTGGTCAGCCAACCTAGCCAGTAAGACTTCATGCTAAGTCCTAGGCCAGCAAGAGCCTCAAAGAAACAAGATAAACAGCTCCTGAGGAATGATCCCTGAGGCTGACCTCTGACCTCTGTATGTACACACACACACACACACACAAATAAGGAAGAGAACACAAGGACATTTTCAAGCCCACATAATCAGACAGCTGGAAAATCACAGATCCTGCTGAAGAATGTGTTAAAGGATGTCCCGGAGGGAAAGGAAAGATGATCCCAACAACAGCGCTGAATTGTAAAAGAAGACATTTCATTGTGGGAAATCGTCTTAGTTACTTTTCTGTTTCCTTCACAAAGTACCATGACCAAATCAACTTATAAAAGAAAGGATTTGATTGGAGGCTCACAGTCCTGGAGAGTTAAGAGTCCATGGCATAGCGATCATGGTGAGGAGCATGGCAGCAGGCAGACAAGCATGGCTCTGGAGCAGTAGCTGAGAGCTTGAATCTGTTCTACATGTATGACTCAGAGAGGGGGAGTGCACAAGCTAACTGGAAATAATGTGAACTTTTGAAACCTCCAAACCCACCCCAAGTGACACACCTTCTCCAATAAGGCCACACCTCCTAACCCTTCCCAAACAGTTCCACCAACTATGAACTAAGCATTCAAATATACGAGCCTGTGGGGAACATTCTCATTCACATCATCACATAAATGAAAATCAAATCAAGATTACATAAATTAATTATAATGGCCTAAGAGGATGCCTGTCTTGTCCTCAAACTTCTTATGTAAAGGACCATGTGGAAAACACCAGAGACATACAGGCCAGATGTCTCTGACAATTACTCAGCACAGTGGCATTGAGTACATGAGGGAATGCAGCTATGTCCAAATAAAAACTCATCAATACTAGAATTTCAACTCCACCTCATCTTCATGTGTTATGAAAACATCTTCTTCTCTTAATCTTTTAGCTCATGGGTTATATAAAAACAGGTATCAGGATGCGTTTGGGATTTTCCCAACAGCTTTAGGGGCTGAAAAAATCAGTTATGTAAGCTTTAGAGGTTAATTTCAAGGCTGTTCTTGGACAAGTAAGTGTTCCAGGGTTGAACAGGCTTGAGAACAGTGTGCTCCATCCTAAGTATCAGGCTTGGTGATACCTGGTGGGCTTAACTCTTGAAGTGGTGGGAACAAGGGGCTAGAGAAGTAGCTCAGTGGTAGAGTATTTGTCAAGTGTGTATCAGACCCCAGGTCCAGTCCCCAGCACTAAAACAAGTAAGCAAACAGATGAACAAGAACTATGAATAGTGAGAGGTGATGTATAATTATGACCTAAGACACAGGCCTGGGTTGGAATCCCAGCTCTATTCCAAACAGGCTGTGTGAAATTGCCACAGTGCCTTCAATGTCTCTGGCCTTTCATTGTTTTCATCCATACAACTGGAAACTCTAATACTTAGCCTTTTGTTATTTACCATTGTGAATTCCTCTGTCCCTCAGCTCCAGATTCATTTTCTTCTGTGGATTTTTAAAAACATCCTTCTGTTGTTGGACGTTTCCTGGGAAGGCTTGCACGAACAAAACAAAGAAGTGATTCCACCTAAGCCTAGCTGAGTGAACCAATTAGCTTACTGAGGTTACTTATAGAAACATGGGTGAGGGCTGACTGACAGGACTTCAGTGACTCAAAGGCATCGTGGAAAAGCTTGGCCCAACACAGCTGATGATTCACGGAAGCTGCACCCTGCAATACTTACGGAAAGCTCCCCTAATGGGAAGGTCTGCTCTCCTCAGAAATTGTTTCCACTTAGATATACCCTTAGGAAGGAGTCTTGTGGATTTTCTAACTTTCAGAAGCTTTCTGAGACTTATAAATTTCATCTAATTCCTGGGCCTTGCATGTTTCATTCTCTCTGCATCTTCTGAGCCCTCTCTGCCCTCCAGTAGCAGGAAGTTGCTAACACAACACTTTCTTCACTTTTCTGTTCCCAATTTGTGTTCTCTCATTTTCTACCCAGTTTCCCTTCCATGCGAAAGCTTGAGAGTTCACCAGCCTGTCAATGCTCATATTCCTTGATGCTTATGAATTTTTAATAATGAGACTCAAGGTATCACTTCAGATTTGAGGAATAACTGGGTAGCAAATTTTATTTGCTCTAACTACCTAGAACTAGAAGAAACACAAATTGGTACCAAATTTCACATTCTTTTTTATGTATCACATTCTTTTTCAAAATTTTTGTGGAGGGGTGGAGAACACATGCAATAGCATGTATGTGGAGGCCTAAGCACCACGTCAGCTTTCCACCTAGTTGGAGACAGGGTCTCATTGTCACTGTGTATGCCAGAGTAGCTGACCCACAACTTCCTGTATCTGCCTCCCATCTCACTGTAGGAGTGGTGGGATCACAGACACATGCTACTACATCAAGATGAATGTGGTTTGGGGGTCTGAAACCAGGACCTCATGCTTGCATAGCAAGACATTCCTTGCTCAGCCATTTCCTTAGCTCACATCACCTACTTGAAAACATTCTTGAGTCTGATTAAAGTAACTACCTCAGATATAAACCAAGGCTTATATGTAAAGATGACTATAATGGCATAAGTCATAAGAATAACAACAACAGTGATTTTCAGGCAATTATTCTTTTCTTTTGGGTGGATGATACACATTTCTCCTTATATGCTTCCCACGGAGTTATATGCATTATCCCATGACTAAGAAACCACCTAGTACCTCAGTCCTGGCTTACTGGTCAATGGAGCTGTCTAGAACTCCAGCACCATAAGCAGCCAGGACCATGGTAGAATCCATGGACCCTACTTCACCATGTGCATCAGGAAGCAGATCTCACCTCCGGTGAAGTTGAATCTGTGGCACAGATTATTTTGATCACAGTAGTCTTGTCATGGATGATAATATTTCTCTCAAAAATACTTCTTAGCTTATCCACAAAAAAGTAGAACCTCAAACTGAACTCCACTGCTCCCACATTAGGACACTATACTGTACAACATGTTGACTTCTCTGAGAACTTTTCAATCTTCCCCACTTTATGCCCGGAGAAATAGGATAGTAACATAGATTGAATTGAAAAAAAAAAAAAAAAAAACTCAAATCCTGCTCAGGAAGGTTAGAAGCAGCCTTTCTTCTGTCTATACCACCTGGATTTTGCAAATCAAAAGTATCACTTAATGTTATTGTCTAGCTATGGATTTAAGAGGCTCAAGGTTAAGACATGACATTTGGCTTCATCTAGGCCATACCTCCACTTCCCCTGAAGCAACCATGTCTCAACCACAATTAGTAAAGCTCTGGAAAAGCAGGAAATGGGGAGACAATGGTTGGGTCTATTTTTAAATATCATATACATTAGCATATGGAAATCTACTTTTCCATAGAGTAGTTTCCAAAAAAAATGGTGTTTGCAGAAAGTAATCAGTAAATGCTAACAAGGAAGTGCAGTGAGAGGGCCTGCATGGACATGTCTGAGTAGTGCATCAAAGAACATCAGGATGAATGTCCTGAGGTGGGAGTGTAAGAAGAGTGGTTTAGAACAGACAGCAAAGAGACCACAGATGGCCATCTCAAAACCAATGGGTATACAATGCACTGCTCTCAGGCTTGGCCAGAAAAGCTTCTTCTACAGTAGAGAGTAGTCAATACAGAGACTGATAACAGGTCAAAGCTCTGAGAATAAGTGACTGCTGAACACTCAGCCCTGAAAGTCTCAGAAAGACTTGTGGATGATGGGGCAGGAAAATGTGAGAGCCAGAGGTCAGTGTAGACTGCTGTGAAACAATGTCTCCCGGACATGACAAGGCCGAAGCACTCATAAGCTGCAGTCGTGGTCACCTACCCAAGACCTACACAATATCAAGGCAGAAAGATGTCAGTGTCCCAGCAGGCAACACTAATTGGGCTTACTGGATTACAGAAACAAAAGGAAAAACCATAGAGGTGGGACATGGAATGTTGAATGACTGGGGGCAGTGAGAGTTGGGCATGGAAATGATCAATGCATACATGTTGAAAATAGCCAACAAATAAATAAAATGATAATTAAAAACACATGAAGTGGGGAAGGGCTTTTGAGGCTAATGTTGGGATTCTGATGAGAAGCCATTGGAAGGGTTGTGGGTATGGAGAAGACAGAACTGAAATTTTAGATGGACCATTTCCACTAAGAATAGTGCATAGGGTAACAAGGGACCAATATGAAGTCTGTTGGCCCTTATCTAAGTGATAAGTGGTGATTAGAAGCAGAATGGAAGAGACGAGTAATAAAATTATGGATATGTTCTCAAGGTTAAGCCAATAGAGTTTACTCACAGGTTAGAAGTATGTGTGACAGAGAGGAAAGCAGGTCACAGTTTTTTACCTAAGCAGCTAAAAATGTAGAAATGCTACTGATGAAGATGAGAGGGAATATAGATTTAGAAGACAGAGCCTTGGATATAAATTTGTGATGCTCATCAGATATTCAATATAGATGTGAGTTCACCACAATCATGATCAAGCCATAAGACCCACCCCAACACAGACCAGTCACTCCCCAACACACTCCCCACCCACCTTTATGTCCTTTCTTTCTTTTTTTTTTCTTTGTAACTCATTGAGTCCAACCAGTGCTGCTTGCTGCAAAATTGGCTCATTTTATTGGCTTAATCTTATACAGGTCTTGTGTGGGTAAACATTATCGCACTGAGTTCACCAGTGAGTTCAAGTTAACAACTGAGTATGGGAGTGTGAACTTGATCTGTGCAAGAGATACACATGCTCTGAGACACAGGATGAAACAGAGTTGTCACAAACTGAAGCAAGGAAGCCTGAGGTGGGAGTGGATTTAAAGAGACCAATTTGCAACATGGTCTTGGGCATTTTGAATTTGAGAAATCCAGTGGGAATGCTGTAGGAGAGGGTATTAATATAAGCTGAGGTTCAGATGAGAAATTCGAGATGCAGCTATAAATTTTAGAATTGGCCAGTTGTGGTGGTACAGGCCCAGGTCAGCAATCCCAACACTTGAAACAAGAGAATCAAGAGTTTGCCGGGTAGTGGTGGCACACACTTTTAATCTCAGAACTTGGAAGGCAGAGCCAGGTGGATCTCTGTGAGTTCGAGGCCAGCCTGGTCTACAGAGCAAGACCCAGGATAGGACCAAAACTACACAGAGAAACCCTGTCTCAAAAAACAGAGAGAGAGAGAGAGAGAGAGAGAGAGAGAGTCATTGGTTCCAGGAAAACCAACCATCAAATATAAAACCCAAAATCTTCTGAGCTATCTCATTCTTTACATTGAACTTGTGTGTGTGTGTGTGTGTGTGTGTGTGTGCACATGTGTGTGCACTTGAAAGCATGCATGTGGGTACTTGCATGCCCACAGTTATGCATGTGGGTGCCAGGAAACAACCTGGAGTGTTGCCCTTCAGATACCACCCCCCCATTTTAAAGACAGTGTCTCTCATTGGCCTGAGACTCACTGTGCCCACCTCCCTAGCACTGGAATTATGACTGGGCACCACTATGTATAACTTTTTCATGTAGATTCTGGGGATAAAACGCAGGCCCTATAACTTACAGGGCAAACACTTTCCCAACCTAGCGTCTCCCCACGGCCCTGTGTTAAGCTTCTTGTCCCCATTCCTAAGAACTTGATAAGTTCCACCACTCTGAGAAGGATTGCTTCACTCTTTAAATGTGATCAATATTTTAAAAACATCTGCCCAGAGTGGTTATCAGTGAATGATAAATATGAAATTACCAGCACCAAAAATGTTCATGTCACCAGGCAGTGGTGGCGCAGGCCTTTAATCGCAGCACTCGGGAGGCAGAGCCAGGTGGATTTCTATGAGTTCAAGGCCAGCCTGGGCTACAGAGTGAGTTCCAGGACAGGCGCAAAAGCTACACAGAGAAACCCTGTCTCGAAAAACCAGAAAAATATGTTCATGTCATAGACACACACACACACACACACACACACACACACACACACACACACACACACACCGATGAAAAGACAGAAAAGAAAAGCAATGAGAAAAGTCTCCCCTCAATCATCTGTGTAGCAGCCATGTGATGTTGAACATCCATTCTCCTCTGGGAAGATCTTAAGCCTGCATTTCAGCAGGATTATTCTTAAAAGGGGCATTAATAACTAAACGAGGAGGCTATTTTTTAGAAATGCCCAGGGCACTGAACCATCTCCCTTCTTTCTGCTCTGTAAGCTTTCTCCTCTTCCCTGTCATCCACTCTAGCAAGCCCTTCCCAGGCCAGCTTAGGGAACAAGACTATGCTACCTTGACAAAAATATTCCATTACCTTTAGGTGACCTTTCTCGGAGACGTGGAAATAGAGAGCTTCCACTGCGGGTCAGCTGCAAGATGACTTTACTAGCGTTCCCTGAAAGACGGGGCTGATGGATGGCACCTAAACCCTGCTTCCCTAATCCTTCAGGCAGGAGGCAAAGCTCTCCATAGGGTAATCCGGAGTGATTCATGGTGTGGCAGAGGCACTCTCACATCACACGAATACAAACTGACAGTTCGCACACACTGGCCTCAGGACGGTATTTACTTAAAATCTTCTCAGGTACACTCCCGATGTCTGCGTGCAGGACAGCCCTCTACGAAAGGCTGACAAATAAAGAGGCACCAACTTTTCACGTAATGCCACCAGATTTACAGGAACAAGGCTATTGTTCTCAGCAGTCACCTTTTAGGGCCACTTTGCACTTATCTCCCATTGAGTCAGGAAACTGGTTTGTTGGTGGGCCAAGGATAATCCTTCAAAGGACAAATCTGAAACAAAAGGGAAAGAAATTCAGACTCTGGGATAGCCCATCCATGCTGTCATGAAGTTTAGAGGATAAAACTAAAAATCAAAGCAATGAGTCAAGCATGGTGGTGAACTTGTAACCTCAGCACTCAGGCAGCTGAGGCAGGAGGATCTCAAATGAATTCATTCATTCATGGCAATGAAATGGATGGACTGCTAAAAATCATACTTGGAGAACACTGGAGAAGTTCAAGAGTGCCAACACTAGACCTTGACTCTCTGACAAGGAAAACTCACGGGGCTAAGGAGATGGCTCAGTTGATAAGCTGCTTGCTGTACAATCATAAGAACCTGAGTTCAAATCCCCAGCGCCCACATAAAATTCGGGCACAGTGGTGCTTCACCTGCACTGTGGAGCTAAAACGGGAGGATCCCTGGGGCTTGTGGGCCAAATCGGTGAGCTCAGGTTCAGCAGGACATCTGACTGACTCCAAATACAAAGTGGAAGAGGGGCATGATTGTACATGTCTTTAATCCCAGCACTTAGGAGGCTGAAGCATGCAGATCTCTGTGAGTGAGACCAGCCTGATTTTAGTAGTGAATCCTGGCGAGCCAGAGCTATACAACAAACCTGTCCCGAAAGTTAAAAAACAAAATGAACAAACCAAAGTAAGATTTGGAGAGATGGAAGAAGATATCAGATACTGACCTCTGGCTTCTAGATGTACTTGTATGCATATGCATGCGCCTGTGCACATGTGTATACACACGTACACACATACATACACACAGGTACACATACATGTACCACACCAAAAAAAAAATTAAATTAAAAATTTTATAAGAGAAAAACTTATATGAAGATACAGCTAAGAAAGTATTTAAGTCTCTTCTTTTCCAAAAGGGACCCGGTAGATGATATCAAAAAGCCAACAGTCAAAGGTCAACTCTTGCTGGTCTCTTTGCGTCTGCGTCCCTGGCAACTCTGTTGCCTTGAAGAGAATGTCAAACACAGAAGCCCTTTTTACTTGAGAGAAATACTAAGGTCACCCATGCAGTGGCATTCTGGAGGCTGACTCTGAACTCATGAGGAAAGATGAAGCAAGACTTGGAAATTCCTGTAAATAGTGCAGGACCGACTCAGAATTTCATCACCTCCGGTGTCTGCGTGGGCTCCTTGTCTGCTCCAACATGGTCATCTTTTCCATCAGTGGGCATGGCAGCTTCTTTTCCTTGGTGTGCAAGCCCATCATGAGTTGACTTGGAAGAAGGCCTCTGCCACTTCGAGGCTGGCTTTGACATTCAAACTGCTGTTGGCCCTTCCTTGTCCTGAAGATGAAGCACCAACAAGAAGGAAGGAAAGTGATGGGACCTGAGTGGGCAACTCAACAGGAAGAGGTCTGCAGGTGAGCAGATGCAGCCTCTGCTTTGTCTCTTTTTACCTTTTGTGTGAGAGTTGTTTACGTTCATTTGTTCTTTTAAAATTACATATATACGTATATGCGTGTCTGTGTACATTCATATGTGTGTGTGTATGTGTGTGTGTGCGTGTGTGTATCAGCAGATGCTATATTGTTTTATTTCCTCTTCAGATCTAGTTATTGAACTTGGGGCCTTGAACATTCTAAGCATGCTTTGTATCACTGAGCTATACCCCAATCTCTTATTGTAATTACCTGATGCTCAATTCACCTTTACCACTTGGAAATCCCTTTGACTTATAGGTGCTGCCGTCAAGTTCAGAAGCTAGAACAAAGGCTGCAGAATAGCAGCAGAAGGGAAAGAGTTGGGGATGAGTAGCATAGGAAGAGGATGCTTGGAGTATTCAAAGGACTAAGGAGCACATGGAAGAGCTGTTGAGAAGGAGCACCCTGATGCTCTCTGTCTGTTCACTACTTGAATGAGTGTGTGACAGTCTTCCACCCAGTGATGATCAAGGTTGTTCTGAGTCCTGGCTGGTTGAATTTGCTTATGATTTAACTGATCTAAATGTACGAACGTTCAGAGCCTTGTCATCTTCAGGGGCTTGATGAAGTGCATCTCCCTGTCTGAGAAAATACTTACAGACTCAAGTGACCCAGTTCAACCTACACAACCACTCACCATTCATTCAGTGAGCATACATGGAGCCACCTATATCTCATTCTCTTTTCTAAACCATTTATTTTTATTTGAGTATGGGACAGAGCACATGCATGTATGTGGAGACCAAAGGATTTTTTTCTGTTTATTGTGCGTGCATATGTGTGTGTGTGTGTGTGTGTGTGTATGTTTGATGTTTGAGTGCTGATGTGTATGTACATCACACTTGCAGAAGTAGAGAACAGTTTTCAGGAGTTGGTTATTTCCTTCCACTATGGGTCACAGAGATCAAATCCAAGTCACCAGGCTCACATGGCAAATGCTTTCACTCACTAAGACATCTTTCCAGCCACACCTTGCATTTTTAAGACAGGGTCTCTCACTAGACTGGCTGATCAGAAAGCCCTAGGGATCATCTTGTCCTGACCCATCCCTCCAAAGCTGAGATCATAAGCCATGCCACCTTGCCCAAGTTTTTTGTATTCTAAGGGACTAACCTCAGCTCCTCATGCTTGAAACAAACTTCACTGTAAGCCATCACCTCAGCCCTCTCTGGGACACTACAAAGCCAGTCTTCTCTCCCACAGTGTTCATGCACTCGTGTGTTCATATGACATGGGAAGGGCTTCTAAATCTTATAGAGAGTTGAACTGGCTTGGATCCTTCCCTCAAACAGGTGAGTAGACTACAAGAATGGGACAGTGGCAGGTGTCTCGGGTACCCATGTTTAAAGCTGAGATGGGCACATTCTTATCTACTGCTCAAAATCTACTTGAAGAGCCAAGACGTGGAACAATGGAAGACAGCACGCACTAGTGTGTACCTGTGTCCAGTCTCAGCACTACAAAAAACAAACAAATGCTTTTCATAACGTGGACTCTCAGACAACTTACACAAACTCACTGTCTGATCCTAAAACCCTTCATGATTAATGCGCTGTAAAAATGCAGCTATTATTAAGATCTGCCATAATAAATAATTGACAACTTGCCATCTTGTCCTATTCGAGGGATTTTGGTTGGCACAAGAAGTACTATGGGGAACAAGGGCCCTTGATTGACAGATTGAAAGAAGGAGTGAGGGAATAAAGACAAGGGAGAAGTGTGGCATTGTGAAAGTTGTGAAGGGTTGACTAAAGTCTCTTGCCTTTTTCTCCTCTGTATCTTTATAAAATGTAAATGTTTTCAAGTAACCTCCAGACTCCAGCATCCCATGAAGGGTGGCCGGAGGCAGGCGAGCTGACTGTGGGGTATGGAATGAATGTGAGGAAAAATAGTAGAAGCGAACTGTAAGGAAAACAGGATCAAAAAGCATAACTTCCCATGACAGACAGCAGAGAGGAAAATCACTGCACCAGGCACTCTGCAGGATCTTTAGTCACCATGAGTGACGTCACCGACACATAAAGGAAGACTGAATGGCAGAGGGATTTCTGACTTCTTGCTACTTCCAAACTTTATGTTCATTCCCAGTACATTTTCTTTCCCTGCCAAATACTCTCAAGAGGAGGACTAACAGAAGAGTTGAGCTAGCCTCACCAGAGCCTTATAGTAGGTCATTCTAGAGGAACTGGGGAGAGAGCAGGAAAAAGGACGGGACATTTTCAATACTGAAAGCACAGAACCAAGACAAACATTAAATTAAGTGTTCTTCTTGTTAAGAGCTAGTCATGGGCTAGTCAGAGGGTCCAATGATACAGTAGACAAACTTGACCATCTCAAACTAGTTAATAGTTTATAACTGAGTTTATTTTAGGAAAGTATCAACTGATTTTTTTTAAGTGTCCATGAAAATGTTCTGGAATTCCATTTTCATTCTCTACCCCTACTATGGTGCTTACATTTTGAAAAGGTTAAGGCATGATTCTTAGAAGGGCAGAAAATCTTGCTATTTAAATAGAACTGGTAGAAATAAGTACAAATAACTCAAAGTCATCCCAAGTGTGGGAGAAAAGGCCACCGCTCAAGTCAGCTTCTGCTTCCTATGTGTCTTGGAATATGAGTCAATCCAGCCTAGAGGTTGATCTGGATTCTGGCGTAATTACAAATAGAAAAAGTTGGATTTCAGCCCAAACTCAATCTACACACAAGTCGTCCTTCTCATTACAGCTGCTGCCCTTCAGGGCTGGGTGATCACTAATTCCCACCCGAGAGACAGCTCAAGCAGGATCTAGGGCAGCTGAAGTCATCTTTGCCCCGTCACATCTGACCAAATGTGGCAGAGAGGATGGATTGGACGGTAGGGACTACAGGAGAGAGGTCCGCGCTGCCTGAGTTCATGGCTGCACAGACTCTGACTGGCCTAAGAACATTTCCTAAAGGTTATTAGGAAGCTCACAGAAATTTCTGAAAGGCTGGGCAAGCAGACTTGAAAGTTACCAGCCAAGAACAGTCCCCAAATTCGCTCTTCCTAAACCACTGCAGGTACAATCCCAGAACACTGTACAGATGTCTCATTTCACATTCCGTGGGAGCCAAGTCACCTCCACCCATCACTGCTTCCTCCAGGAAGAGAGACTCCATATCCCACTTCCATGCTCCCAGGCACCATCCCCATCCACAGTTCACATGGCTGCTCCGGCTGGTGAAATTCTAGTGGGAAAGAGGGCTGAGACAGCATCTTCTGACATGTTCCTTATGGGACCAGAGCTCACGGTGTCAGCAAGCACAAAAGAACCATAGGGATGGCTCAGCAAATGAAGTCACCTGCCACCAAGGCTGAGCTCCATCCTTGGGCCCACATGGTAGAATGAGATTCAACTCCAGCAAGGTATTATTCTGACCTGCATGTGTAACACACAAACACACACACACACACACACACACACACACACACACACACACACACACACGTAAATAAATCATGTAAAAAGAAGGAGAAATGAAAAATTTAAAAATTCTGAAGAGCTGACCCCAGTGAAAGGAAAGAGAGAGGAGCTTTGAAGGAAGAAGGCTGTCGCAGAGACCGTCCCGTCACGGTGGCCACATATCTGTCAGAAACAACATGAAAGAGGAGTGGTTTGGTTCATGGTTTCAGACAGGTCAGAGGTCAGTTCCTGGTCACTCAGCTGCGTGCACGTGGGAAAAAGAGCAGGTGGCCATTGTGTGTAATGAGTGAGCACCTTCACATCACTGCACACAGAAGAGAGAGAGTGGGGTCAAGTACAAGGACAAGATACCCCCAAGCACCTGTCTCCAGTCACCTACTTCCTCTGAGACCAGCAAGATGGCTCAGCAAGCAATGGCACCTGCCGCCAAGCCTGATGACCTGAGTTCAATCCCCAGGAACCACACTGTGGAAAGAGAAATGACCACTGCCCGTTCACCTCTACAAATGCACCATGGCATATGTGCCCAGAGAGAGAGAGAGAGAGAGACAGACAGACAGACAGACAGACAGACAGAATTTAAAATTTAGATAGATAGATTTAAATTTAAAATTTCTAGAACCTTCAGAAGGTTCTAGAAACTAGCCAAGGACAAACAACCCAGGACCACCAGCCAGGGACTAGGGACCAACCACCAGCCAGGAACCAACCACTCAGCACACTAGCCTTTTGAAGGGGCACTTCAAATACCAACCAAAACAGCTGTGGAGAGTCCAACAGTATCGAAGAAACAGTATCTGGGCAGATTTCCCAAAGATGAGTATGAATTAGTGAAGCAAAGAAAGTTGGCAGGGGTGGTCATGGGAACAGACAAAAGAAAGAAGGGGAGCCCAGGAAAAGGGGGCAGCAAGTGCCAAACCCCAGACATAAGATAACTATACAAATGTCTTTCAATACCCACCTCTTAGAAAATGCAAACATGGGCTGAGGAGGATAAAGTGTTTACCACATGAGGGCAAAGACTTGACTGGCCATCTGAAGAACGTATTGAGATCTAAACACAGTAGTGTGATTCTATAATCCCAGTGCTCCTACATCAAAATGGCAGCCAGAGACATCTGACCCAAGCTTCTGAGTCACCTAGCCTGATACGCACAGTGCTGATCAACCAAAAACCCTCCATCAAACAAGGTAGAAGCAAGGACCAACACCTGAGGTTGTCCTCTGACCTCCACAGGCACACTATGGCATGCATACATCACAGGTTTGCACACGAACACATACATGTGCACATGTGTATCATATGTACATACACATTGAGATGTTTTTAATACAAGCAACCTGTTTTCTGCTGATTTGCATGGTCATACTGAGGGCAGAGAGTAAAAAGAAAGCCAGGCTGTGGTAGAAAACCAAAACTCATCAGTTTCTCAAGAAGCTGCCATTTTCAGCAAGGGAGTGATAACGTCTCTTGTATCTGCACATCTGAAGTAGAGTTTCACCTGTATTTGAATTGGTAATGGACATGCTGTCACATCAGCCTAGATTAGTGTCTCACAGTGTCTCTTCTACCAGGTCAGTAATGGACAGTTACCTCTACAGAGTCAGCGTCAGTGTAACGCCCACCTGGGTCAGCATCACACAGTGTAACCTCTACAGAGTCAGCAGCACACAGTGTAACCCCCCACCTGGGTCAGCATCACACAGTGTAACCTCTACCTGGGTCAGCAGCACACAGTGTAACCTTTACAGAGTCAGTCAGCAGCACACAGTGTAACCTCTACAGAGTCAGCAGCACACAGTATAACCTCCACCTGGGTCACTGTTGGACAGTTCACCTTTATGTCACTACAGCAATGGAACTCATTTTCCATTGTGCATGGACTCACTTTGATCAAAAGTGACTAACTTCTCAAGGGCCAGGTATAGTGGTACACAACTTTAATCCCAGCACTCAGAAGGCAGAAGCCGATGGATTTCTGTGAATTTGGGGCCAGTTTGGTCCATAGGGAGAGTTCCAGGCCAGCCAGGGTAACATAGTGAGACTTTGTCTTTAAAAAGAAAAATAATAATAAGTCTTTAAAAAGAAAAACAAATAAGTTGGCCCTGGTGGTGCAGGCCTGCAATGCTAGCCACTTGGACAAGAGGATCACCATTAAGGAATGAAGATGCTGGGTGATGTATAATATAGCATTAGAGTAGTCATCTAGCATATGCAAAGCACTAGACTTAATACCCAGAAGGGGGAGAGAGATGAGAGCACTAAATAAATCTACAGATGAAGGGAGATATTATAATAGATACCACTGAAATTCAAGGATCATTAGGGAACTCTTTGAAAAAGGCTATGACAATAAATTAGAAAACCTGTAAGACATGGACTGATTCCACCACTGTAAATGAATCAGGAAGATATTAGAAACCCAAATACATCAATAACAGTAACATTGGGTCCAATATAAAAGTTCTCAAAGTAAAAATCAGGCCTGGATGGATTTGTTAGTGAATTTTACCAGATTTTTAAAGAAAAGCTAACAACATTCCTCAAATTCATCCATAAAATAGAGAAGAAAGGAGTGCTTTCAGACTCATTCTATGATCCTAGTTAGGCCATGCTGCTAAGCCTGATAAGGACACACACAAAAAAAGAAAAGAAAAGGAGGGGGAGAAGGCAGAGGAAGAGAGAAAGAGAGAAAAAGAGAAAGAGAGAAAGAAAGAAAGAGAAGGAAGGAAGGAAAGAGAGAGAGAGAGAGAGAGAGAAAGAAAGAAAGAAAGAAAGAAAGAAAGAAAGAAAGAAAGAAAGAAAGAAAGAAAGAAGACAGCCTTATCCTGTCAAATACACACACAATATTCTTAACAAAACATTTGCGAAACAAATTCAACAGCACATTAATAGCTCATACACCATGGTGAAGTAGCTTTTATTCCAGGAACACAAGGACAGTTAGCTATATGCAAATCAATAAACATGATGACTCAAGGAAAATTCACATGATCATTTTAATAGTTGCAGAAAGGGCCTTTGATACAATCCAGCATCACTTACGAGAAAATTCTTGAATGAACTAGGTATAGAAGGGGGACAGACATCTTCAACACAACACAGGTTCCAAATGAAAAACACATGACTAACGTTACACTAAATGGGGGAAATTGAAACCATTTCATCTAAGATGAGAACCAAGACACTTGGGTCCACTCTTAACACTCTTATTCCAAATAGTATTAGGAATATTAACCAGATAAATTAGACAAGAGAAACAAATAAAAGGCATAGAGATAGAGAAGAGGGATCAAATTACCCCTGCATGATGCAAGTATGAGTCTCTGCATGGAAAACCAAAAGGACTATAACCAAAACTCTTTTGATCTGATAAACAAATTCTTAAGGTAGCAGAATACAAAATAAACAGGCAAACATCAGGAGCTTTTCTATATGTCAACAATGAACTCCCTGAGAAATGAACGCTGCTGTCTACAACAGCCGAATAAAAAACAAACTACATAGGAAAAAGCCTAACTAAGGATGTGAAAGACCTCAACAGCGAAAATCATAAAATACTGAAGAATGAAATTGAAGAGATATTAAAAGGTGGAAAGACCACCGATATTCACAGATTAGGAGAATCGACATTATTAAAATGGCCATATCACTCAAAGCAAAGTGTAAATTTGTAAATTTAATAAAATCTCCACCAAAATATCAGTAAAATTCTTCAAGAACACGAAAGACCCCCAAATAACCATAATAATTGCAGGCAGAAAGAGCAGTATTGGAGGTGTCGCAACACCTGGTCTCAAGTTACAAACACTACAGAGTCAGTGTAATAAAAACTGTAGTCTTGGCACAAAAATAGACATGGTGTCTAATGAAATAGAATAGATGACCCATAAATACAACCATGAATCTTCAGCCAATTGATTCTTAACAAAAGTACCAAAAGCAGATCTTGGTGCAAAGGCAGAATCTTCCACAGAGGCTGCTGGGGAAAGTGAGGAGCCACATGGAAAACTGAAAAACCCAGTCTCCTGTCTCTCAGCCTGTAAAAGAACCAGTTCAGAATGCGTCAAAGACTAGAATATAAAACCTGAAACTACTAGAAGAAAGCTTACTGGAAATATTTCAAAATATTGGCACAGACAATCATTTCCTGGATAGGATTCCAACATCCAAGGAAATAAAAACAGAAATGACAAATGGGATCCCGTCAAGTCAAAAGGCTTCTGTTCAGCCAAGGAATAACCAACAAACGAAGAGAGAGATGGTCTGCAGAATGGGAGAGTCTTGCTATCTATTCATTTGACAAAGGACTAATATCATTAATATATAAAGAACTCAAAAAACACACCCGCAAGTAATCCAATCTCAAAATGAACAGACAACTTGAGTAGACATCTCAAAAGTACACGTGGCCAATAAGTCAATAAAAAAATAATTGATGACTTTGACAACCAAGAAATTGCAAATCAAATTTACATTGGGATTCTCTCACCCTAATCAGAACAGCTATTAGCAAAAGAAACATTATCAACAACAATAAAAGCTAGGTATTATGGCTCACATCTGTAATCTCAGCACTGAGGAGTCTGAGAACAGGAGGATCTCTGAAGAGTCAAAATAAGCCTGGGCTACATAGTGAGTTCCAAGCCAGTCCCGGCTACAGAATAAGACCATCTCAAAAAGAAAATAGTGGCAATGATTTGAAGCAGGTGTGAGGGTGCAAGATGGTGACTGTTGGAAGGAATGTAAGTTAGTCTGGCCACTCTGTACAGCATTACCTCAATATAGAGTTCCTCAATATGGAACTCCCATATATTCCAGCTATATGACTCCTGGGGATCTACCCAAAAGACCTAATTCAACATCCAACAGAAACACCTAAACAACAAACAACCATGGTTAGTACAGAACTATTAACAAGCCAAACAGGGAATTCAGCAAAGCCTGTCCACAGATGAATGGCTAAAGAAAATATTGTGAGCTGGACATGTAGAGCTTCTGCCTAGCATGGCCTTTGAGACAGGGTCTCATATAGCTCACTCTGGCATTTATCTCATTATATAGCTGAGGATGACCTTGAATTCTTGATCTTCCTGACTCCATTGTGAGGAAGTGTGTGTGTGTGTGTGTGTGTGTGTGTGTGTGTGTGTGTGCGCGCGCGCAGCTGCCATAACACAAATGTAGGGGTCAGAGGGCAACTTGTGAGTTCTTCTTCCACTACATCAACTCTGGGGTTCGAGCTCAGGTCTTCACACAGTGCTCAGCACATTACTCACTGAGCCATCTCACCAGCCCACATATTCACATATTCTTTATCTTGTTTGCTGAGGTTTTGCCAAAGGCAAATGCTTGCCTCTCCTCCCGGTGGTCTGAATACTCAAGGAAACCAAGTTCTTTTCTGTCCTAGCAACCAAGGTGACAAAGCAGTGCGTCTGCATTCTCCTCTAGCCATGGGACTGTCTCATATCCACATTGTCTTCCTCCCCATGAGACTCTGAGACTGCTTAGAGGTGCTGAGGAAAAGCACAGCATAGCTAGTTCAATTTCAACTTCAGATAAACAGGGCAGTTTTAGTACAAGCACATCCCATGCAGTGTTTGGGATATACTTATATGTCTTTCAAAAGGCTATACATTTTCTTTGAAATACAAATTAAATGAAGCATGCCGGATTTTATCTGACCTACCCTATCTTCTGCCCCTTCTCCACCCCCAGGAAATGGTCCCATGTGAGGACAAGAGTTTCTATCCACCCCCTCCCGGGGAACTGGACACTGAGCAGCAAGAACAAAAGAAATAAAAATAACAAGTGACCCGAAAGCCAGCCCAACATGGAAAGAATGCCATAGCACATTTGCTGACAGAGACTGAGGGAGCTTTCCAACAAAAACAAGGAAATTTAATCTCTCATTTACAAACGCTTCCCTCGCACTAATTTGTTGAGAAAGAGAGAGCATGCGCACGTCTGTATAGAGACACAGCACCAACTGTGACTTATTGAGCTTCTTTTCTCTTACATTACACAAATCAAAGCCAATCCTTGTTGACAAGGGCAGAGACACCAGGAATCAAGAGGCTGGCTATGCCCCACAAGCTCCGACCAGGTCCATGAATCGCTCCAGTCAATCAGACGTCCCTTCTTTCCCCCAACCCCGCAGACTGACTTGCTCGACCAGCTGTATGAAGTGCTTCAGTCCAGAGTTGTGGGTGGGCTGGGCAAAGCTGCAGTTCCCTTCATAGCCACAGCCATTGTGTTGGAATGCAATGCTCCGTCCTTGCTCTTTGGGTTGCTCCCACACAGGAGGCAGGAGTGTTGTGAATCCCGGGGAGGGGGGGTTGCCCTCTGGGGCTAATCTTGGCTACAGAGAAGGTCATGGAGAGTTGTCCCCTCCTCAGTGTCAAAGAACATGCTGTGACAGTGAGCTGACCTAAAGGAAGCCGGGAAGGACTTCCCCCTGAACACTACTCTTACCTTCTATGGGTATGAATGCGTACACTTGTGCACATGCATGTGTAGAGGGAAGAGGAAAGCCTCTGGTGCCATTCCTTGGGCATCATCCACTTTTTGCTTGAGAGAGGATCTCTTATTGGCCTGGATCTCTGCAAAGTCGATTAGGCTAGCTGGCCAATCAGCTTCCCCGGATCCGTCTGCCTCGGCCTCCTGTCTCACCATCTCTGGGATGACATGTGCACCACAGCACCACACATGGCTCTTGATTCTTGGGATCAAGCTCAGACCCTCACTCTTGCAAGGCAAGCGCTTTGCTGACCCAGCCATGCCCCCGGCCCCTGGACAGCACCATTTTTCAGTCAAGGCTCTTTGTGCTGCTCTCCCAATGGGAGCTACTGCTGCCCATGGGTTGAACACAACTGCAGCCTCTGATCTTGCCTTCTACATCCCCATAAGATGTGCCCTGCTGATTGTCATGGTTTGGATCTGAAATGCCCTTTAAAGACCCATGTTGAAGGCTTGGTCGGCAACCTATGATGCAATTGGGAGGTAATAGAGCCTTTCGAAGTCGGGGATTACTGGCAAGTCTTAGGTCATGGTTAATGTCCCCTTAGAAGAAGTTGTAGAATGCTGGTCTCTCTCTCTAGTTGCTGCATGGAAACTGAGCTGTCCCTTCTAGCACCTGCCACTGCTGTGACCAGCTACATCATCACAAGCCTAAAGTAGCAGGCCAGCTAACCATGGACCTAGACTTCCAAAACTGAGCCAAAATCACCTTACTTTTGTAAGTTGATTGCCTCGGGTATTTCAAAACAGTGATGGAAAGTTGACAAATACCATAATCAATTGAAAATCTCTCTACCTTCTACTTCCCTCATAGTATCTCAATTACCAATTCTTCCTCTGTGCATTTAAAAAAAAAGTTTGAGATAGGGATTCCTTTAGCCTAGGCTAGCCTCAAACTCACTAGACATGTGAGGGTGACCTTGAACTCGTGATCATCTGCCTCTGTCTTCCAAACGCTAAGATGACAGCAGTGCTCTACCATGTCTGGGTTATGCTGGCCTTGAGCCAGGGCTTCATGTGTGCTAGACCAGCCCTCTACCATTGAGACACACCCCAGCCTGTGATATGCTTTTCCTTAGTTACAAAATTGTATTCCGTTTCTGTGGACTTTTTAAAGCCTGTTTACACATCTGTATGGATTCCCTCAGCACCACTTCCTCTGGGTACCAATTTTCTGTCTTACTTTCCTACTCACTGTCACAGGACCCCTAAAGAAGTAACTTAAGGGCAGAAGGATTTCCTTCAGCCCATGGTTTAGGTCACGTAATTAATTATAGCAGAGATGAGATGCACCAGAGAGAGCATGGGGTAGTTAGTCACATTGCCCCTGAAGTCAGGAAACAAAGCTCACATGAGAACCAGGACTAAGCTCTGACCCATAATCCTCGGCCCCTATGGCCCTGTCTGTCTGCCAGGCCTATGTCCAGAAGATTCCACAACCTCCCAAAACAGTGCCACCAGCTGAGGACCAACTTTTCAAATACACGAGTGTGTGGAGGGGTATTCTTACATTCAAACCACAACATGCGGTAATTTAGAAAAGTAAAAGCAAGACAATTATTAACTCCAAGAAATGAAAAGCCTTAGGAATATAGGACAATAAGGATCTTGGTTGTAATGTGCATCTCTATGTCTAAATACAATCAATCACATTTACTCTATAGTTTTTAGAGTGTGTGTGTGTGTGTGTGTGTGTGTGTGTGTGTGTGTGTGTGTACATGTCATATCCCATGGAGCTGGAGTTACCAGGCAGTTGAGCTGCCTAGTGTGGATGATGAGAACTGAACTCCAGTCCTGTGAAACAGCTGTACACACTCCAACCCCTAGAGAAAGTTTGGAGCCTTGAAGGGAAATTTTCATCTCTGAGAATAGAACAAAAACAGAAAGTGCTTGATAGTAAAAATAAAGCACCAAAAAATATGGTATTTAGCAACGGAAGCCAATATGAGAAGAAACAGTATATTGGGTGAGTCAATATGAGGGTCGGGTAAGGGACAGCCGTTTTTCATCATTAACTTCATACTCTGACTTTAAATTATGTACATGTGCAACTGCAGTAAAATATAAACTCTAAAATATTAAAATCCAGGCATTATCTTAAATCTACACCACCTAAAGATCCAGGGCAGGGCACAGGGTGGGGAAAGAATATAAGTTATGAACATTTGTGGTATAAGACCACCAAATATTTGGTAGCAGTTCTTAAGAACATTCATCCGAATTCCTTGACTCCAAAATTGAATGAAAGCTGGTCTGAGAGCATCCATCTTTGTAACCAGTGTGGCCTCTTTCCAAACTCATTTGACTGCCTGTGTGCACTGAGTTAAAAACAATAATAAAGCTAATCAAAGGGGCCTCCTACAGAATAGTTTTGCTACATAGACCAGACCACAACATTTTTCCTATGCCTGCTGTCAGCAGGACATGTCAATGGTGGGAAGCTGTGATGATCTAAGGAAGTCTACAGGAGAGAGGGGATTGCATGCTTGTTCAAGTTTGTGATAAGCAAGGGCTGTGGCAGCCAAAGCGAAACTGCCTGACCTCCTCTGGGAAGTCAGACCATAATCTGATTTGACTCTATTAAGAGGACTGGATAATAAAATACATAACATATATTGAGCGCACTTATTGTATGCTGGACCTGCTTGTTGCCTTGTATACATCAAAATGTTTTATCCTGTTGGAACGGCATGAGACAGGCACCAACTCGTCTTCCTTTTGGAGATGAAAAAACAAATCACAAAGAATTGAGATAGGAGGCTTAAGAGGGTCAGCCAGGAGTCGTATCACCCAGCTGGAATACCAGCACTAGGGAGACTGAGACAGGAGGATCACACTTGAGGCTAGCCTGGGCTACATAGTAACCTTGTCACACATGCACACAAAGGTAATGATTCAACTAATAAATGATGGAGCCAGGAGGAGGCGGAGAGGCAGAGATTTATTCCTATATTCCTAACAACTCATTAGCATCTCATTACAGTTTGGATTTGAAATGTCCCTCATAAGCTTCATTTGAACACCTAGTCTGCAGCTGGTGGCACTGTTTATGAAGGGCATACAGGGACTGGACAGCAAAGGTGGCTCCCTAGGGGTAAACCTTTTAGGGTTATAGCCAAACCCTGCTTGTGGCCTTCATCTCTCTGCTTCCTGATCTAAGAGGGTTGGTTGTTTGTTTCATGTTGTTGTGGTGGTGGTGGTGGTATGGTGTTGGTGCTGGTGCTGGTGGTGCTGGTGGTGCTGGTGGTAGTATGGTGGTGGTATGGTGATGGTGGTGGTATGGTGGTGGTGGTGGTGGTGGTGGTGGTGGTGGTGGTGGTGGTGATGGTGGTGGTGTGGTGATGGTGGTGGTATGGTGGTGGTGGTATGGTGGTGGTGGTGGTGGTATGGTGGTGGCAATGGTTTTTGTTTTGAAGCAAGGTCTTCTGTGCTAAAGCTGATCTTGAACTTGTTGTATAGTTGAGAATGACCTTGAACTCCTGACTCTCCTGTTTCCACCCCCTAAGTACTAGGATCACAGATATGCACCACCACATCCTGTTCTGTGCAGCACTCAGAACTGAACATAGAGATGTATGCATGCTAATGAAGCATCTACCAGTGAAGCCACATGTCTAGCCCTGGTCCACCAAGATGGGAAAGAAAAGTCATGGCCACATGCTCCCTGCTATGAACTTGCTAGAGCCACTGAAACAGTGAGCCAAATACTTCTTCCCTCCTTTGAGTCGCTTCTGGCAAGTATTTTATCAGAGCAACAGTAACTAATACACACCCTAAAAGCAAACTTCATTCTCCATTTGTCTCTTGGGAATGCTAAGCAGAATCGTCTCAAAGAACAGAGAATGCAAGGCAGGGTAGGATGAGGTCCGCCTGCCTAATTTCAGTCCCTCTGAATGTTCATATTGCCCCTCACTCTTCTTTGCTGTGCCTGAGATAGGGTACCTCCCCTCCAAAGGTAGAATGTATGGGCTGAGGAAGGGAGTCAAGCATCTGAAGCCAGCATAGGGGCAGATTATGAGCAACACTCAAAACAAATAAGGAGGACTGGTACTCCTTAAACCTCGGAGGAGGCCACTCCTGCCCCCATGTTGCAGAGATGAGAGGGTGATGTCTCTGCTTTTCCTTATACCACAGACAGCCTGTATGAATCCCTGAAAGTAGGCCATCACCAAAAACCAGATCCCTAAACCAAAATAGTAAATACCATCTAGAGAGACATATGCCAGGGGTCTGAGAAGCATTTCCCAAGTTGTAGTCTCATCGAAGCTCCCAGTAAGCCTGGAGTAGCATCTTTACTGTCATGTTCGAATCTGAACTAAGGGATGGTGAATGACTCACCCTCACTCATGTGGTTAAGTGGCCAGGCCAGAACGCAAACCCAAAATTCTTTGCCTTTTACAAACAAATCAAAACAAAATTTGTTATTGTTTTGAGGCAGGATCTCATGTATCCAAAGGTAGTCTTGAACTCACTCTGTAGTGAATACTGATCTTTAACTTCTGATCCTCCTGCCTCTATCCCCAGCGTGCTGGGATTATACATGAGTGCCACCACACCCAATGTGTACAGTGCTGGGATTGAACCCAGGACTTCATGCATGCTAGACAAGCACTATGCCACATTCCCAACCCTCAAAATTAATTACATTTTGATTTCTAAAAAGTTAATAAGATCTCCAAAAGCCGCAAATGATTGGTGGTGGTGGTGGAGGTGGAGGTGGTGGTGGTGGAGGTGGAAGTGGAGGTAGAGGTGGAGGTGGAGGTGGTGGTGGTGGAGGAGGAGGAGGAAAAGGAGGAGGAGGAGGAGGAGAAGGAGAAGGAGGAGGTGGTGGTGGTGGTGGGAGGAGGAGGTGGTGGTGGTGGTGGTAAAATGATGATGATGATGATGATGATGATGATGATGATGATGATGATTTATAGTTGAGAACCGAACAGGAAAAAACTCAGAAGTCCTTTGAGGATAATAAACAAAATCAAGATGCCCTTGTTCTTACAACAACCTTCTAGATACTTTCTCTGGCCTTAACCCATTATCATCATTTTTATCATTGTTCTTCAAAAAGTGTCTATTTGACTAAAATTAAACAGCCAACAAGCAGCAAAGATGTCTGGCCAGCTACACTGGCATACAAAGCCACTAACAAGACATCCTGGCTCTGACAAGGTGGGAAGGAAGGGCCATACCCAAGGCTGTCCCTAGACATCTGCAAATGCCATGCTGCGTGAGTGTGCCTGCATTTGCTCTCTCTCCGTGTGTGTGTGTGTGTGTGTGTGTGTGTGTGTGTGTGTGTGTGTGTGTGTGTGTTTTCCTGGGCATGTGCTGTGTGTTTGTGAAAGAGAGAGGGGGGAGGAAGAGGGAGAGGGAGAGAGAGAACTGTGGGATTCAAGTCCTGAAGAACTAAACAGCGAACATCTTCCTTCTGCACCAATGCTTCTGGAACATTCTATGTCATGGGGTTATAATTTTTCCCTCCCTGAACTGTGACATCAGTCTCAGCCAAGGCTCTTTGCTTGTTCTTTGGTTCCTGTCTTTTTTGAAATGTATCTTTCTTCTTGTGTGAGGACTTTACCTCCTGGGAAGGCTGGGACTCTCTCTCATCCGGTTTACACTTCCTACTGTGTATTTAAGGAGCACAAGGCCATGTGCAGCCTGGAACTAGACAAATGATGCAGAGATAAAGTATTTGAGGTGCTAGGAGGTCAGCAGGAGAGCAAATGCTATTCAGGTACTGAGAAAACATCCCAGACTAGCACATTCTGCCAATGTGTGACTCTCTAATACGGAGAATATGGACAAAGATGTGTTCTTGGGCTGGGGAGAGGCTCAGGCAATAAAGTGCTTGCCACCCAAGTATGAGGACCTGAGTTCAATCCCCAAAATCCGTGTAAAAGTATCCTGCGTTGTGGTGCACGCTTGCAATCTCAGCACTGGGGAGAAAGATCCCTGGAGCTCACTGGCCTCTTAACATAGTCTCATCAGCTAGCCCTAGGTCGTAGTGAGAGACCTTGTCTCCAAAAAACGAAGTTGATGGTACATGCCTTTAATCCCAACTCTTGGGATGAGTTGGAGCCCAACATATTGAGGGGACAGTGTAGACTGACTCATGCCAGATGTGGCTAGTGAGTCAACAACTGGCATTTCTGAAGCTGTAAATTCTGGCTCCAATTCTAGAAGCCAAAAGCTCCTGCAGTCTCGGAAGTTAACGTGAATGTTTTGTCCTATTGGAATCCCTTGTAGACCCCCATTTGATGGTCCATGCTCATCTGAGACCTGACTGCTGGGATGTTGTCACTCACCCCATGCCTCTGCCTATCAAGGCTCCCAGGCTGATGGGCACTATTGCAAGAAATACAGGGATGGCCTATGAATTCATCTTAAAACAGGCCTCTCTAAGACCCTGTCTCCAGAAGTAAACAGTAAATAAGTAAGTGCATGCAGTGGGGATCACGGAAGGATTTTTAATCTATCTTTGTTCTATTACTTTGAAAGGGATCATGGGAAATTCCCATTTGTGGTCTTTCACAGGACCATCAGGAAGCAGTAGAGGCTGCATGGAGAGGAAGCAGCTGCTGCCTCTGCAAGCTCTTTCTGTGAGTGGACCGCATCTGCTGAGATCCTGCCACCATGCTTCTGAACACACTTTTCCTTCACAGGCAGGTGGCTCGTTACTCCTAGCCTACTGAGCAGCGAAGCCACCCAGCTCTTTTTGCAACAGAACGTGAGTCCTTACTATTACCGTGTGTTACTTCTTTGCGTGTGTACACATGTGAACATGTGCACATCTCTACGCATTGGCCTGTGGAGGCCAGAGAGCAACCTGAAGTGTCCTTCCTTGGGGGCTGTCCATCTTACTTTTTTTTTTTGTTCTGTTTTGTTTGGTTTTGAGCTAGGGTCTCACTATGTAGCACTATGTGGGCTAGAACTTTCTATGTAGACTGACCTCCAACTCATTAGTCTCCCAAGAGCTAGGATTAAAGGCATGCACTGCCAAGGTCTCCAACAGTGTATCTCTTGATACATTAAGGTGGGGCAGTTAGGGAAAATAAACAACAAGAAGAATTCCTCACATAACAAGGAGTTACCTGGCAGTGGATAGATACAGGGAATGAGTAAATGCTGTAAAATCCTAAGGCAATGAAAGGGAGTTGGTTGGGAATGTAGCTCAGCTGGAGAGTGCTCACCTAGCATGTACAAAGCCCTGGGGTTTGATTCCCAGGAAAACATAAACCAGGTGGTGGTTCATACCTACAGTCTCAGCTAGAGGCACAAGAATCAGGAGTTCAAATCCATCCCTGACTACATAGAGAGCTTGAGGCCAGCCTGGACTACAAACACCATATCTCAATTTAAAAAAAAAAAAAAAAGATAAACACCAAGGATATCATTTTTATTTTATTTATTTGTTTACTGGGGAGAATGCATGCGCCACAGCATGCCTGGAGAAGTCAGAGGATAACTTGCAGTATTCAGTTCTCTCTTTCCGCCAGAGATGTCCAAGGGATTAAATCAAGTTCTCAGGCCTTTACCACGGAGCCATCTCACTGGCACAGGAGCTCAATTTTTACATGTTGACAGGTCAGTGGCTTCTGACAAATTCAAAGGGTTCATTGCCACTGGTGAGATTGGAGCTTCTTTCATTGAATAGAAACTTTAAGTAATCCCTCAGCTGGCCCTGACGGCTCATGCCTGTAATTTCAACATTTGGAAGGCTGAGGCAGGAGGATCACAGTGGCTTCGAGGTCAGCTTGGACTATATAGTATCTGGAGGAAATATGTATAATATTTTATTTATGAATACAAATATATGATATAAAATTATATAATATTATGTAATAATATATATAAAAACAGGAAAATCCCTCCATGGTTTACAATAAAAAAACAGATAGACAGTAGGCTTGGTGGTATATAACTTTAATTCCAGCACTCAGAAGGCAGAGGCAGGCAGATCTTTGTGAGTTCAAGACCACCCAGGTCTGTATAACTAATTCCAGGACAGCTAGGGTTACACAGTGAGAAATGTCTCTTACATATGCACATACACACACACACACACACACACACACACACACACACACACACACCAACAGCAACAAAAAAAACCCAAAGAACAAAACAGACACCAACAGACCATAGATGCATAGAGACTAAATCAGTTTCAAGATGGCCATGGCAATGAGCAGATTGTCTGGCTCTGGTTTCTAAAATAAATCAGAATAGTACGTCCCATGGGAATGTTCCTCCAAGGTCATGGTGATGTCACCACCAAGAGAACATTGGTACAGACTTCCTACCAACATGTCCTTTCAGCCGCACACATTCAAGCCAGCCTTCATGGTCAAGCAGGCAGGCATCCTGTAAGACCACTCTTGTGTCCTCTAAGTCCAGAGACTCACCGTGACACTGACAATCTGAAAGGCCACTTGTTAACATGGTGTTTTATAAAAATCCCTCAAAAAACAAAGTCTGAAGAGATAATGTTACCATTCATCTGTATCTTTTTAAGTGACGTTTTCTATGCACAGGGACACGAAAGCCCCTAAGCAACAACAATAGAGAATCGAAACTCCCAAAATGAGGTTCATCCATCACCGGCGATGTCGGATGAATCGGTGAGCAATGCAAGCATCCTCACAAAAGATGGCCTTTGCCGTCGTGGAGAGCCTCATTAACCAAACTTGTGTTTTGAGTACTGACCAAGTACAAGACGTCGGTGAGCCACACAGTCAAAGTCTTCCGAACTCTCAGGGTGCAGGACTAGAGACATGTTAAGAAATGACTGTCACTCAAGAGTCAGTGTGATGAGCATCACAAATGAGATCCAAGAAAGATGCCACCTGCATTAAAATGAAGCTGTTATGTCACCTGGCACACATTTGGAAAAGCACAGAGGTGGTTCTAAAGCTTGTCTGCATGGGGTAGGGTGGCAGCTTGGTAAGCAGACTGCCTGCTGAGCCGGCACAAAGCCCTGGGCTCCATCCCAGCACTGCCTAAACCAAGCATGGTGACACAGGCCTGTAATCCCAACACTCAGGAGGTGGAAGCAGGAGGATCAAGGTCATCTCTGGCTACACAGTAAGTTTGAGGTTAGCCTGGGCTACATGAGACACAAAAATAAATAGTAGACAATAGATGACGGATAGAGATAGATAGATAGATAGATAGATAGATAGATAGATAGATAGATAGATAGATAGATGATAGGTTGGTCAGGCCATGGCTTAGCTCTGAGAGGAAACAAGAGAAAGTTAAGCACAGTGGAGGTGGGGGTGCATGGCATCACATTTTTCCAGAACCCATCCACCCATCCTTGGTGGCAACACCCATTTATTCTTGCTGGAGCGTTGCAACACTCCGTCCCTGAAACTGACCTAGTTTGTGTCTGTTTCTTTAAGAACGTGCTCCAGAGGTGGCCTCATCCAGACAGGATCAGAGGGGACCAGTGTTTAGAAAATGTGCTGGGACTCAGTGGCAGTTTCTAAGCGAGATGAAGCTCATATCAGGCCAATGATACATCTACAAAGATGAGAGATGCCCCAAGAAGAGACTATTTATTCTAGAAAGCACTTGCCTCCCCTCCTCTACCTGGTCACTTGTTTCCAGAAGCAGCCATCAGCCCCTCACAGCACCTGAATGGACATGATCTCTAAAGTGGAGATTTCTCCACCTCACTTAGGAAAGAGACACTGGGCTGCCGTAGTAGAAATACAGTTTGTGATAAAGTCTCAAGCATTTACATCTCTAGCCTTCATCTCCTGGGAAGCTTTTGAGTAAGGGCAGATATTAGCATTCTCTGTCTGTCTGTCTGTCTGTCTGTCTCTGTGTCTCTCTGTGTCTCTGTGTATCTGTGTCTCTCTGTCTCTGTCTCTCCTCTCTCTGTCACACACACACACACTCACTCACACACACAACTTGGTTTTGTGCTTCTCCACCAGCAAATTTCTCTGCTATAGGGCAGCCTGAAGGGCACTGATGGCCTCTCCCTCTGCAGATGAGCTTTCCCAGCCTCCTGCCCTCCTAGGACTCAGCCAGGCCTCCCACACCTCCCTAACAACACTGACCTGCTTCCCACACAATGCCTGACTCCAAAGGGAGAAGTTGGCCATGCTTTTCCTCCCGTTTAGTGGCTTCCCATCCACTGAACCTCTTTTCCTTCCCAACACCCGCTCCTCTCTCCTCCCTCAGGTTTCCATGTTGATCCTCTGCCAGGCTTGGGGCTCCAGTGTCTCTTTTGGATGCAAGTGGGGAAAAAACCCCAAGCTGTACCAGCTCCCACAGCCTTCACTGAACCTCTGCACTAAAGGAACTGGGTCTACCATGCCCAGCATTGTTTCTCAGCGGTGTCTCCAAGTAAGAAATCACCAACCCAGAAAGTCCCCCAGTCTTCAAAGCCCATCTCGTTCCTGTGCTTTCTCTTCAGGGTATGATAAGAGTCTCCAACAGCTAATGAGTCACCAAAGAATTATTTGGCTCTTTCACCATGTGCATGGTATCAAGCTAGTCAGCGCTTAGTCAGCGTGGAATCCAACTCCAGGTCTCAGTGGGCTGGGATCAATAAAGCAAACTGGTTACTACCAACAATTCCCTACTTGACTTGAACACTTTTCTTAGCCTACTCTTGTCTGTCACCGGATGAGGGCTGCGAAGACTCATTACCATGGCTAGCCCCAGAGACATGAGAGAGAGCCCATGTTCCCTGGACTTCCTGACATCAGGACCTAACAGGCACTGCGTGAGGCTTGTGGCACTGTGTGTTTATAAATTGTGGGCTCTGGGTGAAAATCCTCTTTGTCATCTTTCCAGAAGAAGCGTCTTCTGTCGACCCACATCAGAACCTGCTGGAGTCCTTGCTTCAAGTGCAAGCTCTCCAACCCCACCCTAGAGTTGCTGACTCAGCACGGGTGCGGCCTGGGACTCTGCATCTTTTAGCCCATTTCCCACACGTTTCTCGCCTGCATCCAAGTTTTCAAACCACTAATTCAATTCTGTTTTGACAGCCCTATGATTTCTCTGGGTAAGAAGAGAGGGACTTTTGATTGTAGGAGGCATATGAGTGGAAATGGTTAGAAGTCTTTTAACAGGGACTTGGCCACTGGGATATAGCCACGGGGAAAGGCAGAAACGCAGAAGCTCGAGTTCCTCCTTCAGAGCAGTGTTTCCATCTAACCTACACATGTCCTCCTTGCTTGCTTTAATTTCTAGAAGACTTACAATACCTAATATAATAAGAATGCTGTGCGAAAACTCTTTACAGTCTACTATTTAGAATTAGAAGGGAAAAATGTCTGTGTGTTTTTCTTTTTCTTTTTTAGATCCACTGTCAATTGGATCTAAAATTGGGCCCTCAGTGAAAATCCATGGATGTGAGGGACCAATTGCAATTCATCTTTGTACAGTGACGGCCTCCTCCTAACTATTAACATGAGGTAGCTAGGTGCTGAGTTTCACACGTGATCTTGAGGCCCCTCTATTGCCCATTTAGCCTTTATAAGGCACAGGAGGGAGTGGGTAAAAAACTAATCGCACTGTGGCCTCTTATTACTTATCCGAGGCCCCGGCAGGAAATCGATGGAGCACCCTGCCCTTGCTCAGGTGAGACAAGGTCCTCGGGTTCATAAAGAGCTGGAGACACTGGACCACACAGTACTAGTCTACCAGATCAGGTCAAAGTCCATTCAATGTTAACAAACAACTTGGTTAGCATGCTTTCTGGGTCACAGTTCCATGGACGCCATTTAATCAGCACAGGGTGGTAAACTGGTCATTTCAACCAAACCAACCCAAATGGTGGTGCACACAGGTCCAATCTAGGAGATGGACTTTTCTCACGTCTGTGTAAAGAAAGACATGGAGGTTAAATGTAGTGGCCACTGCTGCTCACACAGCCCATAGCCCCCCAACACACAAAGCGGTGAAACTTGCTGTCAATTGCATTGAAAGCATGACACAAAAAGCAGTAGTGACACTCGGAAAGGAAACCAGGATTACTCTTGACCTCTGTGCAGGGCGTTTAAGACACACGAACGGAGATGGAGTTATACCTCAGGGAGCAGGTATAGTACGCCTGCAATCCCAGTAACAGTGCACATGTATAATTCCAGTGCTTGGGAGATAGAAACAGAAGGATTAGGAGTTCAAGCCCACTCTCAGCTACATGGAAAGTCTAGCCTGGTCTACATGATAACCTGTCTCCAAAACAAAAGAAAACTCAGGACCTAATTAATTCATTTCAGCCCTGTAGGAGAATGCATACAATTGTCTCCTTTTAGAACCAGATCCTCTATGGCAAAAATCCCAAGTCTTTATCCCTCACATAATAACCTAACAACTTAAATACCCCCACTCTAGGATGCGATGTTACTTCTGAAGCCATTTAAAAGGCTAAACCGTGGAAAGACTGGGCACAGGAGGGGAAGGGGAGGGATTCGTTGAAAGGCGATGGGGTGTGCATGTGCGTTTGTGCGCGTGAGTGTATCGGAGTGCTCTCTTAAAAGATAGGTGCTATTTCAGACTTCCTCACATACAAACCTAACAAAAGAGTCCAGAGCTCAGAGCCACAGCGTGCCCATCTGTCGACAGGCTATTCAATTAACTCATTGTTACCACTGAAACACCAGCTCTGTGTGTCTGGGAAAGAGGAAGTCCCAGGTGCTAAAGTGACAGCCACTGAGCTGCTGGAAAAGCAGAAAGGTAACTTGTCTCAGGCCCGCGGACTCCCTCCTCTTTCTCGGGCCCTTTTCTCTTTCTCGCTTCCTTGCTTCTCTTCTCCTCCTACTTCAGCCCTTCGTCCCTTTTCTTTTCTCTTCAGTCCTTCCCACACCAGGGAACAGCTGCCAGGGAACAGAAAATGCCACCGTCTTGATTTCAATTCTGCTCCTATTCTTGAGCAGGAGGCACTGATGGACTAGAAATGGGCTCCATCTGAGACTTTGCAAAAGATTTCACCCCCTTGAACAGAGCCAAGAAAGCAGGAAGGGGAAAGAGAGGTGTGTGTGTGTGTGTGTGTGTGTGTGTGTGTGTGTGTGTGTGTGTGTTTGCCACCACTTTCAAACTATTCCCACCCTTCCTTCCTCCCAGTAAGATTGTATTTTCCATTCCTAGCCTTCTCACTAACCATCCTGCAAACCCAAAAATCTGTACTTCCTTTCACTCTGAAGGTACAAGGAAACCTCCAAAATGGGGTCCATGTGCCTACAAAGAGCCTTGATTCAGTTCAAACTGAAAAGGTATACACTGGCTGGAGGCCTCTGTCTGGACCAACCTTCAGGGACCATCTAGTCACTGTGTGAGCACCCCTGGGCTCCTTTGACTCATGGCTGCAGTGACTGCAAATGTAAGGTTACTTTGAGATCTGAGTTTAGCATCCTATTTTTCGTTGGTTCTACTGGCACTGTCTCAGAAGGGAAAATAATAGTCCTCAAAGCAAAGGGACATTAGTGTGATATCCATAGATATATTCTCAGCGTTATATCTAATTATAAAGAATGAATCACAAATTTAAGCATCTTAAATATAGGCATAAAAAGAAATAATTAACTGTCAAACAGGAAGCTGCTTGCTCTATCAGATTGCATAGTTTGAGAACCCAGAAGAGCAAGTCAGCATGCTGTGAGCATAAGAAAGGCATATGTAGGCTTCCAGTGAGGATTCAGCCCTCTGTTTCTTTCTTCAGATGTGTTAAGGAAGGCCCTTGGGTGAGCAGCAGAGTCTGTTCACAGGGTTAGGAGGCTGCCTCAGTGAACATGTCCTGTCAGAGAGGGGCTTTCATTGGCGGCTCTCTCTAGCCCAGAATCCCTCCCCCTTTGTGTGTGCTGGGAGTCAGAGCTATAAGGAAACTCCAAGCAGGACTGGAACAATGACTCGGTTGGTAGGGCGCTTGCCTGGCATGCACAAAGCCTGTGTTCTATCCCAAGCACCAAATAAAACTAGACGTAGTAGCATATCCCTATAATCCCAGCAACTAGGGAAGTGGAGGCAGAAGCATCCAATGTTTGCCGTCATCCATAACTACAGAGAGTTTGAATTAGTCCAGGCTGTATGAGACCTCATCTAAAAATAATAATAAAACAAAATAAAGAAAGTTCATTCACAACACATTTAGGTGCCACCAGGAGCTATTTGTTGCTTTGTGGGTTTTTTTTGTTGTTGTTGTTTTGGTTTTGTTTTGTTTTGTTTTGTTTTTCTTCTCACACGTATTTTATTTGCTTTTAGGTCAGTTTCAAGAGCCACAAAAATCTCCACTGGTAATTTTCTCCATAATATACCAGTTAGTATTCTCAGGTAAGAGGCTCCTGAAAGACACTGGTCTCATGCAGCTAAGTCACATGTTTTCCCTGAAGAATCAGACAACACGATTCAGATCCACATGACACCCAAAGACAGTGGTGAAGCAGGTTGGGTGGGGTTCGCCACAAGAGGAAAACCACACCAGATGCCAAAAGCTGTGGACTCTAGACTTGGTTACTTATCTACTGCTCTGAGGCCACGGGAGATCTGCACTTCACTTCCACAGGCCTCAGTCTACCCGTCTATAAAATGTTACCAATGATATCATCAAGTCCAAATGAGCTCTTATTGTTAAAAAAAAAATTGAAAAAGTATAAATCCCGAAGACACACATTAGCACATACAGGAATCCCATGAAGACACAAGACTGGAAGATTACATGTATGTATGTATACATATATATATATATATATATATATATATATATATATATGAAAATCAATAAATCTCAATCCATACTAACTAATGGACAAGCAGATTTCTTTGTCATGGTTGAAGAATATAAGACCTTACCATATTTGGGTTGATTGTGTTTTATGTTATTAATAGTCTTGGTAAAATATAAATATTTAATAATAAACATAAAAATCATAAAAGTATGTTAGAGAAAAAAATAATGGGAATTCTGTTTAAATTTAAAAAAAAACACCACAAAATTAAAAACAATTTATTTGAAAACATTTATATTTATTAATGTATAATGAAATGACATAATTAAAATGAAATAATGTACTATAAAAAAATTAAAGTGATTGTATTCAGGAAAAAAAAGGGAGAAAAACTATAAATCCTGTGAAATTTGTACCCAAGCCAAAGGTCCTGAAAAAGCTTCCAAAACCAGTATAGAAGGTGTGACATGGGTCAGTGGGTCAGTCACTTTCCATCAAGCCTCATGACCTGAGTTCAGTCCCCAGTATCTACATGACAGAGGAAGAAAACTAACTCAGCAAGTTGTCCTATGACGGCCACACACTACGTCATGGCACACACGATACGCACACACTAAATAAATTAATAAGTATGGTTTTTAGAAAAATGGTATAACTTTTTTCCCCACTGGAAGAAATTATTAACATGCTTCAAGTCTACTTGATGTCCAGCATGAACAGAAATAAATTTCCTGGCACTTCTTAGCCACATCAAATTTGAAAGAACAATAAAAATTCTCTCGCCGGGCGGTGGTGGCACACACCTTTAATCCCAGCACTCGGGAGGCAGAGGCAGGGGGATCTCTGTGAGTTTGAGGCCAGCCTGGTCTACAAAGCAAGTTCCAGGAAAGGCTCCAAAGCTACACAGAGAAACCTTGTCTCAAAAAAAAAAAAAAAAAAAAAAAAAAAAAAAAAAAACTCTCTTTTGTCCCAAAGCAGGATCTCAAAATTTCGTTTTCCTGATGTATTTCTGTCCCGTGTTGTATTGCATCACCTCTTCCTCCTTCCACCCAACCTGGCATTTTCTTCTTCAAATACTTAGCACCTCATTATTGGTCCAGCCATTCTTTGCAGAAGATGTGTATATTGAATGTACTTCAGCCATTCTCAGTAGCATTTTAGAAAAACAGTTCATGTCTTCACAATACACACTTATTTGAATAGTGAATAGGGAACAAAATTGCACATGCTTCAATCCCACTGAGCACATGCACACGTATACAACCCAAAGAAGGGAAGGGTGGGGCTGGGGATTGTAGTTCAGTAGATGAAATGCTTCCCTAGCATGTATGAAGTCCTAGGTTCGATCCTCAGAACTGCACAAAACAGCGGCAGCTCCTCTCTCTAACCACAGTGTGGTAGTTTGAATGTAATCGGCTCTCATAAGCACATAGCGAGTGGCACTATTAGGAGGTGTGGCTTTTTGGAGCAGGTATGGCCTTGTTGGAGGAAATGTGTCACTGTGGGGGCAGGCTTTGAGGTTTCCTATGCTCAAGATACAGGATCTGAAGTTTAAGGTTAAAAAAAAAAAAAGTTCAAGGTCATCTGCTGTGAGATGTCTTTCTGTAGGCTGTGAATATGTGTTGCTCCCATTGGTTAATAAATAAAGCTGCATTGGCCTATAGTAGGGCAGGATGGAGCCAGGCAGGAAATCCAAGAGAGAGAGAGAGAGAGAAGAAAGGCAGAGTCAGGGAGATGCTCGAGCTGCTGCCCGGAGAAGCAAGATGTGAGAGAACTGGTAATGCCACAAAGCCACGTGACAATACATAGATTAATAGGAGTGGACTGAGTTAAGTTGTAAGAGCTAGTTAGTAATGAGCCTAAGCCATAGGCCATACAGTTTGTAATTAATATTAAGCCTCTGAGTGATCATTCTATAAGCAGCTGCAAAAGCCCAGGTGGGAAAGATTCGTCTGGAACTCAGGGCCAGGTGGGACCGAGAAATTTCTGTCTACAGTCATCTTCAATAGCCAGCCTGGGCTTCATGAGACCATGTCCAAAAGCAAAAACAGTGAAGAAAGGATGAACATCAAAATGTCAAAAGTCACCCACCTCCCACATTTAGAAATAACCCCATCTGTTTCACACTGCTTTTTTTATTTTTTTTAATTAGGAACTTAGCCGTGGAACTCAAGCTTGCTTTCAGAAGCCAAAGGTCATTCTATAGTCCTTTCAGGACTGAGGAGATCGCTCAGCTGGTCAAATGCTCACCTTGTGCACACGAGACCTGAGTTCATCCCCGAGAACCAGTGGGGTGCTAGGCTGAGTATGGAGACACATGCTTGTTATGCCAGCATAGGAGAAGTAGACACAGGTTGATGCAGGCTTTGCTGGCCTAATCTACTTGTTCAACTCCAGTCTGTCAACAGACTCTGTCTCTCAAAAAAAAAAAAGGAGTAGTCCTTGGTAACTTCTTCCTCCACCTGTCATCTGAGGTCTCTCCAGGAGTGGATTACCTTCAGCTCTTCATTCAGATCTGCAGTCTCCATGCTTAAATCAGCCAATGTCAAAACAAATTCTACAATAATAGTCTCTGTGAGAAAGCTAGGGAGATCAGTTGCTTGGTTACTGCCATGGGAATATTACAAGTAGTTCTGCCCTTGGAAATAAGTTCAAATTTCCCTAAATGTGGAGACCTCCATAAATGCTCCTAAATGTGGAGACCACTGGAAATTCCTCTGGGTACAGAGACCACTGTAAACTCCTGTAGGTGTGGAATGCAAGTGTCAAAATGAGCTAAAACGTCAATTAAAATCTAGGACATAGAGCAGGCTCGTCTCTGGTGAAGCATGGTAGCACAGATCTGCAGTCCCATCACTAGTGGGGCTGAGGCAGGAGGATCAAGAGCTCCAGAAAGCCTGGTCTACACAATAAGACTGTGTCTCAGAAGCAAATAATGTCAGAGGATGTGGCTCAATACTTGCCTAGCTGGTGTAGGGCCCTGAGTTTGAGCTCCAGCATTGAAAAAAGTGGGGAAGAAAGAAAGCAGGAGCAACTTATGCCCATCTATCACTCTCAGCTCTGTGTGTGTGTGTGTGTGTGTGTGTGTGTGTGTGTGTGTGTGTGTGTGCCTTACTCCTTTTAATCTAGAACTAGGCTAGCAGCCAGCAAAACCAGAGATCCTCCCATCTAGTCCCTGCACAACTCTGAGGTTGCAGGCACACTCAGCCACTCTCATTTCTGATGTGGGGGCTGGGGATTTGAACTCAGATCCTCATGCTTGTTCAACAAGTCCTCTTACCACTGAGCCATCTCTCTAGTCCCTTATCTTTTTATTGATAAGAAAACTGGATGCAATAATATCAACAATCATCTTTAAACTCACAGAAGGTACAATATCACCCAAATTATAATAAGCGATGGAATTTCCATTATGACTAACACCAGTGAATACAGCCAACAGGTCCTTCCAGAGTGCCATCATCTGGCAGCGACACTCAACTAGAAAGACAGTTGTAGCCATCGGTGATGGTGAATAGACAGCTCTCTGAGGACTCGATTCTCCCATCAAATCAGGAGGGCTCATACAGTCCCACATGATCACTCAACACCAGCAAATTCTGTGGTGTCTTCTGCACCAGTGTGAAGATGAATCTCTAGCCAGTATGACTGACACTTATGGTCAGGATGCTTTCTAGAATGATTCTGCACCAAGAGTGTGGTTGTGGCCATTGTGTCCCAAGGCTGAGGTTTCTGGAGTTTCCATTCGTGGTCTGGGTGAAGAAGATCTGATTAAGTCTCACATCTGCTAAGGGTTTGAGGTGGAGGAAGGGGAACTGGAATAGTTCTCACCTCATCAGTTCTGACCACATCCTCTCTCTCCAGTTACCCCCAGTAAAGGGGAAGGGGAGACGGCAGGGACACGGGGAAAGAAGGGAGAGATGGGCAGAGGCAAACGGTGAGCACAGGAGAGGCCAGAGGGGGCAAAGGCAGGAGACCGTCAGAGTGGCATATTCCCAGGAACAGAACCTCAGAACATGACAATATAGTAGCTCACACCTGTAATCTCAGAATTTCTTTTTTTTTAAATGTATTTTTTTAATTTATTTATTTATTATGTATACAATGTTCTGCCTGCATGTATACATGTATACCTGCATGCCAGAAGAAGGCACCAGATCTCATTATAGACGGTTGTGAGCCACCATGTGGTTGCTGGGAATTGAACTCAGGACCTCTGCAAGAGCAACCAGTGCTCTTAACCTCTGAGCCATCTCTCCAGCCCCTCAGAATTTCTTAAGCTAGAGTAAGACTGACTGCCATAAGTTCCAAGCCAGCCTGAGCCACCTTATGTCAAAATCAATTCATTAATGAACCCATTAATTAATTAAAGAAAGTAAACAGGGTTTTGTTACCAGTACAGTTATCTATAACCATGCTTTGTGAGAGCAATATTCTGGTATACTTGTCAGAATGGTGACATCTTACAGAGAAAAGGGGTGGGGGCCGGGGACCACTTTCAAACCAGGCTTGATGATATAGGCCTGTAATCTCAGCTACTTGGAAAAGCTGAAGCAGGGGGATTACAAGTTTGAGCCAGCCTGAGCTAATCAGTGAGACACTGTCTAAAATAAAAAAGGTTTTAAAAGGAGTGCGGAGTGGGGGATATAGTTCAATGGTAGAACACTTGCCTGGCACCGAAGAGATTCTAGGTTCAAGTCCTTGTATCACAAAATAATAACGATAATGATGAGATGGAGGGGGAGGGAGGAAAACTTTCCATTAATAATTTCCTAAACAGGGAATACTAATCTTTCATCACACACAGTAGCATAGCTGTCTAGGTGCTGTGTTTGGCCCAGTGGTCCTGGAACTCAATAAAGATGAGACATGGGGCCGGGCATTGGTGGAGTATGCCTTTAATCCCACACCACTCGGGAGGCAGAGGCAGGAAGATCTCTGTGAGTTTGAGGCCAGCCTGGTCTACAGAGTGAGATCCAGGAAAGGCACCAAAGCTACACAGAGAAACCCTGTCTAGAAAAAAAAAACAAAAAACAAAAAACAAAAAAAAAAAAAAAAAGACGTGGGAGGGAACGTAAAAGCAGATCAAGAAGAAAGGACCTAGCGAACAGAGCGCCATCCGCTCCCACAGCATGTTAGCATTTCAGAGTACTCAGCATCTCCCTGAGTGACAGGTACACCTTCTACCCATGCTGGGGCACAGATTCTCAGAATTATCACTCTCATCCCATCCACTGCTTCCCTTTCCTATTTCAGGAAATACCTGCACAACTTGCCTAGGGCTGCAGGCGGCTCGCTGGACGCAGAATTCAAGCCTCCTGGTATTTCCTCTTAGTCCTGTTTACGGGCAGCGTTGGCCCTTCAGATACCGTCCGAGTCACAGAAAACCACTCAGGCCGTGATTTTAGAGGGAGAAAGAAAGGAGCTTTTTTAGAACTACAAGACTGGACAGTGTCCCTGGCCGTTCGTCTCATCTGTGTACAACGACACAGCGAGTTTGACAGACCTGAGTCACACAATGCACACCTTTTTTTTTTCCAGTCAGTGAAACTAAACAGACCAACTTTTCTGGCACACTAGAGACAGAGTCACAATTAATCACCGGACCAGAAGTTACAGGACATCGTTCACAACAGCAAGTGATCAGCATGGTACTGTTCGTGGGATCATGGACCCTCACTTAGCTACCAATGGACCACATGATTGAAAAATAGTCAATAGAGCCTGCCCCCAGTTCAAAAGAAAGGAGTCTCCGGAAAGCGGTGTGATTACCAGAGAGACAGCTGATGGGTACTGAAAGTCCATTCACTCTTGCATTTGTATGTTCCTTTATTCTGTGTGTGAAGATTCATTTGATTTTACATTAATTCTGTATGTGAGCGTGGGCATATGAGTAGACATGTCAGCAGAGGCTAGCATAGGAAGCTGGATCCCCTGGAGCTGGAATTACAGACAGCTGTGAGCTGGAGTGGATACTGGAAACCAAACTCAGGTCTTCTGCAAAAGCATAAGTATTCTCAACCACTGAGCCATCTCTCCAACCCTGCTTTTGTTTATTGAGACAGGGTCCCACTATGTATTCCTTGGCTGACTTGGAACTGTGTAGACAAGCTGGCTTCAAACTCACAGGGATCTTCCTGCCCTTGTCTCCAGAGTCCTGAGATTACAGGCGTGTGCCACCGGCCCCAGCCCCTCCCTGTTCTCTCTCTCTCTCTCTCTCTCTCTCTCTCTCTCTCTCTCTCTCTCTCTCTCTCTCTCTCTCTCTCCTTTCTCTATAGTCCATCCTGGCTGGCTTCTCCAGGAGACATTTAGCCTGCCTCGGCTCCCAAAGTGCTTGGATTACAAGTGTACCCCACCACACCCAACTTTATGAATGACTTTTCTAAATACTAACTCACCTAATCCTCAAATTTCTGCTCAATAAAGAGTCACCATTTTTATGGAATAAAACAAGTGAGGCTTAGTTTGCCCAGGACAGCGTCAGAGCTACAGCACGTTCCTCATTCTATGGGTCGAGGCTGGCGCAGCTGATTATGGACCCGGCCTGACACACTGGCTTTTCTCTTTAGCTGCACACAGTTTTTATCTGTGCTGCTAGATCAGTACAGTCATCTGAAACTCAGCTGGCATCATCTTGACGTTGTAACCCTAGACAGCTCATATAAAAGTTGAAAAACTCAGCTTCCCATTCTCCTGATAAGTACCACACCTTGGGCTTCTTCGGACTCAAGATGCTCACTTGAAAAGGAAACACAGTGTGAACATTTCCCCGGGTCTCCACAGCCTAAGCAGAGAGCCTACAAAATCATTTAGGAAGCACATTGCTGATCAACCTGGAAAAAAACCAAATCATGATTGCCCAAGTCTCAACAAAACTGAAAACAGCAAGTCTCACTTGGCAACTGTATAGAGACCACACCTTACCCCGTACATACTTGGGAAAGGCCAATAAAACATTTCAAGATAGAGCTCCCTAGACTCTGAGCACTGTTTTAAAAGTCTCCAGGCAAGGTAGGTCCTGAATTCCTCCACAAACAGAATTTAGCAGTCATAACAAGCTAGTGATGTGATAAGCCGGAGCCCATGATAATGGAATCTCAGAAGCAGTTTTCAAATAGCTCAGTCACATGAGTATCCACCCATTGACATTTCCCCCAAAGTGCTACATCCTAACCAAGGAGAAAGACAGATGTAGACGATGGAAGACGATTTCCTCTCTCTCCTTGGAATCACCTTCTGGTTAGGAATCCCTCTTCTCTAGATTTCCCAATCCACAAAGAAGCCGTCCATAGCCATGTGTTTGAATCTGACATAGTCACTAAAGTATCATCAGGATTCAAGTTCAAACCCAAATAAACACCACCTAAAGCATGAAGATCTCTGCCCCCAAAAAAACCTTTTTCAGGGTAAGTCTGATGAGGAGGGCAGTGTTGATGTTTCTGTCTCTGGATAGCTGGGGTTTTGTTGCTGTTGTTTTACATCTGTCCATCTAAGAAAGCACAGGAACCTAATAATTTGAACCATCACACAGCACTAATCGGCTGTGTCCTTGTAACATGAAGCCAATCATTTAACTACTATGAGCTCCCATCTCCCCGTGTGTAAAATGGGGATGATAATAGTTGCTTCCTATTTACTCTACAACCAGGTATGGAAGATTAGCAAGATAGTGTCTGTAAAAGTGCTTTGATCTCTTGTGAGATAGGGCACTATGTAAATTTCATCTGGCATTATTACCACACTTCAGCACACATGAAACCTGAATGGCCACTGACCAATAAAGAGCTGGATAATCACACAGTAGAAACAAACAAAACAGGATACGCCAGGGAGGACAGAACCCAAGATGAGCAGTGAGGGGTGACAGCGGAGGTCTGGACTCTCCTCGGCAGAAGAGGCCTGAGAGGAGACAGGAACGCCTGTGTCCAAGGGGAAGAGCTGGTGGCAGGACAGCCTGACCTAATTCTCAGAAATCAGTCATGGGATCAGAAATGAATGCCAACTGGATGTTTATCCAAGGAGCTCCTAAAATCCAGGTTCCCCCTGTAAGGCTTGCCTGACTCGATTAAAAATGGCCTGTAAATCCTACTCATGCCAACCAGTTCCAGCTAACCCGTTCTGCAGGGTCGGGAGGGGTGGGGGTCTTCCAGAATTCATTATGACGCATTTTGGGCTAAGACTTAACACAAATACTACTTCCTGAAAATGTCGGTTTGGGGCTGGGAATATAGCGCAGTGGTAAAGTGCTTCCCTGGAGTACACAGGCCCCGGGTGCAAATCTCTAGTGCCAACAAAAGAAAGATAAATAACTGGCACCTAATGTTAAGATATCATTTTATATTATCGTGCCCTTGATGTATGTACCCTTTTCTCTCTTTTCTTTTCCTCTTCGCAATATTGTGTTTTCTAATGTTTTTAGACAATGACAAATGAAGGTGTTTTTACCAATGGTTTAGTCATTTTCTTGACCTACTATGTGCCCAAAGGAAGCTAACTGACTGAGTTTGATGAACACATAAATACTTAAGGATTTGTTTCTAATCATGATCTATATTATTCCTTATAAATGATGAGCTCTTCCCATTTCAACTGTTGAAAGTTAGAAGCTAGGTGTGGTGCACACTTGAAGCCCAGCATTCAAGAAGCTGAGGCTAGAGGATTGCTGGGCTACATTAAAAGGAAAAAAAAGTCCTCTCTCCAAGGGGATGTCAGGGAGCAATAAATCTGTCTGATCCCATCGGAACTATTCAAATATTCTAGTGTTTACATTCCACACTTGAGGAACATCTGCGGCTGGGTGTGTCGTGCATGCTTGTAATCCCAGCATTTGGAAGGTGAAGATAAAAAAACTGGGAATTCAAGGTCGTCCTCAGCTACTGGTGAGTGCTGTACAGTAAAGCCATGTCTAAAAAGAAAACCAAAGGCAAAGGCGTGGTGGCACACACCTTTAATCACAGTGCTCAAGAGGCAGATGTCTGTGGGTTAGAGGCCAGCCTGATCTACACAGTGGGTTCTAGACCAGCCCAGGAGACGCAGCTTCATGATTAGATGATTAGTGAAGCAAGGATATCCAAAATCACACTGTGGTATCTGCATTTGCTTTTCTATGCACCTTTTCTTACTCTAGAATAACATGATCACAGAATATTCAAAAATGAACCTAGTTTTCTCTTTTTTTGTTTTGTTTTGTTTTGTTTTCTTTCCACAATAAGAGTAGTGGCATCTATTTTGGTCCCAGGACTCTTCTGGGAAAGCCTGGACCAGTTACTCAACAAACAACCTTGTCTTCTGGATTATTTGTTCATTCACAATTCTGGCATCTTCCATCCTTATTCACGTTTGCAAGTGGGCTGAGGATCGAGGTTTCCCTAAGCATGCTGGGATGGTCTCCTTGATTCCTTAGCTTTCTCTTGTCCACACAGTAGGAGCACAGTCTGTTGCTGACTTGTTTATTTACATATCCTTGGGTTCTCCCTGCTCTTTATTCCCATAGGATTTGGGATTGAGGGGCTTTGGTTTGGGTGGTGGTGGTGATGGTGTTTTGGGGTTGCTGGGAATTGAACTTTATGTAGACTAGGCAAGTGTTCTACCACTGAGCTATATCCACAGTCTTTTTTTTTTTTTTTTTAAGTCAGAGTCTTCCTAAGTGGCCCAGGTCGTCCTTGTCTTTGTAACCAAGGCAAGTTTTAAAGATGTAGTCCTCCTGCTTCGGCCAACAGAGTAGCTGAGATTATGGATACATGTCATCATATGAGGCCATTCTTGTAGTATTTTGTCCAATAATATTTTTATCCAAAAAAAAAAATGTCCATGATGAAAAGATAGAATTGGAGACTTGGTGCATGCTCTGACAGCTAGAACTAAAGAGTTTAAAGAGAACCAGTCAACCAAATCCCATGGAGGCATTCCTCATCACTCTGAGTCCTGTAGTCACAAGAGTGAAAAATGCCATCCTACTTGAAGAAAATCTAAGGCAGAGGACTCTGGATGTGCTTACCTGTGCCAGCTCTCTTCCAGGACGTTCTCATGGAGAATGATAACTTTACATACCATGTTCATGGTCACCATCCCAAATTCAAATCTCTAGCCTTGGCTTCCTATCTGACATTCTACACTCACACCCCAAGTAGAAATTTAACGTTTATGTTATATATAAATACAGTATTTATTACAAATGTCATATTTCCACTTGTGTGTCTCAAAAATGTCTATAACTAAATAGGCTCAAATGACAACTCTTGTTTGTTAGTGTTGTGTTTGTTTGTTTGAGCCTCTCTTTACACTTTGAGCAAACATTTGCATTTGGTTTTGTGTCCTTTTTAAAGTTTTCTTTCATTCCAGTATGACATTCCTAGAGGCTCTTTTTAAAACCACATTACAAAGGCCAAACTCCTTATCTGAAATAATACACCAGCTTTGTTTGTCCATTACCACCGTTCCTGCTAAGTACCTGTATGTACTCTTCATTCACAACAACATTAACAACCTCTAGACTGGCCATCGGCCAAACATCCCTAACATACCAGGCCATTTGATTCAATCACTAAGGCAACTGAAGCAACTCAAGCCACTGAGGGAAACAGTGGTAAAACTCCTTCTTAGTAATTAAATGCATCTGCAGTGTCCATGGTGATGATGGAGTCAGGCAGCACCGTGATCCTGAGGCTGAATTCAGAAGGAAGCTTACCACTGCCATTTATGTGTGTGTGTGTGTGTGTGTGTGTGTGTGTGTGTGTGTGTGTGTGTGGCTTTGTCTTCATCTCTGAAAAATAAATATGAAACAAGGATCTTGCCTTTGTTTCTTATGGTCTAGGGTAGTTTATCCATCTGGATTTCAATGTAGGAATCACCTAGAAGTAAAATGAGTTTCCTAAAGGCTCTTTTTATGAATCACAGCTCCAGCATCATGGAAGCATTCATCCCACTGGTGAGACTGTGGAAAGAGGGCTCATGAGCAGTCTCAAGAGCTGACATTGAACTTCGGATCCTCCTGCCTCCACTCCAGTGCTGGGATTACAGGTGTGTGTCACCACTCTGGGTTCATGTGGTCCTGGAGAATTGAGACCAGGACTTGGTGCATACTAGGCAAACACTCTACCAAGTAAGCCACAGCCTCAGATTTTGCATCTTTGTTTGGTGTTATGGTTTGGATATATACCTCCTAAAGTTTCATGTGTTGAAAGTTTGGTGTCTGATGCGATATTCAGAGGTGGGGCTTTTAAAAAGTGGATCATGAAGTCATTGATCTAGTTTATGAATTGATTAATTGATTGATCCATAATTTATGACATTATTAAGAAGTAAAAGGGAGGGTCTATTTGAAGGGCATAGTTTCTTTGGAGCTAAATCTCATCCTAGGCCAGTTTTTCATCATTGTGTCTTTGCCTTCTTGCTGCAGTGAGGTGATCGGCCTACTCTGACACATGGAGCTTTGCCAGATGTCCTGTCTCTTCATGAGCTCATTACAATGAAGTCAGCTGACTACAGGCTGAAACGTCTGCACCCAGGAGCCAAAATAAACGTTTCCTCCTTCATTGTTTCTCTCCAGTCACAACACTGGAGATCCAAATAATACACTTGGTTTGAATGATATAATACACCATGGAGAAGTCATATTTTCTGTACTATGACCTAACTTGTCTCATATCTATGGAAACATGAGCAAGTAGTATCTGGAGTCTCTTTCCATGAATGTTATTAATAAAAACGCGTCACAGAAAGAAGTCATTGGAACATCTCAAAGACAGTGAAGGTGGACACAAACATTGTGGCTGGCTGAAGACAGGCGTAGGAGAGTGCATCTGCAGTGGAAATATGCTTCCTACACTTATTCCCGAAGAGTTCCCTACGGAAACTCACGCTTGCCTCTAAGTACCACCAACAGACGTTGTTTCTAGTTTTTAAAAATCAAGACTCAGTGAACACAATTAATAACTTTCACTAGCTTCCTAGTATGTTTGTCCCTGGACTTCACTATTCAGGAATCTCCTTCCCTAACCACAGAAATACTATCAAGAGTTGTGGAGTAATGGTGATGTATAGACAGACAGACAGAAGGAAGGAAAAAAAAGAAAGAAAGAAAGAAAGAAAGAAAGAAAGAAAGAAAGAAAGAAAGAAAAGAAGGAAGAAAGAAAGAAAGAAAGAAAGAAAGAAAGAAAGAAAGAAAGAAAGAAAGAAAGAAAGAAAGAAAGAAAGAGAAAGAGAGAAAGACAAGTGTTTTCATCTAAGGCCCAATCCCACGGGAAGCAGAGAAAACCCACATTCCTGTCCACTAATCAGACTATGGAAAGAGTCAAGCTGCATGTGGACTGGAATAATCTAGAACTTCGATGCTGTGAACCACACCACATCTGAAAACTTGCAGATAGTAGAAAATCCCTATCAGGGACATAGAGGAGGGGCCTGGTTAAACACCATTGATCTTAGCTAGGGGTTGCGGCACACGCTCGCAAACTATGTGAGGACTGAAGCAGGAGGATGACAAGTTTGAGGGCAGCCCTGGCAAAGCAGTGAGACCCTATCTGAAAATAAAAATATTAAAGCTCAGGGGATGTGACTCCATGGTAGAATGCCCAAGACCCCAGAGTTCATCCCAAACACTGTGAAATGAACCCAAGAACAATGACCCAGACACAAAGGTAGGCGGAGACCCTGCTTTCTCTGTATAGTTTCTAAAAAGAAGTCTAAAGAAGCCTTTCAAATCCTCCGCCAGAATCTGCCCAAAGCCATAGAGCAACTTACAGAAATGCGTTTGAGAATTGGGAAAGCATGGTGGTTCACACCTGAATTCTAGCACTTGAGGGGCAAGAGGACTGTGAGTTCAAGGTCACCTTCTGCTATTTGAGGAGCTTAAGGAGGCCAGCCAAGGCTATATGAGATGATGTCTCAAAAACCCAAAACATACGTGCATTCTAATCTACCTACAAATATCTGTGTCAAGATATTACTCAAGAAAAATAAGAGATTAGAATAATTTTTCAGAATAATTATGGAAATAGGTGTCATGGTATATGCTGTTCATCCCTGCACTTGAGAGACTGGGGCAGGGGGATCACTGTGAGTCTGAGGCCAGCCTGATCTACATAGAGAGTTGCAGGGCTACATAGAGAGATCATCTCTAATAATAATAATAACAATATAAAATTTTTAGAATAAAATGTAGAATAACTTTTTAGAATAATTAAAGCAGGGCTTCACACATGCTAGGCAAGTACTCTACCACTGAGCTGTATTCCCACCTTCTTTTGTTATTGTTGTATATTTTAAGACAGCCTGTTAAGTAGCTCAGGCTAGCTTCTGGCTCACATGATCATCCACCTAGGCAGGCCTTAAACTCACAATCCTCCTGCCTCAACCTCCCAAATATATGGGATTACAGGCCATAGCACCTGTCCCAGCGTCACTAAAACTACTCCTAAGACTCCTAAGACATTGTTTATTAACCATAAAATGCAATTCTTCTTTTTAAAAAATTTAGTGTGTGGGGGGTTGGGGATTTAGCTCAGTGGCACAACGCTTGCCTAGCAAGCACAAGACCCTGGGTTCGGTCCTCAGCTCCAGAAAAAAAAAAAAAAATTTAGTGTGTGTGTATGTCTGTGTGTGTGTGTGTGTGAGAGAGAGAGAGAGAGAGAGAGAGAGAGAGAGAGAGAGAGAGAGAGGACAACCTGTGGAAGTTACTTCTCTCCTATCATGTGGGTTCTAGAAATCAAACTTGGTGGCACAGGCCCTTACCCTACCCATCTATCTCACAGGCCACCTCTGCATTCTTTTTTTAAAACTGCTTGTTGTGGCTGTCGCTGTTGTTTATTTGTTTGTTTTGTTGTTTGTTCATGGTCTTAATCCCAGGCCTGGAACTCACTCTGTAGATCAGGCTGGTCTTGAACTCAGAGATCCACCTGCCTCTGCCTCCCGAGTAGTGGAATTAGAGGTGTGTGCCGCCAGGCCCAGCTCCATTTCTGAATTTTGAATTCACTGATTTTGCAAACCTTTTTTCAGCACCATTCTATAATTTGCTTTATGCAGAGGTTTGGGGATGAAAGACATTCTCTATCCTAAAAAGCCTCCAGTCCGCTACCCTATTAGCGAAGGCAAAGAAACAGATTAGGAAAAGTACACAGTACCCACTGTGACACAGATAAACACAGCATGTGTCTGGAGCAAATGGAGGGTCTTGAAGGCTGAGGATGTAGCTCAGTTGGTAGAGTATCTGCCTAGCATGCACAAAGTCCTGAGTCCAGTGCCCAGCATCCCAGAAACCAGGCCTGGTGGTGCACAGCTGCAGTCCTAACACTGAGAGGAGGGAAGATCAGAGATTCAGCATCTTTGGCTGCCTATCAACTCCATTGTCAGTCTGAGATAAATAAGGGTCCATCCCCTGAACCAAGGGTCAGGTCTAGTTTGGAAAAGGCTTTCTGCAAGAGATGACCGTTAAATCAGGCAGAGGAGTCAGCAAGGGCATAAGACAGAAGAGTGAGTGACACCTGGAGGGACTGAAATGTGGGTGCCAAGCCCAGTTAGGGGAGAAGGGGCTGAAGACAGATGCTGTCCTTTGTTTGGGTTCTGAGAAGTTTGGCCGCTATGGCGAAGACGGGTACAGTTAGTACACATTCCCAGGCAGGAGAGGGGCATTTGCACTGTAAAAAGTTCACTTTGGCAGTAGTTTCGAGATTACTGAGGTGGACAAAACTGAGAGGCAGAGCGACTTATTAGGGCATTGTGGCAAAATTAAAAAAAAAAAAATCTAGTTGAAAAAAAAATGATGAAGGCTTGAACTACTGCCACGAGGAGAGTTCTCCAGGTAATATCAACAGGATTTTATGACCAATTAGAGGTGAACAAGGAGGAATCGTGGACACCTGCCAGCCACTGGTTTGGGAAGCAGGGTGGTTCAGAGTGCCATTCACCAAAATAAGGAAATACGGTTCCTTCTTTTCGCCTGAGGCTCCAGCTGACCTCCGGGTGATCCTGTCTTTCAGAGCCTCAGAAAGCCACAGAGAAATTCTGCCTCAGTAGCTAATCCAAGTCCACTCTTGTCAGGCAGTTTGGCTCTTTGCCTCCTTTTTCCAAAAGATGAGAATCAAAAGGCAATTTTAACTGAGTACGGCAAAAGCAAGGCATGCATAAGACTACCCACAGCCATACTCAAGCCTGTTAGCAGGCTTTCCTAAAGTGGGCCTGCTGGGTGCCTATAATCTTAGCATCCGAGGAGCTGAGGCAGGGTTGCTAGAGTGAGTACTGGCCAGCCTAAGTCACACAGAAGACCTTGTCTCAAATAAACAGCAAGGACTGGGAAGATGGCTTAGGCAGGAAAGTGTCTGCTTTACCAGCATAAGGACCCGAGTTCAATCCCCGGACCCCATGTTAAAAAGCCAGGCATGGTGGAGCACACAGTGCTTAGACAGTAGAGATGGGTGGTTCCGGGCCTTCCACACACACCCAAATCATGTGAACACCCACAGGTGAATAACACACACACAAAGTTTCTAAATCAAAGCATGATGAAACACTTTGATGAAAAAAAGCTTCTTTCCCTGAGAATTGCTGGCCTCATTCTGAACACACAAATGTTTTCAGAGACTATTCCTTGTTCACTAACGGCTCTGAAGAAAAGTTTGAGCCAATATTGTATCTGTGTTGTCTATATCTCCATTGTGAAAATAACTGAGGCGGGTAAAGCCTGTGAAATAAACATATTCACTATAAATTATGTCCATCTCAGAAAATATGCATATGTCCTCAGAGTGCTTAATATTAGGTCAAGTAAAATGTTGGAAAAGTGATTTGTGGTTTTTTTTGTTGTATTTTTAGGTTTTGTTTTGTTTGGGTTGGGTTGGTTGGTTGGTTTGGGTTTTGTTTTGTTTTTTTCAAACAGCATCTCACAAAGTAATCCAGGTAGATGGGGAATTTACAGGCCTCTTGTTGCAGGCTCATGAGTACTGAGATTACAGGTGTTCCATCCTGCATGGTTCCATTTTTATTTTTATTCGTTTTTGTTATCCTCTCTCTCTCTCTCTCTCTCTCTCTCTCTCTCTCTCTCTCTCTCTCTCTCTCTGTGTGTGTGTGTGTGTGTGTGTGTGTGTGTGTGTGTGTGTTATTTTAATTTAGTTGTTTTTTTTTTTTTTTCAAGACAGGATCTCATGTATCCTAAGTGGGCCTTGAATTTACTACTTACCTGAGGATGATAGATGACCTTGAATTTCTGATCCTCCTGCCTCTACCTCCCCAGGGCTGGGATTATACTAAAAAACCAGCACACCAGGTTTACACAGTGCTAAGGAGCAAAGCCAGGGCATCCTGTAGCTAGGCAAACACTCCAGCAGCTGAGCTACAGCTCCAGGCCCTCGTTTGGGGTTTTTTGTTGGTTTGTTTTTTTGAGACAAGATTTCTCTGTAGCTTTGGAACTTGTCCTGGAACTCATTCTGTATGTAGACCAGGCTGACCTTGAACTCACTAAGATCTGCCTATCTCTGCTTCCCAAGTGCTAGGATTAAAGGTGTGCACCACCACTGCCTGGCTTTCATTTTGAGTTTTTGATATAAGGTTCCATATAGCCTAGGCTAGCCTCAAACTCAACATGTAGCTGAGACGGGCCTTAAATAGTTGAGGCTAACCCTTAGCTCCATAACCTGCCTCTACCTCTCCAAGTGCCAGCATTACAAGCTTGGATCACCATGCGCAGCCCCACTCATGAGTGTTTATTATGCAAAGGAATTCTGGCTCAATCCATACCCATTTTGTTGAAATGTCCAGCTCTGTCTCCTGTTCTCTGCTTAGGGAACTGCCCATCTGAGATGATGATCTCATCCCACACAGAGGAGAAAGATTTGGATGAAAGATCTGTTTCCCCGACACCTTCATGTCCCTCCCACTGCAAGATGATGGTAATCCTGTCTGCAGCGTTTGGAAGGATTAATGAGTGTTTGTTGAGCGCTCTCAGCTCTGAAGATGAAAGACAGCCTCTGAGCACACAGGCTAATTGATGTTTGTTATTCTGAATGTTTCACTAAAGGAGTTTTCTCCACATAATGAACTCTCATCCATAGGCTTTGAGAAGGACGGAGAATTCAGGAGTCTCTAGTGTGGTCTTTTAAACAAGTATTTTTCCTGCAATAATTTCAAATATGTCAATTTTCTGCTCAGTAGTATGCATCCATGCTAGAGTATTGACTGTAGGTGGTATGGCCCACAGAGTGAGTCAATTTACAGCCAAAACAACCATATCATTCCATTTATACGGTTACTAAATTAAATATGTAGGTAAATAAATAATAAACAATTTAAACCTTTGATGGGCTGAATGATTTATTTTTCAATCTATTTTTTATTTCTGTGTATGTGTGTGTGTGTGTGTGTGTATTCAAATATGCGATGGTACACACGCACATATGTGCATGTGTGTAGACGCCAGGGCTTGATACTGAGTGTCTTCCTTGATTGCTCTCCACAGTGTGTTTTGAGGCAAGGTCTTTCATCAGGACCTGGGGCTTGCACATGCAGCTAGTCTGGTTGGCTAGCGAGACCCAGAGATGGTTACAAGTAATCACATGCACATACTTTCCTTGGTTCTGGGGACTGAACTTGGGCCCGTATGCTTGCAGATACCTACTGAGTTATCTCTTCAGCCCCTCCATTTATTTTTAAACACTTGAGATAATCTTGAGATCCTTGTAGATTGGAGATAGATATGTTATCAAACATTTCAATTTTGTGTTGTATATTTGACTTGGATTTATGTTCCAATATGATACTTTCATAATCTAAAGCCTCAGAGAAGAATCAAATCAGTTCATTCATACTCCAAGATCGGCACTATTTTTAACTTTATAGCTTAGTGATGGGTCGTTGACAAGTATTGACATTGCTTCCTCGTCCTCTGCCCCACTTCCACCCCTTTTGGAGACAAACTCTCATGTATCCAGGTCTGAACTCCTTATCTAACTGAGGATGACATTGAAATATTTTGTTGTTGTTGTGTTATTTTAGTTGGAAAAAGAGAAGTCTGTGCTGTGCATGCTAACACCAAAGGAAGAGCTCAGGTGTTTTCCACTATCATTCTCTACTTTATTCCTCTGAAACAAAGTCTCTCACTAAAGGTGATGCTCAACATTTCAGCTAGGCTGGCTGGCTGGGTAGTGCCTGGAACCCACTTGTCCTCACCACCCCGTGGTGGAGTCACAAGCAATGCCCAGCTTTCACATGGGTTCTGGGGATTCAAACTCAGCACTTGATGCTTCCACAAACAGGTGCTCTCTTATGCATGGAGATATCCTTGACCCTGAACTTCTGATCATCAGGCCTCCGCTCCCAAGTCTAGGATTATAGACATGTTCTACCATGCCTGGTTTATGAGATGCTGTGGATCAAACCCAGGGTTTCAAATACTTTACCACCTTAGCCACATCTACAGTCCCTTATTTCCCCTTTTGTTCAAATATCTGTATATATAGATTTAGGGAGAGAGTTCAGAGCAAAGGCACCTTGAATGTCGAGACCATGGAATCTCCCCAAATCTGTATGGGTAGAAGTTAGTCCTATGTTCTGCTTCTCTTATACCAAGCAACCTTACAATTTTTCCTTCTCATTCTTCCATTTCTCCATCATGGTTCCTGTTACCAAGTATAGACGGTTATTAAAAACTCACTCCCAAGAACATCCCAAGTTAAGGCTGAGTTATTAAATTGCTAAGTCAGCAGATAAAAACATTAGTCAACAGAAATTAAATATTATATCTTCCCAGATTTCTCTGAAGATGCCAATCATCAGACTAGCAAAGGGATTTCTATAAAGAATAGAACTTGTCCATCATTTACACCAACCTCTCCAATGTAATTTCACCAACCAAGCCACAGGCCTGTTCTCCTAACAGGACCCTTTCTAAAGAGCTTGTACCCAGAGAAGTTACTCTGGGAAACTACCCACCTGGTCTGCCGAGTCTCCATAATTTCAGCAAAAAGCACCTAAGGGGTGGGGTTTGGTAACGGGCTTCCTGTGCAAGCATGAGGACTCATACTCAGGCCCTGACAACCCACAGAAAAGGCTCTGGTGTAGACCTGTGAACCTGTCTCCTCAGGGCTAGGAAGTGAGAGGCAGGAGAATCCCTGGAACTCACAGGCCAGTCTAACAAAATCACTGAAGTGAAGTCAGAGACTTTGCCTTAAGAAAGAAGTGAGCAGGCAACTGAGGCAGACATTGAATGTCAACCTCTGGCCTCCTCATGCACACATACACTTGTGCGTGTGGGTACACACACACACACGTACTTGTTGAATCTGGGCTCATGGTGGACTCCTCTACAAGACAAAGGCCCAAGCTCTCTGTCTCCAATCCCTACCAGCCTAACTCTAATCCAGAGAAAGGAGATGGTCCTCAGGCCTCACTTGTAAAATCTCCTTTGACATTCCCTCCATGCTTTTAAAAAATTACCTGAGCTGGGGGCCAATCATTAGAATCTTGTATTGAGTATTTGGCTTGGATTCATATTCCAATAAAATGCTTTCCTAATCTAAATGCTGGTGGCTCAGGTCTGTAATCCCAGTGACTCAGGAGGCAAGGGCAAGAGGATCACAAGTTCAAAGTCTACCTGATATACAGATTGAGGTCAAGTCCAGCCTGGGCAACCTAGTGAGAAGGTTCCTCAACAGGTAAAAAGAGGGCTGAGGACACAACTTGATACCGTGTGTAAGGCCCTGGGTTTGATCTCAGGATCCCCACCAAAAAAAAGGTCTTGGAGGTGGAGGTCAACATACAACATGATTATCCTTCCACAGGTGGCTGTATGTTGTTGTTTTTTCTTTCTTTCTTTCTTTCTTTCTCTCTTTCTCTCTTTCTTTCTTTCTTTCTTTCTTTCTTTCTTTCTTTCTTTCTTTCTTTCTTTCTTTCTTTCTTTCTTTCTTTCCTGGAGCTGAGGACCGAACCCAGGGCCTTGCGCTTGCTAGGCAAGCGCTCTACCACCGAGCTAAATCCCCAACCCCGTGGCTGTATGTTTTGAGCTGAAACTTGGAGGACCACAGATGAGTGGGGGACCATCTCAGCCAGCAGTCCACACTTGACATGCCTTGGCTAAGCAGGCGCAGGCAACACAGGACAGCCAACAGGAGGCTGTGTGAGGAATCCAAGCAACACAAAGACCCATCCTAAAATCAGATTTTTAAAAAATAAAATTATGTCAGCGACAGGGCGATCGATGGTCATCTCCAACAGAAGATGCTGGTAGCAGGAAAAGCCTTGTTATCAGACTGTTGGGGGAGCAGCTGCTGGTCAGCTAGAACTCCTGGCCAGCTCAGATTTTATTCAGATTGCCCTGGGAGCAGGGCTGGCTTATCTCGTGCCGAGCTCTCCCTTTTATAAATGGAGGAAAGTGATCTGGTTTGTGTGCAAGTCACCATTTGGGCCTTCAGAGATGGAGAATTAATTTGTTTTTCCAAAGGCAGCAAGAGCTTAGATTCCTCGCTCCCTCCCACCTTCCCCACCCCCTCCCACCCCGTCCCAGACCCCCTGCTGTGAGTGCTCCCTTCTCTGGTCAGCCTTGTGGACAGGACAACTTCTAGAATCCTAGTTTTAGCCACAGCTTGTTTGTTGAATTTCTGTTGGGAGTCTTCATTTGATTGTTTTCTGGTTTTGCCTCAGCTGCCCTGAATTCATGATCCTTCTGCCTCAACTTACCCAATGCTAGCATTGGAAAGATGGGGCACATTGTCAGACTTTTTTGTTTGTAATACCTAATAATACTATCTAAAAATGGGTTTCTTTCTTTCTTTCTTCCTTTCTTTTTATTTAAACAATCTTTAAACTTATTTATTTAAACTACCGAAGCAATAAACTGGAAAGTGTAAACTCCGAGAAGACTGACAGCCAACCCAAAGGCCCAAGTGTCCCTGGACTCACCTACTTTTGCTGTCTATGGACTCAAGAGAGTCATTTAACTTCCTCGGCTCTCTTATTTTCTCATGTGTGGAATGAATTACTAGATGAAAGGATCTATGCAGCCCTTCCAATGCAGGATTTGCAGTATATCTTCAGAAGAGAAAAAAAAAATTTTTTTTGTCTCCAAGAACCTCCAAATAAGTGTTGCCATGACAACCCAGGCCCACTGAAAACTTGTGACTAAGTTAGAGCCACTAAATATTAAGGAAGGGAAAGTGGAAAGGTCTGCTGTAGTACAAATGTTTTTAAATGTTTTTAAAACTCCCTGACATGCTAACTGGTCAACCAAGCTCAAGAGGGAGGTGAATCTTCTCCATGAAGACAGACAGAGAATCTGTCAGAACTTGGTCGCGGTCTTTGTTTAAATCCAAGACACTGAACACTGGAGTCGGGAATGTGGGTTCAAAGTCACTGTTCCCCAAAAGGAGGACCTTCCCACACATTTAAATAGCAGGGAGACTGGTCAACTCCATGTGGTCATGGCTACTTGGCGACATGAGAGGCCTCAGTTGAGAAGCAGAAAAGCCCTAGAATTAAAGCTTAGTCTTGCCGGGCGGTGGTGGCACACACCTTTAATCCCAGCACTTAGGAGTCAGAGCCTGGTGGATTCCTGTGAGTTCGAGGCCGGCCTGGTCTACAGACAAGATCTAGGACAGGCACCAAAACTACACAGGAAACCCTGTCAAAAAAAAAAAAAAAAAAAAACCAAAACCAACCAAACAAACAAACAAAAAAGCTCAGTCTCTTGTTTGCTGTGTTGTGTGACTTTGGGCAAATTACTTCATTTCTTCAAGCCTGAGCTTCCTCTTGTAGCTGACAGCTGCCATTGTTCAGAAGCATCACATCAAAAATACACACAATGTCCTGAGCAGTGTCGTACACAAACTAGACACCCCACAAGTTACAGCTCCTCCAGTTCTGGGCTCTGCGGGGGGCGGGAGGGTCTGTGGCAATCCCTAGAAACTATTGCTGGGAACCATCTTGTATTGGCCAAGGGAGACAGATCCCAATTCCCTAGGAGCCCTCCTGGAAGGAGCTCCAGTTCCTGAGGGCTGGAGGAAGAAGGAAGGGTTCTCCTCATCCAGGGCCTGAACTGACTCATTCCCCTGGCCAGAGGGAAGGGAAGGACTGGGAAGAACTTCAGGAATGAAGGGAATTAACCCGTGAAGTGACTTGGCAATTACCAATGCACTGATAACAGCTGCTTCGGGTGGGGAGAAGCATGTGCCCTATAAAATAAAATTAAATTAAAAAACAAGAAAAAGGAGCACTCTCTGTTCTGGATGAAGCAAGCCAGCTGAAGGATATTTAGGCCCACACTCCCTTCAAAACCATTTATTTGCCTTCCTGGTATTGAAGGAGTGAGGAGGTTAATTGTTTCTACGTAAAAGGAAGTAAAAGAAGAAAAAGCAAACTGGAGACCGTCCCATGACAGTCAGGACTCTGTCAGCTGATGCCTCAACTGTCACCTCTCACCTCCCAAGCCCAAAGGATGATTCTAGAAAAGGTCTTTTCACTAATAATGTCTATCTTGGTAAACAACACACTCCCTCCCGAATCAAACAGCATCCAAAAAAAAAAAGAGAAGGAGGAAGACCTAAAGGAAGCCCAAGGTAACTGTCCTCCCTGGAGTCCAGGATTTCAAACCAGGGTCCCCCAGGAAGACTCATCCTTGGGGATCTCATGGATTCACAATTTTGGGGGTCCTAGAAGAAAGAAAAGCCAGGAAAGCAAGTGTTGCCTGTACGTGGGTGATATCTTATCTCTATGTGACTGTCTATTATTAAAAATAATGGGTCAGAGGATCATATCATTAAGTGGAAAGAGGTCGTTATTTGTTACACCATCTCACTTTAAAGGGACTTCTCGGAACACAGAACAATGACTAAAAGTAATTAGGATGGAGACTCAACTTTCACAGACATATTTTCAGTGACCCCGTGCAGTGTGGTCGGGGTCAGGCAGATTCCTAGCAGGGAGCACAGAGTGTAGAGTAGTCTAGCATCAAGAACACTAGGCTGGGGATCCGAAATATTGGACTTCAGTCTTAGGGAGGATGAACACTTCAGTCTTAGGGAGGATGTACATTTCAGTCTTAGGGAGGATGAACATTCTGCGGTGGAACTCAAAAGAGGTATTCATTTCTAAGAGGTCCTTCCTCATCTAAACAATGGTGAGGCTAGACCAAGGGATTCCTAAGATTCCAGAGTTAATGTATGGTAAAGTATTTGTCTAGCATGTTTGAGGCCCTGAGTTCCATCCCCAGCAACAACAACACGCATACACACACACACACACACACACACACACACACACACACACACACAGAGTAATGATAAAAACGTCCCCTTTATAAGAATGGAAGGAAATAAACGCACTGAACATTGTGTGAAAACACTAAAGTTTCAATAATAAAAAGACAGGTGGGGCAGAATAGATAACTCAGCAGTTAAGTGCAGACGCTGTTTCTGAAAAGGACCTGGGTTCAGTTCTCAGCACTCACGTGGTAGCTCACATGTATTACTCCAGGCAGGGGATTGGACATCTTCTTCTGACCTCTGTCAGCACCAGGCATACATGTGCTGCTCATATATACATGCAGGCAAAATACTAATCCACATAAAAAGAAATTAATCTGAACAAGGAGAACAAAAGAGGGCAGACGATGGAGGATGTCAGTAACAGTGACAGGTCCCCATGCTCAGTGGTTTTTCAGTCTGTCAGGAGAAGTGTAATAGGGATATTTGGTAGAAATAAACGTCAGTTGAAATAATACAGGAGTGTGGTGGGGAAGTTGCCTGGTGGTGGAGAGCATGCTCAGCATGTGCAAGGCCCTGAGTTAGGTTCCCATCAAGACAAAAGATAAGAATAAGGTACGTTTGTGTGTACAGAGTTCGTCAATACATTTATTTATAAGAACTCATTCGTCACTAAGGACAACTCTGATGCCCTAAAGGTCACCTTAGTAGTTATCCTGAACAACTGCTGGTACATGTTGGTGATTACAGCATTTAGAAGGTAAAGGCAGAAGGATTAGGAGATCCAAGCCAACCTCAACTAGTCATTGAGTTGAATGCTAGCCTAGGCTACATGAAAGCCTATCTCAAATAAAGTTGTTTGTTGTTGTGGTGGTGGTGATGGTGTTTTCTGGAAACATCTATCTACCTCAACTTCTGACACACAGTAGTAGCTGGAATGAGAGGTTCAGAATTTACAGAGATTCATATATAAATAGCTAAATGTTAGAGATAGATTACTGGAAAGGGGCACGGTACCTTCCTGAAAAGACAAGAGCAAAGGATGAAAAATAAAAGAGAGGAAATCATCTGAGCAAAATGAACAGACTGGGAGAAAAGTGGAGTGAGCTTGTTTATCTGGCTGGTGTCAGAAACACAAATCAAGCCCAGAGGATTTCACTTCCAGAGCCAGCGCGGGACAGGACTGAGGCGAGATCTGGGGCTTCTCTGATGTGCACACCGGAAAAGGAAGCACCAAGGTCTCACCATGTTGGTGGCAAGCTGACCCAAGGGGCTTCTCCAGGTGAATCCAGAGCACAGGCATCACTGCAGAGAACATTCCACAGGCAAATGAGGAGAGAATTAGCCGCCCCGGGGTGAAGAAAGAGGTGAGAACACCACCACCCTGCCGGCCGCCACAGGAGCCCCAGGCAGGACAGCTGAAGCCTCCAGAGGCCTGCTCTTCTCCCACCCACCCTTCTCTTTGCACAGGCCAAAGGACAGGCATGTCCCCAGGGGGGAGCACTTCCTGCTTCCGGGGAAGCCGGGACAACCTCTCCTGCTGTCCCCAAGAAATCTGTTTATGCTCACATATATGATCTCAGGAGGAAACAAAAACCGAAAATGTTGACAAAGCTCAGGGAAATAGGGTTGTAGGTGATTTGGTCTTTTCTCTTCTTCTTTTTTTCCCCCCTGTGCTTTCCATCCACTCATCTTCTTGTCGAGTTTGTTTATATTGATTTGTTTGAGATGAGTTTTCGTGCAGCCCAGGCTGACTTTAAACTCATGTAGCAAAGAACGACTCTGGACTTTTTGGTCCCCATCCTCTACCTCACAAAGGCTGGAGTATCAGGTCTGTCCCACCGTGCCTGGTGCAGGTCGCTGTCTCCGAGACTGGAGTCTTGTGGCATTCCTCAACCTGGTCTCCAAATCCAGGGCTCAAGTCACCATCCTGAGTCGGCCTCCAGGGTAGCAGAAAGGACAGGCACACACCACGGTGGCCTGCCCTCGTACTTTCTTATTGTTTTAGTTTTATGGAGACAGTCTTGTGTAGCCCAGGCTGACCTTAAATTCCTGATCCTCCTGCCTCTGCATCCCAAATGCCCGAATTATCGGTATGCACTACCACACCTGGCTTTGTACATTTTTTTTTAATTATTAAAATAAATCTGTGACTTTTACAATAAGAAATGAACTTCTTTTCTTGAAAAAATGGAAACAAAACTCAGAAACAAAACTACTGAAAAATAATTGTTCCTAAGATTCAAGGTCAACACCATCCATGATGGGGAATATAGTCTTGGATCTCAGAAATTTCCTACTTTCAAAAGCCATCTGTCCTTGTCTTTTTAGTATTTATTTATTTGTTCACTACAGTAGGTGTTTGTGCCTATGACATCAGGACAGACTATAAAATCCTGGAGGGCAGAAACTGTGCCTTGTTCCTCTAGCACCCCAGCATTACATAAGCATCTGCTGAATGATGATTGCAATCATCGAACATCAAAGTCTTCTTCCCCTGTCCATTCCCAGCTATCTGCCTGCTCCCTGTCTCCACCTCCCGTCCTTGGCACTTGCCACGACTCAGCAGTACTTGTTCTAGAGATGAAAGAGCTGTAGCTTGTTGATCACTGTCTAAACCAGGTGCCATCATATGTCAGTCTTCCCAAGGGCTCTCGTGTTTGGAGGCAGTCTCTGCAGATGTGGACCAGTGACTCCAAACCCATAGTTAGTCCCTGGAGCCCTGGCAGCCTGATGCTTGGTTCCTGTAATAACAACATTAACCCTCAAACTGCTGTTCCTATGAGCCTCTTCAAAGACTTTTACAGCCATTAACTAATTAAGGCATAGCCCTGCCCTGGTGAATACAGTTATAATTCTCATTTAACAGGTAGAGAAACTGAGGCAAGTGTTGAGTTAGCTGCTACATGCCAGAGTCAGCTCTTGGGCCAGACTCTAAAGTGACAGGTGCCTGACTCTGTGTTTAGGTCACTACATCTCACCACACACCCTGCTGTGGGTGCTGCTGTGGGAATGTTTCCCAAATGCGGAAGTAGGTCTCCCCATAAAACTACTTTTGAGAGACGACTTGAATTCCCTCATCCAATACTTTTGTAATTCTCCAGGCTCAAATTGAGTTCAGCTTCACCAGAGACAAAAAAGAAACACAGCAGAAAGGAAGAAGGGGAGGCTTGCCTGGAGAGAGAGACAGAGACAGAGACAGAGAGACAGAAACAGAGAGAGAGAGACTCCTTCCCTGTCTGTTTATTGCCACGGCACTCATGTGGAGATTCTTTCCTTCCGTTGTGTGGTTCCCAGGGTTTGAACTCAGGTCATCAGGCTTGGTGGCCTGTACTAGCAGAGCCAGTTTCCAAGCTCCCATGGGTTTCTTGAGATAGGGTCTCTGTCTGGGACCTGGGGCTCACTGATTCACTAAATGCCCCAAGAATTCAGTGTCTGCCTCCCCAGCTCTGAGATCACAAGCGTGAAGTACATTTCTGGGTTGTTGTTGTTGTTGTTGTTGTTGTTTTTTACCATGGGTGCTGTCGATCAAACTCAGGTCCCGTGTTAACAGCAGCGAGCACTTTACCAATGAACAGTGTATCTCTAGCACCCATAACACAAGGTTATCATAAAGATGAGTGTGCCTCTCTGTTCCCTATGGCTGTGACCACAGCACAGGAAGAGTGGCAGTGGTGGGTCCCAAGGACACATCTGGAAGGGTCTCACTTGCTCCAGGTCTGCAGGGACAACAGGGTTGGGGTTGTAGGGAAGGTGTAGTGAGCACATTCCATACTTAGCACGACAGGAGGCAGAGATAAAAGGGAGGAAAGAGTTAGGAATCTGACAAAAGACAGGCCAAGTTGAGGAAGTGATGTTTATTGACTTTTAAGTAAGACAGCTTTCTGCTCTCAGAATCAGGTAACTTTCAGAGAAAGTTTCTTGGCAAGATGGGGAATCCTAAACAATGAGAAACTCAATCTACATCCCGTAGAGTCCATGGTTCCCATGCTTTAAAAGAGAGAAGGTAGATTGTGCGCGTCAAGGAAAAGTTGCGAGTGCCCGGAGGTGCGTGCCTGTGATGCCAGCTCTAAGAAGGCAGAAGCAGGAATATTACTGCAGTTCGAAGACAACTAGGTCTACATCGTGAGTTCAAGTCCAGACAGAAATACACAGCGAGAAAAAGAAAGGACGAGAGGAGGAGAAATAGTGTGAAGAGGAAGGGTAGATCTTGGAGCTGGAAATGTTAGCTCTGCGGTAGAGTGCCTGTCTAGACTTGGGTGCAGGGAGAGAAAAGAAAGGAAAAACTATGAAATGAATGAATAGTAAACAGTTAGCATGTGCAAGTTAGAAGCACTTCCGTTTGTAACACCATAGGAAGCCGCATCAAATTCATGCCAAAATAATTAGCAACAAGGTTGAAAACAAAACATATACCGGAATAAAATTAAAGTCTGCCTATTACAAAACAATCTAACTTTGTTTCCAAAGAAATACCAGGAAAGAATAAACTCATGAATATTTGAGTTATAATGTCCCTCCTTTTTTTTATTACTGATAAGATATGGTCATGCATACTAAATAATTGATATTTTTGCTTGTTTTGAATTTGTTTGTTTGTTGTTATTTGTGTGTGTGTGTGTGTGTGTGAGAGAGAGAGAGAGAGAGAGAGAGAGAGAGAGAGAGAGAGAGAGAGAGAGAAAGAGAAATAGTTGGCTTTGAACCATGAACTAGTGGGCCACCCTCCTGCCTCTGCACCCCAGGTATTGAGATCACACACATGTACCAACATTTTCTTGAAACACAAAATAGTTCACGTCCTGTTCCCCCTGCCTCCACCTCCCAGTGTTAGGATTACAGACAGGTTCCACTTCACCTAGTGTTTTTTTTTTTTTTTTTGAGACCAAATTTGGCTCTGTAGCCCAGGCAGGCCTAGAACTAACTATGCAATCCAGGCTGGCTTTGAACTTACAATCCTCTTGCCTCAGCCTACCGCACTGGGATCACTATTGTGTGTCACCGGGCCTAGCATGTTCTGTATCTTTATTTGCTCAAACTGGACACTGTAATCCTACGGAAAAGCCCACCATGTAGTCAAGTGAACCAAGGAATGGGCTTATAAACACAGTGGGAATATGAAGGTAACTAAGAAACAGTTCAGAAGTTGGAGTGGGGTCCCCAAAGGCAGGAATTGAGGGCAGGGGATGCTCCAAGCAAGGAACTGCCCGTTCTCCTCAGTCCTAGCGTTTCTGCATTTCTATTTAAGTACATATCTGTCTATGTCCTTCAAGAACTAGACAAAAGTTACAACTTAGCTTTGTGAGGCTTCGTTGGTGCTGGTTGCTTGGTTGGTTCTGATGTTTTGAGACAGGCTCTCATTATCGTAGCCCAGACTGGTCTTGAACTATACCTAGCTAAAATTGAGTTTTTAATTAATTTGCTAATGTTTATTTATGTATCATGTATGTGCATGTGGGTATATGTATGCCACAGCACATGTGTGGAGGTCAGAAGACAACCTGGAGAAATCGGTTCTTCTTTCCACCATGTTGGTCCCAGGGATTGAACTCAGGTCTTTGGGCTTAGCAGCAAGCTCCCTCACCTCATCTCAACAGCCCAAATTTGTTGCTGTTGTTGTTGTTTGCTTGTTTTTCTTTTTTAAAGAAAATAATAATAAATTATTTTGATTTATTTCTTTAATTATGTATTGAGTTTTGTGTCTAGGAGGACTTTGATTTTAGTGAGGGAGACAGAATCACACTCTGCTGCCTGGGCTTGCCTGGATGTCACTATACAGACCAGGCTGGCCTCAAACTCACAGCAATCCTCTTGGCTCAACCTCCTGAATGCTTGAATTACAGTCATAAACCACAGCCTGTATATTCATTCTCATTCTCTCTCTCTCTCTCTCTCTCTCTCTCTCTCTCTCTCTCTCTCTCTCTCTCTCTCTCTCTCTCCTCCTTCCTCTACTACCTATCTTCTAGAAACTATTATAGTTCAACCTCCTCCTGTCATTTGCTCTCTTCTCTCTCTGGCTCACACTTGTCACCTCCCTTCTGTCTGTCTGTCTGTCTGTCTGTCTGCTATATCTATCTATCTATCTATCTATCTATCTATCTATCTATCTATCTATCTATCTATCACACATACACACACACAAACACTCACACACACCAGGTTCTCACTTCAGAACTCACTGTGTGGTCCAAGATGGTCTTGAACTCATGATCCTCCTTCCTTGATGTCCCGAGTACTCAGATAACTGGCCCAAGTTTTTGTGTTAACCTCGTTTGCCCATGAAAACAAAACAAAACTGATGTACCAAGTTGCGTGGAATGTGAGAGAAAGGTAAAAAACTGAAAATAAAAAGAGAAGCATGGGCAATCATCAACCACTTCTCCGGCTCCACAGTCACACTGATAGACACACTCGATGTGCTCAGCACTGTGAGCAAGCTAATGCCAGCCTCCAGCCAACAGAATCTCTCCCAGGAGAGCTCAGAGCTCACACAATGGAGGTGGGAGTGGGGATTAGGGGTTCAGCTACTCATTACTGAGCACTTTCCAAATGCTAGGCACCACACCAATACCTCCGTACAGCCACGGCCTCCCGGCTTCTCAACACCCCCCAGGAGACGCTTGTCTTCCTTTTCAGCAGAAGAAAGTGGGACTAAATACGATCAAATGCCTGGCCCGAGCTCACCTCCCCGGCAAGCGGGACAGCTGTCTGACACCAAAACACTCTACACTGGAACAAACCAGTTCACCAGTTCCCAGGTGCGATACAGGGCCAAGACAGCCAGCCACAGCCTCCCTCTGAACTCAGGGAACCAATAGTTCCTAATGATGATCAGAACTAAGGGAGCGAGCAGAGAATGACCAAATACTTTCCTAACAGCATTTGCTGCGTACATGGCGGGGAGGAAGCAGCAATACTCAAAGGACTTGAGATACTGGTGCTTTGCCACTTAAATCTGATGACAAACCCACTAAAAAGATAGCACACACCCCATAACACTTTCCCAAGGCTTCCCCTGACTGGGGTTTCCACACCACACGCCTCCCATCACAGAGAAGAAGATCTACCTGCCACTCCGTGAAGCCGCTTTAAAACCTGGGACTTTGGAAAACATCCCCAAGACAGTACAAAACTATGGTGAACTGTGGCGTGGACCACAAGCTTAGGACCACCGTGGGCTGCAGAGTGAGTTGAAGGCAAGTGGGCACCCTGTCTCAAAATAAGAAGTAAAGACAGGGCTGTCAGGTGTAGCTCGGTGGTAGAGCATTTGACTCGCATACATCAGGCCCTAGGTTCAATTCCCAGTCCTGGAAATAAAAATAAAACAAGAGTTTAAATCATCCTCGAACATGAGAGAGCTATGAGAGAAGATTGCTCGGCTTCCAGTTCAAAGCCAGGAGCAAGAAGGAGGGCTGCTGTTTGCTGTTCTGAGCGTGGGTGTTTTCTAACTTTTTTTTTTTTTTAAGAAAACAAGCCTAGAGCAGCCAAAGCTGTCAAGAGAATGGGACATCTGAAAGCTGTCACTCAAAACGAGCAACTTTCATCTCGGCTTCTTGGCAAGCCACATCCAAGAGTGAGGGACTGATAGAGTCATCTCTCCAGGTCAGAGTTGGGGGGCACTATCAGCAGCCCCCTTTCCTCTGTGATGGTACAGACCCAAGACTGGAGAGAAAGGACATTGAGATGGGGAGGGGTGGCTGCCTTTGTTAATGGTGACAATTATTAGTTGCAGAAAAGCCCAGCTGCCCATTCAGCACAGTGATAAATTCCCAGAGCAGCATGGGGAATGCCCCAAGTCATTCTCAGGGGAGTCAGCCCAAGTTGCCCCTTGCCAGCATCAGATAACAGCTAGATGATAACTTACAGGTACCTGGGCTGGAGCCGCATGCTGTATTTGATCCTGGTGAGGCATCTAATTCCTTCCTACTGTGAGTTCTCTTTGATGTCTGAGATTCTGAGAAGGATAAGGAGGAGTCTTCAGAGGTGACTCCAATCCTGGCCAGCTTTGTACCCTGCCTGGTTCCTTTGAGACTCTCTTGCAGCTCACAGGACTTCCTCGTATCCTGGAAGCTCCTGGTTCCTTTGGGACTCTCTTGCAGCTCATAGGACTTCCTCCTATCCTGGAAACCCCAGTCTCAAGCAGCCTCTTTCCCAGAGTCCACACCAGCTTCTAGAACGAGCACCCAGGGAAGCCTTTCTCTCTGTGTGTATTAAGAGGATGAGTCTTTGGTCACAAATAGATATCTTGTCGTTGCTGCTGCTGCTGTTGCTCTGAGTCTCCTGTAGTCCAAGCTAGCCTCACACTCACTATGTTAGTGGAGATGATCTCGAACCTTTGATCCCCTTGACTCTACTTTTCAACTTTCCAAGTTCTGGATTGTAAGCATATGGTACCCTAATAAGATATATGCACAAATCACCAAGCTTGTCAGATGCTAAGAATCAAAGTTCTAAGGCCCAGACCTTAGAACTCTAGCAATTGAGCTACCTCCCTAGCATGTTTTGTTGTTATTGATCTTTTTAGAGGTAGGAAATCAAACATAGGGCCTTATAGCTGCTAGGAGAGTATTCTAGTATTCCCTCACCTCTTATCATTATTTTTAGCTTGAGACAATCATGCTAAGTTATCCAAACAGTCTTGAGCTTATAGTAGTCCTGAGCTTACTACAATAGGAGTCCAAACAGGCCTTGAACTTGCAATCCTCCAGCCTTAGCCTCCCAAGTAGCTGAGACTGTAGGCCTGAACCACTGTGCCCAATAACAAGAATCCTTTTTAGATGGTAGGTGGAGGAAGGTGAGACACAGAGTCTTGTGGAGGTCAGGCTGACCTTGAACCTGCAGTGAAGCTGAGGCTGGCCTTGAACACCTGATGATTCTCCTGCCTCTACCTCCCCAGGGCTGGAAATGATAGTAGTGTCCCACCATGCCTGGCTGAGAAGGAGACAATGTGGTGGAGACTCTGGCTTCTAGAAGCTTCTGTAGATTCTCCCTCTTCCCTTCACTGAACAGGATGTCTATTCCTCAAGTGGCTTTAACTAACTAATTCAGCACTGTGTAGTTTAGGCTGTAAACTCGATATCCTATTTAGTATTCAATCACAAATATTTATGAGTTGGCCCGCCCAGGAGCTCCTTTTCCATCGCTAGCAGATAACTGGGAGCTGGCCAGCCCTCTTGAGAAGGGGACAGAGGTTGCCAGAACTAGGGGCTGCAGGAACTGAGCTTGGCCTCTTCCTTGTCGAGTCACTGAAAATCCCCAAACTTTTAGCACGAGGTGGGAAACTCAAATACTCTTGAACTTGTGCTCCTCCAAGCCTCCACCTCCTGAGCGCTGGATCTACAGGTGTCATCACCACACCCTGATTCTGCAGTGCTGGAGATGGAACTCCTGGCCTCATGAATATTAAACAAGTGCTCTACCAAGGGAGGTACATCCTCTACCCTGATCCCTTTGGATGCACAGCTACTGTTACAGCTACTATAAGAGGGTACGTGGTTAACTTTAAGTTTGTGTACATGCACACACACACACAGAGAGAGAGAGAGAGAGAGAGAGAGAGAGAGAGAGAACAATAATAGCTTGAATATGAAAATAAGATCATTTAGTTGGATCTGATAAGCCAAGGTGGGGTAAATGCCTAGGTTGGGCATCAAATACCAGGAGGTCATGCAGCATCCCTTGGCAGTCCCAAACACCACAGTTCGAAATGAGGGATTTTTGTCAATCCAGTGACCTGGGTTTTCCCCAGCAGGTAGGTTAGCTACATTTGGGGGAGGTTGGGAAGTTTAAACGGGGCCAACTGGAAGGATCCTCTGTTTTTTGCTGTTCCCTGTCCCACTAACTAAGAATATCCACAGGGCTAGACCACGGGAAAAATTCCAATAGGCAAAAATCCAAATAATGAAAAGTAAGATTCTTCTACTGGAGTCCTTTCTTGAAGAATGGCATTAGTCTCAATACACTGTTTAAGTAAGGCTACTGCAAAGAGCAAGAAATTCCAGACCAGGGACAGCGGTGAAGTATCTGCCTAGCATGTGGGAGGTCCCTGGTTCAATCTCCAGCACCAAAAGAAAAAAAAAGAGTCCCCAACATCTGGGCATGGTTGTTATCACAGCATGAAAGTCTTGGCTACCCAGCAAGTTTGAGGCCAGCCTGGGCTACATGAGACTCTGAATCAAACAATGAAAAGATCCTGGAAAAGTTTCCCCAGGGAAAGAGCTAGCACCCCGAGGTCTGTAGCTGACTTCTTTAAATGTTGGCAAACATCTTTTGGTTCCCGGCTCCCCTCCTGGGGCGGGCAAGCAGCAGCTCGAGATGATAGGCCCTCCCTCCTGCTTCTGGGGGGTGAAGCCGTCCCAGCAGGTGTCTCTGGCTTTTCTCCTGAGGCAAGCCACAAATGCAGGTGCTCTGGCCTCTCCCTTTTTTCTCCAAGAGGGAGTGGGTGGTTAGGGAGGTGCCCAGCCACTCCCTTCTGCCCCCCAGGCCTGGTGGCCTAGGGAAAACCCTCTGCTACTAACTCCTAGAGCAGAAACCTAGAGTCCAGAACCCAAGCTGTGCCTCCCTCCCCGCCTCCCCCCAAACCCATTTGGATGAGGAGAATCGTGCTTGCTACCTCTCAGGATTTTTCTAGGAAATTAAAATGCTCCCGTAGACATGATAGACTGAATTCTTCCCACCATCCAGCAGCTGAGCACCCAAGCTGGCTGATATCCACTCCTGCAGTGATCACTGTGGCCCGGTCGGTGCCCAGCACCCAGCAGGACTAGGACAGTACCAACACAGCCAGAGACAGCCCTTGCTCTCCTGGAGCTGGCCGTCTGACCCTAGAAGCTCTCACAGTTTGAATGGTTAATTGGACACACCACCCTAATGTTCCACCCTGAGAAACTCTCAGAGCCTTAGCCAATCTGGACCACAAGAAGACTTTGGGAGGGCAAACCCTTTTCTTCCCGCAGTCGGGATGGAACAGGAAAGAGAATTCTCCAAAGACCTTCAGAGACAGGTAGGAGGGTGGCAAGCAGATTTCTCTCTACCAAAGATCTTCAGCAGCTGGGGATGGTGGCCCTTAATCCCACCACTCAGAAGGCGGAGACAGGAAGATTGACATGAGTTCAAGGCCAGCCTGAACTACACAGAAAAAGCCTCTCTCAGAAACAAATAAATAGAGACCAGGAAGGTAGCTTAGCAGGTGAACATGCTCATCTGTCAGCCTACTGAGTTGAGTCCAGTCTCTAGGACCATTCTCAGAAGTTTTCCTCTGACTTCCACATATGCATTGTAGCAGACACGTGAGCACACACACACACACACACACATACACACACACACACTCTAAATGTCATTTGTAAGCAAATAAATAAATAAATGAAGAGCTTTCTATCTAGAATCTTCCACAAGTGGCAGCAGAAGAATAAGCTAAGAAACTAACCTCCAGGAAATCGCCACTGTAGATGTACACAGACCCTTGTCTAATTTTTTTGATTTATTTAACAATATCAAAAACAAGCCAGGGTGGTTATTCACACCTGTAATTTTAGCACTCAGGAGGTGAAGCCAGGAGGATCAGGAGTTCAAGGCTACCCTCAGCTACACAGTGAGTATAAAGCCAGCCTGCACTTACAGGAAATGCTACCTAAATAAATAAATAACAAATAATAAATTTTATATATATATATATATATATATATATATATATATATATATATATATATATATAAACAAACCCAGGGAATCTCAGGTGAACTGAAGTAAACCCACTACAAGGCTCTCTACCAGTCCAAACCTAGGCCCTCTGGAAAGGTCCATGGCCCTGAGATACAGTGAGTTACCTCGCCAAGAAACATCTGGACATAACAGAAGGGCACTATTCAGGAAGAGAATGTTTGAACAAGAATCCCAGAGGGTCAAAGCTCCCACCTTTGCCTTGGAAACCTGGAAAAAATAGGGGGCAAAGGAATGGAGCAAAAGGTCCAGGTAAAAAGCAAGGTGAGAGCCAGGCCTCATGGCGGCTTGGAGACTGAGGCAGTAGGGCGCAAGTTCAAGGTTCCCTGGAGCTACACAGTGAGATCATGAGTTCAAAGGTAGACTGGACAAGGTAATAAGACCTTGCCTCAAAATGCAAGGTCTAACAAGAGAAGCTGGGGATGGAGTTCTAATGCAGAGCCCTTGCATAGCAGTGTGCCTGGTCCCCAGCCCAATGACAGCACTGAAAAAATAAGGAAAAAAAAAAAAAAAAACAAAAACAAGGGAGTAGGAGCTCGGGGTGTGGCTCTGTGGGAGAGCAGTTGACAAGCACAGACAAGGGTCTAAATCCAGAGACAAAGGAAACAGCAAGGCTAGGAAGGCTGAACAGCGACAACGAAAGGACCCAGCTAAGAACATCTATCCCCAAGAAAGGACGCTAAGCCAGGCGGTGGTGGCACACGCCTTTAATCCCAGCACTTAGGAAGCAGAGCCAGGTGGATCTCTGTGAGTTCAAGGCCAGCCTGGTATACAGAGCGAGATCCAGGACAGGCTCCAAAACTACACAGAGAAACCCTGTCTCGGGGGAAAAAAAAAAAAAGACACTAAAGCTTGGACTTTGTTGTTGTTGTTGGGGGGGGGGGGACAGGTAAGACCCTTTCTAAATAAGTAATTATAATTGTGGTGAGGAGTGGATATGCACATGCATGAAGACATCTGATGTCTGAGTCCGGCTCTTACTGAACCCGGAGCTCACCAGTTTGACCACAGTGGTTGGTCAACAACTCCAGTGATCCCACAGTCTGCACCTCCCCATAACACTGGGGCCACACACACACACACTTCCCTCCAGCTCCTAGAGGAAGAGTGAGGATGTCTGTGATGCTTCACTGGTACAATTCAGAATAAGTTTGAACACCCTTCCTGAAAGGGTGTCACCACCAAACACTGTTATCTTGAAGATCTGTTGCTTGTCACCTCACTTCCTGCGACATTCCTTAAAAACAGAGGAAGTGGACTAGATCAAATGAAATTCCAGAGAGTCTTGCACAACTTCCAAGAGGTTCTTAGCTTCCTCTACACATGAATGACTGAGTAAATTAGAACTAGAAAGACATTCAGAGGTTCTCCAGTGCATATTTCTCCTTACACAGGAAAACAAAGGGTGTCCAAGGGTCATGTGACCAGCTCAAGAACACTCTTAGAAGTACAATGAGCCAGTTTAGAATCCCAGGCTCCTGGTTTCTAGATCATCACCACAGTCAGGGAACCCCTTGGTACTATCTTACACAGGAAAATACTATAAGCACAGTGCTTATCAATTTGACCTCGTAACTACAATCTGAGTGACTTAATATAATCAGCAATATCATCACCTTGATGTGAAAAACAACAGTCCAAAAGTGTCAAAGAAACATAGAGTGTGGTGGTGTATGCCTTTAATCTCAACACTTGGGAGGTAGAGGCAAGCAGATGTCTTTGAATTTAAGGCCAGCCTGGTCTATACAGTAAGTTCAAGGCCAGCCACGTCAGCACAATGAGATACTATCTCAAAAACAAAATGAAAAAACAGAAAAAGGAAGGAAGGAAGGAAGGAAGGAAGGAAGGAAGGAAGGAAGGAAGGAAGGAAAGAAGGAAGGAAGGAAGGAAGGAAGGAAGGAGGAAGAAAGAAATAAACCATAAAAGCGGATACAGTAAACCATGTGTGGTGGTGCATGCCTTTAATTCCAGCACCTGGGAGGCAGAGGCAGGTGGATCTCTGTGAGTTTGAGGCCAATCTGGTCTACAAATCTAGTTTCAAGACAGCCAAGGCTGTTACACAGAGAAACTCTGTCTCGAAAAAACAAAAAAACCAAAACCAAACCAAACAAAAAGCTGGTGCAGTAGCAACACCTGTAATTCCAGCTCTCAGGAGGCTAAGGCAGGAGAACTGACAAGGTTGGAGGCCAGTCTGAGCTCCAGTGAACTCTAGATCAACTTGGGCCACAAAGTGAGACTCTGTCACCAACAAACAAACCTTGCATTGAAGTTTACAATAACACTGGCTGTATCGTGGTGGTGAATGCTGTAACAGCCTCTACCCAAAGGCTAAGTCGGGATCACAAGTTCAAAGCCAGATTTGGCAGCATCGTAAGTCCTGTGTCAAGTTAAAAGATAAGATAAAAACAAAAAAACAAGTGCAGATACACTTTCCTTCCTGCAAAGAACTCTACCCTGTGGAGCTTGCATTGCGTTTTGTGATGATAACATTTGCTAGCTCGAGGGAGCAGCTGCGAGAAGGGAATCCTTTGGATTAGCAAAGCGTCTTTTCACAAAGCCAGTAATTCCTTCTGCTGTTCATGAATCGGTTGTACTCAAACCGCAGCGTGTATCTGCCCTGAAAACTCCTCTTATCCCAAGCTCAGCTCCATGTCTGAGCTACCAGGGAAGCAGTTAGGAAAGAAAGCATCAGAGTTAGGAAAATCCCAGAGACGATCAACCTGTTTCCTTCCCTGATTCTCCTGTCTCCATCTACGTTCCTCATTACCAGGACACAGCCCCAAGCACAAACTTGGCAGAGATTTTACTGGAGAAAACCAACCGCTGGCGAGGTACGTGAGGAAGTCTGTCCTGGTGCAGAGGAGGTGGTATCGGCACCAGGGATGTAGCCCAGTGACAGAGCACCTGCCTAGGATGCACAGTGCCATGGATTTGATCTCCAACACTACAAGAAAAAAAGAACAGATGAAACAAAACAGAACTAGTTACTATTTCTGATACACTCCAACAAAAAGGCAACATTAAACATGGGAGGAAGAATCCGAGGTAGGCTCATAAAAGGTGGAAAATAAATGACAAATCAATCAAGAAATTAAACTCTTTCATTGATGAACACATTGGTTGTGGAGCTGGCTGGTTTGGTGAGTTATCTGTTCATTTTTTGTTTGTTAAGATGGCAGCTTTAAAGGCCCAGGATTAGCTTCAAGGGGGAAACATGGTAGGCCACATTCAGGAGTAAGGGACACCTAGTTTCTCACTCTTTCCCAAAACCACTGTGAGGAATCCCATGAGCTTTAAAAGGAAGGCTAAGGTTATACTAGAATTTTCTCGAAGAGTTATGATTAATAAAGCAATCCCTGTTCTTTATAGAGAATCTGACAAGGAATGCATTCAGAAATAGGAACTAACATTGCCCCAACCACAGAGGGTACACAGAAGTATTCCCTCCTCTCCAAAGTGGTGCAGAAGAGAACCTATTCTGGGGCAGAACACTTCACTTCTGGTTCAAGAAAGCCAGGGCACTCTACTCTAGTTCCTGCAATCCATGTAGAAGATGACTAAAGCCAGCACAGGGACCTGGAAAATAACAACTCCGCGTTCCCAGGGTCCCTTCCTACAGAGTAACTGTGTCTTCCCCTGGGGAGCTGCAGCCAGGCTCAGACTTCTCAATGAGAGACACCCTGTCCAGGTGAGGGTGGAGTACTCCATACTAACAAATGGGGAAGCATCACCCTGGGGCACTCGCAGCTCCTAAATCGAGTTCTCATTCAGGGGAAAAAAAAAAAATAAACTGAGAGGAATTTTCCACTGCCCCATTAATCAAGAGAGCCGCAGGCACGGAGCAGGAAACTCCATGACCCGCATTCCAGGTCTTCCGACCCATCCAGCCCACTTCATTACCACTTGCCTGGTAGAATCACCCAGTACTGGGTCAACCTTCATGGTTGTTCTGATGTATAACAGCTTCGACATTCTTCAAACCTAACCCATCAACTGGATCTCAGGCTGGGTGGCCTACCTGCGTAATGTTTCAGTAGAAGAAACAACCAGAACATTAAAGGTAGGGACTTCTGTCCAAACCCCTTTCCCATCATTTCCTGGGATGGACAGACACTCCTGAGACACCACTCTTTGATGAAACATGTTTCTGCCTCTGTGTTTCTCTTATGGAACAGCCCTGAACAGGGGGTAAGAGGTCACTCCACCACACAAATAATTTAACCTCTTTATAGGCTGTCTATAATGAAAATATTTTCCCCGTAAAGTTGTTATGAAGATTAAATGAGATAAAATGTTTGCAGAACTTGGCACATTCACAGTGAATGTGGTCATTCAAGTCTAGCATTTCATTCATTCAACAATTATTTTTCTTTCTTTCTTTCTTTTGAGCTTGGGTCTCCTATGTAGCCCAGGCTAGCCTTGAACCCTCTTTGTAGCCAAGGAGGAGTAGCCAAGGCCTGTGCCACCAAACCTTCAGTGCTAGTGATCAATTTCAGGGCCTCATGCAGGATAGACAAACATTCTGCCATAGAGCTCCATCCACAGCCTAAGTCAACAGTTGTATTGATGACCACCATGCTCCCTGGGACATACGGTTTCTACCTTCAAGGTCATCTATGGGGAGAAACAAATCCTAAAAACAATGATTATGTTGTGAGGTGTACATGACAATCACCCCTTTGTAAACTATCTTTGAATCTTCCCAGTAATGTGACTTGGTAAACATTGGTGTGTCCAGTTCATAGTTGACGCCTCTAAGTTCTAGAGGTCACCTTTTAGACTTCAATTTGGATCTTTTGCGCCCAATCACAGCGATGTCTTGGGTTTTTTTCTGTTTTATTGAGACAGGGTCGTACTAGATAGCCCAGGCTAGCCTCAAACTTTTGCTGTTATTATTTTAAGACAGGATCTCAAATAGCCTAAGCTGATCTCAAACACCTATGGAGCTAAGGCTGCCCTCCAACTTCTGATCTTGTTGCCTCAGACTCTCCAGTACTGGGATTACAGGCATGTGTGACCAAGCTCTTCATTCAGATTTGCCAGCCCCTCCCCTTTCTGTCTTAGTGCCCCCCCCCAAAGTACCCACCAAACCTTCTCCTGGCTTCCCTGTTGTGACTCCCACCATCTGCTGCTGACCACAGCGTCAAACCTGCGCATCAATGCGTTCACCTATTATGTGCAGAATTGACTCTGCCAGGCTGATGTAAAATAGGCTCCATCACTCATGGCTCACACCGCTATTAAAGCTGCCCTTTGGCTTGTTAGCATTGCAGCTAGAATGCTGCTCCGGGCCAGATGGCCCCAGACTTTAAACTGCCTGGAGCTCATCGCTGCTATCAGCTGCCCCTTGCAGCTTGACGGTGATGATTAAATACTACTCCGGACAGGAGTCCTGAGGAAGCTGGGTGTCCTGCATGGATGAGTAGAGAGCAGCTCAAACAATGAGCTAGATATTTCTGCCTCTCAGGAGAGAGAGCTCACTCATCTTTCCAAGAAAGAGAAAAAAAAAATCAGTCTACAGGAATCTAGCAGAATAACATAAGGAGCTCTTTAGGACAATCGGGAGAAATAGCCTAGACAGTGATACCCGCTCACTGATGTGGAGGCCCAGGTTCCTGCGCTCAGGTGAAGAAATGGGAAACAAATATATTCTTTTTTTTTTTTTTAATTTTCTTTTGAGGTTATTAGGGGTTGAACCCAGGGCCTCGTGTATGTTAGACTACCACTGAGCCACCTCCCCGCCCTTTTTTGCTTTTTGTTTTGAGACATCATTTCACTGAGTTACCCAGGCTGGCTCATGATCCTCCTGCCTCGAATCTGAAGCATGCACCGCCCGGCCACACTGAAGGAATCACAGCCCTAGAACAGCTGCCTCAGCATTTCAGACTAACATATAATCTCAGTCTAACATCTTTGTTCCAGTCCCCAGACTTCCGAGCCCCAAGTCCACGAAAGCCAACCGTGCTACTTAACAAGCCTTTGGTAGGGTCTGCCCGTGTCCCATACAATTAAAAAGACGTCTCCTGCCCTGCCCTCAACCCCTCCCTGTGGACTGCTTGGCTTTTTACCTCACTGAGCATGGGGCTCCTCAAAACCTCCCTCAACTTCTCTGTCCCTCTTCCAATTTATGACTCTTCTTTCCACTTCTGTTTTCTCATGAGAAAGCTAATTCTACCTCTGTGCCCCACCCTTCTCCCCAAGCTCCCCCTCGCATCCTCAGGCTTTCTTTCTATCCAGCCCCGTCTCCCCGTCACCGTGTTATTTTGGCTTCTTTTACTTCCCTTGAGTGTCTATTCAGTTGAGTCTCTTCTGGAATAAGGACTCTTACTGTGGTTGTCTTGCTCAACTTAACAGCCCTACTCTTTCATGAGTTTGCGTAGCTTGCGTTTCCCTTTCTCCAACAACCCGTGCTTCTGCCTCAGACAATACCTCAGCTACCAGGACATCTTATTCGAATCTCTTTTTCAGGTCACAGAAGTCACCCAGCTCCAAGAGTTCATATTCTCTTCTCAGTTTGTGTGTGTGTGTGTGTGTGTGTGTGTGTGAGTGAGAGAGAGAGAAAGAGAGAGAGAGAGAGAGAGAGAGAGAGAGAGAGAGAGAGAGAGAGAGATATTTCCAGTGTCTTTAAGTGCTCTCTGCCTTTTTTTTTGGGGGGGGGGGTTTGTTCGAGACAGGGTTTCTCTGTGTAGCTTTCCTCCTTTCCTGGAACTCACTTGGTAGCCCTGGCTGGCCTCGAACTCACATAGATCTGCCTGGCTCTGCCTCCGTGTGCTGGGATTAAAGGTGTGCACCACCACCGCCTAGCATCTGCCTTATTTTTTAATAATTTTTAAGAATTTCATACATGTATACACTGTACTTTGATCATATTCATCCCTCACTCCTCACCATAACTTCTCCTATCCCTTTACACACTCCCAAATTTGTGTCCTCAGGTTTTGTTTATTTGTTTGTTTGTTTCTTTTTTTTTTCTTTTTCTTATAACCCACTGATTTCAATTGGTGCTGCCCAAATATTCCTGGGTGTGGGGCCATCCACCAGAGCATATAACCTACCCAGGACCCCGTCTGTAAAAACTGACTCTCTCCTTTAGACGCTACCGACTGCCACCAGCTCCTCGGCCCAGCGAACCCTTCTCCCTTCTACGCTGAAATATGGAGTAGCTTGATCCAGCTTCTGTTTTGAGACCTAGTCTCTCACTGAAACTAGCAGTCACTGGTTTGGCTAGGCTGACTGGTCCATAAGTTCTTGGGCTATGCTTGTCTCTGCAACCCCAGCGCCGAGGTCACTCTTGCCCCCGCTATTTACATAGGCGCTAAAGATCTGAACTCAGGTTCTCATATTTGTGCAGCAGGCACTTTACTGTCTCAACCAGTGGGGTCATGACCCCTTTGAGACTCAAATGACCCTTTCACGGGGGTCAAATATCAGGTCAGATATCCTGCATATCAGATATTTACATCACAATTCGTAACAGTAGCAAAATTACAGTTTTGAAGTAGCAACAAAAATAGTTTTATGGCGGGGGGGGGGGGGGGGGGGGTCACTGCAACATGAAGAACTGTATTAAGGGGTCGCAGCATTAGGAAAGTTGGGAACCACTGCTCTAACCCATGTCCCCAGTGCCCACTTCTCATTGTTGACATGATTGTGAGGAGTCTGCAAAGACAACCCCGCCAGCTTGTATCACTTAACTCCTGTCATTGTCTGCTGGGCACTGTGATTGGGACAATCCACCAACAACCCAGGATAATAAACCTAGGTTTATTATCTTCTCTCCAAACGCTGCCCCCTGTCACTTCCCATGCCTTTCCAAGAGGCATTTGGGAAAACAGAGCAACCAGAAAGTTTAAGTCATGTTCGGTGCCACCTGTTACTTGCTTGGTTCTAGCGTAACCCCTTTCACTTGCCTAGTTTCTAGATTTTGTGGGGGTTTTTTTTCTTCCAAAGATCTCTCTCGCCATCTCTCCAAGTCAGTACTTTCTTTAGGTGCCTTCTGTCACCTCCTGCCTGCACTCCTGCAGTGGCCCCTGGATAGTTCCTCTTTCTGTCCCCTGCCCTACCCCCCCCCCCAATATTCATTGTCAAACATATGGCTAGGATTCCCTTTCATTTTACCGAAGAAAATCCCAGTTGTTTAACTGCTGTTAATAATCCGGCCCCAAAGTCCCAGTCCAGCTTTTCTGTCCATGTGGTCTACACTCTATATTTTCATAACATCAGGTCAGGGGCTCCTTCATTACCACCCCCGTGCTGTGACCTTGTCCTTTGCCCTCATGCAAAGCCCTTGTTCTTCATATCACTCTCCCCAGCAAAATTCTACTGAGTGGGTAAAGGAGAGGCTCCCTGGCAGATACTTTTCCTAGGATGCAAAGGAGTGCTGGGTTTGGTTCCCAGCCGTGAAAAAGAAATTCTTGCTAAAATCCACGTCAAATGAGAGTCTTCCTGATCTTCTATGTTCTCTCTCCTCTTAACCCATCTTTGAGTTTCATCTTCATTATCACACTAGTAGTACTGTTATTTGTTTAATTGTGTGTGTGTGTGTGTGTGTGTGTGTGTGCGCGCGCGCATGCACGTTGGGCGTCAGAAGACTTGGCATCCCTGTGGAGGTCAGAGGACGATTTACAGAAGTCAGTTCTCTTCTTCGACCACGCAGGTCCTGAGAACTGAACTCTAGATGTAAGGCTTGGCAACAGGTGCCTTCATCCAATGAGCCATTTCTGGCTGCCCAGTATTGTTATTTTCACACCACTCATTTTCCCTGGTGGCTTCTAAGCCTTTCAGAGGCAAGGGCTAGGCCCCTCACTTCTGAGCACACTTCACGTAACCTGGCATATGTCTCCCACAATGCTAACTCTCAATCCACTTGTCGATTCCACAGCTAGAGAGTGCTTTGACCAGTAACTGCGTCCACGAAGTCCTTGACTTAATTTAAGCATCTGGTTACAGACATCTTTATCTTAAAGAAATATACATAGCAACAGCATTTTCTTTTCTATTTATTATTTGTATGTTTGTTTGTTGGTTTATCTATTTATTTATTTTGAGGTGAGGTACGCATACATGCTAAACATCTCCACTGTACCTCACCCTGTGTCCTCATGTCTAATCTTATATAGGTATCTCCAAGTGGCAGAGGAGAAGGTATACTTCCTACCATCTAAGAACAATCAGTGGGTCTACACTCTCCTTTGACATCTGTGCACTCTTTGTTAAGTTCCAGTAGCTCAGGGAGTTAAATGGCAGTTAGCCTTGGTGCCTAACTTTAAGAATATCTGAGTCAGCCAAGCAGTAGTGGAGCACACCTTTAATCCCAGCACTCGGGAGGCAGAGGTGAGCAGATCTCTGTGAGTTTGAGGCCAGCCTGGTCGACAGAGAGAGTTCCAGGACAGCCAGGGCTACACAGAGAAACCCTGTCTGGAAAACAAAAGCAAAAGCAAACAAAACAAAACCAAAAAGAGTCTCTGAGTCTCTGCAGCCACTGGGCCCTGGTGAAGAGGCACCTGTGTGGCATTTGCTGCAGTTATAAATCAGCTGGAGCTAAAAGTCAGTCCAATAGGAGAACAAGGGAAGCAGTCAGACCTGTTCATCTTAATGCATCTGAATCACTTCTTGCTCAGTGTTGGAAGATTTATGTATCTTTCCTCTCACCACACAGGGCCCGGCACAGTGACTGCGGAGCACATGGTGGGCATTTACCCTTCCCTCTTAGGATACAACTGAATGATTTTATATACCCAGCTGTAATACATAATCACATGTTCGCCTAGCTCACATGGAATACATCTTGGGGTGGGGGTGGGGGTGTGCTTTTTCATCTTCTGTAGGATTCTGAGTCTTCCCCTTAGTCCAGGTCCCAAAGGGTCATGCTCCATAGAAAGCACGAGGCCAGAGCTCCGCAATCAGAAACCTATGTGCAGAGAGTACCGCGCATCCCCTCTGCCAGCCTTAGTGACTGAGAACACAGCTTAGTCTTTATCAAGGCTGGCCCCACCCCACACACCAGAGACTCAGCGTGGGTCTCACTGCCCTCTTTGCCCAGTGACTTCAGCCCTAGTTAAACAGCAGGCAATCTAGAAAGGTGTTCTCTTTCTTATTCAAATATTGTACTTTGAGAATTTTGCTTTTTATTTATTTTTATTTATTAATCTTTTTTGTTTTATCACTATGTGTTTTATTTTGTTTTGTATTTTTGTGATACTCTGTAGCCCAGGTTTGCCTTCACTGTGTAGACTAGGCTTGTCTCAAACTTTCAAGAATCTTCCTGCCTCAGCCTCCTAAATGTTCAGATTCTAAGTGTGAGCTAACATACCCTCCTACTTTATATTTTGTTTGTTTGCTTTGAAACAGGGTTGTATATAGCCTGGCTGGCCTTAAATTTTCTTCATAGCCAAAGATGGACCTTGAACACCTGCTCTTCCTGCCTCTACTCCTCAGTGCTAGAATTACAGACTTTCAGCACCATGCTCAGTTTATGTAGTGCTGTGGAATCAAACCCAGAAGTTTTGCACTCAGTGAACTGTGTTACACCCCTAGCTTTAAAAAAAAAAAATCTATTTGAGATAGGATCTTGCTATATAGCCCTGGCTGGCCTCAAATTGGTGAGCCTCCTGCCTCAGCTTCTCAAATGTTAAAATTACAGACATGCACCACTACTTTAATACCTGCTCTGATGGAAGAGAAAAAACTCCTGATATTGCATGATAATAACTGAACCTCACCTCATTTGTGAGAGGACTTGGCATGTTGTAAATGTCAGAATGAATGTACAAGTGTGGGACCGTGGGCACACCAGTTGAGAAAGATGTAGACACCCACACTCTCAGGTGTAGACACCCATTTTTCTGACCATCCTCCATTAGATTAGACTCATCTGTTACTGGAGGTGACACCCTGATTTTGTTATGTTTGGGTTTTCCTTTTCTGGGGGACCCCCTGAACATACCTGGGGCTTGTATCCAGGTTCAGGTCCATCCTGAAAACATTTGCCCTGGACGTCAAGAATGCCTTTGGACCCCAGGCCAAAGATCACATTGTGTTATAACATTCTTCAATGCTGTCCAACTCTTTGACCTCATCCTGGGCTAGACACAACCCTTGGGGGAAAAAAATAAGCCACAGTGGAGCTGACAACACTTTCTAATCATTCCACCCTTCACCAAAGGACCTGGAAGCCATAAATCTGATGATATCTGTGGCCTTGAAATGAGGAAACTGGGCCCAGAGGAGAGGGAGCCCCTTGCCTGCTGTCACGTGACAGGTGAAAGCTAAGACAAAGACTTAGGCTCCCTAGCACACTGCATGTTTTCATCACATCTGTCAGAGACCTAGTGATTTCAAGAGGAAGAAATGAGAAACTGAAGGACCAAATCCAAGCCCTTGGCAGATATCCATGTCTTATTAAATTGGTGTTTTCCTTCTTGCCTTTTTATAGCACCGATGAAGAAAGGTACAAAAGAAAATCTGGCTTGTGTTCCCCGTCACTCTATCAGTTCTTAGAAATGCCGGTAATCCTGCCACTGGGGAGGCAGAAGCAGGAGGGTCTCAAGTTCAAGGTCAGCTTAATTTACGTAGGAAGTTCCAGACCAGTCAGGGCCACATAACAAGATGCCATATTTAAAAAACAACAACAACAAAGAAATATCACACACACACACACACACACACACACACACACACACACTGAAACATAAGAACTTTAGGCGATTAAAAATTCATTTCAGTGTGAGAAGAAGTACCTGTGGAGTGGATAACCTCAAACGGGACGTCTACATCACACCCTCTCCCTAAGGCTCATGCTTCATCACAGAAAATGGGGCAGAAAGATTGCAAGAACCAGAGGCTGGAGGAACCAGAGTGAAGTGGTGTCTTGGGGACATGACAGGATCATTGCACTCACGACCTCACAGCAGCTGTGGTTGATTGCAGAAGATCTGCACAAGATGGAGCCAGTCAGCATCCTAGCCTGGAGTAAGAAGGGGGGTTCATGGATAGTTGAGGCCTCTTGAGGAGAGAATCAGTTTTCTTGAAGGGTATGGATCCAAGTAGATCTATCACACTCCAGTGCATGGCTCCACATACAAAAGCAGATCAACAGCACAAGTTGCAGTTGATGGGCTACTAAATTATTTTTAATGACATGACATTGCAGGGATTTCAGTTCTGGGAATTGAACACAAGATCTCATACTTGCAAGGCAAGCACTCAGCCAACATCATCCAACCCTTGAACGGACAGAACTAAAGACATTGTTGTAAACATAGTTCGGAGGACCCTGTCAAAAGCATTTTACTTGATCCTCTCTATATATATACTACTGCCTCACTTCAGATGAAACAATGAAGCCTGGCCAGGTAAAGTTATTCATTGGTCACTGATGGAGCTAGCATTTACAAGCAGGCCTCCTGATTCAAAGTATACACTCATTTCAACTCTGCTGCAGCCAGAGGTGAAGAAGCAGACGAGTGAGTGATTGCTCCAGAGCCATCCCTGACCTTGGCAGCCCAGTTTTCAGATCCAGGAGATCTACCTGGGCCTCCCTCATTTTCCATTTGATAGAGATCTCTGGAAAGTGTTCCCCCATTGCCTGTCACCATCTCCCTCAAACCCATGATTTAAAAAAAGAAGAAGAAAAAGGAAAATTAAGAGCTAGAAGTGGGCATGTACATCTGTAATCCCAGCACCTGGGACACGGAAGAAGGCTGATGAGGTAGTCACCAGCTACATAAGCTGAGGCCAACCTGAGCTACATGAGCCCTCATCTCAAAAACCCAAAATGAAAAAGCAAGAAAAAGGAAAGCTGGCCACACACATGCTGGGCCCTCCCCACCAACTTCAACATCTTTTCCCAAGTCAACGGCATCTATGATCTGGGTCCACAAGCGTCCGTTTCAAACACCAGCACAAACAGGTTCTAAGCGGGCACAGCAAGCTTCGTTTAGAAACCAAACACACCCAGCAGTGAAGTTTATAAATATGAAAAGCCTTAAGGTGAAAACAGCCTTCTAAAATCCTGTCTACCTGTTAACTCTTTCCAACCCTCCACCGACCCCCTGGTAAAAAAGGAAACCCCTCACCTCCACCCCCTTACACCCCTACTCCCCACCCCACCTTCAGAGGCCAGAGAAAGCAACACTTGGTCCCCAACAAAAGACAAACAAACCCTTGCTTCCTTTTCAGCTCCATATGTATAGTTTAGTTTCAACAGGTCCAAATGATATTAATTAGCAGTAGCCAGTCTCTCTCAGATCTGGGATGAAAGGCAAGAGGCCACAAAGAGTGTACCACTATTAATATTATTATTATTATTATAATTATATTTTATGGCTGTTCTCCTAACCTCTACTGCTCAACCCTGGTTAATTTCTTCATTATGAGAAGAGGGTACTTTTATTGGATGGAGTGTTTGGTGATTAGTTTGCTTGAGTTTTACCAGCCTAGATGTAATTAAGGACAGCAAGGCCCCATGTGGCGTCTGGAGTTCCGTTACATCCCAAGTGCGAGGCAAGCAAGCAATGGGAAGGGAAGGGACCATTCTCTGGAGGCTGTCCAGGAGGCAAACGAGTCCTCCTTCGATCCTGGAAGGGAATCAATCTTCTTTGTTTCTTTACCCCTCTTTTCAGAGCTCAGGATTGAAGTCCAGGACCTTGTTCATGCTAGGCAAGTGCTGTATCACTGATCTATGTCTACCCTGCCACCCCCTTCCACTACTTCTACTTTGAGACAGAATCTTGATGAGTTACCCAGGCTGGCCCTGAATATACTCTATATCCCAAATGGCCTTGAATTGTGACCCTTCTGCTGCTTCAGCCTCCCAAATAGTAGAAGTGACAGAATTGTATCAGCCCCTTCAGATCTCTCTCTCTCTCTCTCTCTCTCTCTCTCTCTCTCTCTCTCTCTCTCTCTCACACACACACACACACACACACACACACACACACACACACACACACACACACAGAGGATCTTGCTGGGTAACCCTGGTTGGCCTAGAATTCAAATTCACTATATAAAGCTTGGCCTCAAACTCACAGAGGTCTACCTGCCTCTACCTCCCAAGTACTGGAATGACAGCTATGCGTTGCCATTCCCCACGCAGAAAGGGATTTTTAAAGCCAGACTTTCCATGTGGGAGATTATCTTGACTCCCGAAAATTGCTGATGATCACTAAGCGATCAAGTCTAAACATAACTCACCTTTGCCATGAACACTCCCTAAGGGACACACGGCCCTGCGTACTGCGCTTAGTTATCAACCCAGCCTTGACCTTTGCCTGCTGTGAGATGTCAGGCAAGTAACTTAACCTTTGGGGGGAGGAGGGTTAAATGGTGATGTTACCTTATGAGGGAGAAACTGCTCAACTGTCACTCAGCAGAAAGCCATCGGGAAAGCGCCTAAGGAAAAGAACCTGGAAAGCCAGGGATATAGGGTTCAGAGTCTGTCCTCTTGCTTCTTGGCTTTTTTTTTTTTTTTTTTTTTTCCAAGACAGAGTTTCTCTATGTAGTTTGGTGCCTGTCCTGAATCTCACTCTGTAGACCAGGCTGGTCTCAAACTCACAGAGATCTGCCTGGCTCTGCCTCGAGAATGCTGGGATTAAAGGTGTGTGCCACCACCACCTGGCTTGGCTTTGGCTTTTTAAAACAGAATCTCACTATGTATCCCAGGCTTGTCCTGAAGTCATGGTCCTGCCTCAGCCTCCCTTGAGCTGGGATTATGGGTGTGCACAACCATGCCCAACGTGGTCTCTGTTTTTCACTGAGGGGCAGCTTCTTGTAGCACAGAGTAGACGGTAGCCACACAGCTCTGAGGATGATGCTGGAGATGGCTTAGCTTCTCTAAGTCTCCCTGTGCCCCTGGGTAAATCTTGGGTGAAATCAGTGCTTCACAAGACACTCTGGAGGGTGAAGTGAGATACTGTGTCTGTGTAAAGCACACACTAACATTCAGGATGTCCACAAGTCTAGCACAGAGATGGGTCCACAAATGGCTTATTAATAGTAATTTCCTGCTACTGTAAAGTACTGTCTGTTTCCAGACCCCTGGTCACCCCACACACAACTGGTCAAATTATTATTCAACATACTTCTCTGTGCCAACACACACCTGTAATCTCAGCATTTAGGAAGCTGGGACAGGAGGATCATGAATTAGTGGTCAGTGTGTGCTCCATAGCAAGACTCTGTCTCAAAATGTGAGGTAGTAAGATGGCTCAGCAGTGTTTGCCACCAACCTTGATGACATTAGTCAAATGTCCAAACCCACGTAGAGAAAGAAGAGAACCCGTTCCTGCAAATTGGCTGACACATTTGTGGCATGGCACACATAAACACACACACACACACACACACACACACACACACACACACACACTAAAATGTCATATTTTGTGTGTGTGCTATACATTTGAGGGCAATTGGTTTTGATTTTTCAAGATAGGGTTTCTCCTTGTAGCTCTGGCTGTTCTACAACTCACTTTGTAGACCAGACTGGCCTAGAACTCACAGAGATCATCCTGCCTCTGCCTCCTGGGATTAAAGATGTATGCTACCACTGCCCAGCTACATATGCATATATATGTATACATATTATATTTTGGCTGGAAATACAAACCAGTGGTATAGTGTTTGCCTCAGATGTTATCCCCAGTACCTCAAGAACCAACCAAAACCAAAACCAAAACAAAAACAAAAACCAAAACCCTGGGACCTAGAATTCACAGAAAACTCGCTTATCTTAGTTTACCTGTGAAAAGCACTCCGTTGTGCAAATCCCAACACAGAGCGATGACATGACGCCTTTAAATGCCATCGGTACTTCAGCTCAGGAGTGCGTCGCCTTGGACTTACTAACGTGGAGTCAGGTGCAGAGAGAGAAGGAACAGATAGCATCAGCCCACAGCACATGGCTCTACTGGCATCGAATGAGGAGAGACCAGAGGCTCCGCATCACTGACAGCTGCCGGAACAGAGCAGTTGGGGGCCGAAGAAGACAGAAAGGAGTCCAAGGCAAGCCTCATACTTACTTCTCCATAACCCTCCTCCTGGCATACCGTGTATATGTGTGTGTGTGTGTGTGTGTGTGTGTCTGTCTGTCTGTCTGTCTGTCTGTCTGTCTATCTGTCTCTGTCCCTGTCTTTCTGTGTGTGTGTCTGTCTATCTGTCTGTCTGTCTGTCTCTGTCCCTGTCTTTCTGTGTGTGTGTGTGTGTGTGTGTGTGTGTGTGTGTGTGTGTGTGTATTTATAGTGTATGTATATGAGGAATGAAGGGTATATATGTATGTTGTGCACATTCTTGTGTGGGAATACAAGTATACAAATGCCACAGCACTCACATAGACTTCAAAGAACAACCTCCAGTCTGGCCTTTAACTCCCATCATGTTTGAGACAGGGACTTTTTGTTGTTCACCAGTGCGAATGCCAAGCTACCTGGCCAGCACGCTTCCATCATTTCTCCTGACTCTGCCTTTTATGTGGGGATAGAGCTCAGTGACAAAGGACTTGCTTAGAATGGGCAAGGAGAATCTTCAGTTCAAGGCCAGCCTGAGATAAATCATGAAACTCTGTTAAGCATTTGCTATAAGAGTGCTGGGATGGGATTCAGAGCATGCTGTGGCACCCAGCTTTAGGGGGTTTTAGGAGTTCAAACTCGGGTTCTCACGCTGCATAGAAAGTATTTTTACCTACTGAGCTCTTCCTCTAACCCAAACACATGCTCTTAAGATCACCATTCCAGACCAGAAATACTGCTACAACCTATCAACCTGCAAAAACAAAAAACAAAAAACAACCAGATTTCTTAAAGTGAAGATTTATAATTCACTTCACTCAGTGTGGGCAATCCTCTTTCTTTCTTCTTTCTTTTCTCCTCCCTCCCTCCCTTCCTTCCTTCCTTGACAAGGTCTTTCTTGTGTAGCACAGGCTGGCCTTAAATGTCCTATGTAGCCAAGGATAACCTCGAACCTCTGGTTCCCTTGCTCCCACCTCCCAACTCCCAAGTGTTGAGATTGTAGGTGCATGTCAGTCATGCCTGGTTTCTGCAGTGCTGGGTGAACCCAAGGCTTCAGGCATGCTAGACAAGCACTCTACCCACTGAACCCCAGCCCCATGGCAGGCAGCCTGTTTGCATGGTGCCATGAGAAATGGTGGGGATTTCTGCACAGTGGCAAAGAAACTCAATTATCCATGGGAACTACTCTCCAATGTGGAGAAAGATTGTTTCCCCTCTAGTTCAAATAGCTTCCGATGGGCTATGACTAGCTGCCTTCTGTTCTCATTCCCTAAGACTCCTCTAAGTACCATTTAGAGGTACCAGCCAATCATTTGACCACATAATGCCACGCCTATGCTACAGTGACAGGCAGGGTGGTATCCGCCATGACGCTGGAGCCACAGCAATCAAAGGACAAAAAGGTTGTGCTAGAAGGGTCCACGGGGCTTCTGTACTAGACATTCCATATTCTGTGGACAGTTTGATCCTTTAAGCTCTGAAAACACCCAGAGGGCAAACTGTCAGCACTCTGAGCAAAAATTTTGCCCTCAACAAAATGACCTTTAAGTTCCTAACCGGTTTCATATTTTTTTAGGTCTCTGTATACATATTCCTCTTTGGTCATCCCCTGACATCTTAAATGCATTTATTTGCTGGTAGGACTTGCCCTCTCTGGCCAAGAGCCACTGATTAACATCTAGTCTGCAAACCATGTAGAAACATAATCCTTAACAAAATGGGACAAGTTTCCAGCAAGCCAACACATTGTATTGATTTGCAAGCTTCAGTCCGACTCGGGCATCCATTCTTGCCAAGTTATGGCTGCCTGCCCCCAGTGAAAATTCATGTTGGCCATTCAAAATCTGGGGTCACATTAGAATTCTCCTCTTTTTTTTTTTTTTTTTTTTTTTACAGGGGCACGGTATATGGGTATGGAGCGTGTGTGTGTGCCCGAGCACACATGTGCACCCATGTGCAAATGGAGGCCAGAGGCTAACATCTGGGTGTCTTCCTAAATCACTTTCCACCTTAGTTTTTGAGACAAATATCTCTCACTGAATCTGGAACTTATCTATTTGACGAGACTGGCTGGCCAGCAAGCCTCAGGGATCCTCCCGTCTCAGCCTCCCTTGTACTGGAATTACAAATATGTGCCACTATGCCTGGCTTCTTAACATTGTAGCTGGAGATCCCAACTCAGGCCAAACTGCGCCATCTCTCTAACCCTGTTACACTTCCCCTCCCGTGTTTTTTTGTTTTGTTTTGTTTTGTTGGCTTTTTTAGTTCATACCCTCAATACATGTTAAACTCAATGGCTGAGGTGGGGGTGTAGTTCACTTGGTAGAGAGCCTGCCAGCATGCAGGAAACCCTGGGCCCAAACCCTAGAACCACATAAATAAACTAGTCATGATGGCCTGTGCCCACAGTCCTAGCACTTAGGAGGCGAAGGCAGGAGGACCAGAAATTCAAGATCAACAGCTGCATGATAGGTTTGAGAGTAACATGGCCTACATGAGCTCCTGTCCAAAACAAAAACAACGAAAAGTCAACGGCTGGTGGGGCAAGCATGGTTCCCTCACAGGGGCAGCACTCGGCTCCTTCTGAGCCGAGGAAGCAAGGCTACAAGTTCCCTTAGAGATCTGTCTAGATCCTGGCGTCTTTCTCAGTGGTCAACCAACTCGGGGCTTCCCTTAAGGTTAAGATTCGCACCACCGTGGGCTTTTCTATTTCTCATTGTTTAGAGCTGAGGCATACCAACACTCCCACAATCTAGGGCAGGCCCCTGGGGACAGGACTTTCTGTGTCCTTGAGTAACTCAGATACATCCCCAGAGCTTCGGTTTCCCAGCCAGCAGCAGAGAGAGAAGCCAGGCCAACAGTACACCTTAGAGAGCTGGGCCGATGGAAAAAGTGGATTGATGTGCACCTCTTCTTTTCCCTACTCCCCTTTCACCTCTGCTCGGCCAGCTGGCTACGAGGGCAGGGCAGACATTCCGCCAGCGCTCTTCTATCTGGGGTAATGGAAAGCCGAGACACCTTATCCCTAAACTTCACCTTAGCCACGGCTGCTGTAGAGTTTAAAACCTCCACCCTCATCAGAGCTGCGGCTGCTTAGCAAAGCGGGCCCACACGGATGCTGTGGCCTTTAAGACCATCCTTACCTTCCATGGATACGCTTGGGAGCAGGGAAGTGGTCTAGCTCTGGAAATCCAGGATGCAAAGGACTTATCTAATCCACAAACCGCATCATCGACTTCTGACAGGACAGAGGGTATGGAGTGCCGGGTGAGGGCAGCAGCAACGTGAAGGAAGCCCCCAACCCCATCTCTTCAATCTCTCTCAGGTCTAAGTGACAACTCGGGACCCCCGATCCAATTTTAGAGGCATGGACCTTCTGCCTTCTCTATAAAGTCAGGCCAGAGCATCCAAACTTGCTCAAGCAGTGAGCCAGAGGCTCATTCACAATTTGATTTTTCCCAGGCACATACTCTTACCCAACAAGATGGGAACCACTTAAGGGAAGGCTAACACCACGTGAGCTGGATTAGATGCTTGTACTCAGTGTTCATCGTTGAAAGCTGAAGAAGAATGTCTTTCTTCTTTTCTTTCCTCCCCACCCCCGCCTTCCTTCTGCTTTTTCCCCCCCAGTGCTGGATGTGGAACCCAGGTCCTTAAAGATGGCAGATAAGTGCTCTTCCATCTGCAACCCAGAACCCTTGCCCTCACCCCCTAGCGTCTCTGAAATTCCATTTTGCAAAAACCCTTTTATTTGATGGCTTAGTCAGTAAAGCGCTTGCCACACAAGGCTGACGACCTGATTTCAATTCCCAGCAACCACCGAAAAGCTGGGCCTGGCCACAGCCTTGAAATCTCAAGGCTGAGGAGGCCGGGACAGGAAGCTTCCTGGGGCTTGCTTCACAGAAAGATCATGTCTCAAAAACTAAGAAAGTAAAGAATGATTGAAGAAGACACATAACGTGGACTCCTGCCCTCCACAAGGAGTTGCACACACATGCACACAAACACATACGCACTTTCAGTTGAGTAAAATCTTGTCATGCAAATGTCTCTATTCCACACACACACTTTTCTTTACCCCTGAGGATTGAACCCCGGGCCTCATACCAGGTAAGGAAGCTCTCTATCACTGAGCTACCCCAGCCACCAGCCACCACTGTAAGTTTTATTTTAAGACGAAGTCTCAGCAACTTGCCCAAGCTGGCCCTGAACTCTTCCCAGGAATCCTTCGGTCTCTGTTTCCCCAGCACTGAGGTTACAGAGACACAAAAACTCTGTAAACTCTCGTTTCTTGTTTTTGCCATGCCAGCTTTATATGTGGGTGCTGGAGATCTGAACTCAGAACTCAGGATTGGGAAGCAGTACTTTGTCAGCTGAGCCGTCCTCACAGCCTCGGATATCTGTGTGTCTTTTGTGCGCATGTCCATGTATGTATTTGTTGTGCAGCTACAATGAACATATGGAGGCCAAAGACAATCTCAGATGGCATTCCTCGGGCACTGTCCCCACTGTTTTTAAGTAGGGTCTATCATGGCTTAGATCTTGCCCTTAACTGGCCAGCCAGCCCCAGGGATCTACCTAGCTGTGCCCCTTCCAGAGCTGGATTACTAGCACATGCCACCACGATTGGCTGTTTTACGTGGGTTCTGGTGTTCAAACTCAGGTCTATCATGCTACGAGGCAAGCAAGCACTTTACCTACAAAGCCATCTCCCTAGTGTGGAAACCATTGTATTTGGTAGGAAATCTCAGTGTCTCCTCTGGGAAAGGGACCCATTTATGTTCAAAGAGGTAGAACTTTTAGTAAAACACAAGGAACAAGGGTTATAAGCCAGGAACTGAGCAGGCTTCAATGACTGTCCTTCTAATACCATTAACATCATCGTTGAGGACAGACTCTTGGCCCAGATGGGTCCAGTTCTGTACTCTTATACTTAACAGATGTGAGCCATTGGACAAATTATTTGCTTTTGCTGGAATGGTCTTTATCCGTAATAGAAACAAGAGTTTACAGAGTTTTTGTGGAAGAAATCAAGTGAGAAAATCCACTCAAGGAACTGAACACAGGTTGTAGGGCTTGAAATGTGCCCGGTGGAAGGTCAGCCATAATTTGCCAGTGTTGTGTGTCAACACACAGAGTGTACTGCATAGGACCAGCCTCACACCTCCTAGCCCTGTCTGTCCCTTCCATTGTCTGGTTTGAGCAATCCTAGGTCTTTTTTTTTTTTTTTTTAATATATATAATTTATCTTACATCCCAAGCACAGTTTCCCCTCCCTCCTCTCCTCCTACAACCCAAAGTCTTAAGGGATGAACTGAACAAATGATCAGTTTTCCTGTCTTTCTCACTTTTTAAATGTATTTATCTGTGTGTGTGTGTGTGTGTGTGTGTGTGTGTGTGTGTGTGTGTGTGTCGGCACACAGGTGCTCTAGTACCTGTGGGAAGGTCAGAGGACCGCGTGTGGGAGTGGACAGACATACTTGAAAGTAAATCCTATCACTTGCCTGTTGGAAATGTCCCTCCAAAGGAGGTGCAGGTGGCTTAAAAAGCTTACTCGGGGGTCTGTAGAGATAACCTAGTGATTAAGAGTGCTTGTGGCTCTGACAGAGGACCCAACTTCACTTTCCAGCACCCATACGGTAGCTCACACCCATCTGTCATTCCAGGGGATCCAACACCCTCTTCTTATCTTTAAGGGCACCAGGCATGCACATGGTGCACATACATACATGCAGACAAAATGGGCATACATATAAAACAAAACAAAACAAGCACTTACTCAGCTGCAGCAAGGGATGGAGGAGGGTGTTCCTTGTGAACAATGCTCTTGGCTGTCAGATTTAAGACAGGTCGGATTACAGGGCTTTTATTTGACAACCCTTTCCAGCTGAAATGGAGTTTTAGTGGCCCTCAAGTATCATCTGCTAGGGGGATCCCTGTGAATTCCAGGCCAGCCTGGGCTACAGAATGAGGCCCTGTCTTAAAAATAAAATGAAGCAACTGTTATACTCAAGCCCCTTCCACCCCCACCCCCACAAAATCAGGCCAACTGTCCCAAAGACTGCCTACTCACGGCCAATTCAAAAGTGAGTGTGAATACTCCTGCTACTCCTTTTGAAAGTTGTTTTATGTTCCAGGCAGTGGTATCCCAGCACTCAGGAGGCAGAGGCAGGCGGATCTCTGAGTTCTAGGCCTCCCTGGCTACAGAGTTCTAGGACAGCCAGGGCTACACAGAGAAACCCTGTCTCAAAAAACCAAACAAAAACAAAACAAAAAATATTTTAGGCTACATAGCTTAGAGGTGGGATGCTTGATTAGCATTACTTGAGTGCAATCCTCAACAACACAAAAATAAAAATAGTGTTTGGAGACAAATTTAGTTCGTCAGTATTAGCCAATTTTGTCATCGGGAAAAAAGAATGGAAAACAAAAGAGAGAAAGAAGAAAACTTTCATTTCCCATTAGTTTCTTGTGCCCACAGGGCTTCCTTCCCACCTTCACCCACCAAATAACCCAGACAAGCAGGTTCTTTGGGGCACTGTTTCTGCAGGACATCACCTTTAGACCAAGCCATGGAATCGGGTCACCTTTCAGAACCCAGCAGCTTCATGTCCTTCCTCAGCACCCTCCGCTATAAAACCCACATCCCAAAGCTGCTTCCTCATAACACAGTGTCTCTTTCAGGTGTTGACACAAGCTTTAAGCTCTTGCTAGGGACCAGGCCCCTCCCACAAGAGCAGTGAGACCAGTGTTTCCAAAGCCATGGCTTCTGCTCAGCTCCAGGCCTGTGGGTCAACAGGATGAGTTGGGTGAGGGGGCCCACTCTCCAAATCCCCTTTCCAATGCTCAGCCTGACAAACCATGCACACAGACATGACAGGGGATTGTAAAAATGCACCACAGACAATGTAGCTAATGTACCAGGGTCCCCTGCAAAGGAGCCAAGGGCCAGTCAGGAAGGGATGTGACCGAGGCACCCGGAAAGGAACTGCTTTTGTGAACATTGGTTTACTTCCTTTGTTTATCCCCCTCTCCAATGGGAAAGAGAGAGAGACAAGGAAAAAGAAAAGTTGGATGCTGGCTATACTCCGAGAATAGCCCGCAAGCCATTCAGGCAGGATTTCTTTACAGGATGCATGGGAGAATGGTGAGCCAGGCTGCCAAAATCAGCGGGGCAAGTAAGTCCCACGTATTCAGGTCCAGAGGGGCCTGGACACAGTTCAGAAAGAGCAGAGAATCCAAAGACAGAGATGCTGACTCCTGTGTTGAACTGTCAGTCAGACAGCACAAGTTAATTTATGTTTTACGATAGCGTGAGCACCACTGAGCGGGGAGCCAACTAGACTTTTCTGGAATCTTCTGGATCCTGTCACTTCCAAATTTTCAAATGCCCCTTTTAAAAATTCTAGCCTGACCTAATAAAGAATTCTCAAAATAGTAATGGTTTGAGGATGTAGCTCAGTTAGTAGAGTGTTTTCTCAGCTTGAGTGAAATACCCATCACCACATAAACCAAGTGTGGTGGTCTATGCCTGTAATGGTAGCATTTGGGAAGTGGAAGTGGGAGGATCAGAAGTTCACAGTCATCCTTGGCTACATAAGGAACTCCAGAAAAGCCTGGGCTACGTGAGACCTGGTCTCAGGAAAGAGACAGAGACAGAGAGAGACAGACAGAGAGAGAGAGAGAGAGAGAGAGAGAGAGAGAGAGAGAGAGAGAGAGAGAGAGAGAGAGAGACAGAGACAGAGAGAGAGACAGAGAGAGAGAGAGAGAAGCACTCGTGAAGAATAAGCTTTAAAAAATCGCGTGTGTGTGTGTGTGTGTGTGTGTGTGTGTGCGCGCGCGCGCGCGCGCACACTCATCTGACATACTGAAGTCAACCTCAGAACCTGCCTGTCTCCACCTCCCTAGCACTGGGATGATAAACACATGCCACCACTCCAGGCTTTGGTGAGGGAGGGTCTGGGGTTCAGACTCAGATCCTCAAGTTTGTCCAGCAGTCAGTTTACTGACTGAGCTATCTCTCCAGTTCCCTAAAAATCATCTTTAAACCTTAGAGAACAAATGTTGATCTCAGAAGACGGCCTCTGAGTATCCCAAGTTGCATTACAATCATCTGCCTGAAGGACTAACCCAGAGGCCCAGCCATGTGCTCACCACAACTTATGAAGCTCATTTTGAAGGGGAAAAACAAGGTTAATGTCACAAAGGAAGAATGGCATCACAAGGGCCTTAGTTCCTCTATTTCCTGGTCTAGTTTTCTTTTTCTTTCTTTCTTTCTTTCTTTCTTTCTTTCTTTCTTCCTTCCTTCCTTTTTTTCTTTCTTTTTTTTTTCTTCAGACTTTTGAGACAGAATCTTAAACTATTACTCAGGCTGGCCTCTAACTAAAAACAACCACAATTACGGGTGTGAGCCACCATGTCTGACTTACTTTCTCTTAAAGTCTATTTTTTTAAAGATGGTTTTAAATCTTCTTTTTAAAAAATCTGTTTACCATGTGTGAGTGTGAATGTGTACACGTGCATGCATTCGTGCGCACCCACACGGTACAGTCCACACGTGGAGATTGGAGGACCACTTACGAAGTCAGCTCTTTCCATCTGCTGTCTGGGTCCCAGGATTCAAGCTCAGGTCATCAGACTTAGCATCTTTACATGCAGAGCCATTTCATCCAAAAGATAATTTTTAAGTGAAATTCGACCTAGATCTTCAATAGGTATTTGTTGGTAAATGGCAGAGTTTTTTTGTTTTGTTTTACTTGTTTATTTTGCTCTTGTTTCACTTGGAGGACAGTCTCACTTTGTAGCCCAGGCTGCCTGAGGACTCACCAGATAGCCCAGGAAGACTTCTAACTAAAGGCAATATACCTGCCTCTGCCTCCCCAGTGCTGCGACTAGGGATGTGGACCAGCAACACCAACCTCAACATGCTTAAATCCAGTGATATTCACTCCTTGAACTCCCACAAAGATAGTTTTTCCTTTATTATGTTACCTTTGAAATGTTTTAAAGACCTAACCCAAGTCAGGCACGCTGGTTCATGCCTGGCACTCCAGCACTAGAGAGGCTGAGTCAGGAGGATTGCCCAGAGTTTGAGACCAGCCTAAACTATACAATGAGTACCAGGCCAACCCAGTCTTCAGTGAGAGACCCTGTTTAAAGACAACAAAAACAAAAACAAAAAACCCACCTAAACTGGGGCCGGAGAGATGGCTCAGCGATGAAGATTGACTGCTTTTCCAGAGGACCCGAGTTCAATTCCCAGCACCCACATGGCAGCTCATAATTGCCTGTAACTCCAGTTTCAGGGGATCTGACACCTTCCCACAGATATACATGCAGGAAAATGAGTGCACATGAGATAAAAATAAGTTAATTAAAAAAAAATAAAGCAACAACACCTAAACCAAACCACTGTCTTCCTCCCTTCTCCAAGCCCTGTATTATGTCTAAGATATTCTTCTATGGTAAAGCTGATAGTTATTTGAAAAATGATTGAAAATTTATCAGAGACACAATTCACTCAAAAACACTTCAGCAGTATCCTGGTTCTTGTCCTGTTTTTCCAGATTAAAACCTCATCAATGTTGTTCTTCTGTTCTCTCTCTCTCTCTCTCTCTCTCTCTCTCTCTCTCTCTCTCTCTCTCTCTCTCTCTCTCTCTCCAAAGAACAGAAACTACTGGAGCCATGGCAATGTGGTAGCATTCCAAAGGAAACCTGAGCCATTATCATTTAGCTATGTAGATATTGTATAACGATTTTCCATCATCTTCTAGAAACAGCCTTGAAAATTAAATCAAAATGTGCTATGATGAAATGACATAGAACCAGTAAAGTAGCTACCTTACCTAAAACAAAGCAAAACTCAGGCTTGTTAGCATTGAGGTTTTTTTTTTTTTTTCCCCTGTGTCCCCCTACCCCTTCTCTCTCCAGGAATGTTAAGAATTTGAATTCCTTGTTCTTAAGGTGAAAGGGCATTCACACAAATGGTCTTATGAAGAGAAGTTGGGAATCCTGAGATGGGGAACCAACCCGACAATAAAATTTCCCAGGTTCAATAGATGCTCTCTCCTAGGTGCTTCAAACGTGATTGGAGAACAATATTGGGGCTGTTGGTCACCCATCCGGAGCCAGCAAGGTCCCCACCTCCCTGCCGGTGCTCTTGCTCTTTTATTTCAACATCAGCTTTAGATTTAAAATATTTGCTAAGGAAGCAGAGGCGATTACTAGACTCTGTAAGTGTGCGCCTACATTCCATCAGCAGGTTTCAAAGGGGTTATTTCATGTGGAGCAGACGTTCTGGACAACCCTCCACCGTGGTGCTATTTAACAGTGGCTAGTGACATGGAAAAGGGCTGAGGAACCTCCCAGCCTTCAGTGTCAAAGAAGAATCCATCCCTAGACTGAGTCTCACCTGGAAATCTCAGCGGGGTAGTTGGCCCACTCTTCCTTTAAGATTTTTCTCCTGGAGGTGCCTAAGGAAAGCAGGCAGCTCACAGGCTGACCTCTGAAGCTGTGTTTGCCCAGGGATAGATTTCTCTAAACAGCGGAAATCATAGTTCTCCCATTCAAGGAATGGATGTTGCCCTGCTGGGATTCACACGGTCTCCTGGTGTTTGCTTTGGGATGCTTAAAAAGAAAACAACTCGGAAATCAGCCAGTGCTACCCAATTCTCTAAGAGCTTGGCCATCACTTGGATACAATGTTACTTTGTTGTTTTAAAATATGTTAACTTTATTATTATTTTTATAGTATTATTCCAACAGACTGTTTAAAGGCAGTGATCACTAATACAGAACACACAGGGGCTAACAGTCAGCCAGGTTGCTCTCAGGACACGGCCTGTCGTGGCCAGGTCACTGACATGCACGTTGGTAGCTATTACGCTGCTACCCTCATAGCTTAGGCTGCAAGAGAAGTGATGGAAAAGACAGGTACCGCTGGGCCCATGGAAGCTATTTAATAAATATCATCCAAAAAAAAAAAAAAAAAAGAAAAATAAACCCTCCAAAGTACATCCACCTTAGGTCAACTGAGAAAGCAAGCTAGTTTATTCAACCGAAAATCCAGGGAGAAGGAAAACATTAAAACCAAAAAAAAAAAAAAAAAAAAAAAAAAAGTTCTTAACGCTAGCAGTAAATAAATTTATACAACAATTCAGTCTGTATAATATGATGAAATAAATCTACATCTTTTCTTATTTTGGTGCTTCTGAATTATACATACAAACAACAATTACAGGGACTAGTTCACAGAGCTTGTAGGCCTAGACATGACATTCTTAAATCCTCACTGGCAATTGGTGAGATTTCACAGACTGCCGGATCTGAAATTTCCTTTGCAAAGGCTCACAGCCTGGAACATATGATTTGCCTACAACATTTTTTTTTTCTTGGATTTTTTTCTTTTCTTTTTTTTTTTCTTTTTCATTTCTTTTTTTTTCTTTTTTTGTTATTTTGTTTTTTTTTTTTTTAATGCATCAAACAACTAAAGGGAAACAAAACTGACAGCGTGCCCATAAATGGACATCGAGACTTAGTTTCTTCTGTATCTCTCTCCATACTTTATTTTCCCTATATTCCTTAAAATTCTTGGCGTCCTTCATGCCTTTCTTACAGCTATCCAGGTACAATAAAGTCTTCCTCAAATGTACAGTATTTCTTACAATATAAGTTATATGCAATGTTCAGCAATATTTTTTTTTTCACAGCACTAGAGACCCTGTTAAATAGGGAATATGAGTCTGAATGGCTTATTCACAAATGGGATCCGGATTCAGTGGTTGGAACACAGACACCACCGGGAGCTCCTTTGAAAAAGAAGCGAGCATTTTGCTTTCTGCCTTCAAAAACACAGATCTGTCGCTTCTGGGCTTCATGATACTGCTCCTGCAAAAACGCAAGTAGAAGGGGTCAGAGGGAGTCTTTGTGGACTCGGAAACTCCTCGTGCATCCGGAGCAGGGCTCTCCCTCTACCCCATGGCGGTGACCATGCTGGAAGGATGGTGAGGTCCAAAGGAGAGGCCAGAGGGCGGGTGCATGGGCGTCGGCGTGGTCAGCATGTGGCTGGAGTGGCTGAACGGGGAGATGTGACTCAAGGATGACATGTGTCTGGAGAGGGCAGCCGGGTTGAAGGAGCTGCTCTTGGGGAAGTCCTCCAGCGCATCATGCACCTTTTTGCACTTTTTGGATTTGCTAGACATCTTCCGGTTTCGGGTCTGGATGCCTTCCTTCTTCATAGTCAGGGGTCTGTTAATCTAAACAAAGATCAATTTTTTTTTTTTTTACTTTTTTGCTGCCTTTGAAATGGTACGGGCTTTTAGACAGTGGCATGGAAGCCTGCCACCTGTGTCAGTTGCCCCTTCCTTAGTCCCGCCTGCTCCTTCCTTTTTTTCCCCAGGGACCCAAGTGCTGCAGGTCTCAGGGTATAGGGGTTCTGACTCAGCTGCTACAACGTTCAAAGCCCAGAACCTCCAAGCCCAGTTCAACTAAAGCTCATCGACATTCAACTCGGGGAGCTGGCATGCTCAGGACCCACCTAGTATGAGTATTATGTCTGGCAACTTAAAATACAATAACCTGTCTTGCTTCCTTAAAATTTCCCTAAGGTATTTCATAGGAAGACAGGCTTTTTTGGGCACTTTCCAGGGGAGAAACAGCATCTTGTTTACTAGTTTGATGGATCTAATCTGGGACTTGCCACACAGAGCAAGGGAGAGTCAAGCCTCCATTATGGAAATCTACCTTTCTTGGAAACTAGGACTCCTGTTCCTCTCTGCAAAGGTCTGGCTGCCACTCTTCCAGCTGGTTTTTTCACAATGTGATGTGCTGGAAAAGCTTCCCCTGGAATATGTGTGTTCTGAGATTTTTTGGAGGGAGGGGTGTTCTGGGGATGGAACCCAGGGTCTCACCCTGCTAGGAGCTGCATACACAGCCCTGGAGCCTATAGGAAAGCACAGTGCTCTTCCCAAGGATAGCCCTGTGCCCACGTCACCCAATAGCAACCACAGTGATTGAAAGCTGTTGTTGCCCCTAGCCTGCCTCTGCACTTTGAACCAGACAAAAGCTAAAACCAATCAACCCAAAGTCCTTTGAGAGGAAACTCGCAGTCAAAGTTAAAAACCAAGAATGCATCAGAAAAAGATGCCAAGACCCCTAATTGGAAGATTGCTAGGCTCACAGGGCATGATGGCATACACCTAGAATGCAGGGTTGGAAGGGTTAAGAGTTCCGGGCTAGCCTGAGCTACTAGCAAGACCCCACTGAGAGAAAGAGAGAACACCAGACTTTGATACCTAAAAATCCTTTTTGGTTAAGTGATTAAGTGTCCTTTTAAAATTCATATACTTTGGGGACCCAGAATCAAGGACGGGACTTTGCAAAGCTAACAGAGGCTGCTCTTCAAGGAGAGCCAGGCAGGTCAACGTCAGCAGCACACATCTGCCACAACGAAGCAGCTGCGCAGCTAGCTGTGTTCCCAGGAATGCAACCAAGAACCTTGACGAGAGGCAGTGAGGGCCCAGTGCTGTCTGCCACGCCGAGGGTAAACAGCCCCAGCCACCAAGCCTTCTCCAAAGTGGACAAAAAAGACCGCCTTGGCTCTGGTCTTCTCTGCTCCTGAGGCTAGAAACGACAGTTAAGGAATAAAAGACCCAAATAGCCAAGCAGGATCAAGTTTCTGGCTGCAGTAAGAACATGGTTTCCTGGTGCTGGCAGAGGTCACCTGAGAGGGATCCAGAGCCCCACACTGGAGCCTCTGACCTTATTTACCCCTATGACAGGAAGATGGGGTGAGGAGAAGCAAAGGAGCCAAAGCCGGTGCCAGAAAAATGTCTCAGGGCTCCTTCAGGTTGTCAGGAAGATAAAGATGCCGCCCACAGAGATGACAGGTATCCACTCCCACGTCAGACCTTCCCTAAGATAATGTCTAGATACACCACTGTGTACACCCAGCGCTAGATGCACACAGCCAGATATCTAAATATAATATCTAGTTACACCAAGAGCGACATGACCATAGATAGCTAGTCACAACACACCTAGATACGTTGATGCAGAGATAGGCACTCATCTCAACTCCTAGATAAGAAGAGACGAGCCTGTGGCATACATGTGCAGACACAGCATGGGCAGGAGAAATTACACGCCAAGAAAATGGTCACAGATTAGTATCTTATTGTTAAACACACCTAAGTTACCTCCTTTGATGAACCCCCGTACTAAGCCAAAAGGCAGAAGAAGAAGAAGAAGAAGAAAAGAAAAGCGCACATGAGAACGAGAAAATTCTCCCCCCTCACCTTAAGCTTGTAACTGCAGCACTTGGGGGCTGAAGCAGGGGGATTGCTGGGTCCAGGAAGGAATGAGGAGTGAGCAATAGAGAAAAGGTCAATAGGTTGAGAGTATGACTCAGCACTACAGCACTCGCCTCACATGCCTAAAGCTCTGGGTCCATCCCTAGGACCACCGGGGAAGAAACCATTGTTCGAGAAAAATATGCACACATATATTTATGTGAAAACCAGCTTCATCGTACGTAGCTCATCATTACTATTTTAAAATTAGAAGAGGCTAGTTTCCCATAATTCTATAACTACATGAAGGTGGTAAAGAAATGCACTCGTGACAGCCCACAGAGATCTTGTTACCTTGAAAGGTCAGACTGTTAACTTTCCAACTCTCCTGTGCGCCTGATACCCCGACTTCCAAGGAAGATCTCTGACACCCCGAAATCAGTTCTGACGTTTACTTCATTAGTTACGTCACCCTGCATACCCTAGGGATGTGCCTTTCTGAGTCATAACTCCTTCAAGTACAACCAAAATAAAAAAGAGTCTTTACCCTATCTACATCATAGGGCTGTCTGGGGCTCACATGTCATCAAGTAGCATGGACGTTCTTAGAGAGCTGGAAATTGTAGCTCAGAAAATAACCGCATAGGCTGGGGGGTGCCTGGAAAGCTAATAATAAGTGCTAATGTTCCAGTCCTCACCATCTTAATCACAAATCTTTGAGAGCCTCTGCCCCACATTTGAAAGCAGGACTAGGTTTAATTGCTGATAAATCTGTGTGTATCATGGCCCAGGAGTGGGGGAGAACAGCAGATCCCACTTAGGAAGCCTTGGGTTTCCTTATACTGGGCAACACCGAAGGGGACTGTGTCAAAAGGTGTGAGTTTAGACTCCTATGGAATCTCAGAAACTTTCTCCCAGAGAGAGACAGACACACAGAGAAAGAGACAAAGACAGACAGAGGGACAGAAACAGAGAGAGAAACAGAGACAGAGACGGGGTGGGAGTGGGAGGGAAGGAGAGGGAGAAAAGCTTCCTTTGGATTCCCAAGTATTCCTGGGTAAAGTGAGTTACTGCCAGAACAGCCCCAAGCAAAAATGTCTGCCTCTTCCTCATTCCTCCCAAACTCTGCCAAAGGCAAAAGACACCAGGAAAGTAACATAAAGTTGAATAGAAGAGAGGCGATTTTCGGTTGGTTTTTGTTTTTTTTTTCCCTTGGGATTAACCGCACATTTGAGGCTGTCTTCTGCTACGTAGTGAGTTCAAGGCCAGCCTAAGCAATATGAGACCCTGTCTCAAAAAAAAAAAAAAAAAAAAAAAAAAAAGGCGGGGTAGATCCAGCTAGACTCTGTCGACTGGCAATTATCACTCTGCTACTGAGGTCCAGAAGGAAGAAGTCACCATTTCTTCTCCCCCAACCTCACTTCTCCCCTCAGTTGTTTACATGTGGCAGGAAGCTGGTTGGGACAAAGACATCCAGGGAACTCTTCGGGACATTTCAGTTCGTGTTTGTCCCGCGGAGGATCATTTGAAGTTCACAGCACAGGGACAGCCAGGGCTTCTTCTCATCAGTAACCAAAACTGTCCTATTTGGCTCAGAAATGGACGGCAGCACCACATATTTATCTAATGCCCTTTCTCCTGCAAGGGAGGTGCTACCTGGCCCCACCCCATGCAAGGGAGCATGGAAACAGAGCCGGTGGCTTTCTGTTTCGTTTTGTTTTTTGAAACACGGGTATCCTTATGAAGCCCTGGCTGTCCGAGAATTCACTATGTAGACCAGGCTGGCCTGGAACTCACAGCAATCTACCTGCATTTGCCTCCCAAGCACCAGAATTAAAGGCATGCACCACCTGACCTGGGTTTACTTAGAACAGATGCTTTTTCTGTTTTCCAAGAAGATGTTTTTCACCCTTAAAACCTACACAGGTCCATGATACGTATCGGGTTTCAACCTCCCATTAAAAACTGTCCAAAACATACTAAGTGGGTAGTGGGCAACATTCTCCATCTTTTTTGTTGTTGTTTTTGAGACAGGATCTTGCTATGTAGCCTAGGTTGGCCCAGTACTAGCTACTTAGGCCATGGCGGCCTCCAGCTCATGGTAGTCCTCCTGTCTCAGCCTTGTAAGTGACCAGATTATGGGTGTGTTACGAAACCTGGGGTCCTTCTCTGTCTCTAACCCCTTCCATTGCAGCAAAGATATTTTCAAAACTATGTCCGGCCACATGTGGTAACACACATCTATAATCCTAGCTCTCTGGAAGAAGCTGCAATGGGAGGACCAGGAGTGAAAGGCCAGCCCCCTCTACATCTAGAGTTCAAAGCTAGCCTGGGCTATATAAAACAGGTGTCTCAGAAAGCCAAGAGTTACAAATAAAAAACTCAGTCCTACTGTGTTGATTTCTGAACAAGTTGCTTAGCTCCAAAGAGACTGACTGAACCCCATCACAAATCCGGACCCTGGTGCCATTTCCACGGTGTGGTCCGGATGCCCACCGCCCTGGCTGGGTCCAGTCCCACTTACATTGTGGAGCTTGTAGTAGAGTCCACAGGCATTGCAGACGGGGTCCCCATTAGCATTCCTCCTCCAGAGGGTGGTGGTGGTGGTCTGACAGTTGGCACAGGATGTCCCTGCTCTCCTTGCTGCTGACTGGGGGTGGGGAGAGAGGGCAGAATAAAATCAGAACAAATAGTAAATGTGCTGGTGGAGCGACAGAAACAGGCGTGGAGGGGGGAAAAAAAAAAAGATATTGAAATCAAAACTAGCAAGTGGGCCACATAAAAGTCGTAAAGATCCCAGATCGTCCTTGAAAAGAAAGATGCAGCCAATCCAGTGTTTAGGAGTTTGAGGGGCCTCAGTAGGCAACCTGAGTGCAGAAGTAGTGAGAAGCAGGATGCCAACGCCAACCCCTGGGAACATTACCTCCTCCCTCCATCCCCACGAAGTACACCACAGAGTTCATTTTTAAGGTGACAATTTTCATTAGCCGGGCTAATTTTGGTACCAAGCTCTTAGTCCTCTCCATTCATCATTCCCAAGCCCACAGAGGTCTTTTTCAAGAAAGACTACCAAGAATATTGATCTCTACATCAGCTGCTGGCTGTCGGGGCCCACTAACAGCAAAATGAAAGCACACCTGAGCTAGAAAAAAACCTTGCTAGACTCCCCAAATCAGGAAATGTTGAAATAGCTGGGCAGAGTGGCGGTTGTCCAGAAATCTAGAACTCTGAGGCTGGGGCAGGAGGATTGCTGCTAGCTGGGGATACACAGTGGGAAAAGAAAGCAGCTGAGAATAAGGTATGCTAACATAGATGTACGAAGATAGCCTGCTGAAGCCCGATCCTTTGTATGCTAAACTAAAAATTGAGTTTCTATATAGATGTATAAACGTAGATATTTTAAAGGCTACAAAACACGAAAAACTCAGGGTGCCATAATTTAGGAACAGGGCATCCTAAGTCAACAAGACCCTGCAGCCATCCCACACAGCTGACACTTTCGGACTTGGCTGGCTACTTGCTACGCCCAGGGCAGCTACCCTCGACAGCTTTAGGTAGGTAGCCATCATGTAAGGAGACAATCCAAAAAAAAAAAAAGATACTTTGAATATTTCGTAGGAATCCTGGACACCACCTGTCCACCTGGCTCGAGTCTCCCCCCACCTATGTGAAGTTCAGGTTTCCCTAGGAGTCACAGGCCAAACGTCAGCCGCATCTTGAATTTTACGTCGTTGGTGATGGAGGCTTGTGGCTCACTTACAACTGTAATTCCTGCCCTTGAAAACGTGCAAGATTGCCACCACCTTGAGGATAGCCTGGGCTACACAAGAGGTTCCAGGAGAGTGTGGGCTACAAAGAGAAAGCCTGTCTCAAACATTAAATTTAAATGTCCTTAGCTCTGCTTTCATTCTCTTTAACAGGGAGAGATCTCTTTTACTTTTTGCATATTTGAATTTATCAGGCAACTTTTTTTATGCACATTTTTTTTTTAATTTAAAGTCAAAACTATAGAAAGAAAATGGAACTGTGGGCCATCAAGATAGCTTGCCGATAAAGATACTCACAACCAAGGCTGACTGGATCCCTAGAACCCATGTGGTGGAAGGAAAGAACCAACTCCTACAAGTTGCACTTTGATCTACACACACACACACACACACACACACACACACACACACACACACACTAAAAAGAAAATGGAGCTGTCTTTTCTAAAACACTCCTCCTCCCCTTGAAAAGAAAATGTTAACTCAAAAAAAGAGTCTGGATCCTGAGTTCAAAATTAATAGTAAAGAATAGAAAATAAAAAGCATTCAGTAACATCAAGAAACTCTGGTGTGGAAGCTGGAGACTCAGCTCAGTGGAAGGGCTATTTAACATAGCAAAAGGCCGGGTCGGACCCCTAGGGCTTCCCCCCAAAGACAAGGAAAGCAGGAAAGAAGGAGGAAGCAGGGGGAAAGAGAGGGAGAGAGGAAGAATGAAAGGGAAGGAAAGAAGGCAGAAGGAAGGAAAATAGACTGGTATGATGTGAAGAACATGAAACTAAAAACTACAGAACCCCAGCTTTATTCTCTATCGATACTGTATCAAGCGCAACAGTCAAGCTGAGTTCGGAAGCGCAATGGTAATTTTGATGGAGTTCAGCAGACAGATTCCTTCCTTTTAAAGCCCTAGGTTGTCCGCAGATCTGCTCCCGTGGGCTTTAAATAGTGGAGCTCAGACTTTTAGGGATTGCAAGGAAGTGAAATTAAAAACAGCCCATGTCTATCACCATGGAGAAGGTACTGCTTTCATGCTGTCCATTCTGAAAATAAGTCACTGCAGCAGGAGAGTGTTGGTGCTGATTCTGGAGCCTTTGGCCATCTGCCTTTGTGAAATGTGATCATTTAATACTTAAATAACGATTTCCCCTCATGTGCTCTCTGAAAGAAAGTCCTACTGAAAAGCAGCGCCTAATGATTTGTGACAATTATGTTACATGTGATTATTGTCACCATTCTATGGTATTTCAGGAGAAATATTCAGATCAAGCCCAACAGTGTCCACTCAGGCAACCAGCTTTCTCAGTTCAATAATTTTGAATGTATAATGTAAATATAAAGCCAATTAATACAATGAGTGCACTAAAGAAAGAATTCAGTACATACATAAATAATCCTTTGCAGTAGATTGTAAAGATCATAAATACATATGTGTGCCAGGATATGTCTCTGGCAAGACAGAGTTTATGTAAACCTACAGAGTTGCCCAGAACCACACTGCTGGGCTCAGTGGCCTGGGCATCAATAAGCCCTTTGATAAGGCAAGCTAACCCATTCTAATTGTAAGACATAAGAAAATTCTGGAATACTAGCAGGAGGAAAAGCTATAGATCTGGCCATGGGTCCTCTCTTCTATGTCAGTGTTTGATTTGTATCTCATGGAGATAGATACACGATGGGGTAAGTGGTCATCAGTGGGTCAGCAAATACATGGAAACAAAACCAGCAAGCTGTAAAGGCTGGGCAGAAACGAAAAGACAGAGAAGAGAATACAGCCCCAGTGTCCTTGGCATACATAAGTCTAGCCGGCTACACCCCAGATCGAAGGGGAGGCAAGGAAAGAAAAGAAAAGGTCTAGGTCTTTAGAAGTAGAAAGCATCTAAAGGGGGTTGGGAGACAAGCTGGTGTGATGGCTCAGAGGGTAAAGGGGCTTGCCAGCAACTCTGATGATCTGAGTTCGATCCCCGGAACTCACATGGTGAGAGCGTACTGACTCTTGCTGCAAGTTATCTGCTGATTTCCACACACACACAGCAGCACGCAGCACACACACACACACACACATAAATTAAAAGAGAAAGAGAGAGAAACTTCTACGTGTCTCTGTGTAGCATATGAATTATAATGGGATTGAAAAATATCAATGCCACCCCCCTGGTGGGGGGAGATGGTTAACACAGACAGCTTAAACTGTGACAGCCTATGAACTCTAGAATTAAAATCAATTATTACTCAGAGTTCCACAGGCTTCCTATGAAAGGCGAGGGGAGGCAAACCTATATAAAATAGTAGAGTCTTCCCCTCTGTTCTCTGAAAATGCCAGATAAATTCTCCTTTATTCACTAGAAAACTATGAGACTTTTCAGATCTTTATAATTTTTTTGTCTTTACTTTAAAATTAAAAACTGTAACTGTATCATGATATATTTCAAGAAGAAGTTTTGTTGTTGGTTTTTTTTTGTTTTTTTTTTTTGCTTTTTTTTTCACTAAGGCTGGGTTCTGAATGATTCATGGCATTCTTTTGCGGTGTGCTCACACTCATTCTGAGCTAACACCTCCAGCCATTTTTTTTTCTAGTGCTTCTTGTTCTGATCCGTCTAAACATCTTGATGTTTAAGTTGGAGAAGCTGAGTTGCTGTTTATGAGTTATCTCTAGGCCTCAGATATCCGGCAGCTTTTTCCTAGGAAGTTGCACATAAGAGAAGGGGGGAGGAAAAAACCCCTTAAACTGCATGAGAAGTGGGGGGGAGGCGGGGGGGGGTGAGACAGTTGGAGAAAAGGGCAAAGATCAGATAGAATGAAGCCTAGAGATCTAAGATTGGCAAAAAAAAAAAAAAAAAAAAAAAAAAAAAAAAAAAAATTGAAGTCATGTGTGGGTACTTCCACCCTAGAAAGTTTTCCTTTTTCTAAGGAGGAGGCAAAAGGTGTTAACTGCACTGCTGTCAGGCAGGGAAGACTAATATTGCTTTCAAGAGGGGGTAGTGGGGGTCTCGTCTGCTCAGGTTTTGCTCTGTTTTTCCCCCTTAGAATCTGCATGGAGAAATTCTTCCCTTCCACTTTAGCATCTTGATGTCGCCTCTGCAGGCCAACTACTCTTACTGTCTTATATATAATCATTGTTCAGTCCAGCTCAAGGTTTCAGAGTCAAGTTTACAAACAAACGCCTCCTCTTTACTTTCTTTATAAATGCGCACTGCTTCAAGGTTTTCTCAAGTATTCCTAATAACCGAAAGGCTCCAGAAATAAAAGAAAGTGTATATGGTGGGAGCCGGAAACTATCGCCCTATGGAGAGTTGTTATAAATGAATGAATGAATGAATAAACAAATAAACAAACAAATCAGAGGCTAGGAGACCAGGAGTCAAGACAGGAATCACAAACCTTCCCCAGGAATCACCTGCAAAAGTCCTCACTGTCTCAGACCGAGAAGCAGAAAAATACCAAAGGCTGAGTCTGAAATTCGGCTAATTCAGCATCAATCCCATGGCCCAGGCCACCTTCAAATTCTACATGTGGCCGAGACTGGCCTTGAACTCCTGATCTTGTGGCTCCACTTCCTAAATTCCGGCATTACAGGAGTGCATTACTGCACCAAGTCCTATGAGTCTTAAAGTGTTGACACCAGAAAGTCATCCCCAGCCCTGGATCTGTAACTGCTTCCTCAGAGCCTTCCACTACTTCCAGGGTATGTTCTAAATGGTTCCTGGGATATTTCCTTCCCTCGTTAAACTTCTATCTGTGATGCACGCAGCAATTACTGACGCTGTTGTCCTGATATTGCTAAGCTTCGCTTAGTTATTCCATTGGGAAATAAGTTTCAGTTGTGATAACCAATAAGTTAGTATCCTTAAAATTTAAGAAGTGACTTAAACATGAAAGACAAAAATACAGTTTTTCTGCATCTAATTTGAAAAAAAGAAGAGGAAAGGGGAAAGGGGGAATGGGGTGAGGTGGCGAGAAAAGGTAAAAAGAAAGGGAAGAAGAAGGAAGAGAAAACTGTCCTAAGCAAGCTGACGTGGTTCTCAACTATCCCGACAATTTCCTTCAGAAAGCCATCCATCCCAGAGACAACATGGAAAACACAAAACAGTTCCATGAGTTCAGGCCTTCCAAGAACTTACCAGCCTCCGCTTGGGCTTGATAAGGGGCCGGTTCTGTCCATTCATCTTATGGTACAGTCCGCAGGCGTTGCAGAGGTAGTGCCCAGTACCATCTCGCCGCCACAGTGGGGTGGAGGTGGCCCCACAGTTCACACACTCCCTGCCTTCTGGAAACAAGATCACAGATAAGTCACTTATGGAAGGAAAGCATACCAAAAGGAGATAACATTTAGAATTATGAGGGAGGGTCTGTGAGATCCCTCAGTGAGTAAAGGCACTGGCCACCAAGCCTGAGGCCTGCATACCATCCCTGAGATCCCCCTGAAGTTGTTTTCCATCCTACACACACACACACACACACACACACACACACACACACACACACACACAAAAAAAAAAATTGAAGGGAAAATAAAAACACTTCCAAACTCATTTGGGTGGGGGAGCAGTTCACGCCATCTCCAACGTGCTCCAAAGTTGTGACTATTGTGTCCGACGTAACTCTTCCTGTTACCAACAGACTTCAGGTGAGTGAAGAGCAGCAGAATCTTGACTTCAGCACGTCCCACTCGGTGAGGAGGACAGAGCCGAAAGGAAAGAGACTGAATCTTAAAGCATTTCTCTGAGAGCGTGCTGAGTGCGGGACAGTCAGTGGCCAAAGCAAAGGACTTTTTCAGCTTCCTCCGACGAAGCAAGGAATGGTGACCCAGTTGGTCACAGAGCTGTCTATACAGACTGACTCAATAATGAAGATTAGGATGGGGAGAAAGGAGAGATTAATCGATGGCTAGATAGGTACACAGATAATAGATGGATGCATAGATTGATCAATTGGCTGATTGATTGAGTAGGCTAGAACTTCACATCTTTTACTTCCAATAAAACTGCAAGTGCCCCTAGATGCAAAGTCATCAATTAAGGCCCAGCAGGACTGACTCATCCTCCTGTTCTCACAGCCTCCCCTTCAGAAAACACCACATTTCCTGTAGGTTTTCAGCCGCTACTAGAATTAATTGAAGTTAGGCTCTGGCCCCAGCCTGGCCAGCCCAGGGCTGTAGGAAGGAAGCACAGTACAAGCCTTTAGGCAGGAGATCTGCAAGATGGGGAAAGCCAGGAGAAGAAAGGGCAGAAAGGGTAGAATGAAGGTCAGATAAAGATTAGGAGAAGAGTTAGTTAAGGAGGTGGGGGATGCTGGTCCACGCATTAACTGAGGCCCGACCCACCAGCAGCTTCTCTGTTTCCAAAACCACAAATAAACAAACAGAAATCCAGCCCAGCCAGGTTTGTTCGCTCCCAAAACCAGGGCTGAATCAGGACAGGGACTCACTCCCAGAAAGTTCCTCAGTAGAAATGGATCCCCAGAAAGCAGACAGAGGGACTTTGCAACTTCTCAAAGTGGGGAAGATCCTTTCCAGAAGAACCTCTTCCACTCCGGGTAGCTGAAGAAATACACTAGCATTCTTAGTTCCTCCAGCGCAGGAGGAAGTGGAGAGCCCAGTCCCCTACAAGAGCACGCAGCTCAGCTGGACCCACCACAGAGGTGGGTCAAGGTAATGAGAGGGAGACACTCAGGGTGAATGGACGAGTCAACAACAGCCCGAAAGATTTCTTTGAGGGGGCCGGATTTACCTAGCATGTACAAGGCACTGGGTTTGATCCTCAGCAGTTAAAAAGGGAATCCCTTTGTCTTGAGAGATTAATCAATGACACACGAAGTAAAGGAAGAAACTCTAGAAGAGTGACTGGGAATTCTGGCTTCCCAGAAAAGGAACAAAGTCTTCCTTGGTAGATAGAAGACCTAATGATTTTTGGAAAACCCCAGATCAAAACCAAAGGAACAAGGGGTGCTCACACCTATGGGCTTGTCACCTTCTCCAGGGACAAATTCTTGCAAGTTATCATCACTATAATTTAACTCCTACCTTTTCGAACAGTGGCCAGAAAAACCACGAGAAACATCATTTTCACCTTCCCCGTAACTCCAGGAGCTAGGTGTAAACTTGCTTTTTCAAACAATATTTGAGCAGAGAATTTTTTTCCCATCCAAATTACAAAAAAAGTCTCTTAGGATGGGGTCTGCAGAGAACTCTCCCCATTGTCTTAGAGTCCCTGGGACTAGATATAAAATTTGCTTACACATATAGCCAAAGGTACTTTTATAGGAACTTGGTTAACTTTTTCTGATTCTCCTCAAAGGTTCTAGAGTATATCATCCTCAGACAATTTTCATGTGGGGTCCAGCTCTGATTGGATATGGCTACTGGATGTGGGGAAGCTGAAGGGATGAGTGGGCAGGCAAGGGGATACCAGCTGTAGAGGCACAGCCAGGAGCCTTGGCTGCTTTGGCTTCCCAAGTGTCTACTACATCCACAGCCTGAATGCTGGGAGACAGTATGGGCCACCGCCCAGCCAAGGCCTACTTTTTATCCTGTCTGCCCTGGAGTCACTTAAGTCCCCTTCCCTGAGTAAGCTTGCTGCTTACATGTTCCCTGCACCAGGCACAGCAGAAAGGTAGCAAGCCGCTGCCCTGAGCAGGGTGAATGCCTAGGCACCCTGACGCTGAGGGGATCTCCCAGCCTGTGGCCAGGCTGATTTCCTCTCCTTTGTCAGGTAGGAGGGAGGAAGACAGCTTCCTTTTCAGAGGGCCCTTGAAAGCAGAGAGCGAGGTCGGTTGCTCTCAGGCAGAGCCCTGCTCACTACAGTAATTTTCTGTCTTGATTCACGCCACAAGTTTTCGACTGCCTTGCGTGGGCTTCTCTCTTCTCATTTCTCCCTGCCTCTGCTATGACTTCAGCACACAGCCAATTTTCCTAATGGAGGGCCTGACTCTCCTGCTTTCTGTCTTCCTCATGCCTCTCCCCTGTGTGCTGTGAGCTGCCAAGCAGACACCTCTCTTAGGTGACAAGAACCACAGAGCTGTGAGGCCTCTTGACATTCAACAGCCATTTGCAAATGCCCCTTGGGCTTCGGACTGAAGCCCTGAAACTGGGCTGTGCAGGAGCAGAAGGCAGGGTAAGCTATTTTTCTCAGGAGAGTGGAGGGAGGTACCCACATCCAAAAAGTAATCAGGGAAACTGAGAAAAATGGCCCTTTGGGGAAAAATAAAAGCAACAGCAACAGCTTTGTCTTTTGTTTAAAGACAGATCCCAGACCGAAAGCAAAGATATCAAGAAAGCAGTGCAGGCCCTCACCACAGCCTCAAACGTCTCTCCAAAGCACAGCCATAACCCTGATCTGCGATTCTTTTCTGTCTTGTCCAATAAATGCATCTGCAAAGAGGAAAGAGACAGGAAGGAGGAAAAGAGGGAGGACAGGAGGAAAGGAGGAGAGGAGGAAAGGGAAATAAACCTAAGAGAATATCCTGTATGAGAATTCCCACTAGCCAACCTTCTGCATACTGACAGCTTCTGGAAACTTCCCTCTACACTCCAAAAGTCCCAGGTCCTTTGCGGGCCAGGTATGCCACTCTTGGTTTTTATGACTGTGAGAAAGGAGGAAGAAGGAGGAAGTAAAAAGCCTAATTTCACCCCTTCACCAAAATAAATAAATAAATACAATGCATAGGTATTTCTGGCTCTGGTTTAGGGAAAACCTGGTACTCTCCTGCCTCTCCCCACCTGCCCCTCACATACAAGCTTAAGGGAAAAAATGAGAGAAAGAAACAGATCAAACCAGGAACAGAAAGTGTGCAAACCTAAGGAGATGGAGAAGAGGTGTGGAAATGAGGGCACAGAAAGAGTCTTCTGGAAAGTCAGAGCGCCCCCCTCCCCCTCGCAGCCACCACACCGGCCTCAGAGCCCAGGCACTTCCCTGACCTCAGAGCCCCGCCAGTACAGACAATTTTTGTTTTGCTTTGTTTTTAAACCCCAGTGCAACCTCAAAACACACAGTTCCTTGATTTCAGCCCTCCAGCAGCACGGTAGGAGACAGCCAGTACTTCTACCTCTCTCTAGTCCAGCGCCTTCCCCCCCACAAGCCCAGTGCTTGCCCTGGCACCTTAGCAGACCACATTACTCCCGCAGCTCTCTCTTCCTCTAGCTTTCTTTTTGACTCTGCTAACGAGCCTACCTCCTTCTTCTCCCTCCTGCCTACTTTCATGTACTGAACATGCAGGTCTGAGTTTTTCTGTCAGCCTAACCGCATCCGGACTCTATTAAAGTTCCTGGCCCAGGATAAACAATGCAACTGTCGCGTGCAGCCGTCTGAAAATAATTGGATTAGCTAAAACATATCAACTAAATAGAGACAGTCCTGCTCAGGCAGTCAGAGTGAATGTCACCCTGGGAAAAAAAAAAAAGAAAAAAGAAAAAGAAAGGAAGAAAGAGAGAGGAAAACCCTGAAAACTGATCTCCTGGTCACTCGCAGCACCCTCCTGCCTGAAGTCTTCCAAACCTAAGTGTGGTCTGAAGACTGCTCATCCAGCCCTTCACAGACAACTGGTTGTTTTTTTAACCATTGCTTTTTTAATGCAATCTGTGTAGTTGGAGTGGCCCACTCTGAAATGAGGACACCTTAGGAGTCTTCACAAAATCCCTTCTAAAAACACACTTCAGTCTGCTCACGACCTCTTTTGACTGCTTCTCGTAGCCGCAAACTGAGAATGAATTTGTCTTATTTCTAAAGCAAAGAAAAATTCTGCCTGTGTATGCTTTTCCTGCAGTGACCTCGCTAGAATAAACCTCTCGGTGTGCTGGCAAACACCGTTTGCTTTTGAGGGAGAGGGAAGACAGAGGCAGCAGAAGCATACACCTGCAGAATCCTTTCTACCTACTACACCTGGCTTCCAACCGACTCCAGGAATTGGAGGTCCTAAGTGGGGCCTCCGGCTCCTGTTCACACTGAATGCTCCAAAAGACACTGGAGGTAACTGACTAGCCCTTGATGTTCCTTTAGTTCTGCATCCCACTGGGGTTGCAGAACCTGCCCTCAGAAGTTCAGCTGAGAGTCCCTTTTCCCTGCAAAGCCTGCTGATTTTACAAAGTGTCTGCCTCCTTCCCAAATGACACAGACACACGCTTTATTTATATGTGCCTCTATAAAGGACAGTCCTTGGCTATAGCCCCAGTGACCCTCTCTGAGGAGAGGGAAGAGGAACAGTCCGACTGACAGAGGCCAAAGGGGTCATAGGAGGGACCTGTGTTTGTTTAGGTTGGAGGAGGTTTCGTTTTAGCTTGAAACACCACAGATTTATTCCTGGGGCCTTCCATTTGGTCTTGGAAACTAAAGGTTAGCGGTAGAATCCAGAAGTCCCTCAGCAGGCAAGAGGAAAGGGCATCCATTTGTTTGTGTTAGTCTTTTTCCTTTCCCAGCTCACTGGGATGGGGAGGGTGGGGGCTTACAAGCAGCTCACACTTCCCCTCTGCAGCCTAAGTCAGTAGGAGTTAAGACACACCACATTCTTCCCAGGCTGGAAGAATGGAAGACAGTAAGTAGATCTCCGCAGGGCTGGGTGATACCTGTAGGCCTCCCAAATACTCCTCCCCCCCCCCTTTTTTGAGAGAAGGAAGACCCTTTTTCACCTTGACCTGGGTGTAGAGGAAGTAAGAGGGAGCAAAAGAGATTCCCAAGGGTGGAGGTGGCTTACCTGTGCTGGATCGTGCCTTGGGCCTCGATTTACACCCGAACCCAGTAGGGGATCCTCCCAGCAGGCTGCTGGGTGGGAAGAGTCCGGAGCTGTACTCGGGCACATAGGGCGGATAGGTGGTGATGGGGTGGTGGGCTGAGGACGAGGCCCCTCCCAGGGTGGTCATGCTGCCTCGGGAGTGGGAAGTCTCCAGCTTCATGCTATCCGGCAGCGGCACCTGATATTTGAGGCACTCTTTCTCATCTTGCCTGGCGGAGCCCGCTGATCCCGGGGTGGACAGCGACGGGTCTGGGGAGACGTCCTTCGGAGGGGTGGGTGGGAAGGTGAAGAGATGCGGACTGGAGTGGCCTGCGGCCAGAGAAGAGGAGGAAGCCGGAGGGTAGACGGACAGCGGCCCCGGGGAGCCGTGGTGGATGGACGTCTTGGAGAAAGGGCTGAGGTTCCAGGGCGAGGCCGTGTGGTGGCTGCTCAGGGCTTTTCCACCATCGAGCCAGGGCAGGGATCCGTGCAGCAGAGGTGGGCGGCATACCTGACTCCCTGCGACGCCAGCGATGGCAGAGGAAGAGAAGGAGAGAAAAGAAGACCGCATTGAGAGCTAACCTCAGACACACCTAGAGAGTCTACCCCTGGCGCCCCCAATCTCCCAGTCAGCAAACCTCCAGGCCCAACTGCGCAAGAGAACTCAAACCTCCTCTAATCACCGTGGTTCCATGAGGACCGGGCCCACACGCCTCGAGGTGGAAGCAGACGCTATCCACACCCAGCAAATCTAAAACGAAAGGCCTGCTCCTAATACTCCAGAGGAGTTGCAAGGACGTGGAGAAAGGTTTCGTAGCTTATTTGTCCTGTCCAAATACATAGTCTACATCAGATTTCCTGGTGTCTCTCTCTAGAACCTGCCTTGATTTATTGGTTTCTTTCAATGGCCCGGATTCTCCCACCGCAGACTTAATCCCAACCAGGCTGATAAGGGAGTTAGCGTGAATGATGAGGCCTGAAGGATGAAGTGGGGCCACACCACTCCTGAACCCTAGGAGAGGCCCAGGTCCCAACATCCAATGCAAGGAAGGCAGGGTGCATTTGAGAATTAATTTCAGAAAAGTTCAATGCTTGCTTAGAACTGGCAAAGCTGCTTCCAAAAGGCCTGAAATAGACATTTGCAAGGAAATTTTCATTGTCCAAAACCTTGAGGGATTTTCCCCCTCTGTTCTTTCTTCACCCTTCCAATTTTACAGGAAAAAAGAATAAAACAAGCCCCTTCGTCCCTCGAGACTTTCCTATTTACCAGGGCAGTATATGAATTTTCACCTGAGACACAAAATTCCAGTTGATATGTTTATTTTAAGCCAGGGGAGACTCATACACAGAGAAGTTTAACCTTCATTTAAAATACACGATTTTAAGGTGTTCATGAGTTATCGAAGTCCGTACTCTCTGATAGGGGAACCTTTAAACTGCAAGCGCAAATCTACGCTCTTCGTGATCTTTCAGTCCAGTGTGCCTCACCATTTGACATTCTCGTCAACCATTAAGAACAATACTGAAACTAAAATCTTAAGCGAGAGGAAGGGGAGGGGAGTCAAGAGAGATGGAGCATTCTCTTGAACGCCAAGGGTTAAGGTTCTTTTTATGCAGGAAGTAGTATAGTAAATAACATTAGGTCTGATCTACCTCATTTCCACTTAACTGCTAATCTGCACACAACCCGAGCAAAGAGCGCCCCATCCGCAGAAATGACTGTTTAAAACCTGGAGGCTGTGAGGCAGAGGATGCCTGCTGCCAGAGGGCCTATGTGTAGGGAGACCTGAGCAGACCTAGCTGACTGAGAAAGCCTCACATTTTCTTCCCTTCCATTTTTTTGCTCCTTTGAGCACAAACTTACAGCTGGGAAGTGTTAAGGGTCCCCTGTCCCAACCACATAAGGCTGGTTCCTTCCTTTATTTTTCTTTTTTAAACACCTCAGAACTCCCCTAAACTTCTCAAGATAAATGGTTTGGGGGAGGCCACTGGAAACTCCTGCTTAAAAAGACACTTCGGTGTATCATAAATCTTTGAGGGAGCCTATAGGAACTACCGTAGGCCAGAGGAGAAAATAAGGCCAGGGTTGCTGGCAATTAAGCAACCTAAAAAGCAAAGACGTAGGAAAATTCTGTGTAGCCGGGAGTCTAAGCAAACCTGATTTCTCTTCAATTTAAGACTTTATACCGTGTCAACCACCAGATTCTCGTCCTCAAGCCACCAGTAGGTAAGAAACCTGCCTAAAACTCAAAATACACTATCTTTGGTGGAAAGCCAAAGAAAGTAGAAATAATACATGTGTTTGGGCCTTTCTGAAAATACAAAAGGAGAAACAAATTGCAAGGCTCTGTCGAAAGACCCCCCCTTCTATCAGATCGCTAGAAGCTGGAAGCCCTTCAGGGGAGCCCAGTTCCAGGACCGCCTGGCCCGCTCTGCTGCCCCGGCGCGTGCAGGCTCAGCTTGAGATGTCCCCGGCTGCAAAATCTACAATGCGTGGACCAGGGCTTTATCTAGGCGCCGGCCAGGTGAGCGCCTGGCCCAAACGACGCCCGCAAAGAGAGGCGCCTGCTGCACTCTTTTTAAAAAACATTCTCCCTGCGAGCGAGACTGCTTCCTCGCCCATTTCCGGGCCCCAATTTTTTTTTTTTTTAAATGAACTAGTGACACACTTAGGGGCTTTCGCTTGCTCTGCCCAGCCTGAGTCTCTGGCGGTCTCCCAGACCCAGGAAAACAGGAGCGGATCGAAAGGGTTCCTGCACCCAGGTGGACTCACCGTGGTGGGTCGGAGGGTACCTCTGCACGGTAGCCCTGACCGAGTTTCCGTAGTAGGACGGGACGTGGTTGCCTTGACCATCGATGTTAAAAAGTACGTCCACCTCTTCCGTCAGGGGGTACTGAGCCGGGTCCATGTACGAGTGGCCGAGGCCCGGGTGGTGCGTGTCCGGGTGCTGCCCGTTGAGGACCGCGGGGTGGTGGTGGCTCACCCAGCGCGGCTGGTCCGCAGTCACCTCCATGTCCTCGGCTGTGCGCGCGCCCTCTCGCCGGGCCCGGAACCCTCGCGGATAGAGGGAGGGCTGTCGGCCTGGGAGGTCCGCGGACTCCTGCCGTCGGAGGCCCGGGAGAGGGGTCGTTTAGTGGTTTGTTTGTAGTAAAGTGGGTAGGAAAGGTGAGCCAAAAAGTGGGTTTAGGAGGAAAGAAAAAGCTTTGTGGGATAGTTTGGCAAAATTTAAAAAAAAAAAAGAAAAGAAAAAGAGAAAAAGAAAGAAAGAAAAAGGGAGGAAGGAAGAGGGAGACCCCCCCTCAAAAAAAAAAAAAGAAGCGGCGGATTAAAGAGGCCAAATGCAAAAACAAAAAAAAAAAATGATAAAGAAGAAAGGACGCTGAAATCCAAGTGTGGCCACAAGGCACACTGGTTCCTTGGCGCTCAGAGACGGTTGTTTCTCCGGTCACCTGCAAAGCAGAGAAGAGGAGACCTGGATGAGCTGTAAGTACTTAAACACCTGAAATTCTGGAGGGCATTAAGTCTCCTGGAGCTTCCCTCAGGGCCGACTCACCGGGAACGTGCACACGCACGCGAAGACCCGGCAGGAGAGGAAGCCAAGCTCCCCAGCACATCTCGCCGGAGCCCGGGACTGACTAAGCAATTAAAACTTGGGGACAAGTCCTCCCTGGAGGACACCGGCCCCGGGATCTTTCCAACCACTGCAAACCCTCCAAAAGAGCTTTAAGTTTACCAAAAAGAAAAAGAAAAAGAAAGAGGTCCCCCCTAAGTGGAGGGAGGGAGATCTAAAAAAAAAAAAAAAGTCACAATACCAACCTGAGTAACAAGGATCAGAGAGGAGGAGGCGTGTGACCTGCCCGGTCAGATTGCGTAGCTCTATGTCTCGCTCTCTCAGTCTCTCTCTCTTTCTTTCTCTCTCTCTTTTCCTCTCCCTCTCTCAGTATTTTTTTTTTTTTTTTTACAGGGAATGCATTCTTTCTGAAAGTATCAAGACGGCGCCAGGCAGCTCAGTGTTCGCAGACAGCTGTGGCGCGACGCAACTTAAGGAGGTTCTAGTGTCATCCGCGCCGAGGGGGAGGAGCCTGGCGCTGGCAGGAGGGGACACGATCCCTAGCACAAGGAAACTGCAACCCAAACCCGCTCCAGGACTTCACCCCCACCCCCACCCCATTCCTCCCCCCCCCCGCCCCGCACACCGCCGCCCCTCCTCCCGCCCCTCCACTGACCGGAAAGGGGCGCCGCCGAGGGCCGCCTAGGGCAGAGGGGCCGCGGGCAGGGTGGGCGAGGCCGGCCCGGGCTTGGGGCGGAGGGGACAGGCAGGAGGGAATTCGCGCTCTGGCCCTTTAAGTGTAGCAGAGCCGATTCATTCGGGCTCAGTAGATTATTCCGTACCAGTGAAACCCGGCCGCCCCATTCATAAAGCTAATTTCCATAAGCAGACTTTTCTTTTCCAACTTCTTTAAAATGAGCAAACTTTGAAACTAGGATTCAAGCCGCAGTATTTTTCAGTTTATATCAACTTGGGGGCTATGTGCATGTAAAACTGACCAGAAAAGTTTCATGGCAAAGTAACTGAAGATTTGCTTCCTGAACCAGTTTCCCCGGAGGCTGATGGATCGCGCAAAGGACCTGGGCTTTGACTCGGACACCCGCATTATTTTTGTTATGGTCTCGGCTTACTTTCACAGACCTCTCCAGTGTGAACAGCGTCAGCTGTTGCAGCTGTCTTTTTCAGATCTGATGATATAATCGATGTGTGCTTTTGACTTGAGTGACAACGTGATGAATGGAAAGCCGGGTAGGCAAGACCCAGGCTCACTGGTCCCCGAAGTGCGGTGTAGAACTGACTTGATTTTTACTCGGGTGGCCTAACTTTTCCCTTTGCCCAGCTCGGGGCCCTCCTTACTCTGCCTTCTACCCGACAAAAAACGGTCCCCTCCACAGACCCTAACCCTGACCTCCGAGGTGGGACCCAGCGACAACCTCCGGGGATTCTGCAGGTCTCAGGGCCTGGGTCTGTTGGGTGGGCAGCCCGCGGACGCTGGGAGAGCCGCCGCAAGACGCCCTGCGGAGGGGGCGGGGATAGGCGAGGGCGGGGCCATTGTAGGAGCCAATCATTGGGCGAGACCACGACCGGGCCGCAGTCGCCCCGCCCCACGGGCTGCAACCTCTGCGGCCCTGTTCGGTCTTTTGAGTCACTGCATCCCCTAGTGGCGTTGAGGTTTCTGCAGCCTGGGTCCTGAAAACACAGCCGGGAAGAGCAAGGTCCGGCGGGAAAAAGACTTCGGGTGCATCCCGTGGCAGTGTACAAGAAGGTGATTCCAGTCCAACCTCCAGGGCAGAGAGCTTCGCGTGGAGGGTTACTGGAATTGAAAGGTGTCGTTGCCTCTTCATTCCTTTACCCCTTAAAATTTCCCACCAATACAAAACCTCGATTCCCGACAAACCCTTCCTAAAAAGTTCTAAATGACTCCTGTCCTACTGTGGAGAAAAAGCATCAATGTCTATCTTGAAGCCCGTGGGGGGGGGGGGGAGCGGGGAGAGTGTGTTCTTTTTAAAGCACAACCCTTGAAGAAGACAAGTAAAATTTATTTGGAAATGTGCCCTGAGGGCTTGGGTTTGGAGCTTCTCTCGACTCATCTTTTACATTGATCTTTGTTCGAAATCAAGGCTGAATTTCTAAATAGAAAACATGAAGATACCTTCTTTTTTAAAAAAATATAAGTTTCCCTCCCAAGTTTATCCTGCACCCCTTGATCTCGCGTTTATGAGGCGACCCAGTCTTAGAATATCGATTTTTACTTTCGCTCTTCGACCAACTCATCTCTCCTGGGCCAATCAAGCTGCCAGCATCTCATCCAGCTCACGGCGCTCTCAAAACCTTTTAATTATTTAGTTGCTGTCTAACATTCACCGGAAACCACTCCATAAACAAGCAGAGAGGACCGCACACACATTTTTGCTAAGAGGCCGGGATTAAGATTAAGGATGGGAGTTTAAAAAAAAAAAAAAAAAAGAAGTAGTGTTCCTATGTCGCTGGTGAGTTGTGTAGGAGACCAGTCAGCTTGACCCTAGTTCATAGTTTCGAGGGAAAAAAAACAAGTAAGCATTAAACTCTTTGGTCCTGGGCACCGAGATCTATAAATCAAAAAAAAAAAAAAAAAAAAAGCAAATGAAATCCTTCTCGAGACAAGAATCAAAGCTGCTGACGCCAAGACTTGAACGTGTTAATTTATGCGGCTTAGAACTTAGTTTAAAAGACTGCAAAAGAAAATGTTTCTGAAAAGGAACGCTTCCCTAGTAGGGGCTCCTCTCTAATAAATTTGGTAGTGGGAATGGAGCGGATTATTCGTTTTAATTCAATCACCAGAGGAGCTACGCTGGGATGCAGCGGACACTCCCCTCCCTTGGAAAAAGAAAACATCTAGAAGGCCCCTCCTGGTCTGAGGTAGTTTAGGGCTGGCAGAGAGGGGTAGGGGGCCTGAGGCTGGATGCCCGGGGTAATGGAGCCAGCCTGTAGGGGGTATTTAACATGTAATTCCCAGCCGGTCCGCCCCTGTTCCCGGACTGACAGTGGGTAATTGGGAAAGAGGACGTTGCTCTTTTGATGGCCCGCGCCGGCCAGTCTCGCCGACGCCACACTGGGTTTGACGTCACGGGCCCAGCCCCAGAGTCAGAAACACAGAGCAGGGGAGGGGGAGGGGAAAAGAGAGGAGAGGGTTACCGGGGAGGGAGGGCGGAGGTCGGCTCCGGGACCCACCGGGAAGAAGGGGGAAGGGATCGAGCCCAGAGAGGCTGCGGCGCGTGGCCTGAGGCGGAGAGCGGGACTCCGGGGGTCTGGGCCAGGCCAGGCGCCGGTCTGACCCGCCTCGCTCACAAATGCAGGCCGGGCTTCCTCCTCCCCTGGCGGGTGGCGGGGGAGGGGAGGGGGCTTGAGGCCGGAGGGAAGAAGGGAAAGGTTGGTCGGAATCCTTTATGCCAGAGCCTACAAAGCTGAACCGGGCCTCGTTAGGGGACGCCTCAGCGCCCTCCTGAAGATCTGGGATACCACCCCAGGCACCTGGGCCTGGGTTCGGTGTTGCTCATCCCCCCTCTTCCCCAGGAGCATCTGGCAAAGCTGGGGGAAAGGCAAGAGAAAGCCATCAAGGAGCCTGTTGTTACCGCTGCTGCCTAGAGGCTTTGGCTCCTGTAGTTCCTGAGGCCTCCCTCAATAGGGTGAGGGGCTGACCAACGATCTGGATGCCTGGGGACCCAGCATCCTGGAGAGGAGCAAGCGAAAGCTCAGCTAGACCCCATCCAAGGAGCAGGGACCTGGTGCTGTGTTGGGTGACCGGAACCAGTTTGGCCTATCTGAAAACCCCAGGCCTTGGGGCTGCTGCTGTAGGCGTCAAGTTGAGCAGGGTATGTGTGCCCTCTTGGGGAAAGGGTTAGAAATGGATCTGACTTTCTCTATGCTTGGAGTAAGCTGGGACAACCCCACCACACATACGCGAGCGCGCGCGCGCATACACACACACACACACACACACACACACACACTTGCCCATCTTCAGGTCCCTCCCACTTGCCTTCACTGGGGCGTTGAGACCCCATCCCTCTGCAAGTAGGCACAGTCTGTCCCCTTCAGAATTTGGAAGCCTTGATTGCAAAGAGGCTGAAGGTGACTGGGCCACAGACCCAAAAGGTAGAAATCCACGCAACTTCCATCACCCACCCGAGCCTGACTCCGAGAGAGGCCAGGCGAGCTCCGCGGGGCCGAGATGCGGAAAGATGCTACCTTGGGGGTTGAGCGCTGCCCTCCAGAGAGGGACCCGCAAAGCCGAACCTTGGGGGTCGTAGTACTAAAGTTACTAATCCTGGGCAGGGATAGAGAGCATGCCTCGAAATGCCTAGGGCGGTCATTTGAGCGTGTTTACTTAAGGACTTTGCAAGCCGAGCGCAAGCGGAATAGGAGGCAGCAAATATTTGCAGGCTGAAGAACGAAGCCGAGCGGGGCCGTACTGCCTTGTCCCTCCCTCCGCCCCTGGAGCCACGGCGCCGGCCGGGGCGGACCTGAGGGCGCGGTTACCGACTGAAGTGAAGCCCGGAACCTGCGGGGCTGGGAGGTCGGGGAGAGCTCAGAACCGCACCGAAGGCCAGAAACCGAGTGCAAAGCCCTTGGCCCCGGCAAGCCGAGGACTAAGGGAAAAGTCCCTTCCCATTCCAGCTCTATCAATCTTCCTTTGATGCGATTGATCAATAAAAACGAAGTGAAAAGACCGTGGTCGCTGTGCGTCTGAGAAGGAAGTGGAGGCCGGAGGTATCCAGGCCAGCGCCGGCGCCCCCTTACCAATCCGGTTTGCCACCTGGAGGTCTGCAACGCTTCGGACTGGGGAAGCAGGGCGGTGGCGAGAACCCAGGGCGACGGCGCGGGGCCTTTAATTGGGTGTATCCGTTTTAACAGTGGCCATTGTTGAAGCAATTAGCAAGAGACAATAACCACCAAGATGCGTTTAATTCGATTCTGTGCACGCTGCAATCCCGACCCGGGCGCAGCGATTAACAGGCCGGGGATAACCGGGAGGGTCTGGTTGTGAAAGTACCGATTCTGTTCCTTGATCTTTTTGTCTTAGGCCTGGGAGTTGTAAAAGAAAGGCCGGGGGAGCCAGATCTGACCCAAGCAGGCCACGGTGGGAGACTCGTCCTTGGTCTTGTTAGTCCCCACTGGTCACCCCCCGGACCACTGTTCCTTCTTGGAGCGAGGGTTGGAGCTGCGGCCGCCGCGTCAATCCACAGTGCCTGTTTGAGGGGAAAAAAGCCGGGAAGGCTGGGACATGAATCCACGTCTCCTTTCTAAATCCTACATCCCCACCTCGGTTCCTCGAACCAAATCCGAATTACCTTCCCAATCGGGGGAGGAGCAAAGGAGAGACCCCTGCTTGTGTCGCAGAACACACCTCCTTCTCTGGAGTCAGCCCCACTACCCCCTCCTCCGTTTTAGCCTCCGGATTAGGTTACCCAGGCCGGGCGAGGATTTTTACTGGATACGAGAACAGTACAGGTAAAGCTGTATAAACAGTTCTCCGGCTGCGGGGCAGGAGGGTTATGCTGGGGACACAGCCCCAAGGCGCCACCGGCCAGCCTGGCTTCAGCGGACGAAACCGCTGGGGAGGCCGCTTCGCCTTGGCGACCCGGACCTCACAGGCTAAACACAAATTACGTTCGTATCACTGTAGCTTTCAAAGTGTCCCCTTTTCTCCCCCCACCCTCCCCCGCGCATGAGCTGAAATGTAGAAAAGAGCAAAATCAAACTGCGGTAGGGAACGAGTCAGGCAATGGGCCATGCTGGCTGAGGCTGCCCGCTCATCAACAGAGACCCTTTTCCAGTTAAAACAGTGGACAGGGGACTTTAGTGATGTAGAAAGAAAGACCCTAAAAGTCACTGGCCACGAGAGGAACTGGCAGTGGAAGCCTCTGGTGGGTGGGGAGACCCATGGGAACTTGGATGAAAAGACTATGCACCCACAGATCTCCCGGCTCCTACACCCACCCGCCGCGGGTCTGGGGTCCACCCTCCGAGCAAAATGAGCCACTGTTTTGGCTATGTGGTTTGATTTTTCTTTTTTCTGTCTTTTTCTTTTTTGCTCATTCATCTATCACAGTTTAAAACACAGGAGGAAAGCCGCCCAAGCCGGGAGGAGCGGTGAACAACGCGGAGAGTCTACAAGAGAAGAGATGCTCCCGGCGATTACCCGCCTCGCACTCCGCCTCCAACCCAGCCCCGGCCTGCACCTTCAGCTTCTAGGGATTCTGGCCCTCCCTCAACCAGTATGATCTCCCCCGCCCCTTGAGAAAACCCCTGATTATGGCGAGATTAAAAAAAAAAAAAAAAAAGGGTAGGTAGGGGTGAAGCGGAAAGGGGCAGGCGGACAGGGAGAAGACCGGGGATTTCTGCTTTCGAATAGAACAAAGCACACACGTGAGAGGGAGGGTGACTGGGGAGCCCTTGCCTAGGGTGGGAAGAGAAAGAACTCACCCAGAAAGGAAAAAGTGCACTTTTGCTTAGCTCTTCCGGGGTCCTAGCCTGAAGGCTTAGGAACCGTGGGAAAGAGGAAGGGATACCGGTGACCCATTGGGAAGCGCAGGCCCCCAGCAGCCGCTCCCCTGACCTTCGGCACCATTAATTTTTAGTGGAAGATTCAGCTTCTAGATCCGGCCTGCTCCCAGGGAAGCCCCAGGTCCCACCTTTGAAGCACCCAGGATTCTGCCCAGCATCCAAGAAAATCCGGAGCCAGGTGGTTGGGGTTCGACCACTTGAACACACAGGCCTCTTGGTCTTAGGAAAGATGTAGGAGGGCCAGCCTCAGTCACCTGTCTCATTTCGATCCTGGCCCCCCAGTTCCCCCGACCGGGTGAGGCGCCCTCCCTCCAGTCCCCAGCGCCTGCCCTGCTTCAGCATCCTCTTTTTCCTGCGCTTTGGTGGTTTCAAGAGGAGAAAACGGGCTATATCTTGGAGATGTTGAGCTTTGACTTCTCGAGATTAGCCTAAGGAATTAGAACGCCGATTGATTGTGGAGGGACAATCCACCGAGGACGAGGGCTGAGGCGCGGGGAAGGCTGTGGAGGGATTCACAGCAAAGGAAGAAAACCGGGAAGGTGGTGCGATTTAGACCCCGCAGAGAGCCAAGGTTGGCTTGAAAAAAGCATGAAATCCTTAGTGCCACTGAACGAGCAGGCAACCCCATAGAAAAAGCTGAGTATGCCGAGCTCGGAGGTGCAAAACGAAGATTTCCCTGGCATCACGGTTCCTTTGACCAGGGCTGCTCTCCGGCTACCTGCTTGCCTGTTGCCTGCCTTACTGCCTGCCGGCGACTCTCGGGTCCAGGTCCGCCCGGCTTGGTGGGCACCCTCCACAGCCTGCCACCTCGTGAACTTCAGCAATTTGTTACATAAAATAAAACAGCCACCAGACACACGTGCTTACTCATCATGAGCTGCTTGCAGACCCCCTCCACCGGACAAACCCGGACCTCAGAGAGAGCGCCCCGGCAACCCTTTCACGTTCACTTTGACAGCACTCACCTAACAGCACCCTAGTCCCAGTCCACCCCGCATGAAGCACAGGGTACTCCCTCCCCACAGTTAATAAGCCTCCCTGGGTATTCCAACCATTAGTGGTGTGCGGAGGGAGTAATCAGAAATATCGGATTGGCACACAAAGACATACGTGAAAAGGAACACATACTCAAGTGTGAAATGGCTTAGACACCAAGAATAAAACAATCCTCCAGGGTAGCCTAGAGATTGTTAAAACAGCCCAGGGCTAAAGAACAGAAGGTTTCCCCTTTCTGTCCCACTCAGTGTCAGAATCCTATCTCAGTCTTCACTATGGGGACACAAATTGCCGAAGGAGATGGAAGCCTTGGGACTCCCACATGCCTGCACCCTCCCTGGGCCTTTCGGTGTGGCTTTGGGCTATTGGCAAACGGACAGAAGGGCCCCATCCACCCTGATGCTTGCATCCATTCCTTCACTGTGCCTCTGCCTGACACCCAGCACATATATTTCCTGCAAGAAGGCAGAGTTAACAGTAAATAAAGGAAAATGCAGATTGCCCTGTGTACCGGCTTTGGATTGTAACAGAAAAGGGCCAGAGAATCGGGGCTGCTGGAAATGGCAGTTTATGTAGACCACTGTCATGCATGGCATTCTCTAAGCCCTCTTGTGTCCTCAAGCAAGGAACTTTAGGCCTCACTGAGCCACCGGCTTGAACCTTGAAGCTGGGCCTTCTGCTAAATCCTAAGGTAAGAAGCAACAACCAGAGCTCATTGATACCGACAGTCTTGGTCTATCAGAACAGTAATTATATCTAGACCTAGTTCAAATTGATGAAGAACATTTTTATTCTTGGGGGTGGGTGCAACCATTTTACGGGAAGCCCTCTTCCCCCACAAATAGCAAGTTGGGCAGCCAAGCATTTATCTAGAAATACCTGGATGCAATCAACCTGACTGCCTGAGATTCCTTGGTCATTAACGTGTCACCCGGACAAACAGCCCACCACCACCACTGGGAAGTGGATGGGCTGCAGAAAGGCTACCTTCGTTATTTGTCCCTTCAGAGTTCTGAGACTCTCAAACCATGATTCCAGGGTCCTGTTGTGGTCTATAAGGGCAGGAGAGGGCCAAGAGCTATAGGAAATAAACTCAAGTCAAGGGTGATGCAGCAGGCAAGGTTACGGCCATTCCTACTCTGGACAGAACGACACTTTGTCACCTGCTCTATTAAATAACATTTTTAGAGCAACTGCTCCGCTCAAATCCACCAGACTTTCCTTGCGTTTTAACATTATCCTTGGTTTTTGTTTGTTTGTTTGTTTTGTGGGCGCATATGTTTCTGAGTGGCATCTTGGAGGTCCGATGTCCCAGGAGAAAGTCCAAACCCTCTGCCCTTCTCCCTCCATGTAACCCTGGTCACCCTCTCTGGGAAACTGGTTTTCTCGCCCACCTCAGAGTGCTTCTGTAAGCAAGGACACCTACCGACTGACCACCAGCTACTCTGAAGAGATGCCAGATGCGGACACATCTGGGCTCCAACTTTATCTCTCAGTGCACATCTGTTTCTTAAATGATATGCAGAGACAAACCGCCTAAACATATACTTGTAAGCCGAGAAAAATAAACATGAAGTTGACACTTGGACATTGCAGCCACCTTTAGAGAAGGCTCCTGAGCAGACAGGCTATTTCCTTCAGTTTTCTGTTCTCCATGCAGTGAAAAGCACCTATCCGGAGCCCCTTCCCAAGCATCCCCACCAGCTCTTATTCTCCTGTTCAGTTTTTCTTTGCACCCCAAGTTCCACGAGCCCCTTCCTCCAAAACAAGGACATCTACACACTCCCACACCATAATCACCCAAGGTCACGGCAGAAAGCCAAAGATTTCCAGTGACCAGAAAGAACAATAAAGGACTAGGGTCTAGTTGACTTTCTTCCAGAGGCAGCTGTCCCCACGGGGGAGACCTCCTCTTAATTCTCTCCACGTGGAGCAGGGAGAAGGAGAACAGAAGAAAGGGAGAGAGCTATGTACTCACTGACCTGGGCAGCTCTCTCCTGAGGGCCAGCTGTTTTTTATTTTTTCCACCCGACTTGCCGGAGATCTGAAGGTAGAAATGACAGGCAGACTTCACCACTGTTTTCGAAGCTCCCACCGCTGCTGCCGCCGCAGTCCTGGTCTGCAGCTGCCTCACAGCATCTCAGTCAGGCTGCCAGCCAGAGGTAAAACCTGGCTGATGTGAATCCTTGCTCAGAGCCCCCTCCCCTCGGCCTTCCTTGGCTCACTGTAGACAGCCGAGCTCTTCCGGGTTGCAAAGGGGTGGGGAGAGGGGGGAGGGAAGAAGAAAGAGGGGGAGAATGAATAGCATCCCCCTTTTGCAAACACACAAACCGCACATCAGAGGTGTGTGAAACTGAGAGAGTTGGAAGGGGTGGGTGTGTGTGTGTGGGGGGGGACAAGAAAGATCACCTGAAATGTGACCTGCCCCTGGCGCCTACAAAGCCAGCCCACTGTCTTCTGGCAGGGTTGAAATTAACACTATAAATGTCACTGTTCTGTGGACTGGGTCATTACCATCGGTGTAAACATGTTTGAAGCATTTTCTTCTCACTTTTGAATAAATGGGGGTTCATTTGGAGCTTCTAAGAGCACAGCCAGTAGTGACCATCATATCCAGAGCAGCGAACTTGTCTTCTCCTCAAGTTCGGATTTACACTGGCACCCCCATTCCCAAAAGCAGGGTCTTTGCCCTTACTTCACCCCACTACCACCACCACACCTTCAGTTGGGGGTGTCTAGTAAGTTAGCATTGGGATGTTTTTTTGACTGGGCTTGGCTGCCAGTGTCTGCCTCATGTATAGATGGATATTCATCAGTGGCACACAGACTAAAGGGTCCTATGGGTCTCAGTTATCTTAAAGATTTCCAAGGGAAAATCTTCCTTTGAGGAGAAACAAACAGGAACCAGAAGCGCCCAGAAAGAAAATATCTGAAGGGAAACAGTACCGTTTGCCCACCCAGAACCCAGGAAACAGCAGCGCTCCTCTTGGGGTCCCCCCCCCCACTCTCTTCTCATCCCCATCCTGATAGTGAGGGCACCAGGGGAATCTGCCACGAATAAATTTCAGCTAGAGTGAAATGAAACTCCATAAACACTGAGGTAGAAAAGGGTCAGGGCCCATTTGTTTTGACAGGTCGAGTTTTCCCTTCACAATATTTATACAAAAAGAATATGGAGACTGACTTTAAAAATAAATATATCTTTGGGGAGAAATAAAACAAAATTTGTCCATGGCTGAACCACGATGTCAATAAGTTTAGGCTGCCTCAACTGGTTGGGTAGGAAGCGGGTGGCTCAGTGTCCTAAGGTAACGTTTTTTTGAGGGGCGGGCAGTAAGTCCCTGGGACCAGAGCCAAAGAAACTGCTGGGTGGATGAAGGTAGGGCCGGACAGAGGAGGGAAGAGAAGTGGGGAGGCCCAAAAGTGTTGGCGTGGAAATGCGTGGGGACCCGTGGAGTGGAGAGAGGTACCGGGTGGTGGATGTCAAGTTGCAGAGTGGGTGATGCAGGGACAGGCACTCTTTTCCCCTAGATGGGGTCGGTGACCTGTCTCTAGCTCCACAGACCAGAAATTCTTTCCATTTAGACACCAACCCGCCTGCCAGCCGGTCTGCGCTTCAGCGGGGCACCCTCTAGGGTACGATGAAGCATCGAGTGGGGCAAGCTGAGAACACCATTTTCCAATCTGGGAAAAGGAGAGTTATCTTCTGGTCCTTTAGGGATCACGGAAGATCCATTTTCGCCGAAGCAACCCTGCCTCTGTCCCCAGCCCTGTCGCTTCAGCTCACCGCCACCAAGTGGCAGAGTCAAGCTCTCCAGTGAGCTTTGAAGACTCGGTGGGGGCCGTGCTCTCCACAGCCAGAGCCCAACCTGTTGCCTTGATGCATCCTGGGGAACTGTCCGGAAAGCCCTGGGACCTAGGAAGATGTCTTTGGCTTCCAGGACCCAAAGGAGATGCAAGCACCTTTCCTCCTTATAGGCGATTAGGTGGGAGCTCTAGCAGAGACCTGGGAGGCATGCCTGCATTCACGTGACTACAGTACCTCCCCCCCCCTTACACACACACACCCAGCGGTATCTAGACTCCAGTTCCAGGTCCAGTAGGCGGGTGGGGCCATTTATGGCTTTCTCCAAGCTTCTCTCTCTTGCTTCTGGTCCCCTTTAAAGCTTCCTGATGTCCCGTCCCCTCTCTCCTTACCCTCAACAAGTTCGCCTCCAATGTGAAAGCTTTTTTCCCCCTTTAGAGTATATATCTTGTCCTGCCGCAAACTTTCTTCCCTCTTCCAGTCCTCCACTAAGGATCCCTCCGGCGAGCACCGGCGATCTTCCCTCCGCCAGGTCTCTGCGGGTCTGCTGGCCTGGCTGCACGCGTTCATTTCTGCAGACACCAGCTTCTGATCGCCAAAGTTCTAAAGTGTAAAGAGGTGCGGAAAATGTGATCGCATGCCCACCCACCCCCACATAACCCCCCCATCGCTCCCAAAAGCCTTAACTGAAGGAAGTTAGGCTACCAAAGAAATTCGGGGGTTAAAAAAGGAAATCCTGGTGGCAGTGGTCGGACAGGGGGCTAAATGCATGATCTGGTTCTAGAACCTTAATGGACACAAGGTGGAAATAATATTAGGGAGTTGGGGGGCGGTAATTGAAGGTGAGAAGGAAGTGAGGTAAAGAAAAGAGAGAGCCCAGCATGGTAGCAGGCTTTTAACAACTTGCCTCATTCCTAGAACTCCGGAGGCAAGGGCAGAGGCAGAGGCAGGTGGATCTCTGAGTTCTATCTAGGTCAGCCTGGTCTACAAAGCAAGTTCCAAAACAGCCAAAGGTATACAGAGAAACCCTGTCTTGAAAAACAGAACACAAAGGGGGGGGTGGGAGTGGGGGGGGGCTTTTTCTGAGTAGTAAAGGGAGGGAACAGCTCTGAGTCATTTCCTGGATGGAAGAATTGAGGGTTTATTCCTGATTCCTGGACATCAGTGGGGCACACAACAAGGATAGTACTTTAACGGAGTCATGAGTCGCTTTCTGAATTTAAAATGCAGTTGCTCTTGCTCGTTGATTTGTACAGAAATCTGTGTGTGCGTGTGTGTGTGTGTGTGTGTGTGTGTGTGTGTGTGTGTGTATGTGTGCACCTGTGGCCGTGAGAAAAGAAACAACATTGCCTCTCTTTCAAGAGTGGCTGTATTTCATACTATGTACCAAAGAAGCCAGGATTGCTCTGAGGCTCCCTGGAGGACAGGATGGTCCCACTTGCTAATTTTAGGGAGTGATTTCATTGAGGAGTTTGTGTGTATGTGTTCTCTGGACACCTAGATCACGAAGACACAGGACAGTTCACAGCCACTGAGCCCTGAAGACTTCACCTTTGGTTACCTCAGCCTTCACTGCACTCCCTAGCTCAGTACCTCAGGTTTCTCTGACTCCACTTCCCCTGATGGAACCACCTCTGCTGATCTTTTAACTATTTAACCTGTGTGTGGGGTGGGAATAGGGACGAGAGGCAGAGGTCACTCTACTTTGGTAAGGGTTGTGAGCTGAGCTAGCTAGGGAGATGGTGTGAAGCCCTGGGCCTGGGGACACATCTTGGCTTTGGGACATTCCTGGAGGCCTTGGCACTCTCCTAATGGCCACCATCACTAGCTGCTCCAAATCCAGAGGTGAGTTCTATAGCTTTTCTGAGATCAGAATCTAAGGCATTAGGGTTTGAAATATAAAGGGGGATCACCAGGCACTTGGAAGAAGAAGATGGATCAGTAAATGTCTAAGGGATAAAAGAATCACTGAGTGCAGGTCTCTGGGATGGAGATAGATTCACCCATTGGATAAAGAAAAGGAGTCCCCAAATGGAGGAAATAATCTCTGACAGAATCTCCAATCTTTCTAAGACTGTGTGGTCAGTTAGTGGAGCATTGTTCTGTGCAGGGATGAGGAATCCACAGTCATCCTGTTCCAGTGTGCTCCCATCATCCCATTCCCCCCCCCCTAAAACCAGGAAGTAGTTTTCCCTGTGTCCATCAGTCTTCCGCATCTTCCTGCTTCCATTTCAGTTTTCACTTTGAGATTACATTAGGACTTTAGCTGGGCACTCTGCCAAATGACAATGTGCTGAACTATTACCCTGCGTTTAAAAGTTCTAATCCTTCAAGACAGGTGTGGTTATGTACACCTGTAACCCCAGCATCTGAGAAGCTGAGGCAGGAGGATCATGAGTTTGAGGAGATCTTGAGCTACAAAGTGAGATTTTGCCTGAAAACAAAACAAAATAGAACAATAAAACAAAATTCTAATCTTTCAATCCCACTTATTGAAACTTACGATGGAAGTGTAGAAGAAGAAGGCTTGGCTTGAAAGAATGCAAAGGCTATGTAGATGAAGCCTAGTACTCTCTTTTTTCACAGCCTTCAACAAAACATTTTTATTAAAATCACCTACCAGGGTTGTGAGTCTGAGTCTGTTTTCCTGATCCAGTCCGATTGGGGAATGTGCTGCAGTAGGCGCCTGGCTAATAGGGAGCTATGAATGTCTCAAATGAAAGTTTCAAAGAGGAGCCACTAGAAATTAAAAGAAAAACACAAAAAAAACCTTCAGACCCATTCCACCCAGGCATCCTAAATAAATAGCCCCGTTTGCAAATTCCTATCAATTATTACGTGATGGGGAAAAAATCCTATCTGAAAATAAAGCACGTGGATGGGGAGAATTTTAATTAAATCTTACTGTGGATATAATGGCATGGAAGTGATTTTTCATTCGGTGCTTGCCTGCTCACCAGTGTTTTATGGCGTTTTCTTGCCTCTGACTTTATTTTAAAATATTAGGCGAGGTGGAGAATTATAAACGACTCTTTCCTTATCTGTACTGCTCACATATCCAGGATCAGAGGAGCTGATTAAGAAAGAAGTCAGAGGCAACGCTGGATTCATAATGATTTGGATAATGAATCCTTATCTCTGCTTTCCAGATTATCTGCTTTTCAGCTCCCAATGTTTTGTTACATGGGATAATTTATTGCATCTAATACATCACAATGAATCTGATGGTGGAAAGTGATGGTTACCGTTGTGAAAAGGGGGCCCTTATTTTTTATCCCCGGGCAATGAAACTGCTTTTTGCAGTTTTTAATTGGGAAAATATAAGGTAGATCTGATAAAAAAAAAAAAAGGGGGGGGGGTGAGCCTGAGTATATTCTTTCCAGGGCCGTGCTTTACCACGCTGGTCTTTAATTAGTGTGTCAATTTCAGGCTGAAATTAACAAGATCGACCAGAAACCGGTGGCTAGTTTCTCCCCAGTGCCGAGATCCTAATTTTTAACATGATTTATTTTTATGAAAAAGGAGATAATTAATCATAAACACTGACTAAAGCACAGGGCCAGGTTAAGATAAAATGCTCCTTGCATCTTTATATAGAAAGATACCAATAATGTTCTCTTTCCCCGAGAAGAGACCTCCTCTCTCCTTCACCGTCTCTCTTGCCCCACACAGTTCCCACCGCCACCGCCCACTCCAGCCTCACTTAGCAAACCAGAAAATAAAGACCAACTCCCGGGTTCCTCCACAAAGGCATTGCTTTTGCTCTTGGTCATGAAGCACACACACACACACACACACACACACACACACACACACACACACACTCGTGTGTTCAGCTTTCAGCTTGTCCAGCTTTGTCTGTTAACACATGCAGAATAGGCACAGGTTTAATTTTCTTAGAGAACAAGGGTGGGTGGGTTCTCTCCAACTCCTTCACCCCACCTCACCCCTACCCTCATCAACTTCTTTCCATTTTAGAGAGAAAGGAGGGGGGGACACATCTCATTTAATGGCTAATTAGTTTCAATAATTGGCATTTTTGTTTTCTTTTGTCTCTCATCCTAACATCAGAAGAACAAAAGCCATCGAAACGCAACAGGCATCACTGGCCTCTAAACAGGACAGATGTCAGAATCCAAGACTAAACCAGCAGTCCCCTCCCAGTGTCTGACATCCAGGCTTAGGGACCCAGAAGGGGCAAGTGTCGTTGATAATTCACTCTTTAAGCTCTCTGTGACCGTTGATTACTTTCTTGTTGTTCAGATCAAATAATCATTGGGAATATGTAAACGAACAAGGAGAGATTCATACATATTCGCTCTCCAATTGTTTCTCCTGACGTCAGGTGGTAATTGATTGGCAATTGGATGGCTTGTACCCAAATACCGCTTGTCTGAATTCCTGAACCCCCTCCCCCAACACACACGTGTTTCTTGGGGTTGCAGAAGATTTTGTGGTGGAAGGTGGGAGGTGGGTGAATAACTTTTTTTTAAAAGAGCTATTTTCCATAATTCCTATTGTTTTCTTTTACCCTACACTTAAGAAGATTTACTTCTTACAGTGTGAGAATCTGAAGTTCATTTCTGGGACTACAATTTCCCATATAGTTCTTGAGGAGACTGAATCGTTGGTGTGGACATGGCCAACAACGATGGGATGGAGTACATAGGGGCCAATAATGATGAGAGAGATGGAGTCCACAGGGAGGGGCAGGAGCAGGCATGAAGTTCTATGGGGAGGAAACATCCTTCCATCCGTTCCTGAAGTGGTCCTGCCTTTCCCACTGTGGGGTTACCCAGGGTTCCCATCTATGCCCAGTTTAATTCCTGAGCCTGCCCCACATCCTCAGGAAAAAGAAGCAGTCAAATAATTACAGTCTCTTTAAAACTTGGGTTTTGGTTCTAAACAACTATCAGGTTTTATAGGTTTCCACAAAAGGAGACCCCTGAATTTCTGGGTTAAATTTTCCCTTTATCTCTTAGTTCACTCTGTTCCTTTTTACAGTGGACTTCAGACTTGGAGTCTGTGCTTAATATCTGGAAGATTTCCTCTCTTCCTTCTCCATACCCCCTCCCTCTCTTTCTCTCCTTTCTTTATGACACATCCCTTCAAGAATTTCAAGTATCAATTATAAGTAATATGAATTTCTCAGCCTCAACCAGCGAAGTGCAGATGATCCGATAGGAGCCTGGAAACGGAGATCCCCCAGATGCAGCGACTGCTGGAGCCTACTGGGCCGTTTCCCATGCCCAGATGAACATTCAATTTTCCGGCATTATCTCCACACTTAAACTCGCTTTCTCCATTTCTGTGCCAAGATAAATTTGCATAATATTTGCAGCTGTAATTAGCTGATGAGCATCTCCCAGCTCCCCTTTTGTTTCCCCCTGCATTTGGTCCTTCTGTGGATGCCACGTTTGATCTTTAATATCACAGGATTCCCGATAGAGGGTTGACTATCTTATCTTCCCGGTTCCAAAATCTTCTAAGGAGGGAGGAGGAAGGGGAGGAGGAACTGGGGGAGAATGGAGAGTGAGGAGAACGAGGCTTGCAGTTAACCGAGTTGGAAAGGTTGTGTGTTGCAAGAAGCTGTAGGTACCCACAGAGCCAATAAGGTGAATGGAGAGTTGGGGTGCAACAGGGGTGGGGTGGAGACACCACTCCAGGGAGGGGAAAAGTCTATGATAAATGTGATATTATTTAATGCGGAGTGGGGGTAGGGGGAGTGGATGAAGAGCTGAGCCAAGGACACCTTGTGGGGAGTGTGCCTTGGTCACCAGCCTCAACTCTAGGCCGAGGCTCTCTTTAAGCCGGAAGTCTCTGCTTCCCTTAAGCAGAAATGGGAAGTTTCACGACCCCCTCATCTTCTCATCCTTTCGGCTCCCTCTCGTAGAGAGCACGGGACTCCTGACTTACTCAGGCTCTGCTTACAGCCTCTCCAGCCCCATGGAAAAGAAACGGGAGCGCGAATTGGAGAGGGTGAGAAAGAGAAGAGACGGGACTAGGAAGTGTTGCCTGCAAAGTAGAACAAACCAGAAAAATTACACTCTGGCCCCGCCCTTGTTATTTGTCTCCAATTTGGAAGTTTGGGAGTGACAGTGCTGTAGGAGGGGAGGGGGACTTCGGGAGCCGCTGTCTGTAGTGGTGTCTATGGGAATCGGGGGCTGGCGCGGGGGAGGGGGGGAGGAAAGGAAAGGAGGGGAAAAAAAAAACCAAGAGAAGACAAGAAAGAGTCGATTTTCATGGCAATCATCGGAACAAATAGCTAACATTTAACATTTACACCCGCACTGGCGGCGCCCTGGCGCTCTGCGGACCTGGAGCCGGGCTAAAATGTCCCGAAAGCCTTTGGAGAAAACGAGTTTCCAGCTATCAGGTTCTCCCCATCTCCTCTTTTCATAAGGCTTCGGTTTCAGGCTGGACTTGTCCAATGTCTGCGTTACCGCTGCGAGCTCCTAAATGAGTGTCAAAGAGGCAAATATCAAATAGCGCCGAGGTCAAGGCGATTTAGTTAACCGCGGGACGCTCAGGGCTTGAAATTTGTGTGGGACTCCGCGGGGGAGGGGCGAGCTCTCGGACGGACGGGTGGATGGATACACCGACGCGTGCATAGATGGACAGTGGGAAGCGCTCACCGAGGCAACTCGGAGGGGGTGGGGGTGGGGGGGGTGAGGAAGGAGCCAGCCTTCACTGGTCCTCATATTTCGTTGCTCTTCACAGACTAAGGTTAAAGCTCTCAGACAAAAGTTTCTTTACAACTTTTTTTCTTTTAAATGGGACCAATTTCCTGAATCAATGTTCAGAAAACTGGGCTCTTGCCACAACCGCAGCTTTAAATCCTGTATCATCTCCAGGTCTCAGTTTCCCCTTAAGCTAATGGATTGGACAAGGTGATAGCCAAGGCCACTCGGGCAGGCTCTGGGGCTAGAGGAGAAGTGGGTAGTGGTGTGTGGCTGATTCTATAGTCCCTGTCCTCATCTGGTGTCACTTGAACAACCTGGTCCTACCACTAACCTGGCCTTTAGTCTCTGACAAGGCAGCTTCTCAGAAGCAAGAGTCCCACAAGGCCCTGGAGCCCTAGGATACTAGGCTTCACCCAAACGCCCCATCCACCTCAGCCCGGTCTGTAGCCCATAGCTCTAGGAATCACTGCGGTATTACCAGGGCACAAATCGGTGCCTGTCTGGGTTCCTCTCAGGTGCGCTTTTGGCCTCTCAAGTGTTTGCAAAACAGAACATCCTCTTTGGGGAGGGATGGGAGTGCAACAGATGGGGATTCTTTCCAAATTCCTAATTCAAGCGGCAAAAAGGATGCAGCGGCAGGACAGGGCCCGCTGTCGAGCTCTTTTTCACCAAGCCTGTCCCTTCGCTCTGCATTGGGTCTCTTGTCTGTGTTGAGTCCCGGGTGTCACGTGTGTGAGAAGCTGCGTGGGTGGGCGTGTGTGTTCCTACCCAGAGAGAAGGTCTCCCAAGCTGAGGGGCGGGGTGTGCAATACAATCGACACAGAACAACGGAAAACTAGCTAGGCGTCTGCTAGGGAGACCTTGCCTAGAAAGCCGTCGAGTTTCTAGGGTGGAAGGATGGTGGGAAACGCCGCTGGGCCTTCCCCTCATCCTCAGTGAGATTTTTGCAAGGCCATGTGCAAAGGCTCAGGCCTGGGCTCTTTTCTCAGTCCAGGGGAGACAAACTGTGGAGTCCCGGTCCTTGCAGGAGGCAAGAGGGAGGGACAGAGATGGAGGGTGCCTGGTGGGAAGGGGTTGAGTGGGTAGGCACCTGTCTTCTCAACTCCTTTTTATAATAAAGCTCTTCCCTCCCCTCAGTATAAAACTCTATGATAATCATGAAGAAAAATCATGATCCTCCTCAAATTGAAAAAAAAAGTGTGTGTGTGTGTGTGTGTGTGTGTGTGTGTGTGTGTGAGAGAGAGAGAGAGAGAGAGAGAGAGAGAGAGAGAGAGAGAGAGAGAGAGAAGAGAGAGAGAGAGAGAATGCCAACCTCACTACCGTTTGGGTTCCGGAGAAATTCTCAAATAGAGTGTAATTTCTCAGTTGATTTTGATTGACATACTGTCCCTGGGATCATGTGTTAATCCCTTCTTCACTCAAGCCTTTTCATAACTCATTTCTCTCTTGCTAGATGGGGACTCTGATGGTTACCGAGGCAACGATGATAGCACTAAGCTATTTCCCTCTCTGCAAGGAGGCCATTATTCCGCATGCATAGGCCATTTGCAACGGAGGTCGCCACAAAGTCATCCACGACACAGCACACGTTTATTAAACTTTTATTCTCTCTTTTTACCCCAACACGGAAACTAGTTTGCACTTTCGGGGAAGGGGTGCTATCTTGTCCTGTTCTGTGTTGGCAACAACGGCCCTGGAGTGGAGGAGTCCACACAGGTGCTCATTTGCACACTGACACAGACAGAGGTCTCAGTCACTGTCCCCTTGCCCTGGCATCAGTCTCCAGCAGAAAAGGTGTTGCTGCAGTTTTGTCCATCCATAGGGTCATCTTCAAGAGAAGAAGATAGAACCCACTTCTCAGGCCACCTGCACTTCCGGTTCAAAGACCCAAATAACAGGAAGCCACCAACCGTCCCATTTTCTCAGTGCCCCCCCCCCAGCCTCCCCTCTCTTGGATGGGGAAGCCCTCCTTGCTGGTTTAGTGGTATCTCCTGCCCTTGAGATGCTCTGGAGCTTCGGAGAAAGCTGCCTGTCTTGGTCTTAGGTTTCCGGCTCAGGCTTAGGCAGTGTATAGGTTCTTGAGCTATCCTCCGTCGGTCCTGGAACTTTGGAAATGCATAAGTTTGGTTCAGGCTTCTCTGAGGAGCGACTGTGGAGCACCAGTGGAATATTAACAATGGGAACATCTACTGATAGCCACCCAAGGACATCACAGGAGAGCCCACATCGCAGGAAACACTGAAAGACATTTCTGTTCTCAATCCTCAAGGCCACCAAAATCTGACCTGTGAAGGTCGCTGATGGTGAGGCTTCTATTTCCCCTCCAGCACCCGCCAGCTCCTCCCTCATGTCCTTCTCCCTTCCTTTTCTTCTTTCCACACTGTGCTCCTCCTCTTCTGCTAAAGGAAGAGAAGAGATGGATCCACCGGGACCCTGGGGTGCACTCTCTCCCCTTCAGTATCACCACTGCTTCCTCATTCTCCCCTAAAAAGGCCACTGCAGCCCCCAGGAGCCCTGTTCTGGTGTTGTTCAACAATCAGAAGAATGTCCCAAATGATCCCTCTTTGAGACCCAGAGAACAGATCTTGGCTTTCTCTTGGACCCTCAAGGTAGGACCAGCTCTCCCAGGAGACCTACTCCACACATAGCAGCTGAGCCTAAAGAAGTGGCCCAGATTCCTAAGTGATAGGTAGAAGTGACCCCAAAGCTCCCAGGGGTCAATGTCCTTCCCCCAACCCTGGTCTGCTGTTAGTCTGAGCTGAACTGCTCCACACTGGGCTTTATTTGTTCTGAAGGTAAAACCCCTCGCACATCAGAAACTCCCTTGGCACAGAAGATCTTTAGAGGCTCCCAACCCCAGAAACAGTGGAGGAAAAAAAGTGGGGTTGGTGGTGGCATGTCCCCTGGGTCAGGGATTCCATACCTACACACCTTCTTAGTAAAATAATCTGAAGAGCAAAGGGCATGCAAGCGTACCTTGGGGTGCTGGTCTGGAGCTTCCCAAGGCAGGCCAGTGAGCAAATGGAGACTTGAGGCATGCCTGAGGAGGCAGCTGCATTGCCCTGCAGGAGCAGCAAGCTGAGTGTTCCTCTCCCACAAATGTGCTTCCTGAAATTTTCCGTTGCAGAGAGGAGTTGAAGGCAGGAAGTGAGACAAAGGAGTTCTCTCTCAATGGGAAGGCTCTGAGATTCCAAGCAATGTCCCAAGTCCCGGTGCTGATCAGACTTGAGATGGGGTGGGATAGAGACTTGGGTCTGTGTGAGTGAGTGGCCACTGGAGAAAGGCTACCCAGTTAAAGAGGCCGTGGAGGTGTTTCACGGCCTTGTACCCTTAAAGGCAGGCTTGTCAGTAGAGGTGAAAATAGTGACAGGCCTCAAGAGGCAGAGGCAGGGTGATTGTTGAAAATTCCAGGGCAGCAAGGTCTACACAATGAGTTTGAGGCTGCCTAGGACTCACACAAGAGACCTGTCTTCATACAGAAACAACAGAACAAACCAAACCAAACAAAACCCCAGGAAGTAATAACAGTGGTACTTAAGATCCCAGAGAACTGGAGTTACAAACTGTTGTGAGCCAACCTGTGGGCTCTGGGAACTGAACTCAGCTCTTCTAAAAGAGCAGCCGGTGCTCTTAACCACTGAGCCATCTCTCAGCCCCTGCCCAGAGTTTTTTAACATCTTCTTTGGGTGTCTAAGTTTGTCCTTGTGGTTTAGATACCATATGCTACACAAGGTCACTGGATGACCTTGGAAGAAATGGAACTCATGGTGATTCTCTCCCGAGACCAAGGTTGTCTTTTACTAGAAGTGTCAAGCTGTGTACTACAGGGTCTGGCAGTGTCAATGGTGGCAGTTACATCCACAATAAACCAAAGGGATTCCAAGCATGAGCTTGTTAAAGACACAGAACATCCGCTAAGTAATGGGTCCTTCTGACCATGGCATCTATTCTTTTTTTTTTAAGGTTTATTTATTTATTATGTATACAGAAGAGGGTGCCAGATCTCATTACAGATGGTTGTGAGCCACCATGTGGGTGCTGGGAATTGAACTCAGGACCTCTGGAAGAATAGTCGGTGCTCTTAACCTCTGAGCCATCTCTCCAGCCCCATGGCACCTATTCTTGCTCCTGCCAATGTTCTTTGGGTTTCCTTCTAGCAAATACCAGCGTATGCTAAAGTGTATCAATAGAGTGAAATACAGTAACATTCATTTATCATCCCTAGTTTCTGAATTTCCTGCTTTCCTGATAAGCTCCAAGGCTGGCAGGGAATTTTCTATTTCCTTAAGATGCTCACAAGTACATCACGGACAAAGATGAGCAAATAGATCATTCTAGATACAACAAGAATATATATGAGGCTGGGAGTGTAACTTAGTTGGCAGAGTGTTTGTCTAGCATGCCAAAGCCCTAGCTTCAACTCCCAGCACAGCACAGCATAAAATGGGGTGTGGTGGTGCTTGACCACAATCCCAGCACTGGGAAGGTAGACAGGAGTATCAGAATTTCAGGTTTCAAGGCCAGCCTGTACTAACTACAGGAGACCTTTCTCCAAAGAGAAGAAGGAGAAGGAGAAGGAGGAATTAGCTGTGTGGTGGTTGGTGTCGCATGCCTTTAATCCCAGCACTCAGGAGGCAGAGGCAGGCAGATCTCTATGAATCTGAGGCCCAGCCTGGTCTACAGAGAGAGTTCCAGACAACCAGGGCTGTTACATAAAAGAAAGAAAGAGAGAGAGAGAGAGAGAGAGAGAGAGAGAGAGAGAGAGAGAGAGAGAGAGAGAAGACGAAGAAGAAAAAAGGGAGGAGGAGGAGGAAGCAGGTTAGCTATATGAAATACAGAGTCTGATGATGTGGAAATCCAGAATCAAGGTCAGAGGTGCTTCCCCATCCATCAACGAGGCCAACCTGTGGCTCTCAGAGGATGACCCAGAGCTACTGGATGGTGTCAAGAGCTAGAAGGGGAAAAACAAAAACAAAAAACAAAAAACAAAAACAAAAAACAAAATACAACAACACCAACAAAGCAAACAAGCTTGGCGGAACAGGATTGGGAAACGCATGGATAATTCAACCACTCATGTGAAATGTGCTGTGCCCTGAGTAGGAAGACAGAAAAAGAGGGATGAGTCCACACCACAGTGAAGGGCTTCTTTAGCCAAGTGAGGTGGCTTTGTTCTGTAAACCTCTGGGGACCAAGGGTGGCTTTACATATAGGTACATCATGAGGAGAATGAGTGAAAATTGCAGATTCTAGATGCCATCTTGGTGGCTTAGCTTCCCCTGGTCCATATCCATATGTACACTCAGAATGAAAGTATTTACATCAATATTTTACATTTTATCAAATAAGTGTGTGTAACAATGTTTTTGCAAAATACTTAGGTAAAAGCAGCATATGTACCAAAGCTAGCCTTCCACCATGCATTTTTTAAAGGTTTGTTTTGATTTTATTATTATTATTATTATGGAGACAGGGTCTCAGGCTGGGATGGAACTTGTTATACAGCCCAAGCTAGCCTTGAATTTGTGGTTCTTGCTCCTCAGCCTCCGAAGTGCTGGGATTACAGGTGTGTGCTGCCACACCAGGTTCTCTGTGTGTTTTCAAGATTTCTGCACATACCATTGGTTCCATATGGTTACGGAAGTGTTAGCCCTGCTCATCAGCTCTGATGCAAAGCCACCACTTTGCTCACATCTAATACTGTCTGATGTTTAACTGATGCAACAGAGATGAACCAAAGCCCAGAAGGTATAAGCAGGACACCACAGAGGGAACTAAAATGTGTCTGTGACGAGAAGGAGAAAGAGCAGAGGGAATCCTCTCTCATGAATATATGGCAGGTATCTACAAACCTTCTCACTAATTGATGGGCTCTCTCTATATAATCCTGATAAAGGGCCACTGGGCAGTAAACGCTGATGCTTCCAACATCCTGATAGGGCTTTGTTAACAAGAAGATAACAGAAGAGCAAGATATGTTTGTTTCGCTGCCTGTAGATAAACCCAATAGGTCTTTGTTAACTTTTCATGACTGATGGCCACCACTAGCCATGATAAATAATCCCAAGAAGAGGAACTTTATTTAAAGGGCTAGAAATGGGTCTGCATTTTGCATTCTTTTAAACGAGGAGGAAGGATTTTTTTCTTAGTGTGAGTGTACATGCATCACGGTTCATCAACATCTAAGTCGTTTGAAACCACCTTGGGAATTCTGAGTCAGATTGGCCCTCCGTACTTTTTCAGGACATGCTGTATTCCCATCAGCTGAGGTCTGAGCTGAGTCTGAGGCTGTAGCTCTCACAGAGGAGCCTTCGAAAGACAGGCAGGGCCTGCAGAATGAGCACAATGGTTTTGCTAGCAATGAGAAACTGAGGTGAACCCACTAAATATATGTGGTGGTTTTTGTTTGCTTGTTTGGGTTATTTTGTTTTGTTTTGTTTTGTTTTGGTGCTGGGGATTGGCCCTACTGTTTCACACATGCTATGCAGATGCAGGCCCTCTGACTTGTATCCTCAGACCCCACTATTTATTAATCCTTGCAAGGTAACTGGGAGGCCAGAGATACTTGTCTTTACAGTCCATTGTCAGTTACAAAATCATAGTCCAAATCCATTGTTAAATGTATTTGTGTGTGAGTGTGTGTGTGTGTGTGTGTGTGTGTGTGTGTGTGGTGTTCTTCTTAGCTGGTACATGCAGGCACATGCTACAGTGTGAGTGCTACAGTGAATATCTGGAGGTTAGGGGACAACTTGCGGAAGTCAGTTGTGGTGATATTTTATTTGTACTGAAATGTGATTTTATTTGTATGTTAATAAATAAAGTTGCCTGGGGGTCAGAGCTATAGCAAGCCATAGCAGAAACTGAGTGGTAGTGGTGCACGCCTTTAATCCCAGCACTTGGGAGGCAGAGCGAGGCGGATCTCTGTGTGTTCAAGGATACAGTCAGCATGGAGACACATGCCTTTAATCTCAATACCAACCATAGAAGACCTGGAGGTCTTTACAGACAGGCAGTGACAAGGAGATCATGTGGTTGGGTTTACAACCAATGAGAAGGCAGAATAGAAAGTCAGTAAAAAGGACAAACACACAGGATGTAGGTCTCTTGCTGAGGAGGACAGCAGTGGCAGTGAAGGGTAAGGTTTTTAGCTCTTAGCTCTTGCTCTGACCTCTTGGGCTTTCATCTCTGCATTGGCTCTGTGTTTCTTATTTAACAAGATGGTTACATCTACAGTCAGTTTTCTCCTTCCATCCTGTAGGTCTGTCCTGAAGGGACCAAACTCAGACCATGAGGCTAGGTGGAAACCCTGAAACCACCAAGCTCCTCATCTGCACTCCATCTTAGTTGTTTTTTTTTTTTTTTTTTTTAAACATTTATTTTTTTTTAAATTTTTTTTAATTTTTTTTTTGTTTTGTTTTGTTTTTTTTGTTTGTTTTTTTGTTTTTCGAGACAGGGTTTCTCTGTGTAGCTTTGCGCCTTTCCTGGAACTCACTTGGTAGCCCAGGCTGGCCTCGAACTCACAGAGATCCGCCTGGCTCTGCCTCCCGAGTGCTGGGATTAAAGGCGTGCACCACCTCCGCCCGGCTTCCATCTTAGTTTTTAGACAGGGCATCTCAATGGCCTAGGGATCACTGATTTGGCTAAACAAGCTGGCCAAGGAGTTCTAGGTATCCACTTGTCTCTGTCTCTCCGGTGCTGGGATTCCTGGCACATGCCCCCAGGCCTGGATGTTTTTGCACATGGGTTTGGGAGCTGGTCCTCATGTTTGCACGGCAAGCATTCTAGGAACTGAGTCATCTTCCTAGCCATCCCAGTTTCCTTTGTGTTGCAGTGATAAAATACCCTGAAAACACAAAAACAAAACAAAACTTTGGGAAGAAAGAGTTTACAATTCCAGGTTACAGTCTGTGATTGTAGCAAAGCTGAGGTGTCAGGGTAGGACATCAGCTGGTCACAATACATCCATGGTCAGGAGCAGAGAGAGATAAAGGAATGACACTCATTTGCTTGTTTGTGCTCGGCTGGGTTTCTCTACTCATACAGTTCAGGATCCCTTGCCTAAGGAATGGTGCTGCCCACAGTGGGCTGGGTCTTCTCACATAAGTTACCTTTTAAGATAGCCCGCCCACACATATGCCTATAGGTCAGCCCAGTGGAGGCAACCCTTCACTGATACTCTCTTGATTCTAGGTTGCGCCAAGTTGACAATTAAACCTAATCATCACACCAGCTCTAAACGTTTATTTTTACATGGGTAGTACATGCCTGTGATACTAGCACTCAGAAGGCTGAAGTAGAGGGTTCTTTCTTGCATTTTGAATTTGAGGCTAGCTGGGGTTTATAGTAAGATCATGCGCATACACACACACACACACACACACACACACACACACACACACACACGGTGGGGGGGAGTATTGAGATTTCTATTTATTTGTTTGTTTGTTTGTTTATTTATTTATTTAGGTTTTTTTGAGACAAGGTTTCTCTGTGCAGCCCTGGCTGTTCTAGAACTCGCTTTGTAGACCAGGCTGGCCTCAGAGATCCACCTGTCTCTGCCTCCTGAGTGGTGGGATTAAAGACGTGTGCCATCACCACCCAACAAGATTTACTTTTACAAGATGGCGAATTTTTGGTTTTGCATTTTCTGTTTTTCAGTTCCATCTTGTCATGGAGGAACCTCGGAGTTTCACAGGTGCACTCTGCTCAGAACCCACCCAAAATGGAAACTTCAAAGCACACTGAAGTCACAGCAGTTCAGTTACTAAAGCAAGCGAACTTTCTGCTGTTGAAGAAGGATTATTGCCCTGGATTCTTTAATGCTATTTTTTTTTTCCTTAAAGAAGGCAATCATTTCTACCAAAAACATCATTTGAATTTTATCTTTGTTAAAAATGCTTGGGAAGAGAGAAGGGGCCTTGACCAAACCTTATAATCTTTGGGTTAATAAAAAAGAATTCTAAAAATAATTTGTTCTTAATGTAGAAAAATTACTACTTGTAAAATACGTTTTAGGTTCATTTTAGGAAAGGGGTGTGTGTGTGTGTGTGTGTGTGTGTGTGTGTGTGTGTGTGTTTGTGAGTGTACAAATAAGAAAGAGCTATTGTAATTCAGTTGGCTTTGGATTCTCAGAGAAAACTCCAGTTTGATTCATTGTATGGGCAGCTGAGTCCTGAAAGCATCAAGTTTGACTTCCTAGACTCCCTGGAACCACAAGTTCACACCCCAGAGGGGTTGGGCTCAACCCTTCCTCCTTCCTAGGCAGTAAATAGCATGAAAACCAGGTTATCTACATGGCCAACTTTCAGGAAAGACCTTGAAAACAGAGACCCAGGGGTGGACCTTTGGAGGTCACGTGGTGCTTTCCCTAACAGTGGGGGGTTTGCGGCAGGGGTGGCTGGACCTTATTGGGGCCAGCCGGCAACTAAATGCCACACTGATCCCAGGAGATAGCCAACTGAGGTTTTCTCACAGAAGGCCATTTAGAAGCCAGCGACAGACTGCCCTGCCAGCGTCTCCACTTACCTCAGGCAAAGCACTGGTGGCTCCATCAGATTAGGTACCAGGACGTTAGGGAATCTGGCATATTTGCTTTCATGTTCTGTATTCGGCGGCATTTCTAGAGCGCCTTAATGTCTTAGCACTATATTTTGTATTTCTGATTAGCCGTTTGGCGCAGGTACAGCATGATTAATGGTTCATTTGGGGTGTTTCGCTTTCTTTCTTTCTTTCTTTCTTTCTTTCTTTCTTTCTTTCTTTCTTTCTTTCTTTCTTTCTTTCTTTCTCTCTCTCTCTCTTTCTCTTTCTTTCTTTCTTTCTTTCTTTCTTTCTTTCTTTCTTTCTTTCTTTCTTTCTCTCTTTGGCTCTTAGTGGTGCTGCTCTCACCTGAGTCTAAATAGGCCCTGGGCATTCTGACACTTTTGACAAACCTTGTACTGATTCTTTACATAAAATGTACTGTCTCCTCTTGCTTTTGGCTTGGGTTTGTCTAATTCGGACATTATTCCCCTTACTACTAATCATTTTAGGAGCTGGATTTTTCTCGTGAAAGAAGGAAGCAGACAGGGGTCGTGATGATAAACCAACAGTTAGGCTGTGGTTTGTTTGCTTTCAGTGATATGGGACGTCCATAGACCTGACTAGAGGCCAAGAGGAAAAGCAAGGAAAGATGCCTGTGTTTTCTCCGGTGTTTGCTCCAGCACCTTTATTTTTGTTCTAAAGTTGGAGTCCTCAGAAAACACATTACTAACTGAATGAAGCATAGGAGTTTGAAAACATGCCAGTCATGGGCTTATTGCCAAGGGTACCACACATGTTCAATGTGATAACTACTTGGTACGATGTTTGTGCCTAACCTATAATACTACAAAAAGTATTAATATAGATGTATAGAAAGAATTGTGAGCTGTGTAGAATGGCACTGTATTTATTTGTTTGTTTATTTATTTATTTATTTATTTAGATAGGGTCTCAGGTACACTAGGCTGGCATTGAATTCACCATGTAGCCAAGGATGATTTTGAAATACTGATCCTCTTCACCCACCTGGGATCAAGCCAGTCGAGGTAAATACTGCAAACTGAGGCACCTCCCCAACTCCATTCTTATATTTTTATTTAAACGCCTTTCATATGAATCTGTTCGCAAACTTAGAGACATGTCTCAGAGACACAGTGAGAGACTGTCAGACGTCCATGTTCATCGCTGCTCATGGTGATGTGAGGCACTTCGTGTTTCTAAATTCCATGTTTTAAAAATAACCCAGGATCTCTGTTGCTTTAAATTACTCTATTGTCTGTGGCAACCCACTGAAACCCGGGGCTATCTTTGTTCCAGTGGCCCCGACACTTGAAACTCTCAGTTTTTGGTATTTTGTAATCCACAAGAGGATCTTCTCTATTGTTTTTCTAGCAATTTGAAACACAGTTTAGTGGCACCAATTTGTACATTAAAAACACTTGAGGACTGGCAAGATGGCTTGGCTAGGAAAGACACCTGTCGCGAAGACTGATGACTTGAGTTCGATCCCTAGGATCCACATGGTAGAGAGAGGGAGCTAATTCCTGAAAGTTGGCCTCTGACCTTACATGCTGCAGTATGCATGCAACTATACACATGCACTCACAAACAAATGTGCAAGCTCACACACACACACACACACACACACACACACACACACACACATAAATAAATAAGCAATAAGCATTTGAAAAACTTCCTAGTGACTGTACTGGACAGTGCAGAGATTATAGATAAATGCGTTCATTGCCACAGAAGGTTCATCTGTACCTGGGAACCTCTTGACTGAGTGGCGATAGAGAACACAAAGAACTGTACCGTGAACACAGGCCGCTGTCTGTCGAGGACTGTGCTGAACACGGTCCATCAGGCTCCATTCTATAAAGAATGCCTGCATACAGCTGGAATGCAATTAGCTCTGAGCAATCCCTGCTCCTGTAGGTGTAAGAGCATCCTTCCTTCCTCTGATACCCGTCTGTAGCCAGGCCTGGGCTGACTGAAAATGGAAATGCAGTCTGGGACTTGTAGAATTTAGCGGAGGCCAACTACAGCTATTCTCCCGAGAGTCGATGTTCTGCTTCTTGGAAACGGGTGAGTGTTGTCTAGAAAACAACAAGGCACGGTAACACCACGTGGTCGTGGTGTGTTTCTTTGTGGTCAATTCTCATTATGTAGCCTCATTGACCTTGAACTCATGGTTCTCCTGCCTCTGACTTCTGAGTGCCACTGTGACTGGCTTGGCTTGCTGCATAGTAACGTCAGCGATGTGGCCCTGCTCATGCCCTATGCCGGGACTAACGGTGCCCACCACATCTGGCTTAAAATATGTTCTTTTTTTTTTTAAAAAAAATTAATCAATTTATTTATTATGAATATAGTGTTCTGTCTGCATGTTTGCCTATACACCAGAAGAGGGCATTAGATCTCATTATAGATGACTGTAAGCCAACATGTGGTTACTGGGAATTGAACTCAGGACCTCTGGAAGAACAGTTAATGCTCCCAACGTCTGAGCCATTTCTCCAGCCCCAAATATGTTCTTTGCAGTATCTTGTGCTGACAATTTAAAGACATTTTCTTTCTTTCTTCTTCTTTGTTGTTGTTTTGTTTTTTTTGAGGCAGGGTTTCTCTGTGAAGCCTTGGCTTTCCTGGAACTCTGTTGTAGACCAGGCTGGCCTTGAACTCACAGGGATCTGCCAGTGCTGTCTCCCAAGTGCTGGGATTAAAGGCATGTGCCACCACCAGGCTAAAGATATTTTCTTGATTGATTGAGGCTGTGTCTAGCCTCCTGAGCGCTGGGATTACAGGCACATGCCTGTAATAGGATCAATCACTTTCATTGTTTTCTCCAAGACAGGGTTTCTTTGTGTAGCCCTGGCTATCCTAGAACTTCCTCTGTAGCCCAGGCTGGCCTCAAACTCAGAGATCCGCCTGCCTCTGCCTCCCTAGTGCTGGGATTAAAGGTGTGTACCATCACTGCTCAGCTTCCCCCTGCCCCCATCTTTTTTTTTTTTTTTTCAATTAATTAACTTAAGGATATATTGGGGGAAGAGTCATTTCTTGGACAGACTGCTCTTGAACTCTTTAAGTAAGGATAATCTTGAACATTTGAGTCTTCTCTTTCTACTTCCCATGTGCTGGGATTATTGTCTAGCAATACCACCCTGGTTAGTGCAGAGCTAGGGATTGAACCCAGGACATGTTAGGCAAACAAACTACTGACTGAGCCACACCCCTAGCCCTCTCCTCATGCAGCCCATGTGCAGCTTTACAGCTCACAATGAGTCAGTAAGTGTAGCTATTATATTTATCATTTAAAAAAACCTTACACTATTAGTATAGCCTCATTTGTGTACATGGATGGGCACACACGCATGCACACACAACATGTGTATATTAACACACACACACACACACACACACTCACGTTTGGTGTTAGAGCGTGTTGCTTCACGTGCACAAATCTGAGCTGACCTCACCACCCCAACACATGCCAAACCAAACACTTAGTGCACAAGGCGGCAACAGTCGAGTTACCCAGGTGGGGGTGCCTCGTTTCTGCCTTCATCTTCACTCTCCTGTGATTTTCCACTTTTCCAAACTTCTGCCTTACACAGTTTTTCTCTTTTTCACATTTTGATTTCTTTTCAGGGGATGCGGTGGGGATGGAGTCGGTTCTCCCCTTCCACCATGTGTGTCCCTGGGATGGGGCTTGACACCAAGCACCTCAACCAGGGGGTTATCTCACAGGCCCCTGCACCCAGTTTTGAGCTGTGAATGCCCTTTGGTTACCTTGCCTGTGTGGCCCCTTACAGTAATGGGCATGAGTTCTTGGAATACTCTCTCCCCCCTGCCTCTTTTTTTTTTTTTTTTTTGAGACAGGGTTTCTCTGTGCCACTTTTGGAGCCTATCCTGGAACTCGCTCTGTAGACCAGGCTGGCCTCGAACTCATAGAGATCCGCCTGGCTCTACTCTGCCTCCCAAGTACTGGGATTAAAGGCGTGCGCCACCACCACCTGGTGGAATTCTCATAGTACATGATGTACCCTGTCCAGAGGGATGGCAAATTTTTTTCTTAAAGAACATACAATACAGAAATGGCCGAGTGCAGGACATTTTCTGCCTAATACTTAATTTTGTGAACATTGCCATTAAACCTGTCATAATTAATAGAGTAGCTGGATATGGTGAGCCCGTAAGCCCAGCCCTCAGGAGGCGGAGCCAGGAGGAGCAGGAGTTCTGGCCAGCTTGGGCTACAGAGCATGGCCCAACCTCAGTAAAGAAAACCAGTGAGCAGGCAGACGAACGTGGAACGGAGATGAGGAATTGAGTGTCTAGAAATGCAGCTTCCAAGAATCTAATTTTTACAAGCCAGCAAAAGCAGTTTAATCACCATTTCAGAGTAAGAAATAGTCAGATCGTAAGTTGGTCGTGCGGAAGGACACTCTGAACTCCCTCTGGGAAGTTCTGCTATGGCTCTAACTGGGCTGACTCGCACGAGGCAAACACTTCCATCAAACACTTTAAACTCATCCAGGACAAACAATGGCACTCTTCAGGCTTGTGCTGTTTTGTTTAAGGTAGTCCCTTCTAGATAGTTTCATGAATCAAAATAAAAACAAAACCAACTAGACAAACAAACACACACAACCCCGCTCCCCCCCCCAAAAAAACAACAACAACAACAACAAAAAAAAACCAAGACCAAACAAATGGCTTCAATAGGTTAAGGGACTGCCAGTGAGCTTCCAGGTTCACAGCAGGAAGTCATTGCTCAGGACTAAGGTTAAGGGACTGACTGTCAGTGAACTTCCAGGTTCACAGCAGGAAGTCATTGCTCAGGACTAAGGTTAAGGGACTGCCAGTGAGCTTCCAGGTTCACAGCAGGAAGTCACTGCTCAGGACTAAGTAGGACACAGTTGAGATGGCTCAGCAGGCAAATCGCTGAGGTGCCTGACGACCTGAGTTCAGTCTCCAGGATCCACACTATACAAGAACCAATTCCCGAAAGTCATCCTCAGACCCACATAGGTGTGTCACGGTATGCACGAACCAAGACACCTACACATTGATAAGTGGAACAGAAAAATTTAAAAAGGTGCTTCTGTCCTGAAAACCTGGCATATTTATATCTTGCAGAATACATGCCTTTATATTTTATATGTACCTATACCTTTATATTTGTCATGCAGCATCTGCTGTTAGCTTTTAGGACTGTTCATGCAAGTATTTGCTGAGCTTTTAAATGTTCTATCTATCTATCTATCTATCTATCTATCTATCTATCTATCTATCTATCTATCTATCTATCATCTATCTATCTCTATCTATCTATCTATCTATCTATCTATCTATCTATCTATCTATCTATCTATCTATCATCGTCTGTCTGTGTGTTATGACCATTACATGTTGTTCCGGTTTGTCTAAGGTAGTTATAAAATCAGTTATAGAAAAATGTGAACAGAAGGCTTGCCTAGCATGTGGAAGCCCCAGGTTCAGCTCCCAGCAGTGCATTGAACTGGCATGGTAGCACATGCCTGTAAGCTCAGTACTCAGGAGGTAGAGGCAAGAGGATCAGACGTTCCAAATTGTTCTCAGGGACAGGAAGTTGGAGGCCAGATTGAGCTAGATACCCTAACCAGAAAGTAGAGGGGAACAAATACACTTAGAATTTCATGAAACACACCACCACCTTTTTTGGGGGTCTGTTTTTCCTCTTTATGCAGCCCCAGGCTAGCCTAACTCTCTAGCCTCCTGCCTCAGCCTCTGGAGTACTGGAATTATAGGTACATGCCAACATATCCAAATGATGCAGTAGTAAAAAAAAAATCTAAGATGTGTTCTTTATTTTGAGACAGGGTTTTTCCACATAGCCCTGGTGCCTGGAACTCACTATGTAGACCAAGGTGGGTTTGAACTCACCTGCCTCTGCCTTGGGAATGCTGGGATTAAAGCAATGCTCCACTATGCCTGGCTTCTGATATTTACTCTTAATGATGTGTATATTTGAGTGTCTGTGTGTAGGAATGTGTATGAAAGTGCAGGCGCTCCCAGAGACCACAGGCACTGTGTCCCTCTGGAGCTGGAGTTCCAAGAAGCTGGATGTGGGTGCTGGGAACCAAATTCGGTCCCCTGCAATAGTAGTATGTGCTTTGAACTACCAGCTCTCTAGTCCCTAATGTAATCATTTTATCTCAGAGAACACTGAGGGAAGCAGAGCAAAGTCATGGGAGAGTGCAGATACAGAAACAACAGAAGCCAGCCATCCCCAGGAGATAGACTTGGCTGTGTACTGCCTTGCTGTATGTGAAAGCTGCCCACAAATGTGCAGTGGACAAGTGAGTCAGGTCCCGTCCTGTAAACAGTGAAAACCTCATTTGTCTAGTAAATATGGAAAAGTAGCTAGCAGTCACTGCTTTTTGTCTTTTTGATTCATATACTTTTTTAGTGTGTTCAGGGTGGAGCAGTGTGCCAGGACCATACTGTGGAAGCCAGAGGACAAGATGTAGACTCAGTTCTCTTCTTCAATCAAGTGGGCCCTGGGGATCAAATTCAGGTCCTCAGACTCAGTGGCAAGTGCCATTACCTGGTGAGTCACGTCACCAGCCAATAGCAGTTATTTTAATAACTCATATATATGCTGTTTATTTATTTTGGTGCTGGGTTTTGAATCCAGGGCTTTGCCCATGCCAAACACATGCTCTATCACACCCCACACCCTCAGCAATGTGTGTGTGTGTGTGTGTGTGTGTGTGTGTGTGTGTGTGTGCACATGCCTGCCTGCACACCAGGATGAAGGTCTGAGAAGGACATTGATGTGGCTTGCTCTTTTGGCTAGGCTGGCTGCGCGGTGACTTCTGGGAATCTGCCTGCCTCTGTCCATGCCCCTCACCTGGGTTACAGGTATACAGAGCCATGCGAGACTTTTACAGAGTTCTCAAGATTTGAACTCAGGTCCTCTTGATTTCACAGCAAGAGTTCTTACCCACTGATCTATCTCCCCAGCCCCAAAGTGTTGCACTGAAATGAAATGAAGGATAAATGTCCAGCTGCTGGCCCGCACAGATGGAGTAACAGTCTCTAGACATTGGAGTAACAGTCTCTAGACATTATACTTTAGAAATGAATGCAAGCTTCTGGAAGAAACAGTTTCCTAACAGAAATGACTTGTACTGCTGTACAAACAGGACATTCCCTCATTCTTCAGTCCAGGTAACTAATCTACTTTTGAACTTCTAGAGAACAGCAATGATGGGAAGAGACTGGCTGTAAAACTATTTGTATTGAGAACGGTGCCTTCAGTGAACTTACTGGTTAGCGCTCTCAGCGGCAAGGATTCCCTATCTCGGCGTTCATTTTATACTTTGACTGGTAGGTCTTTGTTTGATCGTCCTATTGAAGGGACAACAAAGGTGGTTTGGGTGACACCGTTGAGTAATGCACTATATTTTTATCTCTGCAAAAAGCTCCATGGTCAGAAGACTCTAATAACCTCTGATCTTCCCCAGGTTTGGAATCACGCATCAGCCAGAGGATAAAGATCCTCACTGTGTTTAGTGGCAGACACTTTCCGAAGACAAATACTTTGTTGGCCACAGAGAAGATGCTACCCTAGTCCCCAATGGTGGATTATCATATCATAAGAGCAGCTCAGTTTCCTCTGTGTATCCGTTTCCTGGATACCGTCTCCTATAAAAACACTGGCAGAGTAAGTACTTGGCCTCTCTTCTCATTAGAAAGTATAGATGCTGTTCAAAGGATGGCGTGGGATAAAGGGAAAACAGGTTGCTGCTTTACTTACAGCTGGAAACTTCAGCCTTCCTGATGAGAAATATTTCTCATTCTTTTGCTTCAAATTCTGTTACAACTCCTACTCCCACAGCTGATTTCCTTCACTTGGCAGAGCTAAGCCCCACTTTACTGTGTGTGTAGTGTATGTCCGTGCAGATACACTTGTGGAAGCCAGAGGTTGGCTCTGGGAATCTTTCTCTATTGCTCTCCACCTTATTTATTATTATTATTATTATTATTGTTGTTGTTGTTGTTGTTGTTGTTGTAGTAGTAGTAGTAGTAGTAGTAGTAGTAGTAGTAGTAGTAGTAGTAGTAGTAGTAAGAAAGACATAACCAGGAGTGGAGGTGGATGACTTTAATCCTGGCACTTAGTAGGCAGAGGCAGGCAGATTTCTTAGCTCAAGGCCTGGTCTACAGAGTGAGTTCTAAGATAGCCAAGGCTACACAGAGAAAATGTGTCTTGAAAAACCAAACACTAGAAAAACCAACAAACCAAAACCCATTTCTGTGTATATGCATGTGCAAACCTGTGTGCCGATGCCCATGGAGGACAGAAGGCAGCATCAGACCCCCTGGAGCTGGAGCTGGAGCTGGGGCTGGAGCTGGAGCTGGAGCTAGAGCTGGAGCTGGAGCTGGAGCTAGAGCTGGAGCTCCAGGCTTCTGAGCCTCCTGATGTGGTGCTAGGACCTGGACTTTGGACCTCTGATAGAGCAAAAGAGCTGATTTAACTGCTGATCCATCTCTCCAGGCACTCTACTTTACTGTTTTTGAGGTAAGGTCTTTTCCTGAATCTGGAGTTCGCTATTTTGGCAAGACTAGCTGGCCACCAAGCCCCAGAAGTATATCTTTCTGCCCCTCCAGAGCTGGGTTGTAGGAGCACACTGCCATGCCCAGCTTTTGTGTGTTGGGGACAATTCAGGTCCTCACGTTTCTCCAGCAAGCTCTTCCTCACTGAGCCATCTCCCCAGGTCTACACGCACTGTCTTTTCTCCTGGGGCTTGCTGCAGTTCCCTACCCAAACTGTCCCCTTCCTCTCCCGAGGCTGTCCTCTTCCTGCCTAGTTTTCCCTGCCACCATTAAGGAAAGCAGCCTCCACTCTTTTTGTCTATCTGTAGTGTTTATAATTTGCTCTTTTTTGACATATTACTTTCTGGAGAACGATTCTGACCAACTTTCTAACTTTTCTTTGTAACATCAAGGTTCTATTTTCTAATCTACACTTCTTTTTTTTGCAGTTTCTTAAACTCCCTTTGGTTGGTGTCACAGACAGCCATCCAGTGGGGACTGCAACCACCAGTTCATTTTGCACAGGCGACTGAACAGTCATAAGATGGTGACAACTTTTGGTCTCTAGTGACCTGGACTGGATTCGACTCACTGACCTAGAGGTGAAAGGCTCTGTATTCCATTACTAATCCCTTGAGCCATCCAGCCCCCTGAAAATGATTCTTTGGTTTTATTATTGCAAAGACCATTTATAAAATCATGAACTGGATTTAGGAAAGCAACCATGAAATAGCAAGGGACAACAGACTGATTGAAATTCCTTAAATGTCTCGTGGGCTGAAGACTCTCAGACGGGAGGAGCGGGAAAAGGTCTATATAGGCACCTTCTTTCTTACTTCAGGAGCGCTACCTGCTCATCTAGACGTGGCAACTTCAGATGCACTGACCATGCCTCAAGGAGCTAATTCCTAAATAAAGAAAATGGAAAAGCAAACTACGAAACAGCCAATAATCTTTATTTTGCATTTCCCCCACCCATCACCCCTCTCCAAAAAGCACTAGTGGGTATATTTGTGCATGTGAAAATATTGTATAAAGTATTTAGAATGATCTCTAATGAATGAAACAAACAGACAGACACACATATCTCAACATAGATACTTTTTGGGGGGCAGGGGAAGAAAACTTCTGGCTTCTAGAACAAGGAGGGTATTGACTTCCGCACTCTTCCCAGGTCTACTCCATTCCCACTGTTCTGCAATTGAACATCAAGGTAGAGACCGCATTTCTGAAACCACATTATATGTTTTAAAATAGGACTAATTATAATGCTAATATCAGTTGAGCTGGCAGTAAAAAAAAAAAAATCACATTTCTATTCGTATATTTGTATTAGGTTCAAATCCCACATTCTAACATTCAAGATAGCCTTCACACAAGCCCAAATCGGGATTATTTCAAAATCAAGTAAAAGTCCACAGTTATTCCAAAGACACTAAAATATGCTAATAAAGTTAAATTTGATGCTTTTTTACATTAAAAATAAAATATTTGGCTTACGTTTCAGATATCTATAACATATAATAAATAGTGGGCAGTATAGTAATATAATAAAGTTTTGTGATACCCTGAAATTTGATGAGTTTTCTTAAAAAAATTCATAATATACTTCATTTCAACCTTAAAGCACAATATCCATGAACAAATCTATAGAAATAAAACAATATAAACACAAAATGCTACAGTATTTTCTTTCTTTCTTTCTTTTTTTTTTTTTACTTTTGTGGAAACTACATGTCCTTTTAGTAAAAGTGAGAGAAATTTACAGAAAATATATAACAAACAAAACAATTTCAAGCCATCAACTCCAGATTTAAATTGCCTTGTTCCTTCCAACTGCTAGGGTCCTTTCCCTACTATATTGTGGGCACTGCATCTGGGGAGGGAAATGGCCGGGTCCTTCTCTCTGTCCTCTTTGCCTATGTACAGCAGCAATTACAGACAAGGCTGAAATCACAGTGGATTCCAGAGAAAGCCAGAATTAAACACGATAAAAAAATTTTAAAAATAACTACTTCATAAATATTTATTATTTACAGTAAGGGAATTTCCCTTAGTATCAAGAGTTTTATACAAGTTGATAAATGTACACGCAGTGAGAAGCAGCTCCAGCAGTTCACAGAAGAGTAGGACTAGAACATAAACAAGTTATAAAACAGGCTAAATGAAAATAATTTGCACAGAGGTGAACAGGACATGATAGAAACCTTTTTCTTAAAAAATATAAGGTATCTCACAAAAGCCTGAACATTTTACATGTTAGTAATAAAAGTGGGGTGAGGTGGGGGAATTTCATATATTCTCATCACAAAAATATTTACCAGTCCTCTGACTGGGACGTTCTTTCCTTATGATTATCTCTGTGAGGGAGAGGGCTTGGAGACTACAGCTAAGGATGCATCCTTCAATTACAATCAAGGCATTTGTACATTACCTTCTCAGCTAACACCGTAATAAAAGGTTCTGGAGAGAAGAGAGGAAGTCAAGAGGGAAGATGTATGGTGTCTTTATTAATACTTGTCACTGGTAATAGGCAGATGAAGGTGCTAGCCCTCGCGCCACGCCTCCCCTGGAGTTTCTCTTCAGTCACACGCCGTGGGAGCTCAGACCCATGTGTTTCAGAAGCGGGCATCCAGAGCAACGGCTTATTCCTGTCCTTGCTCCTCCAGGATGCACTGTCCACAGGGCCTGGGGGAGACAGGCTGGCAGAACTGGCCCGCCCCGACCAGGCGCGGGGCAGCAGTCCTGCCCACGCTGACGTCAGTGCGCACGGTGCTTCCTCTTCTTGTGCTTCTTGTCTTTCTTGATCTTGGCACACTTGGAGCAGAACCACTGCATCTCTTCTGGAGGAGCCGCCATTAATCCCACGCAGGGCCTAGACACCAAAAGAAGTTCAGATAAACAAGTTTCTTATGATTTTCTTTCTTTCTTTCTTTTTTGTTTTTTTCGAGGTTTCTCTGTGTATCCCAGGCTGTCCTCGAACTCAGAGATCTGCCTGCCTCTGCCTCCCGAGTGCTGGGATTAAAGACGTGTGCCACCATCACCCAGCGCTTTCGATTTTCTTTTTCTGAGGCAAGGTCTGCAAGCTGTACCATGCCTCCCCCCTCCCCCAATAAAACTTTATAAAGTTTTTATTTTTGTGTTATGTATATGAGTATTTTGCCTGTATTTCATTTGTGTGCCTGGTGCTAGCAGAGGCCAGAAGAGGGTTGTCTAATCCCCTGTAAAAGGAACTGCAGACCATAATGAGTCACCATGAGGATATGGGAACTTCCCCAGTGGAAGCAGACAGAGCTCTTAACCAATGAGCCTTCTCTTCAGACATTGTGCCATGTTTTCAAAGGCAACATTTCTTCCTGATACAGTCAACGCTGGCCTTGAACTCCTAGGGATGGAATCCGAGCCCTCTAAAACGCCAGGCAAGCACTCTACCAACAGAGTTAATCGACTGCTCCTTTTTCCATGCTTTGATTTTTTTTAAAGGAATGGTGATATGCCTGACAACACGGTCTTCCAAGCCATGTGGTGGGGTTGCAAGCCGAGAACTGGCTCCTTTAAGCTGTTTTCTGACCTTCACATGCATGTGGTCAAATGGTATATACCAATAGGGCATGCTCCACCCTCACAATAAAAATAAATGTAAAATGCTGTACATACCAGAAACCAGCCCAAAGCTCTAACTGACGTAGCACTAATGTTGGTTATTTGGGTTATTTGAATATACAACACCTATGTATAGGCCCTATGGGGAGATTATTAGTCTATTTGTCCTTTCAGTCAGTAATGCAATGGCTTTGCTTTTAAGTTCTAATTTGGGGAAAGGGGCAGGGAGTGAGACAGTCTCAGGCAACCCGGGCTGAACTCACACTCACTATGTAACCAAGGCTGGTCTCAAACTTGTGACCCTTCGTCTCACTGTCGAGTGCTGAGGCTACCAGCACTCCACTACACCTGGCTCCATTTTTACCGTACAGACAGCAAAGATCACAGCCAAACAGGTATTTTAAGACGGAAATAAAGCAGAACACATTTTGGCTGAGCATCTTCAGAGGGGAACAGCTGAGGAGACGTCAGAAACAAACGAGCTGTCTTGGAGTCTGCTCTCAAGCACAGCCAGTGGAGTGCTGCAGCTCCCCCAACGCCTGTCTGTACTCTTAGGTGTTTTTGTAGGGAAGGGTATATAAGTGAAGCAGAACAGTCGCACTCCAGGCTCGGCGACAACAGCACTATTAATTCTGCAGTTGTTTCCCTGCACAGGCTCCATCTGACTGTCCTCAGGAGAGAGAGCAGCTGAACTGGTCTAAAGCCCAGCTGGCTAGGATCCCTGCTCAGGCAGGACCCGTGTTGGCTGCCTCAGCACCTGGGGCACTCGGGGGGCACTCACCAGTGGTACCAATCATCACAGCCGTCACAGCCGATCATAGGACTGCCATCATCGGGCTTGTTGCACCCTGGACAGATCCAGATCTGATTGCCCCACTCGTCGCGGATCTGATGTAAAGCGGAGGAGCAGAACCAGATGGCGTGCCGAAAAAGAACCACAAGAGGCCAGATAAGAATGCTGCTTCATCTAAAAATGGTAAACTACGAGCTGGCAACACAGCAGATTAGCACTGCATGGGAGTCACCACAGTCACCGTGCTCTGAAGACAGCTGGTCGTCAACAATAGCTTCTTCCCTTCCTCTCACATACCCACTCCTTCCTCCCTCTCCCACTCTCTTCCTCCCCCTCCCTCCCACATTCTCTTCCCTTCATCCCTCTCTTTCACACACTGTCTCTCTTCCCTCACTTTCTCTGCTTTCTGGCCCTCTCACCCTTCCCCCTACTCCCCTCTCTTCCTCACACTCTCTCCCCACACCCACCTTCCCTTTTTTTTTAAGGCAGGTCTCACAAGCTCAGGCTGGCTTGGCATTCATTATACAGTCCAGGTTGGCCTTGAACTCCAATCTCTGCCTCAATCTCCTGAGTGCTGGGATTTCTGGTGTGTGCTGCCTTGGCTGGATATAGTGACATATTTCTTTTTTTTTTTTTTTTAAAAGATTTATTTATTTATTGTGTACATAGTATTCTGCCTGCATGTGTCCCTGCAGGCCAGAAAAGGGCACCAGACCTCATTACAGGTGATTGTGAGCCACCATGTGGTTGCTGGGAATTGAACTCAGGACCTCTGGAAAAGCAGTCAGTGCTCTTAAGCACTGAGCCATCTCTCCAGCCCCCTAGTGACATATTTCTAATGCATATTCTAAACTGCTTTGTAAATCTTTAAAAACAAAGCATTGTAGAATCATCTTTAGAAACCATATAACATGACCTACATTTGGCTTCATCTAAGAAATTCCTATAATCTCATGAACTCTTAATAACTATGAGTCTTCCTGCCAGTAACAACTGATATTTTTGAAAGTGCTCAGTTTTACATATTTTTTTTCAGCCACGTTCACAGCATGGAATTAGAACATACAGTCAAACATGCATGTATTCCCTCATTACTTATTAGCCAAACCCTTCTCCTGAACTAAGGTGATAAGATCAAGGATATAAAAGAGCTGTTACTAAGTAACTTTCCATTCCCTTTATGACATTTTAGAAAAGTACAATCAACTAAAGGGCAAATGAAATAAGAGGCTCATGGGCCAAAGAACTACATAGTTGTTATTATGCTGCAAATACTGTATATTCTGGAGTTCTGCCTTTGTTCTCAATAAGAAGTGTCCCTAATTGTAAGTCTTTCTCAAATGTCACATTATTGAAACCAATGGATACTATAAAAGAGAACTTAGTCAGGCTCACTTTTAAATGTCCTCATAGTAAGACAATATATGATTTCACTATATATTTTGCAAGGTGGCCTCTTCCTATGTCTTTAAGTAATACACAGACTAGATACGTGGAATATAAATGGCTTCCTTGTGAGGGGTTATCAAAAGTAGATATCCCTCTGGATGCATGGGCTTACTGTAAGGGCTACTATTTTTGAAAGTCTCTACAAAGGCAAACTACACTGGCCAACCCTTTTTAGAGTAAGGTAGAGGAGGCTGCCTCTGACTGCTGCCTCTCACTTGGGGTAAACTACACCATGGGGAAAGAACCAGCAGCCACCAGGCACTGAGTGTCCAGTGAGTAAAGCCACCACGCATGGCCAGTCCTGCTGCTGGCTGACCTTTCTTGACATTAGCAGGTTGTAACTCTGGAGTTACATAAAAAACATTTGCCATAGCATCATACTAACACCCAATACTTTCTAGGGTACCGAGTTCTTTCAAACATGACTTCATGTAATCACTGTAAATAATCTTTGGATAGTTTAGAAATGGGGGAAGAGGAGCTACGAGAATTTCACTATCAACATCATACTGATAGGCAGTGGCAGACTCTCCCGTGTCTTCATAAAGTATCTATTTAGACTAGAAGACCTTTTGGGCACCGTCCCAGTCGGTGTCTCCTCTGTGGGGTCAGTTCAAAAGTCTACTGGAGAGTCGTAATCTTTAGAGCCAGACAAGACTACAGAGATCACTGAGTCTAATACAAATCCCTTAATTACAGATAAACAAATGGAGGGTGAAGAGATTAAATATAAACTCTTTCCTGATCAACTCACCTGGGGGGGACACCTCAATTAGACCCCTCGATTGATCCTTCAATGGACCAATTTATTCCTCACAGGTTTTTGTATCACATTTTCTGTCTTGAATTGTCAATTTATTATTTTTACACTAATTTTCCCTGCCTATGTACTCCCTGAATGCATTCAGGATTTTTTTATACTTCTTTGTGTCCTTTTGGTGTCTCACACAGTTAATGACTTAGTCTTTCTAAATTCCCCTATGTAACACACGGTTAGATATCTCCGAACAAACAGCCCCAGTCCTGCTCAAACCGCTTGCCAGTCATTCATCTCTTTACAAAGGTTAGGCTAAAACAACAGTACAGAGCTTGTCATTCAAAAACATCAGTGTCTCCATTTACCAAGCATTTTGTTGTGTGCTTGTGTGTCTATTCAGTGTGCCTTGAGAATATATCTTTACAAATACTTCATTGCTGGATTGAAATTGGGGTTGAAATAAGATCTGATTATATTAACTATGGGGAAAACATCTAAGCGCAGTTCCAGGACAACGTGGAGTCATTCAATATGATGGGATGATGCATTTATTTATTTATTTTCAGTACTAGGAGATAAATTCTGGGCCCTGTACATGTTAGGTAAGCTCTCTACCACAGAGCTATGTCTCTAGCCCATATATGATGGGTCTAATAAAAAAAATGCACTTGAATGCTCAGAAAGTCCTATAATCTAAAGTTCATTTCTATTTAAGATGTAAGTTCTGATACATTCTGGATCTCAGCAAATAAAATACAATAATTAGTGCTGTAACTCAGAAACACCAACTGACCCATAAGATCTATGTCTATTACATAAATCACACTCAAGTCACTAATTTACTCACTCTAGTAAGAATTCACTGTGGAATTTGAATATCACAGTATATACTGATGTTCTTATATTTAGGTATACAGTCATGTTTCAAACCAACATAAATAAAAGCTATTTGACATTATTACGTGGCTGAGTGTGAACTTTGTAATGTAACAGTTTTGAGCCAACTGCTTGAAAAGGCAATGGAAATGCTTTTCCATTTATCAAGTACTGCCCGTGGGAATCAACATCACAGAGAATCAGCGCTTTCTGAAAGGCTGTGGAAACATACGCACCACGTAAGTGCTGACCGTCTCCGTCACCACGCTCCGCACTGGGGCTTTGGCACTCCCTGCTCCAGAGAGGCAGGGCTGGGGATGGCATCAGGGCTGGGCACACTGCAGCCTGGGCAAGGAGTGGTGGTGGCAGAGGAGTGGGGCTCACGCGCACAGGGACGGGGACTGGGGCTGGAGGCGGGGTTTTCGGTCTGTTCAGAGAAGGGGCTGGCTTAGCCTCGGGGGCTGGTACCACTTTGCTGATGACTCTGTCAAGGAGAGAAAAGTGAAAGTCAAAACATATCACATGTTCAAACAATTACTACACAAGTCCTTTGTCTGGAAGCAAAATAGGTTTACTTTACCTAGAACACACACACACACACACACACACACACACCCCAAAAAAACCACGTTTACTTAAGGTTTGTGGTGGTCAGAGGACAACTTGCTGGGAGATGGCTTTCTCCTTCTACCATGTGAGTTCCAGGGATCAAACACAGGTAGCCGGGCTTGTGTAGCAGGCACCCTTACCTGCTGAGCCACCCTGCCACCCACATTCATTCATTCATTCATTCATTCATTCATTCATTCACTTTGCAGTGTCTCGTGCATCAATGGCAACCACTCTAGGAGCTGAACTGTATTGTAAAATCTGCTTTTAAGCAACCAGAACTCAAAATTCATTGCCCATCATCAATTAGTCTCGCAACTTGGGCTAACTTTTCATTTTCTCCAACTGCCCTTCAGTGATCAGTATGCAGAGATATTCTACCAGTCAATGCACATGTGTTTTTCATAGGTGTGTAATGGATTACACACTCCCTTTATTGACTTCCTCCGTGTCAACACAACTCTGGGGCTGACGAAATGTGAGAAGTGCTGTATTACTTCTGAGTAGCTTCTTGTGAGAGACATCATGGACTGTGGAGTCTTGTTAGCTTCCGCCCCAGAAGCCACCCTGCCCCCAAACCTGCAGGTGTTTTTATATTTTATTTTTTGTACTTGGAATGAGAATTTGAATGAGCATGCCCCCCACAGGTTCTTGTATTTGAATACTTGGCCTCCAGTTGGAGGCAGTTTGGGGAGATTTAGGTGGTACAGCTGTTACTGGAAGCAGGTTTTGAAATTACACAGTCTCATCCTGCTTCCAGTTTGCTGTCTACTTCATGCTTGTAGCTAAAGGCGTGATCACTCAGCTTCCTGCTCAAGTCACCATGCCCGTGGCTGTGACCATGCCTCTCCACCATAATGGAGCCCCATCCCTCTGGATCTGTAAGCCTGAATGAGCTCCTCCATAAACTGACTTGGTCAGAGAATTTGATCACAGCAAAAGCAAAGTAACAAATGCAGAAGTTGGTAGACAGAGGACTGTTGTCTCACATTCACGTCACCATGTGTGGTGGTTTGAAAGGAAGTGGCACTAACAGGAGGTGTGGCCTTGTTGGAGGAAGTGTGCCACTGTGGAGCAGGCTTCGAGGACTCATATATGCTCAAGGCCACACCCAGTGAGACAGTTTACTTTCTGTTGCTTTTGGATAAAGATGCAATGACTCTCAACTCCAGCACCATGTCTGACTGCATGCTGCCTTGCTTCCTGTCATTTCCTGCCAGGAACACTTCAAAGATTATTAAATTTGTCTATTACGTAATAGACTAAACTTCTGAACTGTAAGCAACCCATCGCAATTAAATGTAAGAGCTGCCATGGTCATGGTGTCATAGAAACCCTAAGATACCATGTTACTTTTTTGAGGACTGAGGAAGATTTTGGAAGTCTGTATCAGAAGAACGGCTGAATGCTCTAAGCAGCGCTTAGTAAGCTATTCCAGTAGAAGCCTGGAAAATAGTGTGGAGTACAAGCCATTCATGTGATATTTTGACAAAGAATCCGGTTGCATTCTGTCCATATCTTGAGAACTTGCCTAAGGCTAAATTTAAAAGTAATGGGCTAATTTCTTTGGTGGAGGAGATTTATCCTTCCTTCCTTCCTTCCTTCCTTCCTTCCTTCCTCCTTCCTTCCTCCCTCCCTCCCTCCCTCCCTTCCTTCCTTCTCTTCTTTTCCTTCTTCCCCCCTCCTCCTCCTGGTTTTTTGAGACAGGGTTTCTTTGTGTATGCCTGGCTAACCTAGAATTTGCTCTGTAGACTAGGCTGGCCTCAAACTCAGAGATCTGCTTGTCTCTGCCTCTGAGGACTGGCATTAACGGCTAGTGCAACCTAACACTGAGTCTGTGGTGTGGTTATTATTGATACCACTATGCAGGTCTACAGCAAAATAGCACAAGTGGGTCAGAAAGAAATGGAAATTGAACAGTTTGGAGAGAAAAGGACACTGGTAAGCTTAATATAATAGCTGAGGCATGAGCTGGAAAAGAGGCTATAATTGTTAAGAAGATTAGGGCCATTAATAAAAATCTGGCTCTGCACTGGAACAAAGGGAAGTGTCCCTTCAGGGCAAGACCCAGCCCACCTAAACTTCTAACTTGTAAAGTAGCCTGAGTTTTTTCTTCTTTAGATTGCCCCTAAAAAGGAACTGCAAACAAACACTGCTGCTGGTGTGGCTCAGGGGGTGGGGTCCATCCCACGCTAGAGGACACCAGGCAGTGGTGCTGGAGTTACAGGCATAAAGGATGCAAAAGTGAAGGGGTCCTGGTTTCCTCCTCTGCAGTTTCAGACAGCTGTTGAGCCAGGCAACACATGGCAGGTAGTCCCTGCATCAAGGCTCTGAAAGGTGAAGTCTAGGTTGTAGTGGGAACCCTAAGATATTGGACATGCCAGGGAAGAATATCTAAGAGTTATGGAACTGATGGAAGACAGCAATCTATGTATTTAAGAAACTCAGCACACTCCAGGTCAATAAAAAGAAACCTTAGTCAAAGCACATCCAAACACAACTGTGAAACAGGAAAACCTGAGCAGCAGCCAGTGGGAAAAAGAACAACCACTTTGATATAACAAACAGATAGCAGCCGACTCTCAAAGCCAATGTAAAATAAAAGACGAATACGCTAAAGAAAAATAAATTTCAAATAACGATGTTAAGGATTTGCTAGCTGCAGGTTTGTACTAAAAGAAACTGTTTTGGACTTTTTTTTTTTTTTTTGAGACAGGGTTTCTCTGTGTAGCCCTGGCTGTCCTAGAACTCACTTTGTAGACCAGGCTGTCCTTGAACACACAGAGATTTGCTTGTCTTTGCCTCTCTAGGGCTAGGATTAAAGGTGTGTGCCACCACGCCCAGCTGGCCTTTACATTCTTAAATAAATTATTAAAAACCATAAAAGGTACATATTTGCTAATATCTACCATATTAAAAGTTAGATAAATTAAAAAATATTTATTTAATAATGGCAATCTATAATAATAGTGGTTGAGAGCACTGGCTGTTCTTTCAGAGGACCGGGGTTCAATTCCCAGCACCCACACAAAGGCTCACAGCTGTCTGTAACTCTGATCCTAGGGGATCCAATGCCGTCTTCTGGCCTCTGTGGTTATCAGGCATGCACACGGTGCAACAGACATATATGCAGACAAAATTCCCATAAACATACAAATTAAATTAAATAAAAAAGCCCTTTTTAAAAGTAAGGGCTTAGGACATAATTGGTGGTGTACTTGCTGAGTGTAGCCAGGCTGAGTTCACCCTTAACACTGAAAAAAGACAGCTAACGTAGCAATAGTGAAGGTTTGAGGACGGTTTGAAGGTCAGAAGAGCAGCCCTGGGTGGCCGTGGCACCATTCCATGGGCTGAGGTCCTAGAGAGAGCAAGCAACACTCATCCTGTGCTTCCTCACTGAGGATGAGTGTGACAGCTGCCTCCGCTTATGCCATGGCTTCCCCACCAGGATGGACTGTCCTCTTAAAAGAAACCCTTCCTTCCTTGAAACGCCTTTGTTCAGAAAAGTAACTTTATGTAACAAACAGCATCTTTTCAAAATAAAAGTAACTCCACTAAGAGGACAGGACACAGCAAGTAGAACCGAGTCAGCAGAATTACGATAGATAGATAGATAGATAGATAGATAGATAGATAGACAGATAGATAGACAGATAGATAGGAAAACCCGACTCAGTGGTGGAAAGCGTGAACACAATGACAAAATGATTTCACTGTGAAGATGAAAAGCCCGGAAACACATAGTGCTGTAGGTTGGGAGAGGGAGAGGTAGCTGCCATGGTACTCCTGAATGGTTATTAAAACCTTAAGGACGGTGTGCGGCGCAGTGGATAACCTTTTGGCTCAGTGTACAGTATGTTATTTATTCAGGTGTGGTAGCACCAGCACTCGGGAAGCAGAGGCAGGCAGATCGCTGTGAATTCAAGGCCAGCCTGATCTACATAATGAGTTCCAGGACAGTCAGGGCTACATAACAAGACCCTGTCTCAAAATACCACATTATTTGAAGTGGTCACACAGTTATTTTTATCAAAATTAAAAAGACTGCTATGGGTAATATATAATAAAATCGAAGTTTTCTAAGAAGAAAAATGGAAGCATGAATATTTATGTGTGTAGTTACAAAAAAAGTTTAAAAGAATATAATATATATATATATATATATTATCCAGAAACTGTTTCTATATACTGGGATTACAGGGTACTTTTCCTTGGCTTATCCATAATTAACACATAAATCTTACAATAAAAATAATGAAAAAGTAAAAATATATACATTTAAAGTGTTTCTGGGAATTTTTAAGCAAAATGATGGCTTGGTCAACACCTTCTAGTGAAATTTGGCCACAAGTTTAGTTATAAATCAAGGACATAAAGCCCCAAGTTAAGTCAAAGGGTTTCACAGCACAGATGACTCTGTCATCCGTTAATGGAGATCAACAGTCTAAAGACCAAGAAAGTGAGGAAGAGAGTCTTTGGTAACTATGTTGTTTGTGTAACTGAAAGAATACATGAGTCTTTTAGATATCGCTACAGTTTGGTTTGTCCCAGAAGATACATGTGTTCATAAGCTGGATCTTCAGTGTGCTGATGTGAGAGGCAGTGGGATCCTCAAGGGGTGGGTTTAATGTAAGGCAATTTATATATCGGTGTATGTGGCTGTGTGTGTGTGTGTGTGTGTGTGTGTGTGAGAGAGAGAGAGAGAGAGAGAGAGAGAGAGAAAGAGAGAGAGACAGAGGCAGAGAGACAGAGAGAGAGACAGAGGCAGAGACAGAGACAAAGAAGAAGTTATCGAAGTGGGCACTTAGTTTACAAGACAAACTATGCTAACTCTACTTTCAAGGGGTCAGGGCAGCATTATATTATCACTACAGTGACCTACTTCCCTAGCTCTTGAAGTTCAAAGGAAAACTTCCTAGAGATTTTGAGTTATTTTGATTATAGGTTCTAAGTGACTTAGGGTAGCTGAATATACAATTTGAAAAGCAATTCTCTTATTTTTAAGAAAAAAATTTCTATCATCTAGTTTTTAACAATATGCAAAATCATTTAGCAATGCAGCATAATACATATTCTCGGCCCTGATTAGCTAAAGTCTCACCACTCCATCAGCTTCACTGCAGAGGTGATTCTGGAGTCTGGCTGCCCTTTCCCTCCTATTGAACTGCACAGTAAGAAACCCTCCGGAGCTTCCTGTTGAGTGCCAGCGTCTCACAGAGAAAGCAATACTGCCCACAGCTGTGCCCCACAGTGGCTCTGCTGCTAACGTTACATCTTTGGGAGGATTTAGTCACAGTGCCCTAACTGGTATAAACACTGGTGTTATTCATACAGATGTGGAGAAGGAGGGGCTTTCAGAGGGATTTCTTTACCTGTTTCCCCACCACAGAATTGTGGAACAAACAGAATGGGTCATGAGCTGTAATGCAAACTCACAGCTTGACAAGTCAATAAAGAGCCAGGCCCTGCCTCCCAGCCCCTCAGAGCCTCCAAGGTTAGAGGCAAACACAATTTGGATATGTTCTGCACAGGAGGTTTAATGATCCTCATTATTCAGCTATTGTGTGCAAACACTATGAAACCAGTAATCTGAATTAACAAAGTCCAAATAACTGGCTACTAAAGCGTTCTCACAGTTCAAAAGTTCCCTCACAATGGCTTACTTATTTACCCTACCAGTGAATGGCCATTTTTAAATGGTGATATGACACCAGAGGGAAAAGTACTGTAATCATGCCTATGGAGTTTACATGACCTTCTGAACCACAGAAATTATTCAATGGAGAAAAATCGCTTTGAGAAAAAAATACGTTCCTTCACATCACAATTCATTTATTTGTTTCTAAATGTTTAATTTTAGATTTTAGACACACCATCCGCCATAAGAAACACATTCTCACATGTGCTAAATGAACCTCTTCTCACAACAAATGAAAAAATATTACTGAAATTTTACAGTGTCAGCCACGGCTGGCTGATACCCATGAGAGGACCTCCTGTATCTGAAGTGACATAGTGGAGGAGTGGATGGAGCAGAAGAGGCGGGGGGGCTGGGAAGAGGGGAGGGAGAGGAAATTGTAGTTGGGATATAAAAAAATAGATACCTTCTTTTAAGATCTAAAATAGGCTGTGAAACCTTACAGTTGGTTTGTGACATGAACATGTATGCCTATTTTTCCTTTTTTTTTTAATGGAAAGCCCCAGACATACCTGGCCTAAACATGCAGTCAGTCTGTTGTTCACACACGGGCAGACTTAAATAATATGAAAGTCACAATGGGTGATCTCCAAGACTGGCCACAGTGCTCCATGCCTCCCCTTGCTCCCTTTGGGAGCGCTCACTGGGGAAAGGCAGCTGCTGTGTCTGCGTGTGAAGAAGCTGCCTTACCAAGGAGCACATGGTCTGTGTGAGCTTGAGACACCGAGGACTTCAGATGATGCTGTCTCGGTCACAGCTTCAAAGGCCTGAGAGAGAACTGCTTAAACCCTGCAGAGGCCAGGAAGTAAGTGCTGCTGCTTTAAATGGCTGAATTCTAGGATCATTTGTTGTGTGGGAATGGAAAACAAATACACCAAGTTTTCCATTTTTCTAATTTGGGTATATAAGCAAATATTCCAAACTTGGGAGGAATTCTATTTTAGAGTATTGGTACTTAAAATGCCAAACAGTGAGACAGTCATTTCCATATTTCACGTTGATCAAATACCCAAAGACAATTAGGAGAATCAGTTTTATGTTGATTCTTCAAATCAATCATTATTCCTTATTCTTCTTGATCCTCACAGCTCAAATTTTAACATTCGTATAATTATAAGACAACGATAAATGGATTTAATTCCTCAAGCTTGTGGCTTGCCTCTTGAATATTTACATCGTCTCATAAAATGGGTATTTTATCTTGTCATAGCCCAAGTACACATCAAGTAGCAAACATTTTATCTTTTAATGCAGGCATGACCTATTTGAAAAATGAAACAAATTGCATGAAGTAATTAGAGAAAAACATCACCATTATAGAATCTTGTTTCCAAGGGAGAGGCCCAAATGATTATACTCCTATTGTCAAATGTTCAAAATCTGTAAAATACCCTAAAAGGGCACTAACATTCAGATAAGTAATGAATAATGACCATTTCATCATACTTGCAAAAAGATCCAGTACAGCGATAATGGTACTAATGAAAATGAACTGATAAGCTCTCAGTAGGCTACGTGAAAGGAAAGAGAAGAAGCAAAAAAAAAAAATCCCTGAATATATTTTGTCATATATTTTTGACTTTGGGGTCAGGTAAGTGATCTCTAGATTCAGGAAAATCAACTGGTTTTTTAAGACAGCTCTGGCTGGCCTGAAACTTGCTACGTACACCAGGTTAGCCTTGAACTCAAAAGGATCCACTTGCCTTGGCCACCCAAGTGCAGGTGGGTACCATTATACTTGGCTCAGAAAATTAACTTTTAAAAAGTATTTCTAAATAGAAAATAAACAGAAATGAACAAATCCCCAAGCATGCCAATGATGATGAGAAACATCATTTCAGGAGACTTTAGGAGGCTGGTATTTTGTTCACACATCCACAGCAGCATGTTAAAAACAAATACTGAGTGGGGCAAATCCCTATTAGTCATTGGCCAGGTAACTTTAGACGCCCCCAAAGCAATACAGGCTGTTGCCGCTGTTCCTGGATGCACAGTAAGACCCTGCTGCCGAAGACATGTGCCCTGGATACAGGACACAGAGAAACCAAGCTATGAAGATTCCTACTGACTGTGTCCTAGTGTAGGGAGATATGCTCTGCAGGCTGTTGGCAGAGAAGGGTCATTAATGACCACATCCAGTTGTGGACCCTCCATGCTACAACACTGTACTGTCTGGTAAGATGTGCCCACAGGTAAAATAGCACGGAATATTCTGAGGGTAACCAACTGCTTCCTGATTGGATTTGAGGCCCCCTCCATGAGAGGAATACATATTTGTCCTGGAAGGTGCCTCACCGAGGACCGAGAAACCACTAAGGCGATGACCGAGGTAAACTGACCAAGTCACTCAGCCCATACTCCTGGGGCAGTCCCACCACGCCTGTGGCGCAGAGCTGGCCCCTGGCAATACTCAACACTAGAGACTACCACTACTGATACTGATACTGATGTTTTAACAAATGGACACACAGTTAAACTGTCTTTTTTTGTTGTTCTTTTGAGACAGGGTTTCTCTGTGTAGCTTTGGAGCCTGTCCTGGGACTCGCTCTGTCGACCAGGCTGGCCTAGAACTCACAGAGATTCGCCTGCCTCTGCCTCCCAAGTGCTGGGATCAAAGGCGTGCGCCACCACCGCCCGGCTAAACTATCTTTTAAGCACCCATGTTTATATGCAGATTAGTATTTTAGTCTTGGTCAGAAAAGTCTCTTTTTAGCAATGGGCAATGGCAAAGCAAGATTTATACCTGGTTGAAGTGCTAAGAATAGTGAATGCTTTGTGTTTGACTCCAGACGGGACACCTAGGGAACACTGAAGAAGAGGGACAGAAGGACTGTAGGAACTGAACGGCAGAGAGGCATATAGAACACTGTCTTCTGGACACGTGGTTGAACACACAGCAGCTGTGACTGCCTGCATGGGGTATGCCCATTGGTCCCCGAACCCCGCAAAAAAAGGAAGAAGGGCAGAAAGGAAGGAGAGACATGAGGATAGGAGGGGACTAGCCAGTGATCTACTGCTGTAGAGACAGTATGACCAAGGCAACTCATAAAAGAAAAGTATCTGAATGGGGGCATGCTTACAGTTTTAGTCTATTATTATTTTTCCGGGAGCATGGTGGCATACATGGTATTGAAGCAGTAGCTGAATCCTGATCCTCAGGCAGCAGTCAGAGAGAGAGAGAGAGAGAGAGAGAGAGAGACTGGGCCTAGCAAGGGTTTTTGAAATAACAAGGTCCACCCCCAGTGACATGCTTCCTCTAACAAGGCCACACCCACTACCCACTCCAACAAAGCCACACTTCCCAGTCCTTCTAATCCTTTCAGATAGTTCTACTTCCTCCAAATATATAAACCTATTTGGGTCACTCTTATTCAAACCACCACAGTGGGCAAGAGTGGGAAGGAGGAGATGAGAGAATAATGGGGGGGGGGGTATGAGTGTGACTACAGTGTATCCACAGTTCACTGGATACAAGTACAATATTGAAAAAAAAATTCCAACAGCGATAAAATCTTACCTTCTCAAATAAAAAAACAAAGATTAAGAAAATCTTAGTCTTATTATTTTTAACTTTAAAATTTATTTATGTGTGCATTAGGAGGTATGACTATGCCATGGTGCAGAGACGGAGGTCAGAAGACAACCTTTGGGATTTGGTTCTCTTTCCACTATGTGGGCTCCTAGGAGAGAACTCAGGTCATTATGCTCAAGGTGGCAAGCACCTTTATCCACTGAGCCATCTCAGCAGCCACTGGAAGTATTCGAGTGGCTTCCTCAATCTAGCTATATAATGCTTTTATTCGTGAGTAAAAGTAAATTGGTTATATTTTAAAAATTAAAGAAAACTTAATCCTTAAGTTCATTTGGTAGTCTTGTCAGGAGTAATTGTGGTATTGCCGTCATATGCAGATTATTTTCTACTTTCTTATAGAACAGAACAAGTACCATTTGTGTTGGCACTCAGGACTGCTAACGTAAAAAGGACACAGAATAAATCCAGAGAAGTAATGTTAAATCTGATAAACTTATTATCGTGTGTGTGTGTGTGTGTGTGTGTGTGTGTGTGTGTGTGCAGGTGTGCTCACTCATTGTGGGTCTGTGTGGAGGCAAGAGGTTGAGGTTGAGGTCAAGGTTCTTCCACAATTGCTTCTTGACTTTTTTGTGCCAGGGTCTCCCACTGAACCTGGGGCTCAGAAACTGGCTGGACTGGATGGTTAGCAAGCTCTAGAGATCCTCCTGTCTCCACCTTTCCAGACCTAGGATTACAGATGTGTGCCACCATGCCTAGCTGTTCACAAGGGTGCTGTGGATCTGAACTCAGCCCTAATATTTACAGTTTACCCATCACCCTTGCCTGATTTTCTTTCCTTTACAAATATATCTATTTTCTAGTTCTGTCCCTTGCAAAGGTCTAGAAGCTATGACATTCTAGTAGCAATGGGCGCCTCTAGTGCCTGAGTTGGACTCCTACCCCACGGGTAGAATCAATGTTCTTTGGAACAATAGCTAATTTGAGGTCTGTGGAAATGGGCAATAGCACATAGGAAATACATGAAAGCTATTCAACACTGATGAGACTGCACTGCATCTAACAGACAACATGAAAGAATTACCATTAGACAAGACAGGATAATTTGAAAATGAAAATAATAAAAGAGGAAGGAAAAGTAGAAGGAAACAGTTTGAGGGGTTATGGGGAGAAAGACTAAATCCAACCATCACCACTAAGCATAATTCTGGATCAGCTCCACCAACTCCTTTCTCTGAAGAGAGCAACAAGAAGAATTCAGTCAGCATTTATCTGCCCCTTTCCTGTTTGATTTACATTTCAAAATAACCAAAGAAAAGTACACTTTCATGGAAGGGTTTCAGTTCATAAATACTAAAGAGATGGTCACATTAAAAAAATCCAGCATGGGGCTGGAGAGATGGCTCAGAGGTTAAGAGCACCAACTGCTCTTCCAGAGGTCCTGAGTTCAATTCCCAGCACCCACATGGTGGCTCACAACCATCTGTAATGAGATCTGGCACTCTCTTCTGTGTACATAATAAATAAATTAAAAAAAATAAGAAAAAAAATCCAGCATTTCATAAGATCTATAAATATTGTTTAAGGGTATAAACCTCAGCACGTGCCCCCCCCCCCCAGACAGTAAGACAATTCCAGAGTTGGAGAGACAGCTCATCAATTAAGAGCATTTATTGCTCTCCTAAGGATCAGAGCTGGGTTCCTAGGTAACTCACAGCCACGTGTAATTCCAGTTCCAGGAAATTCCACACCTTTAGCCTCTGGAGGCACTTGCAATAATGTGCACATACCTACATGTGGATACACACTACACCTACACTTAGTTAATATAATAGCACCAAAGCTACACAGAGAAACCCTGTCTCAAAACAACAATAACAACGAATGAAGTAAAATCTTTAAGAAGAGCTATCTTTCTTTCTCTTCTTCTTCCTCCTCCTCCTTTTTTTTGAGACAGGGTTTCCCTGTGTAGCCCTGGCTGTTCTGGAACTCACTCTGTAGATCAGACTGGCCTTAAACTCAGAGATCCACATACTTCTGCAGCCAGAATGCTGGGATGAAAGGTGTGCGCCACTGCTGCCCAGCAAGAAGAGCTATCCTTATCTTTTAGTTTTTAAAATGAGCAATAGCAGCATTTAAAGCATATGTCCTGGTGGACAAATGTGTACTTGTGTGCAGAAAGATAGCCCATGCTTTTAGAGAGGCCAGAGAAAAGCAGAAGGGGCAATTAAAAGTCTATTTTATAAGGCTCTTTGACAGTAACCTAAATTTACAAGACAGATGTTAATTTCTTTGTATTTATATACACTAAATAAAATGATGAAAACATAAAAAAGTAGAAAGACACTGCACCTTATTTATCTGGCTTTGGATGGCTTAATGGTGGCTGTGGTGGGGAACATAGCCATTTAGCACTTGGAACTGTGATTTACTCATTCTGTTCATCCTGGTTCCAAACAAACGAACCTGGTAGCATTACTTACGTCATTGTGCCTCTGTGCTTTAACAAAACTCACATGTCCACGTACAAACTAATCAGTGCTTCAGAGTCAGGTCAGAGTATATGCTAAGACCATGTTCAAAATCTGGTTCATGTCCAACACCAGTGTTCTAACAGTTGAACTAAAATAAAAGTACATGAAATGCCCGTGATCTAGTTATGGCCAGGAGGTGGGAGTAAGCTATAGAACAGTGTATATGTTAATTCTATTTTTAAAAAGAAAACTGGTGAAATAGATACTGAAGTTAGTACTGGTTATTGCGGGATAAAGGATGGGATTTGTGGGGTAGGGGATTTAGCTTTCTAAACTCTATATTTTAAACAGCTCACTTATTTATTATTATAATATTATTATTATGATAACATTTCATGTAATCATCATTACAATAAGGTTTCATCTTTTCCTGTATATCACCATCATCACTACCTACCATCATCATCCTCATGGCAAGGTTTCAGGTATTCCAAGATGGCCTCAAACTCACTATGTAGGCAAAGAAAACCTTTCAATCCTCTGGCCTCCGCTTTCCTAGTGATAAGATTACAGGCGTGTCTTACCATTCTTGGTACTAGAGATTGAACCTAGAATCTAGTGTATGCTAGGCAAGCACTCTAACAACTGAACTATATCCCCAGCCCAACTTTTAAGGCTTTAGCCTCAACGGTTAACTTAATTTTTAAAAACATGTATTTGTGTGTGTATGTGGACACATATGTGGAAGTCAGCTCTCTCCTTCTACCATTTGTGTGCTTGATGGCAAGTACTTTTACCCTCAGAGCCATCTCACTGACTCATAGTTAACTCTTTAAAGAAAATAATGACCATGTATTACTTTTGCAATTAGAAAAAAAAAAGATTTAAAAACTATGGCAAGTACTTCCACACATAGTAGCACTTGTTTAAATGGTTTTTAAATACAAGGACCGCTGAGGTATCAGGTAAAGACCAAAAGATAGGGTCTTTTATTTCCATTTTTTATTCAGTTCTAAAAATTTGGAGCAAGGGAACTTGCTTGTTCAGCACAGTCTTATAAAATAAACACAATAGCCCAATTCTATTACTCAGTTTTCCTAGGACCTACAGTGGCTTGAAAATAGAAGCTCTAAGGTCATCACCAGCTTGTAAGAAACAGAAGAACCAGTGTGGAGGACATCATCACGGTTCACTTTTTAAAATATGCTTGACAATGACACTGGTCCATTTAGGCACCATTTTCTCATAGTTAACTGGGTAGAACACTATGAACAAAAAGGATTTGTAATCATCATTGCTTCACCGAAACATAAACAGTGAGTAACAACAGAGTAAGGGGTGAGGAGCAAAAAGGAAGATGTATAAAGAAAAAAGAGTACACGTAAGAAAAAGTAAAAGGGATGGTAAGAGAATGAGATCCAGACAAGTGGGGAGAAATTGGGATAATAAGAGTTTCATGAGCAGCAGGGCCCAGAAGAGCAGAGGACTCAGCCTGCTCTCTGCACTGGTCCCAGTAGTAAGGTATAGAAGCCTTACAAAGGAAGGGCATGTGAGAAAGCTACACGGAAACCTACAATCTTCCAATCCAAGAAAATAATTCAATTAGAGAGGATAGTAGGTGACATGAAAAGAGAGGAGGCAAACGCTCAGGGTTAAGGTTTAAGTGGGAATAGTACATAAAGAAACGTTATACTAGTTTGTAAGCTAACTAAAGAAAAGTAATAAATGTTGTTTTAAGTATCCTGTATGGGCAGACAATGCTGTTCGCAGAAGATAGGGGTTATTAAAGGAAAATTTCAGTGTCAGGCATGGGATCCCTCCCTACCAGTCATTGGTCAAAGAAGCCACAGAGGAATGCCAAATCCAGGCTCATGGCTGTCTACCATAACTAGATGTTAAAACTCTGTTGATGAGGACACCATTTACTTCAGTCATGGAGAAATCAAGCTTGACTGACCAGCAATCTCTGATGGCTGGCTTACATAGTATCAGGAGGTGCTATACAGAGGGAACAAAAGACATAAATGGTCTTAATCAGCATTAGACCGTGCATTTTTTAACACTGACCTGCTGGCAAGATGTGCCCACTGGTGTAACAGTGGCATGACAGCTATGTGTGTAACCAACTGCATTCTGCTTAGACATGAGGTCTTGTTCTACAGGAGGGATGATTCTATGCTTAAGCTGTAAATGTGTTCCAAAGCTGGGAGGTCACAGGCCCTGGGAGGTGGGGGTAGGGGGGAACTATTGTTTAGCTAAATGGTCATGCTATCAAACTGTGCTCTAAATATTTACATTTATACCCATAGATTTACACTGTTTTCTGTTTGGTTAGAAAAGATGCTTTTGGTAGTGGGTGGTGGTTAATGCAGAAACTCATAGCTGGTTAAAGTGCCACATTATGGATGGGCCATCTATAACAACTTCCCACCATCTAAGGCTCAGAGAACTTTGAGGAAGTGGATAGGAGAGAATGTAAGAGCTTGTAGATGGGGAGGAGAGTGAAGAAATGCTGACTTTGGGCATGATATGGCTGCTGCACACATCAACTCACAGCAGTCAAAATCCCAGCATGGATGGGGAGAGGCCCCCAAGGACCCACCCAAACTGAGGAGCTATTGACAGTTGGTGGCTGCTGAGGCAGGGAAAGTCACTCTCCTTTGGGGCCATGGGGATGGGTTCCATATGCCCCAGTGGATGGTCACACACTTGTGCATATGGGAAGTATTAACTGGATTTTAAGGATTATTAATAACCAAAAAAGTAAAAACTGAACATGAAGCTGGGTAGGAGATGAAATGGGGTACACTACTGGGAGTCAGAGGAAAGTAGTAGCTGATGGATATGGTCAATATATATTATATAAATGAATGGAACTCTTGAAGACTAGAAAGCATTCTCTAAAACAGTAACTATGGAAGTTTCTTGGGTAGAAACCAGGATGCAGTAGGTGGATGAGTTAAAATAGAATATGGTGATCTGGAAGGCAGAGAAGGGGAGTTCTCAGGTTCTCCTCAGATAGAGAGAAGCTAGTGAAAGGGGAGAGTCTGGCAAGAGACGAGGAAGCTGCAGGGAAATATGAGAGAAAGGAAGAATGGCATAGAGCAGAAGAGAAAGAGAGAAAAAAGCCCCAGAGCCACTAGAAGCTGTGGGTGATGGAAGGCATAGGAAGAGAGTGGGCCTTAAGGGTCAGTAAGAATGCTGCTATGGCCTTTCTTGGAGCCTGGGAGATAAGCTGTGAGGGGATATGACACGCAGTTCTGGAACCCCATGGAATAAATCCAAACAAACAGGCCAACATGGCTTGTCAGTTCTATATGCAGAAATGAGACTACAATTGTAAGAACAAAAGGGAAAACAGTCCTAGAACCCTTGCAGTGATGTGGATATCAACTTCACAAGATCCCAAGGTAGGTGTGGAAAAGGTGAACAAACAAGTTATTCCATGTATCATAAAGTACATTCATAGACTTTATGCAAGTGCCTGAATCTACCGCAGGACAGACAGGAAATACAGAACACAAATGATGTCATAGGAGGTCTAAATGTTTCTATCCCTAGGCATATATTGTTTTATAAATACCTGAACTGGAAGCAAGTTGATCTTTAGGGAGAATTATAATCAGATAGTAGACAAAAGGTTTCCATGATACAGCTAAATTATCTCTGCCTGTCACAGGTTAAAGAACACTTAAATTCTGGAAGTTCACATCAGCTTTTTTTTTCTGATAACAAATCTTAAGTACCTTCCTATATTCATTCAATTAGTGATCTTGGGCCTTGATAAAGCTGTGGAGAGAAACTTTCCAACTATCATTCAAATCATATCTAAAAAGGTGGTCATAAATATTTTAAAACCTAAGTGAACTAATAAGACCTAGACCCATTAAGGATAAGATCTTTTACAACAAATTAAATAAAACAATTTATTGAAGTCTGGACTCCAGATAAGCTAGATTTACTGGCTGACCTTTTATTCATTTAAGGAACAAAATTAGCTCTAATTGCATTAGAATGGAATCCAGTAAATTTTCCTCAGTCTTCTAATGTGGCATCCCTGTAAGGACTGCTGTAATTGTTTACAAGCAAGATGGAAATGCTTTGATTATAATCTTTCCACTTGTTTTACTGGGTCGTAAAAGCATTTCCCAAACCCAAAGCTGGTTGTTGTGACAGCAGACTAGTTTTTCTCTTAAATATACATACTGCATCTTTGGTGTTTGTGAGCAAACTACAACGCCCCAGGGGAAGAGATTAAACTTGGACTTCTCCATAATTCTAGGCTGGGGAAAATGAGAGTAATGTAATGCACAAAGACCAGAGCTCCCCAGAAAGAAATAGGAAAGCCTGGAGATGCAAATCAAGAAAGCGTCTAACTACCTGTTTGTGACAGGTGGCTGAGAGCTGCCCCCGAGACAACCCATGGCCACACGGAGAAGATAGAGGACTTCACAGGGCCCTCGGTCAGTTACTCAGCAGTCAGGAGAAAGATCAGTAGCAGTGCTTAGCACTAAGCCGACATCATTTTAAAGTTGCAGACATACTCTTTTATAAGATTTAAACTGCACTTCCAAAACCTGAATATGGTCAATCTTAGGATTTCTTTTTGTCATTGTTCCTGTACCTGAAAACATGGGAAACATCTAGGAAATGTTTTCATTTCTATAATAATTTCACCAGGGCAGGGCAAAAGACAGACTAGTCATGGTACCTCAAATAAAAATGAAAAGCAGGGGGTTGGGGATTTAGCTCAGTGGTAGAGCGCTTGCCTAGCAAATGCAAGGCCCTGGGTTCGGTCCTCAGCTCCAGAAGAAAGAAAGAAAGAAAGAAAGAAAGAAAGAAAGAAAGAAAGAAAGAAAGAAAGGAAGGAAGGAAGGAAGGAAGGAAGGAAGGAAGGAAGGAAGGAAGGAAGGAAGGAAGGAAGGAAGGAAGAAAAGCAGACAGCTTTGTCTTTGTTTTTTTTTAAAGGGGAAAATATTAAAATGAGAAAATTAAGAGGCCTTCCCAGCCTGAAGGGCAATGCTGTGTCCTGCTGAGGTTTGTTCTAAAGAGTCTCATGTTGTGCAAAGGCTTGGCCACCCTGGTCCTGATTTCCTCAGATGGAACAGAAACTCTGTTTACCTTTCTCCAGCTATGACAGAAGGCATGTGTTCCTTTGCCTGCCCTTGCCCTATATGCTGGTGAGGGCCCCTTTCCTTCTGGAGCCACCACCCGCTTCTGACAGAGTTGGCTCAAACTTGCAGTAATCCTCCTGCCTCAGCCTCTAGAGTGAGGAATTACAGGCATGTGCTACCATGCACACTGGCACTGGCTACATTTTAAAATAGAAAGATGCTTATTTTCCTTGAAAGTATCCTTAAATGGTTAGTCTATTTCTATTGTCAAAAGTTTGGCAATTCAGAGACAAGTATCTGGACATATTTTATGTTTTAAAATATCAAACCTGCTTTTTGGGTTAATAAGCTTCACTCTAATTTTCACAGTATATAGGAAATGATTGAGATAGCACAACTATTCAAAAGCCCCACCAGGCCTAAGCAAAACCTGGTTAGCTGTAGCCAAACCAGGATGGCATATATAAGACTACATCACATGTTCAGCACCTCTATCGTGAGTGGGCAGGGGAAGGAAAACTTTCTGTAGTTGAGAAATCAACCCAGCTGTTATTGGAAATCAAAACACCAGCAGAATGGAATCGCCAGTGGTAAAGCAGTCCCCCAAATACCTCACATCTAACTTCAGAAAATGTACAACCTGTCAGACAGACTACCCAGTGCCAACTCTAGAAGGGAACCTGTGTTCTCATGGAGATCAGACACTGCCATCTGATAGGCTCACCACTGCTCAGGTAGCCTTATAGGCAGGGTCACCTTGAGAGTAGAGGAGGGAGATGGTGATTTTCCCATTATGAGCCTCTGTCTATGGGAGAAGTATAGACTAGTAGATGGAAAAGGCAGAGGCTCAAAGCTGGGGCACATACCCATAGCCCCAGTTCAAGGCCAACCTGAGCTACTGAGAGAGATCTTATCTGGGGGCTGAGGGAAAGGCAAGATGCTCCCTCCAGCACCTGTGATAGGACACCATTAGAGAGGGCATTTGTAAAATGTGAGGGAAGAGTGGTTATTCTCAATCAGTATTCACCCTCAAAGTTTGTACAAATTTATATTACATTTTTATTAATACTTTACAATATGGAAAATTACTTTTTCCCATGAGGCTTAACTGAATTTTGAATTTTATAAATATTCAGACATTTAAACTTAGAAAACCTGCAGGCCCTATTCTGTCATGTCTCGTTGCTGACAATTGCTTTTCTAGCGGGGGTTACGGGGGAAGGCAGGTCTCACTCTGTAGCTCTGACTGGCATGAATTTGCTATGAACACTAGGTGAGCATCGAATTTATAGAAATCCATCTGCCTCTGCCTCCCAGTGAGCTGGGATTGAAGTATGCACCAACACACACAGCTTCTGACGATTCCCTCTCTAAGCAGGGACTCCATCCCTAACAAACTGTCAAGTTACTTTGCTCTGCACTCTTCATGAAAAGAACTGGGATATGTCATCAGTTAGCCATCCTTTCTCCATTATTCAAAATGAAGTAGGCCAGCAAACAGTAAGGTCAGCTGTGCTGTTAATGAGCCCCATACATTCCTCGTCACCACATCTACTAGGGAAGCCCCAGGATCCTGACCAGCACAGCTCTAAGCTCCTGGGCAAACTGAAAGCCCGACTTGACAGGGAGCCTACACTTGGACACTTCAGGAATGGACTTGAACATGTGGCTTCCTCATTCACAGTTGAAACTGTAGTTCTGGGGTTAGTGCTTCACTGGGGACTGGAGGGAACTCTGGATATCCATTACTAGTAGACATGCTCAAGGATGTTCAAGGAATCTGGGGTCTTCGAAAAGTTGTCCTGAATTTTAACACCGTCAGGAAGGAGAACTGGCTGGTCATGAACCCCTCCAGAAGACAGTTTTGAGGGATGTGAAAACAAGGGAAAAACAAATTACTGCTGTCTTGCTTCGAGGAACACTAACAGAGAACAGAGGACCCTCTCTAACCACAAAGCACTTTTGGGGATCAAGGGCAGAAGACCTAACTTCTTCAAGACTTAGAAACTAAATACTGTCTTAAAGATCTTCCGACAGGAGGGTATAATTTGAACCTTGTAAAGCTTTTTCTTTCTCTCATAATTTCAAAAGACTTGGTCCTTCAGCAATAACCCCCCTCCCCTCGCAACAAGGAATACACAGACTCTCTTGTTTTGAATCCCAGTCTGCTTATTAATTTCGCTTTAAAAGAGTATTAGCTCACCCCCAGGTGTATACAGACAACAACTAGACACATAGTTATATGACTGCCTACTTTCCTGTCACTATAGCCATGGAATAGGTTATACTACAGGGGAGTTTCTTACCCTGCAACTATAAAAGATGGCTAGAATTTTTTCCATGTGTCACAAAAATATTTTTAATTTCTAATTAAAAATTTTTATGAGTATGTGTACATGGATGCAGGTCCCATGGATCTGGAGCTACAGGACCTGATGTGGGTGCCGGAACTGAACTCTGGGCCTCTGGGAGAGCAGTAAGTGCTCTTAATTGCTGAGCCAACTCTATAGCCCCAAAGAATATTCTTTTAAGTTTTTCAGTCATTTAAAAACACAAGAAACATTCTTAGTTTGCAGGTCATACAAAAGCAAGAAATAGGCTGAATATGGCTCCCGGGCTGGAGTTTACTAACCTCCAATTTAGACCGTCACATCATCAAAAATACTTACTGAATTTATGCTTATGGGAAATTCTATTGGACTTGAGGCCCTGCCTCCCTCTGATTTTCATTTAACATGCAATGTGTTACACTGAATTTCTTTGTCCAGTATACTTCTATGCCTGCCTTGGTCAAATAGTCCATCAATTCATAGAACAGGGCAGTTTTATCCAAGCATCTACAAGTTACATGTTACAAGTAACACTGTACTTTTGAGGGTAATTTGTCAAGAATCCAGGCTATTCTAATTTCCCTCAAGCTGGACATTTTGATCCAGAGTAATAGGATCCAGTCTTCACATCTTCCAGTCTCTTAGGAATATAAATGATTTATTGAAAGGTAAAAACAGAATAGACAGCCAACAGAATCACCAACAGACACTCCAGGGCAGAAAGAGGAATGTAACTAGAAATGTCATTTTCAATCTTAATTTTCTAAAGGGAGGAAGCCAAGCTTCTGTGTGGGAGTTAAGACTGGGTACTGATGAACTATGGAGAAAATAGAAATTAAATATCAATTGGTAAAAGTATCTTTTGAATGATGAGCAAGAACACTTTCCCTTAGAGAAATGAGACAGTTTACAGAATTTCCAAGGAGATTTTCAAGAGTGTAGACAGCTAGAGCCTGTGTATGCCAGGTAAGTGCTACTGCTGAACTAGAACCTTGGCCCAGTCTGATGTTCCTTAGCAAGTTCAAGGGTGTGTGTACATCAGATACCAGGATGAAAGAGAGTGGAATTCAAATCGTTTTTGAAGAGTTTCTGTTTGTCAGCAGTGGAACCACCTGTTATTTAGGTCTCTACAGTCACACCAAAGAAGAACGCTGTGAAAATCATTCAGAGAATGGAGGTAGCAAAAATAAGAACCACCTGGACTCTGTCCTGCAGCTCTTCACAGGAGCATATACTTTCTTGAAGGACTATGTTGGCCTCTGTCTTACCCTTCATCATAATCCCAAGGGGCTTCTGAACTGCAGGATGTTTAGAATTGACAGCGGCAGTATGTAAAATACACACATCTTAAGAAGGAATGAACTGAGAACATGGTCTTGTGCACTGGAAACTCTGTCAAAAGCCCAGAGCTGGGGAGGTCCCAGGGCCTGGATGGAGGTTGGGGGATCTTCTACGGCTGTTTTACTAGATGTACATGGTGTCAAATGGCCTTCTAAATATGTAGGTTTATACCTACAGACCAGTGTCACTCTCTGTTAGGTCTCAGAAGCCCCAGCAAATGGATGAGTGCTTATTAACTATCAAGGCAGGTGCCAGCCAGCTCTCCCAGCATCTCTCAGCACCCACCTGTGGCTCTCCCAGCACTTTACTCTGTCCCCTCCCCTAAGCCCCTCCGTCTCAGGCGCAGGGTTTTCCACTTCCCTTCCCCAGCCTCATGCCCACAGAACTCATCACTTTGGCTATGCTGCTCTAGGTCTCTTGGGCCCGGCGGCCTCTCTTGCTCCTCTCTCTCCCCTCTGAGTTTAGTCTGCAGGGCATGTGCAGCCTGGACTCTGCCCTCTGCCTGCTTTCTCCCTTATGTCTACAATACAAATCTTCTCCATCCTTTAGGAGTGGGCATGGCCTCCTCCTTTGATTTCATTTTTCCTTCATTCTCAGCCTTGGTCAGAGAAGCTTCTTCTCTGGTGGGCAGCACTTAGGGCAGAGACTGTAACTGGTCAAAGTGCTGAGAACAAGTGACTGAGCCCTAGGTGAGACATCAGACACATCCCTTCCCGCCAAGGCTTATGGAGCACTGTGGAAGAAGCAGGGGACAGAATTTAAGAGCTGTTCACTGTGGGCAGTGCTGTGAAAGGCTCTCCTCTGGATATGACCCGGCTGTCACACTCAAGAGCTCACAGTAGGTGTGGTCACCAGCACAGAGCATTCCAGTCAACACTCCAGCACAGATGAGGGGCTCACTAGGCCCACCCTGAGCTGAGAAGCTGTGGTTGCTGTGGTAGGAGTTGGCTTTCTTTGTAGCTATAGCAGCCAGTAGGTTGCTCCAGCTCCTGTGGATGGCCCCACAACCCATGCATGTGCAAGCAGCAGTAATTGGATCGTGGGGTACTTAAACAAAACAAAAAGATGAGGACACGAAGGTGGGAGGCTTCGGGGGTGGTTTCTGAGGAAGTGTGATGGGGAATTGGGTTATTTATGATCAAATTGCATTGCATATATGTATTAAATTGTCAAAGAATAAATAAAAATATTAAATAAAAATTTCAATAAAAAAAGCAAAATTTCTAGTTGTTTCTTGAGATAGGTCTTGCTATTTAGCCCAGGCTGACTTTGAATTCTTGACTAACCTGCTTCATTTTTCCAAGTGCTTGGATTACAGATATGTACCACCATGCCCAGTAAATATTCTATTCTTTACTTAATGAATTCTGAAGTCTTCCTCTCACTTTTATGCTAAATTTGAGTGGAACTGAAAGTCTTCTGCATTCTCTCTGATATCTAACTGTTTGCAAAGCAAACTGCTCCACTTTCACATTTACTGGGAAAAAATACTAAGTTATACTCATGAATTTCATTGAAATGCCACACACAGTGTGCTCTTCAGAGCAAGAATTTCAACATGATTTACAAAAGAAACTAATATTTCATACTGCATCAGGAGCCTGTGAGGATACTGTAGGTCTAAACACTTCCTCAAAGGATGGACGAAAGAAAACAATATCCTTTAAAGAAAATGGGCCTCTGCAGGTACCTGTGCATAACATAGTATATATATAGGCAAAACATTCATACATCTAAAACTATATGTGAAAACTATATTAAAAAAATAAAGATGGCCTGATAAATTGATTTGTTAAAATTCAGACAAATGGTAAACAATGATTGACATTCCTCATTTTCTCTTACACCATCTGAATCTTTAGTCTTTGCCATTGGCAAGTGATGTGTTACTGAGAAGGTCTAACACTGCATCCATGTGGGTGAAATGTGGCAGTTAACCCACTCACTACACAATCTCTTATTTTTCAAGTAGCCAGGACCTCAGATACTATGCAGTAATACTGCCATATATTAACTTTTAAAAAAGAGAAAAGGGGGGGGGCATAGGATCCTATATATTAAGCAAAGAAAAAAGCTTTTACCTGGAACAAGAAGCCAATAAAAACCTGATAGCAAGCTATTCCTGGTACAGACTCTGTTCATACCTGGAAGTCTGGCAGAGTCCTAATCTATTAGGACAGCATAGAGAAGGTAGGTCTCACCAATTCCCAATGCTTATACTTACATCTTGTCTTGGCCAGCGCCAACTCGCAGAGTCAATCTGGGGATAACTGGACTTGGGGCTGGGATGACGGGCTCCACTTTTATCTGTGGAAGTTAGTACATTAATTAGAAAAAAAATTCTTCCTAAAATATTTCCTATCTCTTCTACTTCCCCACCCCACAAACGTAATAAACACATTGGCAGTGCTAGATGAAAAGACATGGCTAGTGTATATGTGTTGTGTGTAGACACGAGTGTGGGAAGCTAGAGGTAGAAATGGGTGTCTTCCTCAACCATTCTCTAAGCTTTTTGAAGACAGTCCTTTCAATGAAGTGGAAACGCATCCATTTGGATGGGGGAGGAGTGTCCAATGAGGTTCAGGGTTCAAAGTGCCTCTGTCTTGCTTCCCACCAGCACTGGGACTACAGGTGCACACTACTGGTTCTCTGCTTTTTACTGGGTTCTGGGCATCAAACTCAGGTCCTTATGTTGTTATGATATCCTATATCAACTGAGCATTCTCTCCAGCCCAAGTTCATGTTTCTTAATAATTGAAGGCTCTTTGGCACATAATATAGCCTACGAGCTTTATCTACATCACATTAATATGTGATGTTTCTGGCTAATTGGTTTGTGTTCATTTCTTTAGTTTTACTGTACTGTTTAACACAGGGATATCACAGTATCTGGTGGAATATTTACGTAACCACCATATTTTTCTTATTTTTAAAGGTTTATTTATTTTTATTTTATGTGCATGAGTATTTTGCCTGATGTGTGTTTGTGTGCCACATGTGTGCCTGGTGTCTGTGGAGATCAGAAGGGGGCATCAGATCTCCTGGAACTGTAGTTACAGACAGTTGTGAACTGCCATGTGGGTGCTGAAAACCAAACCTGGGTTCTCTGGAAGAGCAGCTAGTGTTCTTAACCACTGAACAGGCTCTTGAGCCCCATGACTGCCAGACAGAACATAACTAAAAAGGCTTACCAGAAGATCTTCCCTATACAACATACACTTATGGGCCTTGATGAATTCAAAACTCACTGTAAGTTTGTTTTATTATATCTGAAGTCTAAGGACCATAATTCTAGCACTACGTAATTCCATTTTAGGCTCACTAAAAAAAGACCTAAAATTTCTATGTGTATGTAGGTGTGTATACATGGCACACTTTCTCAATTTAGAAAGGATTTATGGTGAAGGTAATGATTTGAAAAAGTTTAGGATTTCACAAACATTTGAGCTATTAGTCAGAAAGAAAATACACAAATTAAGTATGACATTACATGGTCTCTTGACAATTAGTTAAGAACTTATGGTATAATAAATATTTTGAATAAATAACCAAACAAAATTTCTGTATTCTCAAATTCTTATCTACATCAGAGTTTTTCAATGGTGATGGGACAGACATTTTGGTGGGATAATTCTTTGTCATTTGGGAATGGCCCAAGCACTGACAGATGTTTAACTTGTCTTAGAATACTGCTCTATGTCATTGCTAACCCTGACAACTATCTACAAATACTGATTTACATATCTGAAGCCTGAGAATGAAACAATAATGAAAGCATGTGGTGGCTGTAGGGGAAATGGATATATAAAGTACTGTTCAATGCACTATATCATGCAGTTATTTGCATATGAATACCACTTTCTCATATATATGAGAATATATGTATGTATGTATGTGTGTGTGTGTGTGTATATATATATATATATATATATATATATATATATATATATATTTTTTTTTTTTACCCCTCTCTACCTACAGTTCATTTACAAACCTATCATCACATAACTACTGCCTGGCATGTAGGGCATGCTCAACAAACATCTGTTGAATTAATGCTTATCTGAACACAACTTCAATTCCTATCTTTCAGTTATTACATTACTCTTCCAGGATCAACCCGAATCCAGCCTCTGGAGCACTGAATGACAGAAAGGGACATCTAGAAAACTTCTGACTTCATGGATGCCTTTAATACTATTAGTTTATTTGGATTTCCAGCGCACTCAAGCACCACTGAAGCCTGTCTGTTTTGCTTACTGTGTTTCCCAATGTCTACCACAGTGACTTCCAAGTGCTTAAGAGACACTTAAGGCCTGAACATGAAGCAGTGATTCCAAAGCCTCATTTCTTTCAAAACCCTGCCATAATTTCTTTCTTGCTTTTGCTCAACGAAAAGGTAAAAATATTGAGGCCTGAGGCAGGTGAATTCTTTAAATTACCCATAAATGTACCAACTTTTTTTGTGCCCCCAAGTGTGAAGCCCATCTCTTCTAGACTCTTTAAGAACTTTCTTTTTCCTTAGCATAATTTACAGAACATCACGTCTCTTGACTCTATTAATTATTCTCATTAAACTTTTAAATGTGCTAAATTCTTATCTTGAAAAAAATTATCTTCCCTTTATCCTCTGGCTAACAATCTCATGTGTTTTTCAGCATTTAACTTGTATCTTGTTATTCTCTTTATTGCCTCTGTCTCTTCATTTTTTTATTCATTATTTTAGAGACAGAGTCTCACTATGTAGCCCTGGCTGGCCCAGAACTTGCTATGGACACCAAGTTGGCCTTGAACTCACAGAGATATGCTCACCTCTGCTTCCCAAGTGCTGGAATAAAAGACATGCACTACCTCACTTGGCAAAACTATTATTTTAAAAAACAAAGCTTCCCACTGCACTTTAAAAAAATTAAAAAAAAATCTGTTTTACTAATTGTTATATGCTGCACTGTGTTTGGCTTGTTTCTTTTCTATGTGATAACTGTAACAGACTTATCTAGCATTTTAAGGAATCACCCCCCCCCCCCCCCCATACACCATCCAATGGATCTTTAAAACTCCACATGGTAGACATAGAGGGCAGACTCTTCCCCAAATAACGCCCATTCAGAAACAATGCAAGGTTTGCTCAGGGTTGCAAAATTAGTACATAAATCATGTAAACCCAAGCTTCCTGACACAAAGTCACCTCTGGTTCTATAATACAGTTCCTTGGCTCTTGGACACTCTTTGGGTCCTGGTACTATGCATGTCCTGAATGGAGCTGTTTACTTTCTTTACCAAGGTATCTTATGATAACTGATAGATACTTGTGTCATTGCTAGGGTTAGTTGTATGGTATTTTTTTTTCTTTATGGGAGGCTAGTGAATTTATATGAATTTGAGATTAACTTTGGCTTCACCTTCGTTCATTCAACTAAATAGCTAGATTTATGTTGCTGTCTTGAATGACCTGACAGGTACTATGAACCAAAAGATGGGCTATTTATGACTTACTCTAAAAAAGTTAAATGAAGCAGGCATAGTGGCACATGCCTTTAACCTCAGAACTTGGGAGACAGAGGTAGGTGGATTTCTGTAAGTTCAAGGACAGCCTAGTCTACACAGAAAGTTTCAGGACAGTCAGGGATACAGAGAGAAACCCTGTCCCACAAACAAACAAACAAACAAACAAACACAGTTAAATGATGTATAAAAAATAAGCAAAGAAAAATAAGGGTACAAGTCAGATTCACAACAGTATGAATGTATCTTGAAATCAGCAGGTATTCCATAAGTTGAATGAACTAATGAATGATTTTGCCATCTCAGCTCAAAGTTCATCTGTAATCACAATACTCAACATTGTCTCCGGAAGCAAGAGGGAAGTATTACGCACTCTACGAAGCAGACAAACCAGGACTATCTCAGGCAGCTAGGACAAATGGAAATTCTACCTATAAGCTACTCAAACACTTCAATTCTAGTCAAAAAGTTAGTCATGTTTATCTTGAAAAACTGGAAGGAAGTACAGAGAAAGGAATAAGACTATTTTGTTCAAAGGAAAGAGGTTAATGAGGATGCTAATACTATAAAGAAAGTGTAATTTCTAAATAAGAACTTCTCCCTGAATTTTTATGTTAATTCTATCTGAATGCTTATCAAAATAAAAGCAGAGATACTAACTACCAATTAAAAACAATTCTCTCCTGAATTTTCCTGGAAACAACAAACCCAATGATAACAATGATTAATCAATCACTTGAAAAATATGACAAATGTCATCTTTTAATGGCACAAAGCCACATCCTGGGGCCAAGAGGAACTTTTAAGGGTTAAAATAAAAGAACAGCACTTTGGAGTAATGCTTCGAATTGGGGCGAGCAGAAGAGCATTTATAGTGGATTACTAGGCTTCCCAATTCACCAAAGAGGTAAAGTCCAGCAATATAAGACTCCTTTGTAGCTAACTAAAAATACATTGTCAGTGGATTTGTCCAGTTTTATGTATAAGCAATACTTCTTTCACCTGAGCTAACACTAGTAGTCATATAAGCCCCTTATAGCCATGTGCTGAAATTTTTTTTTTTTTTTTTTTTTTTTTTTTTTTTTTTTTGCTAATCTTCAAGGATTTAGCTTCTTTGCCACATACCTCAGGGCACCAACTGATAAAGCCCTAACTCTCCATTTTTCCAGGACACCAGCAGTGCGGCCTTGCAAAAAATGAAAATCGCTCAAGAGATTTAAAGGGGAAATTTATTTTTAAAATCCTGACTTGAAGCAAAGAGGTGGATTTTTAAAAAGCTTATCTCTAAAGAATCAGTTTAAATTTAAATTCTATCTTAGAACCCTTTCATGCATTCTAGCTTTAAAGTTTATCTTTTGACAGGGACTTTCTACAAAGGTAATGGGCAGCTTTGTCAATTTAATCTGTCCAAGTTTATTTATTTATTTTTTAATGTTAAATTCCTTTCATTTAAAAAAAAAAAAGAGCAAAGAACCTCTACCATCTATGTGCACTAGCTTGGGTAATCGAGGCTAGCAGGTACTAGTCCTGATGCCTCCCTGTGCCGGGATGTTAGAAAACCCCAGCAACACTCCTGATGAAAAGCTACATGGAACCAGTTAGCATTCTGGATGCTCAAGGACGGGGGGTGGGGTGGGGGGGTGGGGGGGGTGGGGGGTGGGGTGTTACTCCTTTGTTGTCCTTTTAGCAATTAAGTTCTTTACATGAGTTCCTTTTTGAAACAGGCTTACAAAATGCCCATCAGCTATTTGAAACATTCAGAAGACAGTTCCAAGAGGCCTGGCTACAGTTTAGTAGAGGGTGTCCAGTGTGCACAGCAAGCCTGGCTCCCATCTGAGCCCTTGGAGTGCATTCATAGAAGGCTGGGGTGCAGCCTTAAGTAGCAGTCTACTTAAGCATGGAAGAGGCAGCAAAGAGAATCAGCGAGGGAACATTTCCCCCATTTTACTGTTACTTATTTACAGCAAACCTTTCATTTCACTAGTTATGACAAGCAGCGATGACTACACTGCTTTAAATAGAAAGGAAGAAAGAAGAAACTCTTTCGTTGAAGGAACAAAAGATAAGACTATGTATGATTCTCTACAGTATTAAACTGTTTATTCAACCAATGGCAATTTGGGGGCAGATACTAAAGGACTTGAGGACAGATTAAGGAATCACTGAATCATAAAGTGTTTAATATTTCTGATTACTGAAGTCACCAGGCTCTGAGGTCATCGCTTATTTGCTTTTAAAAAACATGGAGTTAAACAAGAGCTCATAAGGTTTCCTCAAGGACTGCTACTTTATCAGCCCAGAGGCTACCTTACCTTCTGGTCACCTTACCCCTGACCCTCAGCCCTTCTGGTCATCTTACCCCTGATCCTCAGCCCTTCTGGTCACCTTACCCCTGATCCTCAGCCCTTCTGGTCATCTTACCCCTGATCCTCAGCCCTTCTGGTCATCTTACCCCTGATCCTCAGTCCTTCTGGTCACCTTACCCCCAATCCTCAGCCCTTCTGGTCACCTTACTCCCAATCCTCAGCCCTTCTGGTCACCTTACCCCTGATCCTCAGCCCTTCTGGTCATCTTACCCCTGATCCTCAGCCCTTCTGGTCACCTTACCCCTGATCCTCAGCCCTTCTGGTCATCTTACCCCTGATCCTCAGCCCTTCTGGTCATCTTACCCCTGATCCTCAGCCCTTCTGGTCATCTTACCCCTGATCCTCAGCCCTTCTGGTCACCTTACCCCTGATCCTCAGTCCTTCTGGTCATCTTACCCCTGATCCTCAGCCCTTCTGGTCATCTTACCCCTGATCCTCAGTCCTTCTGGTCACCTTACCCCCAATCCTCAGCCCTTCTGGTCACCTTACCCCTGATCCTCAGCTCTTCTGGTCATCTTACCCCTGATCCTCAGCCCTTCTGGTCATCTTACCCCTGATCCTCAGCCCTTCTGGTCACCTTACCCCTGATCCTCAGCCCTTCTGGTCACCTTACCCCTGATCCTCAGCCCTTCTGGTCATCTTACCCCTGATCCTCAGTCCTTCTGGTCACCTTACCTCCGATCCTCAGTCCTTCTGGTCACCTTACCCCCAATCCTCAGCCCTTCTGGTCACCTTACCCCCAATCCTCAGCCCTTCTGGTCACCTTACTCCTGATCCTCAGCTCTTCTGGTCACCTTACTCCTGATCCTCAGCTCTTCTGGTCACCTTACTCCTGATCCTTAGTCCTTCTGGTCACCTTACTCCTGATCCTCAGTCCTTCTGTGCTGTGGGATGTTCTGTATGTCAAATGTGTTGCTAATCAGTCAATAAATAAAACACTGATTGGCCATTGGCTAGGCAGGAAGTGTAGGCGGCACAAGGAGGAGAATAAAGCTGGGAAGTGCAAGGCTGAGTCAGAGAGACACTGCCAGCCGCCACGATGACAAGCAGCATGTGAAGATGCCGGTAAGCCACGAGCCACGTGGCAAGGTATAGATTAATGGAAATGGATTAATTAGCTGTAAGAACAGTTAGCAAGAAGCCTGCCATGGCCATACAGTTTGTAACCATATAAGTCTCTGTGTTTACTTGGTTGGGTCTGACGGCTGTGGGACTGGCAGGTGAGAGAGATGTGTCCTGACTGTGGGCTAGCCAGGAAAATTCAAGCTACACTTCTGGCCACCTTACCCTCGCCCCCATCCTCAGCCCTTCTTATCTGTCCTCTGCCAGTCACATCCTGTGTCCTAGACATGCCAGAATGGAGAGTGACTAAGCAGAGCAGGTTGCCATGAGTGGCAAGGACCTGGAATTTGGTTAAATAGGCCTAGGCACATCAGTCTCTTCTCACTGTTGCTGCATGTCACTCAAATCTTTCAGAGCACAGTTTTCTCAACTGCAAAATCAGCATGGCGGGGCTGGAGAGATGGCTCAGAGGTTAAGAGCACTGACTGTTCTTCCAGAAGTCCTGAGTTCAATTCCCAGCAACCACATGGTGGCTCACAACCACCTATAATGAGATCTATAAGATCTATAAGAAGGTGCCCTCTTCTGGCCTGCAGGGACACATACAGGTAGAACACTGTATACATAATAAATAAATAAATCTTAAAAAAAAAATCAGCATGTCAATATCAAAACCACAGAGCAGTTTGGAGGATGAAATCATGGAATAGTCTGACACACAGATATACTGTCAAGTGATAGTGCCAGTATTGCTCATTTTCTAGGTTAGCTCATTCACAAATAGACAGTGTGAGCTCAAATAGATAACTGATCAGTCGGAAAGGTCAAAGGTTGAGGTGTTCTTTACAAAGTCTGTAAGTTTTCCAGCATAGACAAATTTTTAATTATTTGTGTATGATCATTATAGTTATTTGTAAGATAATTCTAAACTGTCAGTTATCTGTACATTTTAAATAAGAAAAACTAGTGTTTGCTCAGGGTTTTCTATGGGGGGTGGCTCTTACGGTGAGTATTCTTACAGAAGATATGAAACAAACATTGTTTTCTCTGTTTGTTTTGAGACAAGGTCTCATGGATCCCAGTTTGGCTTCAAATAGATTATGGAAACAAGGATGACCTTGAGCCTCTAATCCTCCTGCCTCTACTTACCAATTGCTAAGATTAAAGACATGGGCTACGATGCCTGATTTTTACAATGTTGGAGACTAAATCCAGAGCTTCTAATACTAAGCAAACATCCTAACAACTGGGCTACTCCCTCAGCTAACTGTTTTTAAACAGAAGTAAATGGATGGGGTGATGCTGTCTTTTCCTAAAATGAATGTGAAGCAGGGACAGAGGGAAAGAAGCAAAAGTCACAAAAGGTAGGAGAGGATCACAACAGCTAGGCAGTGGTAGGGTTGGGGTATCTACCAGATAACTGCAAAAGCCCCTGCAGGCCTAAGTTGGGTGTTCTTTTGGGGTGACATTCTACATCATTAAGACCATATTCAAGTAAGAATGCATTGGAATACAAGAATGTGTACCCCTCAGTCTGATGCTGATGGATTCTGGCTTATCTTCTACTCAAGATTCTAGGTAGAGTTGCAGGCATAGTTCATAGTAAAGAGTTCACCCAGCATGTGAGGGACCTGAATCCAAACCCCAGCATTATGCACATGCATGTGCACAGATGAACACAGTTTTCTAGTTCCACCATCATAAATAATAAGGTATTTTCATTTTTGTGATCATTTTTCTATGAAACACACTTAAAATACTAAGAATAAATTAAGGTAATCTTGCACATTCATCTATACCCCAATAATTCATGGTTTAAAATAATCGAGCCATGCAACACACACACACACACACACACACACACACACACACACACACACACACACACACAAATTCTAGTAAAAGATTTAAACTGCTTTGTTGACCACTGATAAAGCTATTACACTATGTTTATGATTAGGTAACAGAATTGCTTATAATAGGTTCTTCTGCAAAAGTTAGTTTGGGTCTATTTTTACTAGGTGACACTCTGAAAAAGTTAGTTTGGATCTAGTTTTACTAAGTGATAGGGCAGATTCCCAGCTCTGACTAATGTGTACGACTGCTCACAAGGGGAACAAAAGGCTGCACCTTATCCTATGTCTGTTGGACTCCAGGCAAATTCTTAGCTGGTGGGAGTTGGTTCTTTCTTTCAACAACGTGAATCCTGGGAATTAAACCAAGGCTGCCAAGCTTGGTGACAATTGCATTTACCTACTGAGTGATCTTGTCAGTTCAGTTATGTTTAAAGGAAAACGTTCACATTTATTTATTTATTTTGCATATATGTGTGGGTCCACAGGTGCCATGGTATACATGTGGCGGTCAGAGGCCAGCTTGTGGGAAGTAGGGTCTCTCTTTTTATCATGTGGACTCTGAGGATCGAATTCAGGGTGCCAGGTTTGGCAGCAAGTGCCTTTACCTACTGAACCATCTAGTTTGCTTCTAGTACCTCCCCCCCCCCCCGATGATATTTAAGAAAATCTGCAGGCATATGTAGCCCATTTCTGATGACTTGTTTTGCATGGAACTTGGGTGGATTGGTGGGTGGAATAGAGACTTCAGAGTTTACAGCAGCCTTCAATCTCTGCTCCTTATCAATGCTTTTCACAAGTGACACTACCCTTCCCTTTCTACGGCAAAAAAGCTAACAGATAAAGGAATACAAGGGGGAAGAAAGGATATTTTTAAAGTATAAAATCGCTGACTCTATTGTATTAACAATGGCCCAATGAAGTAGCCAACTCTGGGTGTCTACACTTTTATAGGGTAGTTCAAAATAAATACTATTACTATGCCCGCAACCATCTTCATTTATGTAGATAACATTTACTACTCATATGCCAGATATGTTCCTATGATCATCTTTGTTTGTTTGTTTGTTTGTTTAAGACGGTTTCTTTGTGTAGCTTTGGTGCCTGTCCTGGATTTCGCTCTGTAGACCAGGCTGGCCTCGAACTTACAGAGATCCACCTAGCTCTGCCTCCCGAGTGCTGGGATTAAAGGCGTGTGTCCATACTGTCCGGCCCTATGCTCACCTTATATATCATTCTTATTTAATTTTCATATAAGCAATATGCCCAGTTTCACAAAAGCCAGGATTTTAACTTAGGTCTAACTCTACAATTCTATTTCTAATTTGTAAAATTCCTGTAAGATAACTGACTTTGATATATTTTTATATTTTGTCATTTCTCTGATTTACAACCTATCAAAAATAACGCAAGGCGGGCTGGAGAGATGGGCTCAGAGGTTAAGAGCACTGGCTGCTCTTCCATAGGTCCTGAGTTCAGTTCCCAGCAACCACATGGTGGCTCACAATCATCTATAATGAGATCTGGTGCCCTCTTCTGGTGTGTAGGCATACATGCAGGCAGAACACTGTATAATAAACAAACAAACAAACAAATACATAAATCTTAAAAAAAAACCAAGGCTTGAACTCTTCTATTAGGTGACAGTCTGGCTGGCTACTGGTAAGTGGGCCTCTGCTCAAGGGTTTTGTTTGTTTTTCCCCAGTGTTAGGTAGATCCATGGCCTGTCTGCTGTTACCAGCTTCATCTGATGGGGGCTTCATTCAGATTCATAATGGCTGCTCAAACAATGCCACTGACTTCCCAAAGTCAAGGTGGTGCTAAATACAACGGCACCATGTGGGACTGGCTGGGAGTTCAGCTGCTGTTACTCCAGGTGCATGACAGAATAATAACTAATTACTGTCAGACAACTGTCTCTAATAAAACACTTCAAAATGTGATGACTATCTGCAAAAAGGGACTTGGCTCTTGTGGATATGTGATCCTCACCTGGGATGGGCCCCTCTCCTAGGCTGCCTCTTGTTCACAAATGTTAATAATACCTACTGGATCAGTGTCATAGGTGTGCCAGGAGGAGGGAAATGTGTGGAAGTGTTTTAAAACCTGACAAGTACCATATTAAGATAATAACATAATAAAAGGATAGCATGACTGTAAAGACAGAAAATAAGATATGCTGGAGAGACAAGAGCACTCATACTGCTCTTTCAGAGGACCCAAGTTCACTTCCTGTAGTGGGTAGCTGCTCCAGCTTTGACCTAGAAGTACTACCCCTAGTGAGGCTTCTGGTAACTGCCACTCCTACCTATGACCTGCCCCTGTGGTAGGGCCGAGACAGGAGCCCTTAAGACCTGAGATCTGGATGTGCTGGGATTCTTGGTTCCTGGTGATCCTGGATGATGGATGGCAGACCAAGTCAGAGTTCTCCAGAGAACCCTGCTGGACTGCACCTCACCTCTCCTGGATCCTATAACCAACCCCTTTACTGGCTGTAAGTAACCCCAAAATAAACCTCCTTTTTAACTACGTGGAGTTGCCTCGATAAATCCCCACATTAAGTTACCAGCACCCATGCTGGCTTACAACCATCTGTAACTCTAGCTCCAGGGAATCTAATACTGGTCTCCAGGGACACCTGCATGCATGTGCACAAACACACACAGACAGACACATATTAATAAAAATAAAATAAATATTGTAAAAAGAGAGGAGTTGGTGTCCTGTGTCTCATTAACTTGCTGGTGTCAAGTTACTGACATTATTTTCATTCTATCTTTTTTTACTCATAGAAAAGCCAAGGGGGTCTAAACAAATTAATAGAATTAAGCAGGAATGTAGCTGTTGTTAGCCAAGTTAGCCTTTGAGGTAAGTTTGAGGCTAAGGACATTGTAACATCACTGGTTGGAGGTAGAATAGTATTTATTATATGGAAAGGAGTGACTGGGCATTATTTGTGGCCAAGTGCAAATAGACAAGATCATGTGTAGGTAGGAGTCTCTGAAGCTCTACAGATGGTCCTGAGCACTGAATGAATGTTTGCAACAATCTCAGACCACAAGGAAGAGCAGAGCTGTCTGAGCAGAGGCTATATCCTGTGTCCACAGGACACTGCTCCTGGCTCTTATAAAACATCCCTGTTGTTTACATGGACTCTGCAAGTCCGGTCTCCTCACCTGACAGACTAGATCTCTGTATATAGAGTTACTGTCTACCTACAGGCTGGACCACCAGATCAGTAGAGGAGTTCCGATCTCAACACAGAAAATGGTAGGAATAAGAAGTTGCTCAAGTCCTACATGCAGCTTCAGCCTTAAGTCATGTCAGAGTGGCTCTCCTTCCTAAAGGAGACAAAGGCCATTAGCCCTCTGTTGGCTTTCCTGTCCTCTTACAGAAGGAACATGGATTTACATGTCTTAGGAAAATAGATGCTTTTGGGTACCCAAGAGTCAGTACAAGACATTATGTAGTAGACTTGATACTGAACACAAATATTATTTATTTTAGGGTGTGTGTGTTTGTGTGTATGTGTGTGTGTGTGTGTGTGTGTGTGTGTGTGTGTGTGTGTTTTAACTATAGAAATCAGTTTGGTGAACAGAGTTTACAGCTTGTGATTAGATTCCTCCTAATCTATGCATTTTTAGCATCCTATGTGTGGGGCTTAGTTACAGAACAAATGATCTTTGTAACCGAATTACAAATGAAATGTCACTTAACTGCCCCTGGATTTACATCTAAACCACAGATGTAACTCCGGGCTTTGTTTACCTGCATTTTGCACTAGGACCTTGTTCAGATAGTGCCGAAAATGATACCCAGCTTACTTTTTCATGCTTGTGTTTCTCCTTCTCTTTCTCTCTCTTCTCTCTCTCCCTTCTCTCTCTCTCCCTCTCCCTCTCTTTCTTCTCCTTTTCCTTCTCCTTCTCTTTCTTCTTCTTCTTCTCCTTTTTGTCCCTTTTCCTTTCTTTCTCCTTGGGCTTCTCCTTTTCTTCAAACAGTTTCTCTGGGAGCACCGGTGACAAGGCAGGCAGCATGGACGGGACCCTCACTGCTGCGGAAGGGCTGAACAAAGGGAGCGCCATTTCTTTCGGGGGCAACACCAGCTGCGTTGGAGGGGCTTTCATCTTGTCTTCTCTGCTTTTTTCTTTAACCTTTTCCCTTTCTCTCTTATCTTTGTCTCGCTTGCCTCGTTCTCGATCTTTCTTCTTGTCCTTATGCTTCTCTTTCTCCCTCCTCACAATCCCATCTTTCAACCGCACTTTTGGATCAACGTCTTCGAATTCTCTGATTTTGAACTTGTAGGGATCGGAATCTTCATCTTTCATAAACTCCTTCCATGGGTACTTGGTTTCTTTGGCAGCTTCCTTTTCCTTCTCCCGCTCTCTCATTTTATCCTTCTCCCTGCTTCTCTCTTTGTTTCTCTCCTTTTCCCTCTCCCTATCTCTCTGCTTTTCCTTCTTTTTCAACTTCGTCTTCAGTTCCTTTTTCAACTTCTTCTTTACATCCACTGATGAAGGTGGCTTGGCTTTCTCCTCATAGACCTTGTGCAGAGGTTCGGGAGTGGGAGGAGAAATGGAGGGAGAAGAGATATACGGGAAGGTGGGGGGCATGTTAGAAGGGGTTCCCAGCTTTGCCTTCCGTACCACCTCATCAATCGAGGCATCCATTGTCCACGAGTTATCGGAACTTGAAGTTCCGCCAGAAAGAGGCAGAGGAGTAGACCCGGACTTGGTGAAGTTATTGGAGGAAGTAGAAGCTTTTGGAGTGGTGCACTCTGAACCTGAAATCCTCTTAGGACTTGTAAAAGTGTCTACTTCGGATTCTGATCCGGAAGAAAACTCGAAAGGATCCGGCTCCCGCTCTGCACAGGCGCGTGCAATCACAGCATCGATGGAATCGTCGATGGTTTTGTCTGTCACCAAAGCCTTTCTCGGCTGCATTTCCATGTTCAGTTTCCCGATTTCCGGGGGAGTCTGTGTTGGCTTCACAGGGATGGCTTCTTTAGCAGTTTTTTCAACTATTATAGCTGAAGGCGTCCTATTTGGTGTTTCAGGTCTGGCAGGGGGTTGGGGAGCATGAGTTATAATCTTGGGGCTCTTGGGACTCTTGGGGCTCTTAGATCGTCCAGGTGATTTCTTTTCTTTGGGGATGGTTTTTGGTGACCTAATAGGACTTCCAAGCCTTGCTGGTGATAGGGTAGTTTTGGGTGATTTAGTCTTCTGTCCTGGAGAGCTAGCTTTAGTCTTTGTTTTCGGTGTAAACGACTTTGTTTCTAATGGCTTTGCAGTTGGTAGTTGTGATTTTGCAAACGGAGCCAGCATCGGGGGCTCTGGCGATGGAGGGGCCAGATCTGTACTGTCCTGGACATGCACAGGAGAAAGCATCGGTGGGATCTTCTGTGGATTTATTGAACTGAGAGGTTCTCGTGCTTCTAACAGGACAACATCCAGGGAATCCCCTTTAGTGCTCAGGAGTCGTGGGCGCTTCATGGTGGGCATTTCTTCCGCCTCAGGACTGTCCAGTGGCCTCTTACCCAGGAAATTCTCATCATTGATGACCTCCTCCTCCTCCATTTCATCATCTTCTTCCAAGGGCACTTGCATGGCTTCTGCTGAGGTGCCCCCATCAGTGGGCACCTGCTCCTCTTCTTCCTCTGGTAAAAGAAAAGGGCATTATTAGAATGTAGCAGAGAGTAACGGAATCTAGGCTTCAAACAGCACTTCTTGGAAGGAGGAAAAGGAGTCTACAGTGAGTCCTTCCCAGTCTTCCCACCCTGGGGACATCATTCTTTTAAAAGTAGCAACAGGAAGGCCAGCTTCCTAAACTCATTTCCTAATCTGAGAGAATACTGACTTTCTATTTCTACACTCTTCTTACGCTTTCCCCAACACCTCCACGCCCCTCAAAAACAGAGGTCAGCATTCATGACTGCCAATCTCCGAAATGACAGAAAGACATACTTCTAAAAGTGTGTGTGTACATGTTTATATGTGTGTACGGGTGTACACCTTGTGTGTGGAAGCCAGAGCTGACAGCAGCTGTCTTAAGTCAGCTGCTTTCCACCTTACTTTCTGAGATAGTGTCTCTCACTGAATCTGGATCTTACTCATTCAGGGAGACAGGGGTTATGGTAGACTGCATGCAGATCCTTATACTTTGTGGCAAGCCTTTTACTGACTAAGACATCTTCCCAGCCTTTTGAAAACAAATTTTAGTTCTTTGTACACAACGCTCATCATAGATACACTCCTTGGACGGGTGGCATGGTGCAATGTAATCCATTTGGTTCAGACATCCACCACTGTGCTTTAGCTAGAGTTCTGGCCTTACAGAGTGATGGGCCTTAGGTAATCTCAACCTCATTGAGCCTGTTTCCTGGCCTTTCAAAAGGAGCTGCCCTGCCTACCTACCTGCACCTGCCCTGCCAACTTGACTGAGTTCTTTCTTATAAGATCAGATGGTGTCTTTCTGCGTATATTAACTAAGTATATAATACATGGTGATAAAGGCTGAAAGAACTACAGGGTCAATCCACAGCCTAAAACAGTACATGTGTATAGCATACAGGAAAGTAATCAGTACCACAACGTGCTACAGGATTTCAAAGCAGAAGGGGGTGACTCGCTATCAACAGGGAAGACTTCAGTGAACAGTTGGTTGGCAAAGAGGGGGACTTGAGATACAGGAAGTGTGTAAGAACCACAGACTAATGTGTCTGGAAGGTGAGGAGTAAAATGAGGAATAAAAGAAGACTTCTGCTAGTATAGACTGGAGTATGTGTAAGATTATCCCAACAGGTACACATGATGGATAGAAGGGGAGTGACAGACTCCAAAAGAAGAGGACAATTAGGTGTGACTAACATGATGTAGACAAGATAGAAGAAGAGACTAGACTAGAAAGTAGTAAGCAAATAGGAAGCAGGAGAGATAAATGACATACTTCAAACAGTAAACAGACTGCTGCATGCTCAGGTATGAATTGAAGGATTCAAACACAGATCCAAGGCTTTAAGACCCAGAATGATCAGGGTCATCATTAACAGAGAGAAGAATGAGGAGCAATGATGATTATTAGCTCTATTCTGGACACAGGCTTGAGGAACCTTTAGCCAACAGTGTTGACCGAGCAACTAAAAATATATTGAAGTTCCAAAAACCAGACCTGGACGCGAGAGGCTTTTGTTGATAACTGAAAAAACAATGGATGAGTGGGATGAACTATGAAGTGCTGATTCAGAATTTAGAGGACTACCTATATGTAAAGACAAAAGGAACAATGAAATACATGGAGGATCAGATGTCAAAGAGTTCAAAGGATCAAGAAGTTTTGAAAAGAAAGTTTAGGGCAGGAAACAGAGCTCAGTGGGTAAAGGTGCTTGCTACCAAGACTGGTAATATGAGCTTGAGTCTTGGGGTCCACATGGTGGAAGGAGAGAACTCACTTCATAGGTTGTCCTCTGATCTCCACATGCATATTGTGGTGCACACACATACACACATAAATGAACAAATGAAAAAACATTTAGAGGTTTTTCTTTTAACAAAAGGAAGCCTGGTGAGTAAAGTCAATTTATTCACCAAGAGGTCAATGAGAATGAAGGCTAACAGAAGTCTGGCTACAAAAGCTTCAGGGATGAATGGGTGAGGTAACAAAGTAAAAGTACTCTAGAAACTATAAGAACACGTAACTTCAACATAATTATTGCTACCATCATTTCATGATGCCACTGTCATCTCTCCAATAGCCATGGCAGAAACATGGGAGTCATTTCAGACCATTTCTTTGCCCACTTTCCCTCCTACCTCAACTTCTGCGTACATCGCCCTTAGGCTCAATTATATTCTGGTTACACATAAAACAAAGACAGCCAAGAGTATTTCCTCCCTGATCCTTCAAGTTAAGGCTTGCTGTGCCAAAACTACAATGTTCGGACCATCTAAATATTGCCTTCCCTTCTTGTATTTATGAAAAGACAGAACAGACTTCAAATATGCTTAATTACTAGGAGGTAAACCTGTGAAGAACCAGAAAAGAGAGTGCTTAAGATAGTCTCCAAGGGAATAAAAGTTTCAGAGTCCTTATCAGTGGGCTGGAGATGTAACTCTGTTGATAGAGTCCTTCCTTAGTTGGATCCCCAGTAATGCATAAGCCTGGGCATGGTGGCACACACCTGTAATTCCAGCATTTGTGAGGTGGAGGTAAGAGGATCAGAAGTTCACAGTCATCCTTAGCTACAAAGCAAGCTGAAGGCCAACACAGTATATAGGAAACTCTGTCCCAAACCACAAAAAGGAATACTTGCTAGTATTACATATCTTTTTTGTTTTCTGTGCTGGGAATCAAACTCAGTCTCATACACATTAAGCAAGCACTCCAATCACTGAGCTACATACCTAGCCCTCTATTTCACTGTTTCAAAAAAACACTTTTTATTCTATGAAAGGTCACAAATCTTAAGACGGCAAGATACAAAGAGGAACGTTTGGGCTAGGTAAGAAAACAGGCCCATAGAATCCTTTAAAGCATATTTGTTCTATTTCTGGAGGCTGGTTCGGATCATCACTAGTTTTTGGCATGTGAGTCCCTAGAGGACACCCGAGGAAGGCCTTGGAAGTGCAGAGGGAAACCACTTTAACATAAGCGGTTCCTGGGAAGGGGGTCCAGGGCAACTGGTAAAAGTTACTTAAGTCTTCCAGACACAGACATGCTTATAATCAGAATAACCTGAGGACTTGTGTTTTCTTTTTTCAAATTACATTTACTTGTTTTTTGAGGGTGTGTGTGTGTGTGTGTGTGTGTGTGTGTGTTTACACATATGTGCAAGGACTCATAAAAATGACCAGCAGAGGTCAGATGACAATTTGCAGGATCTGGTTCTGTCTGCCCATATGGGTCCTGGGGACTGAACTCAGGTTGTCTGGCTTGGCGGCAGGCACCTTCGCCAGCGGAGCCATCCTGCTGGCCCTCAAATTTGTGGTTTCAATACAAGATGTTTGAAGCTATTCTACTAGTGTGTATAATTCTATCAGATCAGAACTGGCAGGATGCTGCCAGGTAGGTATGAGAACAGAAAGAAGTACTCAGGCTTAGCTAGGGAAAAGATGTAATAGTTTCATAAAATACCATTAGAAAATATACTGACTTATTTTCAACTTAGATCTCAGTTAACTCATAAAAGCTTAGAAAATTAATGATAGTTATTCATGATAGTAAAACAACTTAAAAACCCATAAAGCTTTATTCAAAACAGGGCTCTGTAAGCGAGAAGGGGGTTTTTGTTTTGTTAAACTCTGGACATGTTTTCCTGTTTCCTATCTGTGGAAAACCTCTACTGTAAAATTGCCTCACTTGTTTGACAAAGTTAACAAGATATCTGCCATCATTCCTACCATCTCAGTATTTGGAGACTGGAGTCAAGGCATCTTCTGTACATATGCGATAAATAATAGTGAGGAACATTAGTTCAAGGGAAACTATCAAGGGTGAGATTTTAAGAAAACCCTTTCATTCATTCCTCTGTGTTTTCTTTCTTGCTCTAGCAGATGTGGACATTAGCATCATTTCCCTCGAGAGGACAGTGAAAAGCTATCATTACAGAAAAGTATTTTAAGCAATGACAGCGCTCAAAGGTACAGACATACAGTAGAAGATTAACCTTACAGCACTTTCTGGAAAAGGTTTAAAAGAGAAAAGCAACTCTGTTTCCTAAAATTCATGCACAACAATCCATGATCAGGGCAGAGTGAACACCTCCACATGAAATGGGTGTCACTTTTTCAACCTGTTCCAACAACCCTTTCCTGCCCCAAAAGCTGGAGATAGTGACTGGGCAGACTTCTTAGTCACACTTCAGTAAAAGAAGCCACTTCTGAGTAAGTGTTTAATACTTAGGTTGCTCTAGGAATCACAGAGTACTTCCTTTCCTGTAGGATCAGAACCTGGCTGAAGTTAGCAATGATACAACTATGTGTTTCTGTAGAGAAGTTACTCCTAATCAGGATTCATCATAACTGATTCTCAGCACTGACATTTATTACAGGACACCACAAAATATGTCACAACCCTATACATCTAAAAGGTTTTAAAGAAGACACTAATCTACCCTCCCATCAAAGAAGACATATTAAGAATTCTAATTAAGCCAGGGTGGGAAGCCTCAAAAATATTTAACTTTCTGTTAAATGTTTAAATGTTCATGGTTACTAACAACTTTCTTTTTCTTTTCTTTTTTTTTTAAATAAAAAAAATTTTTTATTCATTTTACATACCAACCACAGATTCCCCTCTCATCCCTCCTCCAGGTCCCCCCAGGCCCTCCCCCCAACCCACCCTCCACTCCCTCCTCCAAAAGGATAAGGCCTCCCATGGGGAGTCAGCAAAGCCTGGTATGTTCAGTTGAGACAGGTCCAAGCCCCTCCCCTCTGCATCAAGGGTGAGCAAGGTGTCCGACCACAGGTAATGGGATCCAGAAAGCCAGCTAAGGCACCAGGGATAGATCCTGATCACACTACCAGGGGTCCCTCAAATAGACCCAGCTACATAACTGTCTCCTGCATGCAGAGAGGGTCTAGTCCGGTCCCATGCAGGTTCCGCAGCTGTTGGTCTAAAGTTCGTGAGTTCCCACTAGCTTGGTTCAGTTGTCTCTGTAGATTTCCCCATCATGATCTTGGCCCCCCCACCCCCTTGCTCATATAATTCCCTCTTCTCTCTCCTGGTGCTTGGCTGTGGATCTCTGCATCTGCTTCCATCAGTTACTGGATGAAGGCTCTATGATGACAGTTAGGGTAGTTACCAATCTGATTACCAGGATAGGCCAGTTCTGGCACCCTCTCCACTGTTGCTAGTAATCTAATCTGGGGTCATCCTGTGGATTCCTGGGAATTTCCCTGACACCAGGTTTCTCCCTTGCCCCATAATGATGGCTTTATTTTTCATAGAGATTCACTAAGATGTGAATTTCATATAGTTCCACCACAGAAAACACTGACCTAACTGAGGACACAAAGGAACCTTTTGTTCTGCCAAATAGTTTTCCCTGTGTGTTGTCTTAAGTGTCCCTGAAGACCCTCGTGTCAGGGGCTGTTGCTGACTTTGTGTTATTGGGAGGTGGAGGGAACTTCATGAAGTGGGGCCCATGGGAGGTCTTTAAATCATGGAAGGGTACGCTCTAAAGGGAATGTGGATTCGGTCTCTTTAATTTTCTGCTTTGGTTTCCTGGGTCATGAAGTCAGCGGGTTTGCTCTTCTGTGTGCTCCCACCATGATGTATTGCTCTGCCACAGGCTGACAGCAACAGAGTCAACCAATCAAGAGAAACTGCGAAAATTGGGAGCCAAAATAAGCCTGTCTTCGTATGGCCATCACCTTGGTGTTTGTTACAGTGACAGAAAACTGACTGACACATCTGGAATGCTTTTGCAGCAGCAGTGACAAAGGAAATAAAATGCAATCAACAGCAATGTCCATCTTTTGAAAATGACAAATGTTGATGAGGGCAGGACAGTATAAACTTCACTGTGATTTCCTTTCATTGACAGCATAAATCCACACTCCCTACATTTCTCTGAGGAATAATGAGAAAAACATGCTTCCTTAGCAAACTTCTCAAACAAAAACAAAACAAGGCAATAAGGTCCGAACACACCACAAGGATTTGGGGATGTTAATTCTAAGCTATGATAAATATTGACTTAGAACAAAATATCGTTTTAACTAGAACAGTAAATGCCTTTAAAGAAACACTGTAATCTAAAAAGCTAGTAGACATTAGGAAAAAGAGGAAATTGTTTGCACATGGCATGAAAGCTTTTTATCTCATTAACTACACAGATGCATGCAACTTTAACTTTGGTGGCGTGTTCTCAAACCAGGCAGAAAACACACTTCTATTTTTAAACTTTAACTAAAAGGACAATAAAATGCTACCCACATATATTCCCCCAAATCAAATATATTTAAAGCTACATTACTTACATAGAAACTTTTTTAATTTTTAGATTGGGTCTTGTTAAGTTGCCTAGGCTGGCCTCAAATTGGCAATCTTCTGCCCCAGTCTTCTAAGTTCTGAGGTTAAGGTGTATGCTAATATTCCCTTTATCAGCAGCATTTTTATTTATTTACATTTTTTCCCCAGTAAAAAAATACCTTCACATTTGTTTGGCTCTTAGATGTATTTATCTTAAGTTTCTGGAAGAGACTCAATGACTCAGTTATCTGCATGTTAACCTAAGTGGTACTATGATAGCATTGTGTTTGACTCTAGGGACACAAAGTCATGTGAGGAAGACACAGTCTCCGGACCTTAAGAACCACCTGTATCCTTGTAGATGTTCGTTGATGCAGTAGAGCTGAGATCTGAACAGGAGGCGTATGGAGAACAGAGGAAAGAGTGGAGATGGAAAGGTGGACTAGAAACGGAACTGCACTGAAATTGCAGCTGTTTGGTTCCCCAGAGCCACAATTCAACCCAGCATAACCCATTTAATCTCCCCAAGACCTACTATTGCTCATCTGCAGAACAGAAGCAAGGCCATCTGAGCCCCTACTAAAGGCTGACTATAACAACTATTGAGGCCATCTCTACATGTAGTTGGCCATGTACAAGGGCCGATCTAAAGGGCAGGACACAACTAGTCCTAATCCTGAATAAGGTCACTGAAACACCAGAATGGTACTTAGAATTCTAGCCACTTCTTTATGTCTTTGGATAAAGGTTGCATCTTTAAAACGTTGCTGCAAAATACTCACACGACAGTGAAGCTAACAAAAGAAGAGAGCCTACTTTTGGGGGTAAGAAGATTGAGAAGATGGCACATAACTGAACCCTCTGATGGAGTGGTGAGGTTAGATGGGTCTGAACACAGAGTATTGCTAGGAAGGCTGGGTTCAGGGGAGGTGCTGCTGCAGGGAGGGGGCCTGGACAGGTGGATGGTAAGAGGGAGATGGACAGTGGGTACCTGGGGGAAAAAGGAGGTGCAGTGACAGTCAAACCAACCATAATCCATTTCAACATTTTATCCTTTAGTCTGAGGCCAAAAAAATGTTAATTACACATCTATACTAAGGCATATACTATTTTTAAACTGTCCTGTCTACAACCAAAATCAGAACCTTAAAACACAACATGTATAAGTGGGCTTGTATTTTTTTAAAAAACCTACTTAGGCCGGGCGGTGGTGGCGCACGCCTTTAATCCCAGCACTCGGGAGGCAGAGCCAGGCGAATCTCTGTGAGTTCGAGGTCAGCCTGGGCTACCAAGTGAGTCCCAGGAAAGGCGCAAAGCTACACAGAGAAACCCTGTCTCGAAAAACCAAAAAAAAAAAAAAAAAAAAACAAACCTACTTACTTAAAAAAAGTGCTAGATATGACAATTAGGCAATGACAATTCCTAGAGCAGAGCCAATCAATGACATGATAAATTAGCTGTAGTGAAGATGTGTTATAAATACCTACACATACTGACCTGTATAAAAGGCTCATTCCACTAACATTCTGCACAATAAAAAACTAAAATGCGGTATAAGCAAGCCAACCTGAAATGACACCTAGCATTATAAATGGCCTAATCTATATGTTAATACTGTTGTATCACATAACTGCAGCAAGACCAAGATAACAATATGACTTTGGGGTTTCTATGGCTACATCCTGGCTAACGGGCCTGAAAGGGCTGGCTGCTGACACCACACAAGCATTCCGAGTGCTTCTTTTTGGTTATTTATGATATGATTTATGATAACGACAACATCTCCTATTTTCTTTCCTCCTCAGATACAATAAATTGCTATCGTTAATCACCCTTCTCCGTTCAACTAGGATTACAATAGCATAATAGGTCCAGCTATGGTAATATTGTGGATTTTTTTACAAGAAATAAATATAAGTAGATCTCTTCAGACAATGTCAGTATCTCTAATATTTCAATCATCTTCCTTTAAGTCTTTCAGAATAAATTTTGCTACAACTAAGATTCCATATTCAGAATGTAAGCCCTTGGAGTGAATGAAATCTATAATTAAGCACCACACACTCACGACTCACCATTGTCACAATTTTCTTAAATTTGTCACACAGGAAGGCTGCCCACAGGACACAGGTTTTCCAAGACAAACAATGGCAGTCACTCCTTCCCTGAATTGATAGAGCCTATCATATTGTTGTTCCTCAGCCTACAAGACAAACTAGCTGTTTATCTATCTGAAAGCAAACTAGTAGAGAAAGAATAACCACCGTGCGCACCATCACACAGACATGGGTCAGGGCCTCCAGCCATCACTGGTTGGGTGGCTGCCTCATCCTTCTGAAGCACTTACTTTTCTGACAAGCAGTGTTCAGGGAAAGCAGCACCCACGTAGCTTTTGAGTACTAGCAAGACAAAGTGCATAACAAACAAAACGACAGCTCGCACTTGGGAGCTACCCTCTTGCCTGCCTGCAGGATGGTGAGAACAGCAGAACCTAGAACACTAACTAGCCAAAGCATCAGACATGGAAGGGAGGCCCCAGATCACCAGCTGACCACAACTATGTGAGCTAGCCTAGCCATGGCCAACAGAAACACACGGTTGAGCCAACCCAGCTTAAATGGCAACTTACAACACTGTCAGCAATATAGTTTTTGTTTTAATACACTACATTTTCAAGTTCAATTCAGCAACATTTTAACTATGTATTCACATTTACACGTACAATCAGCTGTCATTACTAACCCCTTAACTATTCACATGTACATGCACAATCAGCTGTCATGACTTCTATAATCTGCTGTAAATACTGTTCCTAATTCAGTTCCTGTGAGTCTCTGGTCATGTTTTCATCAAATGATCAATGTATAATCTTGACTTATGTACCTGCCTTCCCTTCTCTTTGCCTCTTTCTCTTCTTCTCTTTCCTGATGGATAGAACTTAATGCCATCTTCCTACCTCAGCACACCCAGCTATATGTGCTCCTGTTTAACAACACCTGATTTAATATATATTCTTGACTAACACTGAACTCCTGTTAACACCTGTATAAGTGTGGCTTCACAGAAACTTATTCTACCTACACATAGTTTCTGTAAGGCACATCCCAGCCCCTTGTGCTTAAGGACAGTAGGCAGCATGCAGAACTCTGTTAGGAGCCACAGGGCTTAGCACAGAACACGAAAGAGCACTTGTTCAGTGAGAGGAGAAAGGAAGGTCAACAGCAGCCCAGTGACAGGTACCCGAGTGACAGGTAAGTCAATTTTTAAAATTAATTATAATTTTATGAGTATGGGTATTTTGGTAGCCTGTATGCCTGTGCACCACATGTGTGCCTTGTGCCCATAGAGGCCAGAAGGAGACATCAGATCCTTAAAACTGGAGTTACAGATGGTTGTGAGCATCCAGATAGGTGCTGGGTAACAAGTCTGGGTCCTCTAGAATAGTAGCCAGTGTTCTTAGCTGCTGAGCCATCTCTTCAGTCCCATAAGTCATTTTTTTTTTCTCATCTTGAACATGTACTCAAATTATAGTGGGAATGTCACGAGTATTCTGGGGTTAAAGTGCCTATAGTGAGTAGGCAAATCCGTGAAAACAGAATTTGTAAGTACAGATCAATTGTTTGTTGTATGAATATGACTTCATCATCACCAAGCACTTGTATGGACTACTGATTTAAACTAAGGCATCTTACTCAAAAGTAATTGCATTTCCCATAAGTATTTCATAAAAAGAAAAAAATGCTTGATATGCTTTTTCTGTTGCTATGATAAAGTAACTCCAACAAAAGCAACTGAAAAGAGAACAGCTTTATTTTGGTTTGCAGTTCCAGGTTCCCAGTCATCATGATGGGGGAGTCAAGGCATCTGGAGCTTGAAGCAGCTGGTCACATGCACACAGTCAGAAGAGGAGAGTAATGGTAACGAATGTAGGCATGGTAGCCATCAATTCACTTTTCCCACTCTTACCCAGTCCAGGATCCCCTGTTTGGGGATGGTACCATCCACAGTGGGTGGGTTTTCCCATTTTAACTAACACAATCAAGATAATCCCCTACAGGCATGTCTAGAAACCCGTCTCCTAGGTGACTGTAGGTTTTATGTAGTTCAAAATTAAAACTAACCATCACACACTTAATGGTGACATACCTGGCTTGGATGTTTCTACAAATTCAAACTGGGATACATTTTAGATTAAGTCACAAAACAGTTATACACAGAGCACTCTGCTAAAACCATATGACAACCCCCCCCAACCCCAACCCCCCCGCACCCCAACGCCCCGCACCCCAGTTTCTAGAACATAGTGAGGTCTTTTATATTGTTATCCTCCTGAAACAACACTCTTCTCTCAGTTGGGCCTGCTTCTCTCTCTCATTCTGCAAAGCTCAAGCTTAACATTATCTTTTCAGCGTATTTTATAGTCATTCTGAGACGCTGGAGAAACAATTACAACTGTCTGATGTCTCATCATTAACGCCATTCGTGCCTACTTCCCCAACTAAGACTCACAGAGACAGGGACTAACTTCACTGTCAGATGTTAACCAGGGTAATTACTACAGATGGTCCCAAGTGATGTCGGTCAAACTTATTTTTCCACCTTACAATGGCGCACAACTGATAAGTGTTCAGGAGAAGCCACACTTTGGGTTTTGAGATTTGATCTTTCCCAAGCGAGTGATCTGTGGTAGGAGACTCTTGCTATTTAGAGGGCAAGTCCACAAATGCCAGGGCTCTGTTCTCACAGATTTACTTGGAGAGCAGAGGCAACAAATAAACACCAAGGATAACTCACAGTGATTAAGAGCTAGGAAGCCAATAAAATAGGGCAAAGCGTGTGAAGAGGGACAGGCTGGTGAGAGGATCACCAAAGAAGTGATGCCGAAGCTGTCACCAGACAGGGAATTGTGACCCTGGGTGATGCTTGCACAGACATGCTAGGGAAGAAAGAGAGGGAAAAAGGCATGCTGTGGTGTCAGCTTTGGCTAGGGCCTATGCAGAAGAGAAGCAGGCCTGCCCAAGGTACCCAGAGAGTGCCTCCGGCCCACAAAGAGCCACTGGTCAGTGTCAGCAGTGCAGTGTGACTGGAAGAAGGGAAACAAGCCGGGGAGGAGGGCAGAGGAAGCCGAGAGCAGATCTTCAAGGGCTCACTTCTCAGTGAACAAGAGAAACTATCAGATAAGACACCACTCGTGCTGAAGTCTCTGCAGTGTGAGCTCAAGATGATTGGTCAGACTGAACATCCACAACCAGCTGGAAGAACACCATTAGATGACATGCATCAACACAAACTCACTAAGCAAGCATGAGGAGCAGCAACTACCACAAGGCGAGGCAAGTGGACCTAACTTAAAGAACTTGACTATAGTCTTTTTAAGCTAGAAGCCAGAGGCCAGGCACTTCAGAATCCCCTTGGTGAAAGGCTGTCTATCTCAGGGACTAAGCATCATCCTATTTTGAACAGTTATCATAGGATGAAAGTAAAGCCATACCTACATCGATGCTGCCTGCCACTACACTGTCACAATGCACTCATTCACAGATGCGATGTCTCTACTGCAACTGAACCTAACACTGTCTCAATGACCTTGACAAAATTTGGAGAAAAAAACAACTCAAGACCTGGGGCTTTAAAGCTATTTTAGAATTAACTCTGAATAATTGTCCCACAATATGAGTTTCTTGATTAATTGCTTAAGATAAGGTCTCCTTTCCTCTGTGGCCTCCAGTGGCTCCCTCTAGTTCCCATAATCACTTTTGTCTCATTCTTCTAAGCCCTAGAAGGCTAAGAGAAAAATCAGAGATATACCAATTCCATCACTCGAGGATTAGCTGAAAGATAACCCTCTGAATTCCATCCCTGACCACTACGTGAGTGATTATTCAGTAACCACAGCACATCTGAGAGACACACTTATTGTTTTCCGGGGCTCACCCCGCTTCATAAAAAAAGTTATAAACACTATATCTTTTAATACTGCAAATTGGCATTCAAGTTACATGAGAAAAATGAGCACTAATTTTTCACTGCATCTTGCTTTTCTGATTTTTTTTTTAAACAGAAAGCAAAAGCTAAAATGAGAATAATTAGTCCTTTGAAGGTATTACTAACTAGAAAATTAAGGCTCTATTTTTGACTAGATTTATGTCTTACAAAGTCAAATTTCTGCATAATTTAATAGAAAATTGGCAGGAATAGGTCTTCCATCTAATTTCAACAAAATTAGCATTCAGCCACCTGAAATTTTGGCAGCATTCCAGTATGTTTATCCAAAGCAGTCAGTAGAAAATAAAATTGACAATTGTGCCTAAACAAGTTAGTTTCTCTCCCTCCAACAGTTCTCTAACATGTGCGTGCGCGCGCGCGCGCGCACACACACACACACACACACACACACACACACACACACAATTTTAAGAAATGAGTGAAAAATTTAAAAGTGCATTTTATGACTGGATTAACAACTTTCCATTCTTTCTATTACACACATCAACTGCAGACAGAACAAGAACCCCATCTGCAGTACACAAAGAACTCTAATTCAATAGTTTGAATAAGAAATGGCCCCTCAGGCCCTTGTGTTGAAAGTGTGGCCTCAGCTGGTGGCAGTATTGGGGGAGGTGGTGTAGGGGTTGTGCCTTTGAAACCTCTCTCTCTCTCTCTCTCTCTCTCTCTCTCTCTCTCTCTCTCTCTCTCTCTCTCTCTCAGCTTACTGTCTGCTGTGAGGTGAGCAGCCTCTGCCACATGTTCCTGCTAGCCCATGAACTACTCTGGACCATCACACCTGTCCTCCCATGATGGACTAGGCCTCAGAAACTGCAAACTAACAGAAACAACGCCCTTTTACATTGTCTACGGGCAGGGATTTTGTCACAAGGATACAACTAACACTGAAAACTGGTACTAGGAAAGTTTCATTGTGGCTGTAGCTAAACTTAGTCACAAAGTTCTTAAGCCATTGGAAGTGGGTTGGAGGGGAAATCTGGAAGAGTTTGGATCAATAAACTCAGAAGAGTGGGATACCAACAAAAATGAGAGCAATAAAGACTGATCATGAGGCTTCAGGTGGGAATGAGGATTCTATTGGGAACTGGACTAGAATTCACCTCTCATTTTGGCAAAACGTTTGTCTGTTTCATCTGTGTCCTGACACTTTCAGTTTGAAGTGATGTACTCATTAATCTGGTCTGTGCAGCACAGCTACTGCAGCTGCGTTTAGCCAGGCGTCTCGTAAGGACTGGGAACAAAAAAGCAATGCAGGGAAACCTGGGCTAAGGCAATGGGCTAAGGAAGAGACTGGTGCTGTTAAGAAGAAGCCAGGAACTTTTTTTGCATGGGACAAGAGGAAAGATGGCATGGAGGCATTTCAGAAATTAGTGAGGCTCAACACACAGCAGGCTCCATTGTATAAAAGAATAAGCTCACTCAAAAGACTTCCTACTATGCTCAGGGACCCAGGTACTCAGAGTCCACTAGAGCAGTGGTCTCACAATAGCTGCTTGGCTGAGAATTGACTTCTGGAGAACAAGTAAGAAAGAGGAGCCGAGAGGTAAGTGCAACCACTACAGGAGAGTGATGACAGCGGCCTGTGTTTATGGAACACGGTCAAACTACCTCCAAGGGTGGTGGGTCAGACAGGCACTCCAGAGCCAAGGCTTCCTGGCCTGCAACATGGGTCAGACAGGCACTCCAGAGCCAAGGCTTCCTGGCCTGCAACATGTTGAAACATTTCGAATTAGCTGTTGTGATAGTTAGCTTTAACTGTCAACTTGACACAACCTAGAATCATCTGTATAGATAGTATCAATGAGGTATAATCGACACTGGGTTTATAATCAGAAATGTCTTCCTGATGGGCCTGTAAAATGTGAAGCCATATGTACAGGGCATGTCTATTGGGGAGTGTCTTAGTTAACTGATACTAACTAAGGAAGGATTGACATTAACTAGGGAAGACCTAGCCCATTGTGGGCGGCATAGTCCCCAGAACAAATATTCCTGAACTGTGTAAGAATGGAGAAATCGAGTTGAACACAAGCAAGCAAGAAGCATGTGTATGTTTATTTCTTTCAACTTCTGCCTATGGGTGTGATGTTAGCAGCTCTTTTTACATTCCTGCCTTGAATTCCCCATATATGGACTACGACCTGGAACTGTGAGATAAAACAAACCCTTTCCCTTCTCAGTTGACTTTTACCAGGCTATTTTATTATAGCACCAGAAAGGAAGGGACAACTGCTGAGATTTACAAATGCAGAGACACATTAAAGAAACAAAACTAAAAACAAACAAACAAAAACCCCACCCAGATTTCTTGCCTACTAAAACACTGGATTTAGAATTCTGTACCTCCTATGAAATTATGATGAACATAACAGAACACGGGGGCCAGCCCGAGGGGGGTGCACATACCCCACCGTCACCCAAGTTCTTCTGGGAATCTGGGTTTGCAGCCTAAGCCTGACATGGGCCTGTCCCAGGGTTCTCTCAGGCAACAAGAAGCCAGGATAGGTTGGCTTCCTCTGAGAAACCACAACAACTTTACTTTGAGAAAAGTGAAGATTCTTGTTTTGTATTTGCAGTCACAAGGGAGACTGACAGCAGGATCATTACTACACATCAGTGTCACATAGTCCGAGAAATACACTTTAAATATTTTGGCTAAAAAAATATAATTCTCATGTTTAAAAAAAAAAGAACCATTAACTATGAGAGAATTCCTACACATATGTATGCCAGTGAAATTTAATTAAGGCACATAGGTTAAAGTTTATTTCATAAATATTTACCTTGAGTATCTCTTCAGATAAGCAGTATTTATCTGCACATTCTATACAGGAAACCCACTGAAAGCTACACAAGGACATTTATATACTGTCACGGGTGACTGCTGGATTGACTCTTTCCCCTGGACCCTCGGAGAGATTTCTCCAAATCAGAATTACGAGTTTTAAGAACATAACTAATAGAACATTATAGAACTTAATGAAAATGTCAACCCGTCACCTCCTGAAATATCAATGAAGTAGAAGCACATAACACCCTACTTGTGGAGCAAGAAATTAACCTCAGAACAAATATTCCTCGAAGCTGTATTAAATTCGACACTTTGGGGGGACATGACAAGAAGTAATTGAAATGAACTAATTAAGCCCCCCCCCCTGCCCCCAAAGTGCTCCAGAGTAATATTTTACTCAATTTAAGAAAGTAGGAGCACAGTGCTGGACCTGACATAGCAGTTGTCTGTCTCCTCTGCTGCTCACATACATGCTCAATGCTTTTAGCGCCCATAGCTGTAAAACTCAGCTGCTTTATTCAACCCTCTGCTTCCCTTCAACACTGCTGTCTGGCTCACATACACAGTGAGTCCTCCTCACACTAATCATTTCTAGTGATTATCGGAGAATTTGCTATTTTTCAGACGCAATGAACATAGCCATAAGGAAAGGTATTCAGAACCACTTGAACATCAATGAAGCAGGAAGGAGACCCTGGACACTCAGAATACAGTGTGACAATCAGAGGGAAAGACATACTTTAGCTATGGTCACACTGTTCAAAGGTCACACTGACCTGGTTACTTCATCACCCATCCACTCTTAAACTTTTGATTATTGGTCCTACCCCAGCCTCCATCTGAAATGCTTTTCCATGGTCTTCTGTGATATATCTCCTCCCTGCCTTCTTCCTCTTTTCTTTGCCCTTTTAGAAACTCTGACCATCTTGCCTCAGATTCCTTGAGTACTAGGATTCCATGTTCACATCATGTACCCCTACCCCTCTATGTTTCATGTACTCCAGACCCCAGGCTGGCCTTGAACTCTTGTCTCTCCCACTTCAGCCTCCCAAGAGCTGGGATTACAAAGATGTGTGTCTGTTACTGCCCTTGGCTCTCATTTCTAATAGCAACTCAACATTCTGCTTGTTTTCTAGCTAACAAGTACTGGATTATCCATCCTCTTTTCTTGACTTCTCTAATAGTGTGTTTATCTGAAGTTCAACACAACAAATATTTACTGTATGCATATTCAATGCCAAGAAATCAGAAGGTGCCAGAGAGAGAAAACACAGTAAATCCAGCAATGATTCCATCTAGTAGGCAAAATACAGCCGGTCTGCAAGTTTCTCCAGAAGAAGCATCTCCTGGTTGTCTCCCAGTAACTCTTGTTCTGCCTAGGGAGCAAAGGGGAACCTCGCAAAGCCCAATATTGGAGCCTAAACTTGACTTTCATTTTTTTCTTCCCCAGCTCCCCTTCACTCCCTGAGTTACTTAATGTTTTGAGCTTTCCATTACATTCTAATTACATTTTGTATTGACTACAATGTTTTCCTTTCCATATCTGCTTGTGAATAAAAACTTGATTTGTTTTATGAGAAATATCCCAAATAGTTCCCTCATGAAGCCCCACTTCCAGTCAGATCTGGACTGTCACCAATGTAAATACCCACAGCAGCCTCTAACTTTCTGAGAACACCCATGCTTACAGTGATTTATCCACATTGTCCCAGATTCGTAAACTGCAAAGTTATCAAGGGCAGAGCCTGTGTTTGATTCATCTTTGTTTTCTGATCCTTTCAGCTCAGATTTATAAATATTTACAAGACAGTATTATATGCACGGTGTCACATTAAGTGCATAGTGGGTGCTCAAATACCCACTAGATCCAACTGAATTTAGAACATACCATCTGATAGTTTTCTGATCAACATGTTTGGAAAATGAATGTCTTGAGACAATGTGTGTCTGAAATATCCATATCCCACCTCATGACCTGAGAGTTTGGTTGAATACAGAATTTAAGGCTGAAATGACTTCACCCAACATTCTGATGGTATGGTACCACTGTCTTCCTCCTGTCCCCTGACCTCTCCATCCCACACCACATGAACTGCACTCCTTCTCCTAATCTTGGATTTCTTCTAATTTTATAATAATGTGCCCTAGGAATCTCAGTTTGAGTGAGAAGCAATCTCAGCTCAGTGACAGCCTTGTATGCACCCTGAAGCTTTCTTTCAGGTATGATACATGATAAACCAGACTTCTTGAAAGTGGAGATGTTTGACAAACTGAGATGGAAGGAAATTAATACTGAAGAAAAAAACTTTCTGTCACAGGAAACCATCCAGCAGGAGAGCGTGCAAACATCATAAATTAATGCTCTCCTTCTAAGAGCAAACTTTAACGTTGCCTAGGAATCTTTGTTTTAGACTAGTTTTTGCGTTTAATTTTTTAAAATTTATTTAATTTTAATTTATGTGCATTGGTGTTTTGTCTGCATTCATGTCTGCATGAGGGTGTTGGATCCTGTGGGACTGTAGTAACAGACAGCTGTTAGCTGCCATGTGGGTGCTGGGAATTGAACCTGAGTCCTCAGGAAGGGCAGCCAGTGCTCTTAGCTGCTGAGTCATCTCTCCAGCCCCTTAGGCTAGTTTTTGTAAGCATGTGTGTTTGTAGAGATTTTAGGCACTTACTAACGGCTTCTCATTTATGCTACCTAAGAGTAGCAGGCAATGTGCTTAAATTTGTTTTCACACTTACCACTGGTATGTGAATCCCACTACAAAGAATCCCACTGCCAGCTGTGGTGGTCTCAATGAGAAATGCCTTTGCAGTCTTAGGTATGGAAATGTTGGTTCCTAGTTGGTGGTGCTTCCCTAGTTGGAAAGGCCTGGTTGGAGGAAGTGTGTCACTGGAGGTGGGCTTTGAGTGTTTACAAACTCTTGCCACTGCTAGTTCAGAGGCTCAGGGCATGAGGGATCAGCTGTTCTGCTGCCTGTTGCCACAGTGGACTCTTATCCCTCTGGAACTGTAAGCCCACACACATTCTTCCTCCTTGCCTTGCTCACCTGTTTCACCACAGCAACTGAGACACAAGCTTTGGTGCCTGTTGTCCTTCACCTCAACGAGGCAAGCTGCCACTACATGCCATGGGCACCGCTATTGCTTCATATTCTTTATGAAACGCCATGCTTTTGCAGCTCCCAAATTTTTATTTCTAATGGAACAATATGATAACCAATGTGCTTTAGTCTGCATTTATATTATAAAGGTATCTTTATAATTGTGGTACCTTTAAGCCTCTTTCAGTATCCTTCAATTCTGAGAATTTTCTTGTATTACTTCTTGCACAATTATCTGTCCTTAGGTTTCATTGTTTTCTCGTCCTGGAAATTCTTCTAGCTATAGGGTCACATGAATTAGTTCTGTGCTTTTCTAACACTGTGTCTCCTAGTGGCTTCTCTTTATGTAAGTGCTCAGATTTCCTTCACTTTACCTTCAAATTCCTCTGTAGAACTTTTTTCTTTTGCTTATTAATATTTTTCAGCATTTTTCTTGCTCTTTTATTGCTAGTTCCTATCTCTGCTCTTATCTCTCTGAAGGTGTATGTATGACATGCCAATCCACTGAAATCTGTACTTTTTCTCAACTCTAACTCACTAACACTTGATCCTTAATTATATAATGCTTTAAACTGTTACAGCAGTTCTGACTTACCTCTTCAACTACAAGGTCCCAGAGATGACACTTCATAGCTTTTGAAAGGTTCCACGTGCTGATATATTGTGGAGGGAAGGAGGAAGTTGGGGAGAGAGAAAGGGAACCAGGAACAGAGAGGGAAAGGGGAAGGTAGAGAAGAAGGAAGGGAGGGGGGGAGGGAGGGAGGGAGGACTGATTGTCTTCTTTGGCTTGGGGTCTCACTGTGTTACTTGGGCTGATCTTGAAGCTTGGGCTCATAGGCTCCTTCCACTTTAGCCTCCCTAGTAGTAGAAGATAACCAAGGCTTGTTTGCCTTCAGGAAAAGCTATTTTGTAGTGTTGCATGCCCAAAGTCTTCCAAAAGATGGGAACCCAACTATCCCATTGATAGAATACATCATACTTCTCTGTCTTTTGTTCGGATTTACTTACAATTTCAACACCATGGTTAGGATCATATCATATTCTCACCTTGATGTACAACTATCACACTAGCCTAAGACACCAGCATCTCTCAGGTCTTGTGGCTTCCACCTGGGAGCCTTTGCGGGTGGCATCCAGAGTGCCTGCCAAGACCCAATTCCTTCCCTAAGTGCAGCTGCCTGCAGCTCCAACTCACAGCACTATGTTAAGCAGGCAGCAGCACCATCCTATGTTGTTTTCCCTGTCTCACTGGTTCAAGTCCAGTCGTACCTTTCTCCTGTGCTTCCAGTCAATGAGCTGCACGGCAGCTGCAAGGCCTTAGACTGTGTGTGACTTTGTCTACACAGCTACAGTTTGACATCGACTTGTGATCACACTAAGACCTCTTCCTTATTTCCTCTAAGGCCCTATGTAATTCTCCTTTATCAGAGACCCTCCTGAACAGCCGAACACGATAGCCCCATTAGTCACTGGCACTTTAATCTAGCTTCTGTTTTCATTTTTTCTCCCTTTCTCCCTCTTCTTCTCCTTCCCCTTCCTGTTCCTCTTTTCTCTCTCTCTCCTTCACTTCCTTCCACTTCCTCTTTGAGTTAGGTCTCACATACCCAAGGCACCCCTCAAACTCGTTATGCAGCAGAAGATAACCTTGAACTCCTGATTGTCCCGACTCTACCTCCCAAATGGCAGGATTACAGGCGTCTGACACTATCCTCCAGATGTTATTTTTCTTTTCTTTTCTTTTCTTTCTTTCTTTCTTTTTTTTTTTTTGTTTGTTTGTTTGTTTGTTTGTTTGTTTTTCGAGACAGGGTTTCTCTGTGTAGTTTTGGTGCCTGTCCTGGAACTCACTCTGTAGATCAGGCTGGCCTCGAGCTCACAGAGATCCGCCTGGCTCTGCTCCCAAGTGCTGCGATTAAAAGCATGCACCACCACCGCCCACCACCGCCCAGCCAGATGTTATTTTTTCAATATATGTCACCTGCCAGTAATGTTTAGCATTTTCTCTAGAGCACAAGCTTTGTTAAAGAAGAGACTGGCTTTGCCCTCTGAGCCAGCTCTCAACACATGCCTGCCTCTCAGTAGCCGCTAAGTGAGTGACTGAAACAAGAACACTGGCCAGTCAGCATACTGCTACACACACTTGAGGCCAGTCAGCACACTGCTACACACACTTGAGGCCAGTCAGCACACTGCTATACACACTTGAGGCCAGTTAGCACACTGCTACACACACTTGAGGCCAGTCAGCACACTGCCACACACACACTTGAGGCCAGTCAGCACACTGCTACACACACTTGAGGCCAGTCAGCACACTGCCACACACACACTTGACAGCAACATTTACTCCTCAAGAGTATCACAGATATCCAAGGAATGACAACTGTGGCAACTGAGCTAGCTTCTTGACCCTGAGGTGCCATCTCTTAAAGGACACATGTATTTCCCATCCCATTAGAGAAAAGCCCCGAGACAAGGCATGTGCACTACTTAACAATGTTTTCAGATTTACTTAGAGGTTCTCAAAGTATCACTCCCCGAACCACAAAAGCGAAAATAAGCTGCATAGGACAGTCCTATAACTTTCAAGTCTAATTCTTCTGGGCTGTTCTGCAGTTCTGAGTGTCAGAGTCTACACTTTCCCACACAGCATCCATCTGTACACCATCAAGAGCGTCAGAAGGCAGTGTTCCGTGCTCAGTGACTATTTCTAGGACTCTCCTGCAAACCACTGATGCACATTCTGCAGCTCTGGTCCACGGTGCAGGTGGTGACAGCCATGTTATGAGAGATGCCAGGCAGTGACTATGAGAAGCATCTGGATTTCAGAAACACTGACAGGAAAAAAGTGCTTCTTTCCAATGTGTAATAATCAAAGGAAAGGCTTGCTGGGTGTTCAAAATTTTAATTTGTGCTGGACATTCCTATGTATTATCTCTTCCCTCCCTTCGAGGATTAGAGCAGAGTCATTCCCAGAGACCTAGAAAAGGTAGCACTGATGTACATGTGAGTGTGTATGTGTGTGCAAACACCAAGAACATTTTACTGTCCCCACTGTACACAGTAGAGTGGACTCCACTGTGTACTGGCCCCAGTTCTGCTCGCCAGTCCTAGGTGAAGTTTCAGTAGGGCTGGCAACAACACGTGCCTACTCATCAGACATTCAGTCCCTGCAGCAGGTGCCACGGCACTACTATGTTGAGAAAATGTATAAGGCATGCCTGGCCCCTGGAGCTTCTTCCATCACACACCGTGGTCTGGAATTTCTTCCATGTGGTCAGTCACTTGTATCCTCTGGGATTCCATGAGGTCAAACACCTGAGGTGTTTGTAGCCTCAGAGTAAATGTCTTGGAATGCTCTCTGGAACAGTGTGTAAATACCATGAACTACCAAGAGGAGAAGACAGTCCTGAAGGCACTACAACCTCCCTTATTCCGAGGTATCAGTCATTCTGGTTTTCTGTAAACCACCCCACCCCATGTTTTAAGCAAGTTTCAAATGCAAAGGATTTCAACAGAACTGGGTTCTCTTCCAGTCTTGCTCCTTCAATAGCAAGCACAGTCTAAGCCAATGCCAGTTACACATTTGTATTTTGGGCAAAGTACGGCAGTAACAAAACTGCTCTTTACATTCACGATTACACTAAGCTAGAGAATACACAGTTTTGTTTCATTGGTAATTCTGCTTGCACATTTAAGACACATAAATACAGATGAGTAGTCAATCAATTGTCTTCCTCCTCCTTCCCACACCTTCACTCTGTCTCTTAACTTTTAAATATACGCCACAGAAAATATTTAGCCAGAACTTCAGGTTTATGCCTTCTGATGGACAAGCAACCAGGGAGGATCCAAGCATGGTCAGTCTGCCCATACTCAAAGAGCTTTGTGTGTTTTCCAAATGGAGAAGGAATTTACCATTCTAGGTGACAACTGCTACCATTGTAGTAGCAAATCTATTCTGTACACTCTTTAGACAGGATTAATGGCCACGCTGACTAGCATAGCTACTTCTACTTTCCAAAAGTGCAAAAACTTTATGAGAAAGGGAAGAAGTTAAGAGTGGTAGAGTGAAGAGAAATGAGATTAGTAAGAAAATACTGCAGATAATTGAATATTATTTCATTTTATTTCCTCAAAAATAAATTATATTCTTCATGATGAATGTATTTCTAAGTAAGTTTCTAATACTCATGGTTTCCAAACACTAGCCACAATACAAACCCATAGATTGTCTATTCCCATATAGAGTAAAATACTTTTCTTGAATAATGAATATATAAAGTATATGGAAAATATGTTCTCAATCCATACCTCAGTCCACACTGCTCAAAGACCTAGTGCATTCCTGTGACTTCATCAACTGCAGCGTACTATAAACAACCCATTCATGCTTGTCTTTTCCATGAAGCCAAAGGCCATACAACCAAACTCTGAGAAGGGAGGGACTGTACAACCATTTCTGCATATCCAGTACCGGATACATACCCACTGCCCTTAAAATGCCTGTGGAGCAACTGTAGCAAGCACACAATTTTTATTCATTGCCTGATTGCCTAAAATTAATTTACATCATCAAATTGAAAAATACACAATGTTATCACAACCTAAGATTCAGAAAGATGGGTTTATGGGGGCCGGAGAGATGACTCAGAAGTTAAGAGCACTAACAGGTAGGTACCTTAATTGGTACTACATGAGTTATTAGAATCACACATATAACATCTAAATGAAGCAAAAGCAACCCAAACTCATCAACTGGGCAGCTTCCCTCTAACCTCCGAGACTCTCTCATGGGTATCAATGGCCAGACAGGCAAACCAAATTCTTCCTGGTACAGTCACTGTATGCACCTCAGACTTGGCAAATACATTCTAGAAAGAAAAAGTTGTGTGACTTATAAAGACACTTTTCCCTCTAGAAATGTTAATATACATGCTATAAAAATAAAAATCATTCTATTTTCTGATGGTAATTGTGTGTAATGGGGCAAAAATGGATGCTAGTATTAATTGCATCTATAGTATTGCTGACTAGAAACTTATTTAAAAATGACTTCCTCTGTTTCTTATATGACTTTTTCTTAAGCTGCGTTGAAAAATGGTACTTATTCTATTCAGGCACTTTTCTCATCTCCCATAGTGTTCTAGCATAATATAAAATGGACTCTGAGCTACAGAATAAAGTTTCCTTAAACTAAACCAAAGGAGGGAGCCTGTGCTGCAGACCTTTAACTATACCACTCATGGCTAGAGAAACAGTGAGCACACATTTTATCTTTTGCTCCAGATCACTATGTAAGATAGAGAAGAAAATCATTGTGTTCTCTGAAATCCAGCAACAGGGCTGAAAAAGTGTGACCATTTGAAGCCTAGCACAGGTCACGAATCAGTTAAACATAATTTGAGAAACTATAGTTAGCCTTCTGTATTCACAGGTTATCTGAATCCCTGGATTCAATAACTACAGATCAAAAAATAGTTGTGGGACTGGGGAGAAGGCTCAGTAGTAATAAGCTGGCTACACAAGGACAAAGCTCTCCCTCTGATTTTGACCTCCAGAACTCACATCAAAATGCAGGTGAGGTGGCATGCACTTGCAATCCCAGCTCTGGGGTGGAAGAGACAGGTTCCTGATCTCCCTAGTCACCCAGTCTAGCCTAGTAGGAAAGTTCCAGGTTCCAGTGAGACTCTGTCTCAAAAGACAAGGCAGGAGTGGAGGAAGACTGACAGATAGCTCAGCTGCTAAGAGTTCGGATCCCAGCTCCCATGCTGGGCAGCTCACAACTTTCTTCAGCTCCAGCCCAGGGGATCTGATGTCCTCCAAGGGCCCCAGGATGCATATGGTGCACAGACACTCATGCAGGCACCCCGCCCCAGGATGCATGTGGTGCACAGACACTCATGCAGGCACCCTGCCCCAGGATGCATGTGGTACACAGACACTCATGCAGGCACCCCGCCCCAGGATGCATGTGGTGCACAAGACACTCATGCAGGTACCCGGCACCACGATAAAAACCATACACAGGCCTAACACCCAGGAGTCACACCTCCGTGTGTTCAGTACACAGCTGCACTTAACTGTAACTGAGGATGGTAATAAACATTTTAGAAGTTATCAACACACAGACAAGGCTCTTTAATTAATACAAATGACGAGATTCTTGAATTTTAATTTTAGTAAGATTTGTCTCTATAAAACATTTTCTCATGCTGACAATTAAATCCTGAGTGAAATTAAAAAGCTGAAAGAGAATAATCTAGAAGGCATAAGTCCTCCTTAAAATACAGTTGTGCATTTCAGAACAAACATAGCTGTTAACATTAAATTCAAGTGTGAAAATTTGGCTTTTACCATAGTAAATATTCTCCCTTAGCATGCCATTCTACACAGTGCAAGCAAATCTACAACACTAAAAAGCAATTCTCTTTGCAGAAGAAAATTTTTCTGTAAGCATATGCCTTCAATTCCACAGCTTACCTAATTTACAATATGCCTGCTTCTCCAGGAGCCAGGCATCAAGAAAGTTTGATATTCCAGAAATCAGTTCTCTGAACTGAAAAGGAAATTACTAAATATGGGCTGGTGAGATAGCTCAATGGGAAGGTACTTGCTGCCAAGGCTGAAGACCCAAGTTTGATTCCTGGGACCCACATGGTGAGAGGAGAGAATCAAAGCTGTCCTTGATTTCCACACTTGTGCTGTGGCACATGAACCCACTTGCTCTCTGTCTGTCTAAATAGATACATGCAATAAAAATAATTTTAAAAAAGAAATCACTAGATAGCAACTATCAGTTTGCCATAACACACACACACACACACACACACACACACACACACACACACCCCAAAAACAAACAAACAAACAAAAACAAAAAAAAGCACCTATTTGTAGGTGCTAAGATAAAGATGGCCCATGTCATGGCATTTTCTATGTATCTGTGAGTAAAAAATAGTCCAACATCTGCAGCAGAAAGAGCTGCACTTGATATTGGTTTAAACTGACCAGACAGTAGCCCATGGCTATGAACACAAGGACAGTCCTACAAACTTGAATGACTCACTGAGGATTGTAGCAATTATTCTAATTCTAGTTATAAAATAAAATAAAGCCTACGACATAATTTGAAAACATCTTCATAAATAGATTACAATGGCATTTTTGATGAAAGATAAAATTCATTTATGCAAATCCCTCCCCCCCAGTTGTCTAACAATGTAAATTGATGCAGAATACAAGGAAGTTTGCTGCACTGTAACTATTTTAATTAGCACATTCAATGAATCTTTAGTACTAAGTCCTAGGACACAGCAGGGAATAAACAGACGCAAATGCCTGTCTACGTGGAATTTATATTTCAGAGGAAATAGACAAAATAGTAGTTGTGTCTGTGGTTCTTTGTATTGTGGAAAGTAAAGTTTTAAAATCAGTGTTTATAGTATCACTTTCTACATCTAAAGCGTACATAAATAAATTTTATTTTTATTTTTTGCTTGAGACAAAGTCTCAGTGTGTAGCCCAGACTAGCCCACAACTCTCTTTGTGGACCAGGCTGGTCTCAGACTCATAGAGATCTGTCTGCTTCTGCCTCCCAAGTGCCAGGATTAAAGATCTACACTATCATGCTTGGCCCACAAATGAATGATTTATTTATTATTTATTTGTTTTTTTAAATAAATCAAGTTTTGGGGTAGGAAAGATACCTCTGCAGTTAAGAGAACTGGGTGCTCTTTCATAGGGCTCAGGTTGATTCCCAGCACCCACAGAGTGGCACACAGCTGTCTGTCACTCTAGCCCCAGAGATCTTATGTCTTCTTCTGGCCTCCACAGGCACTGCACACTTGTATGCACAAACATAGGTACAGGGAAAACACCCATATACATACAAACAAATACAGTTTTTAAAAGAATCAAGTTTTGACCAGTCATTTTTGAAATAAATTTCAGGAGGCAATAAAACATGTAATTTTTCATTAAAAGTTCAGAAATCAAAAGAAAACTGAACAAGAAAATAATGTCCAGATTTAGAGGACAGAAGGTCTTTCCTGAGATTCCTTAGCAGACACTTTAAAATGTTCTATCTATCTCTATCTATCTATCTATCTATCTATCTATCTATCTATCTATCAATCATTTATTGTACGAGTGTTTTGCCTGCATATATGTCTGTGCACCTCCTGTGTGCAGTGTCTATGGAGGCCAAAAGAGGGCATCAGATCCACTGGGACTAGAATTTCAGATGGGTGTTAGCCACCACATGGATGCTGGGAATTGAATGGGGTCCCCTGGGAGAGCAGTCAGTGCTCCTAACCACTGAACCACATCTCCAACTCTGGAAGCTGATACTTTTACACAGGCTCCACTCTGAACAATAACATCCCTTTACCAGTAAAACCTCCTTATGAGTGTGGCCACCCCTGTTGAGATGAGGTGGTAATGGTGCTTTCTCTGAGATAGACTTCACTATGCAGTCCTTCCTGGCTGGCCTAGAACTTGCTAGAGAGACCAGTCTGGCCTTGAACTTGGAGCAAACCTGCCTTAGACTCCTAACTACTATAATTGCAGCTGTGCATCATCACACCCAGGCTTTCTTTTAAAATGATTTTTATAGTTTCTTCAACCACATGCTTACCTTATGACACCATTGAACTAAACATAGAAAATGAAAGGCTGCATGTGATTTTCTCTGTAGGGCTGGGGATAGAACCCAGGTCCTTGTGCACATTAAAACAAGTATTCTAACAGTAAGCTATGTCTCACGGCCCTGCAATGGACTTTAAAAGTATAATTTGGGCTGGAGAGATGGCTCAGTGGTTAAGAGCACTGGCTGTTCTTCCAGAGGTCCTGAGTTCAATTCCCAGCAACCACATGGTGGCTCATAGCCATCTGTAATGAGATCTGGTGCCCTCTTCTAGCCTGCAGGCATGCATGTAGGCAGAACACTGTGTACATAATAAATAAATAAATCTTTAAAAAAAAAGTATAATTTAGAGATACTCTACATACTATCTGTTAAGTCATAGAAAAACCTTCCTGTAAATTAGCTCTTGGTCAACACATAAGTTTCTGTGATCACATCATCTGAAGCCAGTACTGACCGCCTGAGATAGATACTGTTGGGAAAGAGGAAAGAAGCTGGAGGTGCAGCAGAAACAGAGTGGCAATGTGCTTCCAGTTTTCATGAGCTAACAATTCTATGTAGGACGAGGTTCAAAAGAAGTGAAAAAGGCCGGGCGGTGGTGGCGCACGCCTTTAATCCCAGCACTTGGGAGGCAGAGGCAGGCAGATCTCTGTGAGTTCGAGGCCAGCCTGGTCTACAGAGCGAGATCCAGGAAAGGCGCAAAGCTACACAGAGAAACCCTGTCTTGAAAAACAAAAAAAAAAAAAAAAAAAAAAAAAAAAACCAAAAAAAAAAAAAAAAAAAAAAGGAAAACTGAGTGGAGAATGGAGATGATGAGGAAAAGAAGTTCCATGGCCACCATGTAACACACAGATAAAACAATTTGTGTTCACAGGCCTACCCTGTCTATACTTAGTCATTCAAAAGCACTTGAAATTAATTTTGACCTCATGAATTTCAAAGGTGAGAAGGGAGCATCAACTGTGAAGGTGTGCTAGCGCTTTGAGTGAAGGCTGCTCTCCACAGGGCAGCACGTCTTTATCAGTTGGTGAAGCACAGCTACCTCTCCCTCAGGAGCAGCTTTCCGGCACGGCCATCTCCTCGTCTAGGTAAGGGTTAGGTGACAGGCCATTTTGAGTCTCCACCATTTAGAACAGTGTCAATGGTTATGTGTGTGTGTGATGTTAAACCCAATAGAAACATAGTCTAATCTTCTTTCTGATATTGTTAATACTAAAATGATCTCATAAATCCAAGATAATATTAATTTGTCCATAATGAAAAAGTAGTAAAAGTTTAAAAATATAGTTTAATAACTTGAAATGTAATAGATAATTAAAATTTTTAGTTTGTGGCCAGGCTGTGGTGGCTTACACCTTTAATCCCAGCACCCAGGAGGCAGAGGCAGGCGGATCTCTGTGAGTTCGAGGCCAGCCTGGTCTACAGAGCGAGTTCCAGGACAGACTCCAAAGTTACACAGAGAAATCCTGTCTCAAAAAAAAAAAAAGGAAAACAGAAATGTAATAGTAAAGTACCTAGATCAGTAGACAATTTAAAAGCTATTTTGTTTTGCAACTGTATCATCAAAGGTTTTTTTTTTGTTGTTGTTCATTTGATTTTGAGGCAGTGTGGTGCAGGGTGGCCTTGCACACTCCGTAGCCAGAGCTGACCATGAACTCTTAGTCTTTTACTTCACCCTCTGAAGTGCTAAGATTAAGGTCTATACCACCACACTTGGCTAGTTTGTGTGTGTGTGTGTGTGTGTGTGTGTGTGTGTGTGTGTGTGTGTGTGTGTGCATGCGCAGATACACGCTTGTGTGTGGTGATGTACATGGAAATGTGTGGAGCCTAAAGGCCAACTTTGGGTTTGTCTACCTGTTTTTCAAAACAGGATTTCTTCCTGGGCTGGAGCTAGCCACGTAGGCTAGGTCAGCTGGGCAGTGAGCCTGACTCTGCCTCTCCACAGCCGGGATTACAAACATGTACCACTTCGCCTTCCTTGTTTTTATTTTTAATATGGTTGCTACGCATGCAACTTAAATCCTCATGCTTGTGAGGCACTTTATTGAACCCTAAAATAGTTCTTTTTTAATTGCTACAACACAAGCACTCAGCAATTTTCTTTATAATTCACGATGCCTAGCAATACTCTTTTCTCCTTTGTATGTTAAAAGATGACAATTCACACCACCACTCAAATTTTGACTCTTTAAATGCTGCCCAACTGGGAATGCAATAGGCACTGAAATCCACAAAGAGGTTAAGCCACTTGTTCTTGGTTTTAGGAAAAAAGATTGGCTATATTATACGTTGCTGAACCCACTGAGGCATTAGTAAAGTGAGGGAACTACGATAAACTTATTTAAACTGCAACCAAACCTTGGGTTCAGTATGTAGCGAGCTTATGTGCAAGCGTGTGGCATTGAGCTCAGATACAGAGAACCACATGAGGCCAGACACAGTATGCCTGTAATCCCAGCACTCCTACAGTGAGGGGGGGGGCAGAGACAAGAGAATGATAGGAAGCTTGTGCCAGTTAGCCTGATATCCACATGGGCAAATGGCGAGATGCCCTGTTTCAAATAAGTTGGTAGGTGAGGACCAACAGCTGAGGTCTGACCTCCACTCATGGCATGTGCCCACCGACACTAATGCACAGAACACACACAGGAAACAGACAGGAGGATTAAGCTAAAACTGGCAGGAAACATTCTAGGTGCCAATATTTTGTCTCCCAAAGTAAATTAAATTTGGTATCATTCATATATATGTATGTATGTAGTTGAACAAGAGAAGTTACTTATATACAGTTTGAACATTAAGGCTTCAAAGTACTTTTCACTCTTAAAATCCTGAAAGAGAAGAGAGAGAAGGAATCAGAAAGCTAAAATGACACGATAATCTCCAAAGGAGAATCTTTTAGGACATACTTTCTGACAGAAGCATAGCTTTGCAATGGGTTGTAAAGAGGTCTGGGTGGGTGACAACACAAAACTGATGTGGCAGCTGGGAGACAAAGAATTCTCCTGTTTTAAGTACAACGATGTACATACACGGATATGAATGCTAACTAAAAATAGGACAAATGATTAAAAAATAAGGCAACACACACACACACACACACACACACACACACACACACACACACACACACACACACACAGAGAGAGAGCCAGAAAATACATATGGGGATTATAAAGTCATTGGTGTTTTAAAAAAATCCATTGTCTAATTTTTCTGTAATGTGAAAATTACAAATATTTTTTAAAGACTAGATCCAAGAAGTCCCTATTTGGTTGCTGGTTCTCTACCCAGCCTAGGTCCTCACATATGTCCACCAGGCCTTCCACCAAGGAGCTACTCTCCCAGCCCAACAGGGAGTTCTTAATTTTTGCCTAAAGAAATGAATTTAGTGTTGAGAAAGGTTAAAGGAAAAATGGTAGACTACCCATGTCAAGGTGTGTAAATGACCCATGCACTTGACTTCTGTGTTTGTTATGGTTTGATGGGCAGATCACAGGTCTTGAAGGCAAAGCTCATGGGAGCTGCAAACTCATATATGAGAGGGAAAGGCAGAGACTAAGTTAGCCCAGCTATATCACAGAAGAGGCTTATCCTACTCAGATGTCTTGTAAAATCAAAATGCGCTATCCGAGAACAGCGGCTTTGCATTAATGGATTTTTTCATCAGGTTAGCAAACAGGAAACAAGTGGTGGACTCCACCCAAAGGAAAATGAGGTCTTTCCACTTCTCCCTCCATCTAGAGTCCCTGGGCACCAAGTGCAGGCTGGTAAGCAACCATGTCCAACACAGTAGCTTCCAAGTTACCCCTGGTGATAGTAAAGACGCTGAGCGCTTCCTTTTTAGCAACAGTTATTGCTTTAAGACGTTTTTTAAGAAATGACAGCCTAACACTGTCAGTTGCACAGTTCAACTGTCTTTGCACTTCTGTGTCAGTCAAACATGGAACTAGGTATGAAACGTCCTTTTCTTTAGAGTACTCCTTTCTTCCCAAAGTGAAAATGAACGGCTTTGCTATTTCATCAAATGTTAACTCTATAAAAGTTTCTTGCTTCAGACATCGGCCTTGTTTTTTTTATATAAAAAGTCACTCGTGGGCAAAAATTTAATTCTTTCCCCACTTATTCCAATATAACAGCTGATCAGTTACAGTGATATTTGTACAGAGAATCAAACTAATTGGGGAAGGAAGTCAATATTTTCTTTGTATTTAAAGCACACTTTGTACTTAACAGACCATTTATCATCATGCATCGACCGCTCTAATTCAGAATGAACATCAAAGCAACTGCAAGAGGGAAGAAATGGCTTGTTGTTGTTGTTCTAGTTTGCCTTATAGCCAACACAGTAACACTAACTTCAAAAATAAACTGAGGCGGGGGGGGGGGGGATTAAGTTCATTTTGAGACATTTTAAACATGAAGATGTGGCAAATACTAGAAGAAGAAAAATCAGCATTAGCTTTTCTAAAGTATGTGATGTTACAGAACATGACGATGAGCCAATGAGCGAAGCTCCATGTTCAGCCCCATATGTCTATTTTCATGACACACAAAAACTGTACAGCGAAGTGGTAAATAAACAGCAATGCAAACTCGTTATGCTATTATTTGAGATAAAACAAGGCACCTAAAAATTCTGACCCCCTCTTCTTACTAGGACTTTTTAAAAGATACTACATACCAAAGAGACAGAGCACCTCTCCTCATCTTGAGTTCAAATTTCTGAGAGTCATAATAGTGTTTAAATATAGTTGCTCAGATTGACAACTTTTGTTAACTCATGTAAAAAGATAAAAATTAATATAATATGAAAAGACTAATTTCCACAGAAGCTTTCCATACATCAAGAGAGTCATGAAATAGTTGAAATGTGTAAGCTGGGGAATATGAAAGCGCATGGTAACCCAGTGAGGCACTCAATCTACTTTGGTATCTTTAAAGTGACAGAACTGAGACAAAGTGAACCTAAGTGCTTCCTAAATATTTTGAGGAGGAACATTATTACTTTACAATTGGAGAATACAATACTTTTTACATATTCCAGGATGGGAAGCTGACAGCTAGCAGTCAAAACACTAAAAACCACTATTAAGCCACGACCAAGGCACAGCCAACTATCTACTTTAGGAATGTATTATTTAAGTGTGAATGGTACTTCCCTGGCTGGTCTTTATGTTTTTGTTCTTAATCAGCAATCCAGTCTCGTTGTGTTATACTCTCATTCCCATAGCACTTAAGAAAGCATCATGCCCCGCGTTCTGAATCAGAACACACTGGTTTGCAGTGACTAGGGGATATAAAAAGATATCCAGGTATCTGGTTGACATCTGGAATACAACTTGATTATCATCTATTTTACAGAGAAGAAAGGTTTGGAGAAATTGAGGTTAACTTTATGTAGTAAAAATGACAACACTTATAACATCAGTGCTCAAATACAAATCTAGTTTAAAACTTTAAAGAATTAACAATAGAGCTCGCTGTCAATTTAGTAAGCAGAAAAAAATATTCTGTAGGAAGAAATATTCAATTATAAGCTTGAGATATCTGACATTGATGGGGTAGGGGGCAAACATTTTTTTAAATTATTTAAGTTGAATGCTGAGAGGGAGGAAACCATTGTTTGGAAGAACATGAAGTAAAACAAGTGGGGATATAGTGGATTTGAAGACAAGCCTAAGAAACTTTTTGTGATTTTTGTGCCTGAATATTTCAAAACATCTATTAACTCACATGACATTCTTAAATGAAACATTGGTTTCTCTCAATGCATGTAAATCTTTTACATAAAATGTCTAAACTACTACCAAACCGTTACATTTTTACTCTTTATTATTTTATTTTTATATGTGTTAAAAACAGTTGTCAAGTATTTTGTGAACTAAGAGAGGAGCGTGAGTTTTGCTGAGTTTGGCTTTTGGTTACAGGATGATATCAGAATAAGAAAAGAACCAGTTTTAAAATGGAGTTTCTCTCCACTCCTGTCTTCTAAACTGCATTTAAAATATTCAATGGACTCTGGCATCAGCTTGGTAGCTGAAAATTCAAGGTATTAAAGTGTAAACACTTAAACATGAGACTGTAAATCATTTTTCGAAAATAGTCTCTATAGCAAGACTTTTCAGACTCCAAGGATCATCCAGAGCAAATAAGTATCTTCCCTCTTTACATTTATACAAAGACTGACATACACATCTAAGTCAAACAAAAGTACCACGAGACAATACCTTCCTTTACTATGATCGCTATATTCCATTGAATTTTTTAAATGAGGATTTGAACCCACTAAACTGATTTAACGACTATTAATGGGTCATGACCTGAAGTTTGAAAAACACTGCTCAGTACACCTCAGAAGGTTTAAAGGAGGTTGAGGGGTCAAAGGGAGTTGATACAGTACTTTGCTTTGCTTTGAACAAAAATATTTTGGATGTGTAATAGATTCCTAAAAAGTCAGACTTTTTGAGACACAGGGTAATAACCTCAACTTCAGTAGGCTGAATCCCTCACTATGTATTTTAGCAACTGGCATGGAAAGGACAGAAAAGCTTCCAAATACGACTGCCCTTACCCTCCACTTCAAAGGCAAGTTAATTACGTTTTTAACTAATGAGATTTCCAAGAGGCACGGTAGGCATTATTAGCAAGAGCACAGAAGAATTAAGCAACATGTAATGTTGAAGACAGCCTCTGGCCTGGAAAGGAGCTCCTGAGACTTACCCAGGGTTCCAACCTCCCAAGAGAATACCATTAATACCCTCCAGATTGACTGGCCCAGCCCCTAACCACCTCAAGAAAATGTTTACATTACAGCTAGGTTCAAGTGGAAGGTCAGTGAGCGCTGAGATTTGGAAAACTAGCAACGACTGACTTCTTAGCTAAGGTATTGTCACAAATGTATTAACTTTCTAAATCGATAAAACAGTCTCCCTTGCTGACAATATTGTATTTCCTTAAATTATTTATATGAAGGTAAGTTTTATTTGAAAAATGTTTTAGCTGCAATATATAAAAGCTACCAGGGTTAGCCCTACTAGTTTAAAGAACGAAAACAATTAACTGTGATTTTTATCTCCACTCTAACTTTTAAAATGCCAGTTTCTATCAAATAAACAAGACAAGGCATTTATATTGTTCAATGTAGACTTACTCTTTAAAACTGTTTCTCTGAATGAGTAGACACTAGGAGATTATTTTCTATTTTGTTTTATGTTACATAAAAATCAGTATGATTGTATTTAGGATAAGATAGCTAGAAATACACTTTATCATTTACATATTAGAACAAAATACGCACCATGAAAAGCCCAACATTATAAGCAATGATTGAAATCACACACACACACACACACACACACACACACACACACACACACACACACAAAACCTTCCCAGTAAAACTAAAACACAGCATCCATCTAACCAACAAATGAACCAGGCATTTATTTATAATCAAATGTTCTTAAAGCTTTTCTTAAGAATGTGTGTGTGTGTGTGTGAGAGAGAGAGAGACCAGAAGCATAAACTATTCTTCCATCTACATAGCAGAAAAACAATCATTAAGTACATTCTATAGCCCAGTTCTTGGTGGTACCCAGCTTGGGTCTCCAGCCTCTGTTCTCTGTTAGGTCCGCCCTTCAGCACAGCACATATGGACTCACTGTCTCCACTTTCTCACACTGTACTCTTTCTTCCATTTTCTCACATCACATGCTCTCCCCGGGTACCTCTGAAATGGTGCTCATCTTGGTCATCAATGGCCTTATTAGAGCTTCAAACTCTACCAACTGGTTTTTGTTCCTTTTAGATTTTGTCTTCCAACTAAAATGTAGGCTCAAGTTAAAGAACTTTGTTTCTGTCATTGAATTATCTATCATGTCAGCAAACAGTAGAGAGTCAAGAAATGTGTGTTGCATGGATCTAGTCAGCAGGTGGGGCTGACTTGGATACCTTCCAGAACAGCACACTGTCTCAGGTTTCTCAAGAAAGCCAGAGAAATTAATGTGAAGCCAATTTATGTGGTCAATCCCTTCAAAGATATATGAAGATAAAGAGTACGTCTCTAATAGTAAACAAAACAGAGAAGCAACTGTGTTGAAAGCAAGCGGCAAGCATTCCTAGGCTGCCCTGAGACATTCTCTATGACAACACAAGCTTACCAAACCAGGAATAAAACCAATTGTCAAAGACTCTTAAACACACACGCTTAAAAAACCCAGTACGGCCAGGCAGTGGTGGCGCACGCCTTTAATCCCAGCACTCGGGAGGCAGAGCCAGGTGGATCTCTGTGAGTTCGAGGCCAGCTTGGTCTCCAAAGCGAGTTCCAGGAAAGGCGCAAAGCTACACAGAGAAACCCTGTCTCGAAAAACAAAAAAACAAAAAAACAAAAACAAAACAAAACAAAACAAAAAAAACCCAGTATGGAAAACACATCCTTAACAAGTTTGACTATCCTGAAAGTTCTATTAAATAGGAAAAAAACCACACGTTAAATGTGGTATTAATTATAAGTGAACAAAAAGTGGGATACATGGAGGTATGTGAATATACAGGCAAATATATTTTTAGATTTAATTCAGGTCTTACATTCCTAGCATTGAGTTCTTGATGGCATAACCAAAGATTTACAGACAATATTGAAGAGTAAGGGTGACAGGCACATGAGGTTAGTTATATGCTACTTTTTTAAAGTAATTGCTTCTATCGGTATATGCAACTGAAAAACATGAGTAAAATAAGCAATATATACACTAATTGCCTGAGGAAGATGAAGAGGGAAGAGAATGTCTAGCTGGATGACAGCAAGGCTTCTGTTGTGTATCAAAGCTTAACTCCTACTTGGAAGCATACAGCCCAAAGACTTCTGGGTTAGGGTGGAGCCACGGCAAAACAATTCCCAATCTAGTCATTCTTTTTGGCATAAGAGACGTAATGACAGTTTAGACTCCCAACAAGACATGGTGCTAAAACATGACCCAGCATTAATGAACTTGGGTTGATATAGTTGTTTGGGAATCTAGGAAGTACTCACCCTAAACTCTAACAAGAATTCACTATCTGGAATGAATGGCAGCGGGGGCAGTGAGTTTTCCACAAAAAGCTTAGGATAGGCACAGATATGGGAGAAGGGCCTTGGACTGAGACAAGTCCAACATGTCAATGACTGAACAACAAACTTTAAAGTGCCAACTACTAAAGACATTAACATGTTTCACATATGAATTCTCAAGTAGAAAAACAGGCCTGTACTGGAAAACATGCAAGCAAGATAAGAGGAAAAATACACATTCATAACAGATTCAACAATCACAGTGAAATTCCAACTTTGGAAACATTAAAATGCAAACATTTTAAAGTCAACTTCTTTCTCATTTTTTTTTTTTTGTGTATGTGGCATTGTATGTTGTGTGTGGCAAATACATGTGAATGTAGATGTGCATGCCCAGGTGTGCACAAATGGGAGCCAGAGCAGGATGTACAGTGTCTATCACTCTCTTCCTTACTATCGTCTTACTGAATTGGAAGTTTGCTATTTTGGCTAGGTGGGCTGGCCAGATTCATGGAGCATTCACTTAGGTCTGTCTCTCTTCCAATGCCAAGGTTACAGCCATTCCTGACTTTTTATATGGGTGTTGGGCATCTGAACCCAGTCCATTGCTTACAGGCAAGAGTGCCTGCTAAGAGCTGCCCTCAGCCTTTGTTTATCCTGTTGTGCATGACTGATAACTTCCCACATGCCTTGTGCTAAGTTCTGAGTACAAGGCCACCACCAGTGGCAGTCCCAGCACTGCAGTCGCATAGCATGGGGTCAGGAACAGTTAGTAAATCTACAGGAGACTCCTCTCCACAGCTTACACTGCTATGGAGTAACCAATTGCTACAGGGAACTCTGGAATGGCCCCTATAGGTTCATATTATGAGTATGTGGTCACCAATTTGTGGCACTATTCTGAAGACTGTGGAGCCTTTAGAAGGGGTGGGTCCTTGGAGATTATGGGATGTAAAAGTCTCCAGGACATATTCCCTGTGAATGACTTGTAGTCACCAAAACTCCAAACCAAACTAAACCTTTCCTCCTTCAAGCTGCTCCGTCAGATACTCTGTCCCAGTGATGAAAAGGCAGCCTGCACATCAAAAGAATGAAATCGTCTAAGTTAGGGAATGGGACAGACACTTGCTTCTCTCTGTAGATTTGCCAAAGAGGCGTGCTAAGTGGTGTACCTGAAGATAGGAGCCAGCCAATCTCCTCCTTTTTCTACAACTGCATTTTAGCACGAACATCAAACACTACCTGCAAGTACTTCCAGACACCTTAAGGGCACATATAACCAACACCACTGTCAGATCAATCAAAATTAATAACAATGTGAATAGGTACTCCATATGCAAATTTACAGGAAAACTCAGCCCCAAATTACATGTTTTAGTCAGGTCTTCCAATCAGTAACTAAACTTGAACTGCAACTACAACTGGCTGGCATGTGACATAAATCTTATTTCAACTATCTCTGTTCTCATCCTTACTTGTTTTGTGACATCTGTTTGGCTGGACAGCACATTCTGGATTTAGTGGTCTCCTCTCTCCTCGTGGTGGCAGCTGCCCCCCATCCTCTGTGCTCTCTAGGCATCCACAGCTGGACTTGAGGTCACATTTACACTCAGATTGGAGATTTGGGGACGAATACAGATGTTTACTAGGCTACATTAGCAGACAAGTGTCTGTCCTCCTTAGGGTGAGGTCGAGACTCATAGTTGGTTGAAGAGAGAACAGAAGTCTGTCCCTGGCACAGGGGATGGCCATGTGTGTGCTAGGATAGCAACTACTAGGGAGATAGGTGATGGATCACATGGGAACTGCAGCACATAGGCTTGAAGAGACAATTTGTAAACTGGGTGGTGAGTTTCCTATCTAAAGAGATTGTTTTAAAGTAAGCCTAACATATGATGGCATGAAATGTCAGCAACCTTTTAGAAGAAGGGCCAAGCTTTGAATTTCTGTGTTCCTATCATTTAAAAGACAAAAGACAGAAATTGCGAAATACTGCCGGGAGAGGGGGCCAACGAAAGTTCGAGTGGTTGCCGTGTGACACAGCTCCTTTCTCACACTTGATGTGTTCACTCCATGTGACACAGCTCCTTTCTCACACTTGATGTGTTCACTCCATGTGACACAGCTCCTTTCTCACACTTGATGTGTTCACAGCTCCTTTCTCACCCTTGATGTGACACAGCTCCTTTCTCACACTTGATGTGTTCACTCCCAATCCATTTGTTCGTCAGGGACGGGATCGTGTGACTTCAGACAGCGGAGGAACCTTTGAAGAGCTAACTGAAGCTACCTGAGATCATATGGTGTGACTCTGATTCAGTGAGATGCACTTCAGAAAAGGAAGGAAGACTGCAAACTCCATCTCTTGGGGCTGGGACATGGCTCAGTTAGTTATAGTAAAGTGTGTGCAAGCGTGCGGACATTAGCTCTCTAGAACCCCTACAAAAAAACCACAACAGTGGCACGTGCCTGTGACCCTGGCACCAGTCAGGGGACAGCAGACACCAACAGGAGCGGTCCAGCCGGCTCTGAGCTTCAGGTTCACTACCCTATCCCTCCTGGGCCACAGGGCTGAGCTTCGGGCTTTCACACATGCTGGACCTTCAGCCTCTGCCTTGCTTTCCCTTTTGAAACTGCTGACTTTTTTTTTTTTTTCCTTTTTCTGTGGAGATTGAACCCTGGCCTCAATGTTCTAGAAAAGTGGTCGATGGCCGAGATACATCCCCAGTCCAAAATTCCAGGTTTAAATGTTGGCAATTACTTCAGATTTCTCTCAAATACCATGAGGGCCAACATTCTGTAAATAATGCGTGTCCAGATTACCATTTAGGTGCTTATTGCTCAATCTGTGCTCCATTTCAAGACCCACCCACTGCTTCTGAAGAACATGTCTGTGGGGTTAATCTTCACTGTCAACTTGACTGGACTCAAGAGTCACCTAGGAGACATACCTCTGGGTATGTCTTTGACACCGTTTCCACACAATATTATCAGAGGGGTAGACCCACTGTGAATGTGGGTTGTACTATTCTACAATGGGGTTTTTGCTAAGTATAAAAGAGAAAGTGAGTAGAGCACTAGCATGCACTCTCTCTGCTTCCTGATTGCAATGTGACCACCCACCACCATAGTTCCACCATGATAGACTGTGTATCCCTCAAACCAGGAGGGAAGATAAGTTCTTCCCTAATTGGTTTTTGTTTTTCGAGACAGGGTTTTTCTGTGTAGCCCTGGGTAGACTAGGCTGGCCTTCAACTCACAGAGATCCACCTGCCTCTGCTTTCCAAGTGTTGGGATTAAAGGCGTGCGCCACCATCACCAGGCTCCTAATCTGATTTCTTCAGGTATTACCTTACAATAATAAGAAAAATAACTAATACGATGTCCAAACATCACTCTACAGGTATGAGCAGGTTTGCTTTGCCTACTAATTGACAACAAATACATTCTGAGCTATAAGTCTTAAAAAGTGCTTTCATCTTATTTCTGGCCATTTCCTTTTTTCTTTCTTTCTTTTTCTGTCTTTTTATTTATTTTATTTTATTTTTTTAAGATTTATATATTTATTATGTATGCCTGCAGGCCAGAAGAGGGCATCAGATCTCATTACGTGGATGATTGTGAGCCATCATGTGGTTGCTGGGAATTGAACTCAGGACCTCTGGGAGAGCAACTAGTGTTCTTAACATCTGAGCCATCTCTCCAGCCCCATTTCTGGCCATTTCTATTGCTTCTCTTTTTGTGGCTCTGACTTCCAGGGATACTGGACTTTGTTCTCACTCACACATGCCATGAAATTTCTCTGCTACCCTGAACCAGGTATGATGTTTTCTAGATACCTGTAACACTTTTACATACTTTGTGGTGCTTATTGTAATTTATCTAGTATTTTAGACAACTGAATTTTTATCCCATGTGCCCTAATAGTGATCTGAAGAGAGAGAGCTGTGCCATGCATCTTAACACCCATAGAATTTCCTGGAACAATGATAACAATCTCTTAAACACACACACACACACACACACACACACACACACACACACACACACACTACATAAAAAGAATATCTGCCAGAAAAAGGTGATTTTCAATTCAAGAGAAAATCAACATTCTGTGCTTCACAATATTTATTTCTATCTTTCCTAAAATTACATCTTTATAGGTGAGTTTAACTTGTGGTGTATTATACAGAGCTGGACTCTGCATCATCTTAGTAATCTTAAAGTCTGACTCATAGATAAGAGTTATCTCCCTGGATAAAAACACATTAACCATAGACCCATGATAGGATTAGACACTTTGTCCCATTTAAAAAACATCAAATTTAGGAATGGAAGTGGTGGTAATAGTGGGTGTCAGGAGATCATATAATAGGTACCAAAATACATTCTGTATAAAAAGTGTACATCAGAATATCACAAGTAAGAGGAGTAAGTACATGTTCCACAGAATAGAAGGGTGACTACAGTTCACAATTTATAAGGCGGTGGGCATGGAAGCACAGCCCTTGACTCTCAGCACTTGAGAGAGGCTAAGGTGGGAGGGAGGACTGCAAGTCTGAGGCCAGCCTGTGCTTTACAGCAAAATCTTGTCTCCAACAACTACAGAAGTTCAAAGTACGCTAATAAGATAAATTTCAAGAAAGGTAACTTTAAAAGACTTTTATTTACACGCCTGTGTGTGTCTCTGTGAGTATGTCATGTGTGGGTGCCTGGAGAGGCCAAAAGAGAGTGCTGGATCCCTGGAGCTGCACTTGTGGGTGGTTGTGAGCCATACAATGTCGGTGCTGGGAACTGAACTCAGATCCTCTGCGATAAGCTCTCTTGCCATCTCTCTAGTCCCCAAGAAACATAATTCTTTACTACATACCTTCTGTCACTAACAGGAGCTGGTCTTCCATGGAGAAATGGCTCCGTCTAAGCTGAGATAAGGTAGATGTGTCCAGGTGTCTGGGGCTGGGAAAGTTGAAAACAGAGCAAAGGTTCCAAAGAAACAGGCAGGAGCATTCCTCAGAGGACAGAGGAATCAAGGTGAGGGTTCTCGTGTGTCTAGGCACGGGCATTATTACTACACTTGGAGTAAGAAAGAATCCTGAGTTCAGATAAGCCCAGGGTGGAACTTTTTAAAAACTGGGTGTGGTGGTACACAAGTCTGCTTCCTGGGCCTGAGGCAGGAGGATGCAAGTTCAAAGACAGCTTGGCTGCATAGGAAGACTGCCATAAGAGCATACCAGAGCAGAACAAGAAAGAGGAGAATTCCAACGTAGAAGAAATAAAAGCAATAGACAATCAAATTTTGCAATCACAATTATAGTAACTTATTTAGGCAATAATCATCAATGAATGCTAAACAGAATAATTTTATAGTTTATACATTTCATTCTACCACTTGTTAATTATAAATGGAAAAAGCTAACTTGCAATCAAAAGTGTCTCGTAGACATTATTTGAACTAAATGATTCTCGCTGCCCTGATGAGCCCCGACAATGCACAAAAATGCCAAGAGTAGTCCTACAAAATGTTCTAACCACACTTTTCCCTAAGTTTAATCCTGAGGAAACAACCATACACATCCATATGGGCTTGAACTCTCCAATTAATGTCCCAGTAATAAAAGATTCTTCTTTTGAGAGTCGGAATGTTGTTGGAGATTGAAGAGTGCTCCTGGAGGGAATCCTGAACTGAGGGGTCAACTGGGAGCTATGAGTAATGGACCAGGAAAACTGGGGCAAACAATATCAAACAGTTACATCACACCAGTGTGTCAATCTTCAGGTACAAGGATCACTGCCCTTGTTCTCAGGAAGCACATGTTGTACAGGGGTGAACTGTTAAAACCTGGGCTCAGAAAATACAGGGTGAGTAGGGGTGTGTATCAAAAGGCAGAGAAAGACAGAGAACGCCAGTGGGCAAATGACAGGATTACTAAATCTTCCAAAATACAGATGTATTTATCACCTAAAAATATCAGAAAGAAAAGATATACAAGCACCAACTTTCAAAAAATTATTTAAATGTGATTGTCACAGGCCTTGGCCAAACAGGTATAATTTTTTAATTACTATTATTACATTTTAAAAGTATTTTTCATGAAATCAAATTAAAGAATTCTTCTGGTTATCCCATTATATCTGAGAGGTTAACTCTGCTAAACACTAAATACAAAAACAAATGTGTTTAAGGCACATCTTGCACTGAATCTGAAACAGAACAGCTAACTGACTTCAGAGCTCCTGGGAAAAAGCTGGTGACCCAGTGAGACCGACCACCTAACCAGCTACACGGAATGCCGTTTCCTGCTCAAGCCCAGTTTCAAAGGAAAGCAGTTTTCAATGGTTGGGTGGTCAAAACCAACATTAAACAGCAAGCACTAAAAAGTTAATTGAATGTTTGCCAGAAAGAGTAGGACTTGTTTTCGTGCTGGATAATTAATTTCTTTGTTTTTATAAGAATTTTAGAGTGGCCAACATGCACCCTGTGGGTAATTAACTCCATTCACGAAATACTCTTGACTCTTACAGCACTGAGTCCATGGAGTTAGGGAGAAACGCTCCAAGAATGTGTCTCGAATTTTTTATTCATAATTTTTATTTAAAAAGTATACATCAGAATATCACAGTATTTAAATTCAATTACAAGAGGCTTAATAATATAAATGACAATCCCTATCTAGATAACATGTCAAATCCACAAGTTTATAATATGGCCCATTTTAAACTAAATTATAATTCTATACATAGGATCACAGTAACTTTAAATAACCTAAAACAATTTTTTTAAGTTCTTGGTCTACACACACACACACACAAAAATCAAAGCATCTAGAAAAATTTTCATAAGAACATTGAGATTATAAGTATTTGTATAATACTCCTTCATGAAGCATTGGTTTTAAAAATAATTTTTAAAATTAACATGTTATCTGAAAATTATTTTGTATTAAATTCACTATAATAAAAAATTATAATTTCACTGCTGAAAGAGGGAGAATCAGTCTTCCCCAAGGATTCTTACCTAATATAAGTGGTCAGCCCTAGAAACATATACATGCTGGCAATTCTGTAAGTATTCAGCAGGTTGTATTTATAGTATGTATTTGTTTATATGTATATGTAACAACAATGATTAAAGAAGAGGTTATGAGTTTAGGAGGGGCCGACATAGGAAGGATAGGAAGATGAAATGGTGTAATTTTAATTAAGCAAAAATTTTTAAAAATATGATTTCATGCTTAGAAAAAAGCCCCCCAAGCTTCCAATCAAAATCTTAAAGAGTGGCAAGTTCCATGAACAATGAGTTAAGGACTCTATACCTTTACTTTGTAACCTCCCCTCAAACGGAGAACTTGCTACTTATGTGTGTCATAAAAAAAAAATTGTATAAAGTCTTTCTGTAACAGTGAAAGGGAAGCTGGGGTGTCATAATCCCTTTCTGAGGCCAGATTTTCATATCCCCATTACAGGAACACAAAGTGGTCAATTACATCAGGATCACTGTTCCTGCTTATTTCCTTGAGTCCTTGCAGGGTCACAATGTAGCAGTGACTCTCTAGTCACTTAAGCCAGTGATCACACACAAAACAGCCACCTGGAACTGGAGAGTCGGCACAGAGAATCCAGGTTCAGTTCCCAGCACCCACATGGCGGCTCCCAACTCCTGTAACTCCAGTTTCTGGGGATCTGACATCCTCTTTCGGCCTCCTGGGACACTGTACACAATGGTGCACATAGATACACTCACACACAAAAAAATATACAAAAAAAATACAAATTATGAATAAATCTTTAAAAAAAATCCAGACACCTATTTTATCTGCCACTTTGAACTTCTAAAATAGTAAAAGGCATAAAAGAAATAAAACAGTATCCTATTTATTGCTTCATGATGTGAAGATGAATGTCTCCATTAAAAGTTTAAGTTGGTTCTCTCTCTCTCTCTCTCTCTCTCTCTCTCTCTCTCTCTCTCTCTCTCTCTCCACACACACACACACACACACACACACACACACACACACACACACACACACAAACACCTTGGTTCCACATCCTTGGATTCAGCCAACTACCAATCAAAAACATCACTAAGAAAACTGCCTTTTTTCCTGATCATTATTCCCTAACAACAGAGTCAAACAGCAACTTAAAGAGCATCACACTACATTAGGTGTTACACATAATCTAGAGATGATTCAAAGAATAGAGGAGAATTTGCAATAGTCTGTATATAAATACCATAACATTATCCTGAGAGGGGCGGGCAATGCACAGAGGTGAAACTCAGGTATTTTCCCTAATCTATCCCTTATCTTCTGAAACAACGTCTCATACTGACTTTGGAGCTCACCAATTGGCTAGGCTGGCTGGCTAGTGAGCTGCAAGGATCTTCCTGCCTCTATCCTCCAGCTGCAGGGCTTCAGCTGAGCAGTGAGTACCACTATACCTCACTTTCACGTGCTGCCCGGGATACAAACGAAGGTCCTCACGTTTTAGAGGCAGGCACTTGACTGGTTGAGCCACTTTTCATAAAGGACTTCAGTACCTATGGGGTACTGGAACCAGTCTTCAGCAGACAACAAGGAATAACTAATTTATTTCAAATTGTTTTCATATACCATCATACGACCAGAATGTATTACATATGTGCATGAAACTGCTGACGAATACGTATTCTTCATCATTTCTTGGCTGATTTGAAATTTTGGGCAATAAGAAATGATAGGAGAAATGGTAGGAAGTGGCTAAATGTACAGTAGTCGAATCCCTTGGTAAAGGCCAAGGTCTTGTCACAGTGATGTCACTCGGGTGACTCTAGCAAGCCTTACCATGACAGCATGTTGGCCTGAGCCAGCCATCACCAGACAAAGAACGGGGAGGCAAACAAACAAAAAGAGTGATATCATGGTGGGGCATGTTGATTCTAGTTCTTAAGGCCATTAAGGAAAACAAGAGGAAAGTCAATCCTCCTGCAGCCCAAAAGATACTGTTTTTAAAGGTCAGCACAATCCCATCGTTCAGAAAAAAAAGCAGTGCTGATGTGAGGTTTACACTTTATTTTAGCATTTTCTGTGCATATTTATATCTATTCTAAAGACTGAAATACTAATAAGGCAATTTATATTCTATTTTTGACTTAGCACTGCATGATTTATTTAACATTCCTACTCCTGAACATTGAGATTTTCCTTGCCATGTTTTCCAGTGTGTCCCTTTAGCATCACTAGATCTGGAAGCTTTTTGAAGACAGACTATCTTTGCTTGCTTCCTAGTCTTAGCACACTATTGTGTGTACTACACACACAGATATCAATGTTTTCTGAGGATGGAAAAGGGGCAATGAAAGTGAGGCAGAGGGAAGGGAACACTCACAGTGCACTCTGCAAAGAGAAATGTAAAAGAGCACACAGCTCTTCTTAAGACAGAAAGTGGAGAGAGAGGAGGCGTTAAGAGGCCCTTGGAAGATGGACAAGAAGCCAACAAGAGGGGAGCTGGAATAAAGTGAATGTGCTTCTGGAGGAAATGAGCTACTTGGATGCCCTGCCCAACCCCAGCTCGACAACTACTCTGTCTTCACTCTGGCAGGAGACAAAAGGTAAGCCATCTGGGGACAGAAGGTAGCCGCCGGGTGATGGGTAGCATGGGTCTCTCAGTAGCAAAAATTCAAGAGGGCCCATGGAACACAACAAATGAGCCTATACCATGGGTCCTGCTAAGGAGCTCCTATCTGAAATGTGTGGGAGCAGAAGTGGAGCAGAGTTGCATTGGTTTGGACTTGGGAAGTCATTATGTTTCATCCTTTGTACACTCAGGTGTGCGATAACTTTATATAATTTTATGAACTTGCATTTTGACTGTAACCTGTCATGAGATCACCTGTGGGCTTTACTAATTGGGTCATGTTAGCACTCAAAATATTCTGTCTTTGAGAACATTGTGGATTTCAGATTTTTGGATTACAAGTAATTAATACACTAAGTAAAGGTTTCAATCTGTTCAATGAAGAAACACATCAGCATTCTTTTTTTTTTTTTTAAGATTTATTTATTTATTATGTATACAGTGTTCTGCCTGCATGTATGCCTGCAGGCCAGAGGAGGGCACCAGATCTCATCACAGATGGTTGTGAGCCGCCATGTAGATGCTGGGAACTGAACTTAGTACCTCTGGAAGAACAGCCAGTTCCCTTAACCACTGAGCCATCTCTCCAGCCACCGATCAGCATTCTCAGCCACTCTCTGAACGTTCTCTTCAAAACCCTGGCAGCTGGGTTATAATGATTCTTCTAAGTAGATAGGGGTGGGTTTCATACAATAAGTGTTAAGACCTACAGGGATTGACACTGTTTCTCAATGAAAAATGCTATTCCTAATCGCCCCAGTTTGGTCAACCCAAAAGAATCCTTGAGCATATAAACAAAACTCATTCAATTTTAAGTCCATCACTTAAATGTAAAACCACACTAAGTGATCACAAAGCATCTGAGAAACTTTGCTGTAAAGAAAAATAGTGTGTTCAGAAGAAACAAAGACAACTCAAGAAGATAATGTGAACCAAAAATGCAGTTCACATTCTCAGAGCAAAAAGGAAAAAAAAAATAGTTGTGTGAATTAAGAATAAGAAGTTGCCAGGTGATGGTAGTGCACATCTTTAATCCCAGCACTCGGGAAGCAGAGGCAGGTGGATCTCTGTGAGTTCCAGGCCAGCCTGGTCTACATAGCCAGTTCCAGGCCAGCCACGGCTACACAGAGAAACCCTTTTTCCACAAATCAAAAAGAAAGAACAAAAAGAATAAGAAGTTAGAGGATATACAAAAATCCCTAGAAGAGAAAAGAGGTGTCAGGCTTATATATATTTCTTCTCTCCTTCCATAGAAAAACAACTGGCATTCTAGAATAAACTTGAAAGTCAAGAGCAGGTGGGCTGGGTTCGAGGAGGAGACAAAAGCCATCGCTCCACACCTGAGACTTCTAGAGTCATTCATTCTTACTGTAGCAACACACTGCCCAGAAGAGCCCAGGGAGCAGCAAGCAGGGGACTCAGTAGGAGGCATGACTTCTTGTGCCTCACAGGGACACATCTGGGTTGGGGGTGATAGTGTTCTGCCTTCCCAGGGTGAAGTCATGCGTGGAAGGCCCAAGCAAGGGCTTACCAAGCCTCTCACATACCCAACCATATCTAATGTATTCATTCTACTGAGTGCCAACAGCTGCCTTTGGCAAGCTACAGTACCTAGTTTAACATACAAGTTCTGAAGAGGGAGTTCACATTACAATGCCAGGTCCACTGGCATATGACAGTGATGAGACATAGCACAGCTGTCTATCAAGACCTGTCTGGAGTCCAAGAAGGACCCAAAACCAGTCCCCAGGGGCCAGGAAGTCAGGTACTCATCTGGCCAGTTACTCTGTGCAGACGGGAGTGGCTAGGTGACCTAATTCTGGCTAATGGAACTTACGGTCAACTCCACCAAAAAGATTCTGGAAAAGATTTTCTTCTCTAATAAAAGGGAAGAGAGCTTAGAGACGGTCTCGCTCCTCCTGCTTTTGCATGTTGTTATGCAGTAGAGACACCAATGTTTGGACGGGCAGAGGGGAAAGCACATCATCACACACCAAGGAAGACAGGAAGGATGTTTGTGATGACACTGCTGCTCCCCATGCTGCCAGTTTTAAAAGGACTCATTCTTAATTCCTCATTAATTAAAACAATCATTAATGTTTCTGCCATTTTAAATTGTGTATTCTATTACTTGGAAATGAAAACATATGGAAGGGATAAAGAATAAAATCAAGATAAGCTCTTGGAAAGAATAAGGAGGCCAAAGAGAGAAACATTAGGACATGAATTTAATACATTCAAGGTCTAATCAATGACAACTCCAAAAGAAAATAGTACCCCAAAGTAAAAATTATCCAAACATCAAACAGGAAACATTCTGAGACGCAAGGGCAGGAATGAAGATCAAGAGTCTACTAACTGCCCTGTGGCACAATGGATGAAAACGAAGCACCACAATCAATGTCAAATCAGGAAACTTTAAAACATGGAGTCGAGAAGAATCTCAACAGGAAACACTAACATGTGCATGACTGATATTCAGAACAGGACAGAATTCTCAAATCTATCATTAGTATTAGAAGACAACAGACTGACTTAGAGTTATGCAGGAGAGTCGATACCAAAGTGAGACTTCTTTATTCAGGTAGATGTTTAGGGGCAGGCAGAAGTCTAAGAATAACCCCCACTGACTCTGGCTTGCCTAGAATCTCCAGCCTTCAAGTGTAGGAGGCCCATGGGAGATGAAGCAATGTTAATTCCACAAGTGCACAGAAGGAAGGCTTGGCTAAGTAGGCCTGATTGCATGCAGTAGTTTCCTCTGGCTAGTATCAGAAAACGAAGCTGGGGGTCAGGAATGAGCAGGCTGTCAAAACCAAGCCAACTGAGAACAGGGAGCTGGACACCAAGAGGCAGGGCAGTGAAAGCTACAACAAACAACCCCAGGACTTGAAGAGGGTCCAGACTCACGCTGCTTGACAGACACTCTTGTCTTGTTTTCTGAGATTTTCAAAGACACATCCCAGCTGAACTACACGGAAGTTCTGACCTATACATATAGTGACATGAGTAATCAATGTGATTGTTGGGCAAGGTAGCACATGCCTTTAATCCCAAGTGCTCGAGAGGCAGAGGCAGGCAGGTCTGAGTTAGAGGCCAGCCTGGTCTACAAAGCGAGTTCCAGGACAGCCAGGGCTACACAAAGAAACCCTGTCTTGAAAAACTCAAAAAAGAAAGAAATGTGATGTGAATTTTCTCACTTGTTATGCAGCAAAAGAAAACTAGTACTTAACTGCTTGTTTCCCTGTTATATTTAGTCCTCTTTTGCTAAAAGCTATTTACTTTATGACAGACCCCTCTCACCTAAGTGAAAACTGAAATTTCATGAGGCTGTAGAACAGCAGTTCTCAACCTGTGGGTCGTGATCACTGTGGGGGTCGAAAGACCCTTTCATAGGGCCGTATATAAGACATCCTGCATATCAGATATTTACATTACAACTTATAACGGTAGCGAAATTACAGTTATGAAGTAGCAATGAAAAAATTTTATCTTTGAGGGTCACCACAACATGAGGAACTGTATTAAGGGTCACAACATTCAGAAGGTTGAGAACCACTGCTGTAGAACATGGCATGCTCATCCTATGGGTCACGGGACCAGCTCTCTGTAGTCCAAGTGTTCTCAACTTGCTCAATGGGTGTTGGGAGGCAAAGCTATGGTGAGAAGTGGGCTAAGAGGTAAGGTTGGAAAGCCTCTTTTCCTCCCCACTTCTATCAGGGTCTCCTCCAAGAAGCCAGCCTAACACAACAGAACAAGTTTCTATCCTAAGCCCATGGTGCACAAGGGGACAAGGACCTGCCAGCACTAATGTAACCACCACCTTCAACCACACTCAGCGACCCATTCCTTACCCTAGTTCTACTTGTTCACTCTCCAGTTCCTCTCTTTGTACTGACTTGACCATTTCAGCCAGAGGTCCAGCCTGGACTTTCACCTCTGCATGCTGCTCACTGAGGATGGTGGGCAAATGATAATGAGAGCAGGGAAAAGAAGCAGCAGGAGCACTCATGATGTCCACTACATGCCAAAGCACTTACTCAGTCTCTCTTCACCTCAAGTGTGTGAAGTAGGTACTCCTCTCTCCACTCTGGAGATGATGACTACAGGCTCTAAGACTACGAAGGCCACACAATGGATGCTCTGCTCCAAAGCCCACACCTTTCCCATTAGAATCATGTCCCAGAGTATGAAGATTCAACCTGGGCCCCTCTATTTTTAACCACCCTTTTCTTTCTACTGTAAGAAAGACTGTGGGAGTCATGATCCAGTCATATCTGCAACTCATAGCTACATGAACATGGCTAGGCAAGGGAGAAATTCACAAGATGTCACACAAGACAGCACTCACTCTTCAGAGCTGTGAGACTTCTTCCTGTGGAAGAAGACCTGTCAGAGGCTTATCAAAGAACTTTCCAGAGAAGTTGAAATCACTGACAAGATAGGTGCTACTCCTCTAGTCAGGAGTTTAGTGGCCAGTGAAACAGGGTGAGGGCTTACTGAAGCTGTCCCAAAGCCCTTCATTTACTCCTTGTCATTCCGAGGTGGAAGCTTGAAAGTATGACAAACAAAACCCCAAATGGTTTATGAGTAAAAAGCTCTAAGCTGCCTTCAGTCTGGAGGTTTTTGGAACAAGGAAGGCTTGCTAAAGAGTAAAACACAAAGATGCATCCTTCATCAGAACACTATGTCTTACATTTAATCTTAGCCTAGACTTAAGCTCATCAAAAATCCTTGAAGAGGAAAACCCCACTGAAATAGTTTTGTATCATCAATATTGCATTTTGGGGCTGGCAGGTTGGTTTGGTGGGGTACAGCTCTTGTTGTACAAGACTGACACTGGAGTTCCATCCTGAAACCCGCATAAAGAAAGAGGGGAAAGAACCAATTCCACAAAGTTGTCTCTGATCTTCACATGCATACCCCTGCTGCTCAACACACACACACACACACACACACACACACACACACACACACACACACACACAATAAATGAATGAATGAAAATGACTAAATAAATAAATAAATAAATGTTTTTATGTGGGCAACAAATGCATGAAAAGTTTCACAGATGATTTTGGCACTTGCAGTAAATGGTCAGTGAATATTAATGGAATAAATGAACAGAGTGAACTCCAACTTAGAATAACAACCAATAGAAGAATCACTCTTCCATAGTTCAGCATCTGATCATCAAGTACGAATCAGCAGTGCATCATACAACAGACAACACTACACTGCACCACACCACATAGTCTACACTGCACCAGACCACATACTCTACACTGCACCACACCACCTACTCTACACTGCACCACACCACAGTCTACACTGCACCACACCACATAGTCTACACTGCACCACACCACACAGTCTACACTGCACCACACCACATAGTCTACACTGCACCACACACATAGTCTACACTGCACCACACCACATAGTCTACACTGCACCAGACCACATAGTCTACACTGCACCACACCACATAGTCTACACTGCACCACACCACATACTCTGCACTGCACCACACCACATAGTCTACACTGCACCAGACCACAGTCTACACTGCACCACACCACATAGTCTACACTGCACCACACACATAGTCTACACTGCACCACACCACATAGTCTACACTGCACCACACCACATACTCTACACACATAGTCTACACTGCACCACACCACACACTCTATACTGCACCACACCACACACTCTACACTGCACAACACCACACACTCTACTGCACCACACAACACACTCTACTGCACCACACCACATACTCTACACTGAGCCACACTATACACACTGCATTACACCACACCATGCCATATGATGCTAAACTTTACTGCACTGCACTACATGACACAATACCACACTAGACACAAAATTATACTGCACATTCTACATTGCACTACCCTCCAACTTAGAATAACAACCAATAGAAGAATCATGTTCCATAGTTCAGCATCTGATCATTACATTATAGCACACATACCACTCTGCATACATCACACCACCCTGAGCTGTACTCGCCAGTGTGATGGACATCACCTCTCCACTTCAGAGACCCAATCATCAGAAACCAGAGCTCTGAGCTATACTCCGGGAGACTGCTAGTAGTTGATCTTGATGTTCTATATGATACTGTTTTTAACCTGTGTAATCCATTTTTTATTTTCTCTCTGACCAAGTATGTTCCCTGAGGGCTGGTTTCTCTAATGACAATAATCATGCCACTGAAAAATGTGCATTGGTTAGAGAAAAGAAACATTTGAAGCATGTGCTACATTCCAAAGTCAATACATAGTCTTGTAACTCTGGACTATACACCAGTGCCTCTATTACATGACTAATCATCAGCTGTGAGTTAACATAATACAACATAAGAACACGTGCATTAGTGGGGCAGGGGCAGTTTAGAACTAACACTTTTCCATAGAAATCACAGATGAAATCATTTGCGTTGTATACCCACTGTACTGATTAACATTTAGTTAAAGATAGGAGAGAGAGAAATTAGAGACTAATTCTATTCTTTTTTGCTTTTCTTAAAGTTCTTTTGAGCAGACTGACTAAATAGACATGGGGCATAAAGAAATACTTTTAAAAAGCAGTATTTCAATTGGGAGGACCAATTTCATAAGGAGTATTCTCGTAAGGACTGAAACTGTCAACACATTGGTATGAGAGAACAGAGAGAAGTTGGAGGAGGAAGAACAGGGAAAGAGACAACCTTGGGAAGCACATCAGACAGACCGTGACAACCCAGAAGCAAAGGGTCAGTGAGGAGGAAGTGGGAACAGTCACAGCAGAAGACACCAGGATAGATCTGGCCCCAGGAGAGAAACAGAAGTCACAAAAGCAATCAATGACACGAAGCAAGAAGCTAAGGTGATAAAAGCCAGAGATGGCCGGGCAGTGGTGGCGCACGCCTTTAATCCCAGCACTTGGGAGGCAGAGCCAGGTGGATCTCTGTGAGTTCGAGTCCAGCCTGGGCTACCAAGTGAGTTCCAGGAAAGGCGCAAAGCTACACAGAGAAACCCTGTCTCGAAAAACCAAAAAAAAAAAAAAAAAAAAAGCCAGAGACACACAACACAGGAGAACACTTGAGAATATGAGAGCTTGGTACAATACCAGGATCTAGGCTCAGATAGGATTCTGACAAGTTATAATACAGGAAATACATGCAGAAATTTACAAACTGTAGAAAGCCTTCCTATTTCTTCCACAGTACACACATTATCTAGCTATCCATGTCACTGGAACTTTATAAAAACAATCTAATTAAAAAAACTAAATTTATGTCCAAACAAAGAATTACAGGTATTTTCATTTTAACAAACCCCCTTTAGTGATGTGTGTACACACATGCACATGTGTGTGGTATATATACATGCACGCTATGGCACATATGTGGAGGTCAGAGGACAATTGTGTGGAGTTATTTCTTTCCTTTCACCGTTAATTGGGTTCTGGGGATCGAACTCAGGTTGCCAGGCATTCGTGGCAAGCACCTTTATCCACTGAGTCATCTGGCCAGCCCAACAGTTTCATTTTAGTAATCTGTTAATATATTCTACCAGGTTAAGAACATTATGTTAAGATTACAAAACACAATATATGCCACTTTAAAAAATCATTTTTACTGTAATACATACAGTTAATTAAGTTTTCATTTGTTTATTCATATTTTGTATTTAATTTTCAGTTTCAACACTCAGCTAGGATAAAGAAAGATAAATTATGTTACTTTCCTATGAGACAAATTAGAAAGAAAGAAATCAGCATAATAGGAAATAGGAAAGCCCTTCTCTCTGAGCATCCTCTAGCAACCAACGTACATGAAGTCCTGCATTTACTTTGGGGTATTTTTAGTTAGTTTAGTAATGTATTTCTTCAACAAGCTCTTATGAAGGACATAGAAATCCACAGAAAGTCCAAAACTCTTCCAGAGCAAAGGGGTAAAATGAGTGTTCATAATATATATCTGGAGTTTGTAATATGCAAAGCTGAATATGCAGTAATTGCTAATTATTTAATGAAGGAATGATTAAATACATAAATTTGGGAATTAAAATTTTAAAAGAGGAAAACTAACTATGTGTTAGCAAGAAAATTGTTTTAAATCACCATCAGCAAAAAATTAAATTTATACACACATTGTTACACCATAAAACATTATTGTACCTGAGTTAACAAAGTAGATACTACCATTATGCTGGCAGAGTTCCATAAGCAACAAAGCTAAGTCCAGTAGATACAACATTTGCAAAATGCGTGTAAACTACTTAGATGAATTCTTTCAGCTCACAATCCCTGGAGAGAAGAAAAGATGATGTGTTTTACCCTAAGAGCTCAAAGCTCTCTTGGGAGATAATTCAATTGAAATTCTACACTCAGCCTAGCCAGGCAGTGATAAACAGATGTTTAAGTTAGCTGTTTATACCACAATCAAATATCTAAAGGGAAAAAGTGCCTACCAAGAATGTGGAGAAGGTGCTGAAGAGAGGAAAGAGAAGACAAAAAAGTTCACTGTTATTTTTAGAACACGTTTTTAACTTCTTTGGTAGAGACTACACCACAGCCAGCAGTCATGTTTTTGGTATACAATCAGGACCAGTTACATTGTATCAGTGTTCAATTTGGCACACTAATAATCAACTTGAAAAACACAAGCATTTTAATATTGAAGGCTTTGAAAATGATTTGCAGGTATACAAGCAGCTGCATTCACATTTTTTTGTGTGTGTCTGCCTTGTATATAAGCATCTTTACCTTTTTCCCTAAAGGTAAATAGAGAAATTGAAAGTCAAGAATAAATTATCAGAAAACAAGAAGTTAAAACTGACTCACAAAATTATTCCTTCATATCAAAATTATAAAACTGCCCCCCCAACCCCAATCATACAGAAGATAATGTAATCAAACTCAGCACTCTCCACTTCCCTGACTTTCTGGGCTAAGCAAAGCTGTCTGTTTTCCTGTCACATGACTGCTGCTACTGCCTGACCTGTGGTTCCAACTCTAACCTCCTACCTGGCTCACTGCTCACCAAGGACCAGTTGTGCTATTCTCAAACAGACGCTGCTTCATGATTCAGTTATTAACAAAGGAAACATGAGTATAAAAAGAAACTTGTTTCTAGAAAACTAAACTGTGGTGATACATTGTGTACCCTAATAAAATTCACCTGAAGATCAGAGAGAACAGAACAAACCACTAGATTAAACATAGAGGCCAGGCAGTGGTGGCACATACTTTTAATCCTAGCATTCAGGAAGCAGAGATCCAGATGTCTGGAACTCTGTGAGTTCAAAGCCACTCCGGACTACATGAGATTGGCTCAGTCTAGCACAGAAAACAGAGCCAGGCAGTGGTGGCACACACCTTTAATACCAGTACTGGGAAGCACACATACCTTTAATCTCAGGAAGTGATGGCTGGGCAGAGAAAGGTATACAAGGTGTGAGGAGACAGGAACTGAAGGCTTTTCGGCAGAAGCATCCCTTTCAGATAGAGGCTTTTTTGGCTGGAGCCTTTCGGGTGAGGACTCAGAGGATTTCAGCCAGAGGATTCGTGGAATTGGTGAGGTGAGAAGTGGCAGTGGCTTGCTCCTTTGTCTTGCTGATCTTTCAGCAGGTTTTATTAGGGCATACAGTATATCACCACACTAAACTGAATGCTTTAAAGATTCCATACAGACTATTCATGGATAAAGCAGTACCTTTGTGATATAGGTGTGAGCAAGAATTTAAAATACAAAATGGAAGAGCTAAAATTTTAAGTAGAAGGGTTTTGTACAGTTTCTTTCACTTCTTAAACTTCTAACTTCAGTTTTAAAGACATGAAACCTGTAGAAAATACTTGCTACATCAAAGTGTGTTTATGCAGGAAAGGCAAGAGTGACACAAGGCATGGAGATGGGCACAGTTGTTGCACCCATAATCCCTAGTACTTGGGGATTCTGAGGCCAAGAGGGTCACTATATGATGAGCTCTGAGATACCCTTGAATATACAGCAGGATGTTGTCATAAGCAAATGCTGCTAAACTCCAACCAGAAAATAACACTCATGGAAAGAGTAACACTTGCACTTAAATAGGATGAATGTGTACATAGAGTGTATTATATATGTGTATATATATATATATACATATGTATATACACACACAAATTTATGCTACAGATGCACATCTTTCACGAACAATTCTCTATGTCTTTTGTGCGACGAACTGACTAACTGTGCTTCTACTCTGTTACGCTAAAGCCCAGGAAACAAGTTACTAGTATTGCTAAATAATGGGTGATAAAATTCTGTATCCTAAAGTATGACCAGAATCTAAGCAGGATGCTAAAAGCAGGATGAACTTGAGCAGAAGAGAGAAGAGACAAATGGAGTGAGTTGAATCTTACAGGGCTACAGAAGTTTAGCAGGTAGAGGAACAAAGGTGATGGGTGAGAGGATGGCCAGTCTCTCTGGTTGCTAAAGTTAAAGCTGTTGAGATAGAAAGTTCCAGGAGAAATGGCTGAAAATCAGGGTGGACAGAAGCTGTTCATGAGAAGTACTTACTACAGCTTGGGTCAGTTTTATCAGGAAGGCGAACAAAGCTGAAGCATTTCAAGTAGAGCAGGAACCAAACAGATTTCAGAACTATCGCTCCAATAGTGTTATACAACACAGAATGGGAGACTGACGGACTACTGGTAGAACTAGCCATCCAAATTAGGACAAGGTGCCATGGGGCTGGAACGGATACAGATTTTACATGTAGGAGGTAGACTGCTAGGAACGAGAGGGTTGGTGAGAGTTTGAAGGAGCCTATAACACCACTTCCAGGCATTTGCTATGAGAAGAGAGCTGAGTTATGAGAAGGCTACTGACATGAAAGATACAGACATAGGCAAGAACCAGCTAGTGTAAGAAAACATCAATTGTGTTGGAGAAACAATGACTACTACTAAACCACTGAATAAAAGTCTAGACCTTGCAAAAGAGGTCCAAAGCTTAGGAAAGAGATGGGAGGTATATGTGAGCCATACACACATATCCCCTGGAGCCCTGGAGCCAGACTGAACATAAATCCAGTCCCTGTCACCTACTAGCCCTCTGACTGCAGGCAAGTTACTTAAGCTCTCTCTGATCCTGCTTCCTTGGTTGTAACAAAGGGATAAGAACAGTCCTTACCTCACTGTGCCACTGTGAAAGTTAAATACATGCATGTGACATATTTAGAGTAGGGTGTGGAGTGCAGTGGGGCCACTTGTTGTAAGCAAAGCCTTTTCTATGGCTGAAACCATCCCCTGACTATGGGGAGTGAGAAGTGCTAAGATTTAAGAGGTAGAGAGAACAGAAGTGCGAACAGAAGCTAAGAAATGTTAGAGAAAGGAAGTCAATAAGATTGGAGACTACAAAGACATGGAGAGAGCAGAGTTCTGAAAATATGGAGCAAACTAGGAACTAAGAAGCCACTGGATACTTCAAGAAAACAGTTTCTATGGAACAGTCCCAACTTCTCTAATTAGATGAATGAAAAAAATGACCTGTGCCTTATCTAGCCTATCTACGCATCTTTATAATCTATATACCTATGCTCCTATCACGGACTTGCTCAGCTCTGTGTACCAGAGAGAGGAGGGAAAAAAACTCAGTTGTGTAAAAATTCTAATTTGGGGCTACTTTCTTATTTGTCAGACTGGTGGTCTTCTTAAAGGGATATTGTGGCTAGTGGCAAACTTGGACCAGGAGCAGGTATGGCAGTCTTGCCATGTTCAGTGTGTTTAACTACAATTAATCCCAGGGTTCAGGAGGCAGAGACACGTGGTTCCTTGTGAGTTCCAGGCCACCCTAGTTTGCACACGGAGTTCCAGGTCAGCAGGGGCTACTAGTGAGACCCTGTCTCAAAAACAAAACAATAGCATAATCATCTCCTCCGCCTCCTTTATATGGTCCTATTTCATGAGGGTATCAACCTAACCATAAGAGCACCTGACCTAACAGACTTACAGATAGCTGTGGACTACAAGCAAGTGAATGGCTACCTTCACCCTGTCATAGCACAGACTTCCCAGTCCTGCTTAGGAGACTTCATGCATCTCAGCTGATTCACATCTCTTGCCAATTGAGTAAGTGGGACATCAATGTATAAATGTATTAATGTAAAGAAATCAAACGTATCCAACATCAGTAAGGTTTTAAAATGCAATTAGACAGGAAAGAAACAGAAGCTAAACATGTTCTCCTGAATCCAATGAGTGAAGTTAAAGGAGGAACGCTGTGAGCAGTGTTTCAGGCAGTGTGGCTATAGAAGACAGGATGCTATCTGAGCCTAGAGGAAGGAACAGTCAAAGACAGGCTTCAAACATTTTTCTGGAGAGCAGAGATCTAAGCACATCTGTACGGGAGAGGAAGAGTCAATGGAGAGAAAGACCTGGGCGAGAGGTGATGGGCTGTGGCGCAATGGAGCCTGAAGCAGGCAGGCTGTTACACTGTCACATTCGCAGGGACAGCAATGGCAATCAGAGCACTTTAAAATCTGGGCTCTGAGGCCTAGAAATCTCCATCTGAAAAACTCTCCTTGAGTTCTTCTGATAGTACTGGTCCTCAAGCTGAAGCTGGAAGCACTGGCCTGTAGCTCAGATAACCCAGTGAAAATGCTTCACTGTTTCAACTCAAATTTACTCTGGCACTTTTGAATTGGCCAACTAAAATTATAAAAAATCTTAACCATGGAAAAAGTACGATCAGGTACCTTCCCTCTAATCCCCAGCTTTTCCTTGGTCAACCCGTGTCAGTGTGTACTGAAAATCCCTTTCCTGGGATACGTGGCTGACTTCAGATGACTCAGCATCAAACACTCCAGGGCTCTTATCTGTTTCAGTGCCAGGCAGTCGATTCATGTACCTAAACAGTCTGCAGTCATCACCCGGGGAGTCTGGTGTTGCGTTCTCACCCACTCATCTGCTGCTTCCTTTCCCTATCACAGCGGAAGTGCAGGAAGAAAAGGAAGAGAGGTGGAGACAGAGAAGAGTCACCTGCAGCGTCTCTTCATTGTGAAGATAAAGCTTTTCTTGACTCATGGTGAACACAAAAAGTTCTCTCCCAACCACTGACAATTTTATAAGCAAAAATGTCAAACAGGGGTCATGGCTAAGCTATTTTACATAAAATGCAAGGCCTGAAGGTCACCTAATCGTCCTTAGCAAACCCTTTACTAATGGTATCAGTTCACAACTGCTGATAGCTCAATTTTTCTAATCACTTGTGTGTGTGTATGTGGGGGGTAATGTGCATGCCTACACAAGCACTTGCTGAGGCTAGAGGAAGACACTTGGTATCCGATCACCCTTCACCTTATGCCTTTGGGGTAGGGTCTCTCCATGAACCTGGAGCTAGGCTGATACCAGCAAACCCCAGTGATTCTTCTGCCTCTGCCCTACCCAGGGCTGGGGTTAACGCCATGCACATGGCCATGCCTGGCTTTTTTCATGGGTGCTAAGGGATTCAAGGCTTGCATAGTAGGTGCTCTTACCCACTGACTCTTCTCTCCAGCCTTTGAGTCACTTTCTTAATGTGTTTGTATTCCCTATGTAAAAGACATTTCAAACAAAGTTTAAAGATACTCTGAGAGAAAGTAACTTGGCTAGGACTGGTGGCACATGTCTGGAATCCCAGAAGGATTGCCATTGGTTTGAAACCAGCCTGTGTTACATAACATGACCCTACCTCACTCTTCACTAAGAAGGTATTTTAAACAATTTCAATACAATATCAACGAATGATACTTTTTGCTCATTTTGTAAGTTTTACTTCCTGAATATGACTACTAGAAGTACTTGACGTAGAGATGTCATGTTATGGTATGGTATGACAGGGAAATAGAAAGGAAAGGGCCAGCTGCTGACTATCTGTCGCATGCTATCACGCACACATTTCTCACATAATTTAAAACGCTGTGAACTCTCAGCGCTGTTCTCATTTTACTAAGAAGGAAACTGGCTCAAAGCGTTAAGAGCTACGAAGCACCAAAGCCAGAGCCTTCTTTTACCTTCCTTTGCCCCTACGCTGGAGACTGGTGAGGCAGGGCCTGGCTCATGCTGTCAGAGAGCTATGGCCCTCTACAGATAAACATCATGTACACGTCAGACTGTGCCATCTGAGTGCATGCTGAGTACCACCCCACTCTATGCAGTCCAGGATGTAAATCAGCCCTCTGTCCGGCACAGCCGACTGCACACACTACTAGCCAGGTAGTCCCTGAGTAGCTAGTACTCGTGCCCATGAGTCACTTAGTAACCCTGTCAGTTATCAGATCGGTGCAAAAGTATCACATAGCCTGTGATCAAGTGACCTTTACTTTACTTAATAACGGCCTACAGAGAACGAGGCGATCCTGGAGAGTGGAAAGGGCAGAGAAGCTGCAAAGGGTTTCCTCTCATTGAAAAGGTGAAAGCTCTTTAATGAATTCAGGGATTGCTAAGATCGATGGTCAAAACCAACTCCCTGTCCAGGGCAGTGGAGAAGGAAGGAGAAGTGCCTGCTGGTTTCAGCATCAGACTTCATCTTGGTTAGGAGTTCTCTGCAGTGATACTACCCCGTGACCAAAAGCAACTTGAGGAGGAACGGTTTATTTTAGCTTACAGCTTATAGTCCATCATCCAGGGAAGTCAGAGTAGAAACTAAAAGCAGGAACATGGAGGCAGGAACTGAAGCAGAAGCCATAGAAGAGTGCTTATTACTGGCTTGGTCCTTCTGACCTGCTTTTTTATATACAGGACCACAGGCCCAGGAGTGGCTCCACCAAAAATGGGTTGGGTCTTTCCAAATCAATCACTAATTTAGAAAATGTTCCATAGGCTTGCCTATCGGCCACTTTATCAAAACATTTTCTCAATTGAGGTTTCCTCTTCTCAGATAACTCTAGGTTATATCAAATTGACATCATCATCATCAACATCATCTTCATCAGACAGACAAACAAACGAAAAGGACCGGGAGGTATGGCAGAAGGAGCAGGAAGCTGAAAGATCATGACCTCAACCATAAACACAGAGCAGACAGAGCAAACCGGAAGTAGGAGAAAACTATACATTTCCAAAGCTCTCTCCCAGTGACATACATCCTTAAGTAAGGCACCTCCTCAGACAGCACCACCAACTAGGGACCATGTGTTTAAATCATGAGCCTTTGGGGGACATTTCTCAGTCAAACCACCACATTCTACTCCCTAGGGCCCCCACAGGCTCATGGCCATATTATAATGCAAAATTAGTCCAACTTCAAAAGTCCCCATAGTTCTTCTCAGTTTCAACACTGTCTAAAAGCCCCAATGTGGTGATACTTTGTACTCTAACAAATAAAATTTGCTTGAAGATCAAAGGACAGGGCCAGCCACTAGATTAAACATAGAGGCCAGGCACTGGTGGCACACACTTTTAATCCCAGCACTTGGGATCTCATGCCTTTGCTCCTAGTATTTGGGAAGCACAAATGCTATTAATCCCAGCACTAGGAAGGTTGAGACAGGAAGTGATATGGCTGGAAAAAGAAAGGCATATAAGGCAGGAGAAGACAGGAACTGAGTCTTTTTGGCTGAGGAGTTGGTTAGGTGAGAAGTTTCTCTAGTGGCTTGTTCCTTTGTCTCTCTGATCTTTCAACATTTACCCCAATATCTGGCTATGGATTTTTATTATAAGACCAATTAGGATTTGTGCAACACCCCAAGTCTCTTCTGAGACTCAAGGAAATCTCTTAACCACAACCCCTATAAAATCAAAAAGCAAATTATATACTTCCAACATACAATGGCACAGAATATACATTTCTATTCCAAAAGGGAGGAATTGGTGCAGAGTGGACCAAAGCAAGACTAAAACCCAGCAGTTTAAACTCCAAATTCTGTAGCTTCATGCCCAGCATCTGGGATTGAGTTCCCAAGTACTTAGGTAGTTCAGCTCCTAAAGCTCTGCTGCTTGCAATATGCCTCTCTCATGGGCTGGGTCCACTCCCTGTGTGCAGCTCTCCTTGGCAGAAGACTCATGGCTCTGGCATCTCCAACATCTTGGGATCTCCACGGCAACCCAGGCTTCACTTTCACAGCCTGGGTACTGTTGGGGCAAGATCCACAATAATATCTTATAATCTCTTTACAAGGGACTTTCTTGCTACATGTTGCCTGGCTTCAACGGCTCTCTGAAACCATAGAGAAAGAATCCATGACATCCTCACTCTTGTATCCTTCATGACTCCAAGCCAGGACAATGTGGATAACACAGCCAAGTTTGGCTGCCAGCTTGGGGTAAACCCTGGCCCCCTTGAATCACATCAGCAACAGCTTTTGTTTGTAAGCGATTTCTAGGAGTAGAAAACCCCTTAGGGTCTCTTCCACAAGTTGGAAGCTTAGCTGGATATGGTCATGCCCCAACAGCACCTTTGTTATTGTTCCAGTGCAAAGCAGGAGGCCTCTCCTTGATGACACAAATTTTCTTAATAATTACAGTCTCACAGCAGGGCCCTTGAGTGTAACATTAAGCTTCCTAGTGTTCTTTTTCTCTCCAAACAGTACATTTTGTATTTCTTTCTGCCTCACTTGCTCTTTTTCATTAAAGACCTGAATGTGGAAATCAGTAATAACCATGCCACAGACTCAATGCTTTGTTGTCTTGTAATTTCTTTCAACAAATAAATTAGTCCATTACTTTTTAATGTAGCCTCAGACAAGTTCTTAGGACATGGGCAGAAGGCAGTCAGATTCTTTGCCAAAATATCACTCATTTGAATGGTCTCTAAGGCAGCTGCTGGTAGTGTTCTTCTCTGAAATCTCTGGAGCCAGGCCTCCACTGTCTGCATTATTCTCAGGGTTGCTGTTTTCTAGGATTCTACTAGAATAGCCTGTTAAGCTCTTAGTGCATTCAACTGCTTTTCTAATCCAAAGTTCCAAAGCCCTCCACATTCCACCAAAAAACATGATTAGGTTTTCCACAGCACCAGCTGTGGTACCAACTTCTGTATTAGTTCCTTTTCTGTTGCTGAGATAAAACACCATGACCAAAGGCACTTACAGAAGAGTTTATTTTGGTTTACAGCTCTAGGGGATTAAGAATTCATCATGGGGGCTGGAGAGATGGCTCAGAGGTTAAGAGCACTGCTTACTCTTCCAAAGGTCCTGAGTTCAATTCCCAGCAACCACATGGTGGCTCACAACCATCTGTGATGAGATCTGGCGCCCTCTTCTGGCCTGCAGGGATGTGTGCAGACAGAACACTGTATACATAATAAATAAATAAATAAATCTTAAAAAAAAAAAAGAATTCATCATGGTTGGGAGGCATGGCAGCAAGTTAGAGGGATGAGGAAGTACCTCAGTAGATAAAGTGTTTGCCTCATAAATGTCAGGACCTGAGTTTAATTCCCAGAACCTGTGGAAAAGGGCAGATGTTACCACATCTGTATGTGTGCCTGTAATCCCTATGATGGCAAGATGGGAAGCAGAGACAGGTGAACCGCTAGAGCTTCTTTTTTTTTTTTTTTTTAATTTTTATTTTGCAATACAATTCAGTTCTACATATCAGCCACAGATTCCCTTGTCCCCCCCCCCCCCCCCCTAGAGCTTCTTGGCCAGCTATCCCGGACTACTTGGCAAATTCCAGGCCAATGGGAGACTCTGTCTCACACAAAAGATGAAAGGATGTCTGAGGAGCAATAACTGAGGCTGTCCTGACATTGAACAGGTGCATACGCATCCACCCACTACATGTGCACATAGGTCTGACGAAAAACAGATTTATATAGTCTCAAACATCCCTCCACCAGATGGATATTAATGATAAAAAGGAAAACAACTTGATAAAAAAGAAATATGGCAGACACCACTGTGACTAAATAAAATCACCACCAAGGGGCTTATGACAGGACACAGGGAGAACATGCTACCACTTTCATGGCATTTCTGATTAAAAAACAAACAAATAAAAACGGTCTTCAAATCAGAATTTTCCTCAAATGACATGAACTCTCAGCTACTGCTCCATGCCTGCCTGCTGTCTGCCAAGCTGTCTGCCATGAAGGCCATGGACTCTAACTCTCTGAAACTGTAAGACCCAAATAAACTCTTTCTTCTATTATAAAATGAAAACAAAACAAAGCCACACCACACACAGCCTGGGATTGCTCCAGAACACTGGGCCAGACAGATTTTCTTTTCATCCTGCTATGGAGGACATTAGTGGGACAAATGATGTAACCTGAATAAAGTCAATAGATCAAATAGTAGTAGTATCCTAGAGCCAACTTCCTGACTTGACAATGGTACTGTTCAGTATCAGAAATCCTCCATTTTAAGAAAAAATACACAAAAATGTAGCAGAGAGAGGTGGCATGCCTGCAACATACTTCCAAACACAGTTAAAAATAAATAACACATATACATAGAAACCGACCAATGAGCAACAAGGGAAACTGGATGAAGGCTTTTTGGAAATTTTTCAGGGTCTTCCTGCAATTTTCCTGCAACTGTGATTGTAAAGTAAATTTTATCTGCCACATTAACCCAGTCACTGCTCAGTGTGCTAATCCTACTCACAGTAGCCATCACTCAAGCAAGGCTTGTACACCATCGATAGCTACATCACCAGTCACTCTCACTATCAGGCACGAGAAGTCCATCTTTAGGCATCATGATGAGAAATCTTAGGTTGAAGCATGTATGTCCCAGCATATATTCCATCCGTGAAACCTATGTGCCATTCTTTAGTTATGATGATGTTTCCCTAAGGCCTTTCGAAGACTGTCTGCCATCCCAAGGACCAGATTTCATACACTTACTTTGTGCTTCTGAAGATTCCTTTTCTCCTCCTCATAACATTATTTCCTTGACCACAATATGAGAGATATTTGGGCCAGTTAGCCTCTAAGATCCTATCAAGAGACCCAGTTTCTAAGAAGGCAAGGACTGTTGGAGGGACATATGTATGCCTAATGGTAAAGATGAAATCTAATATGCTGAGATCAACATTTCTATAATAAACAGATCTCTGTGCCATGCCACAGATTAAACTATCTCCCCAAATTTATAAAAGAATGCATCTTAACATTTCTAATTGTTTTTCTGTAATCTACATAAATAGTGGGTCATGCAAGGAAACAGCTAAGTCTGTGAAAACTTGCAGACAAATCAAAGCTGTGTGGTTTGCAGCTTTGAACCCAGGTAGGAGGCCAGTCAATACCTGTCTGACAGAACTTACTACTTCTTACGTTATGCATTCCAGGACGCACCTGTGAACCCACAGGGTCAGGCAGTATGGAAGCTGACCAACATGATTGAAAAGAGTCCCTAGTCATTGCTCTGCCCAAGAACCCTGATGCACAGTTCTGCTTCTGTTTTTAAGTGAGTCCAGTGGTACAGAGAAGGAAGGCAAATGTATCCTAAGTCATACAGTGACCTGGCTCTCTGGTGGTGGACAGCAGAGGTGGCTTAGCCTGTGTGAAGCTCCAGGTGAGCACCACAATACAGTGAAAGAAGACAGAGCTGAGATAACTCGTGTCAGGGCTCCTTTGTCACGGCTCCTACCCCATCACTCTGCCAACATGAAACCAAATGATTCTTCAGAACAATTCTTCATTATGTTTAAATGCACAGTTGTTAATCTATCTGACTTTGAGAGGCCTCCAGAAGCTGAAGATGTCTTGTATGTCTGTTTGTAAGACATATAAGTATCTATTTGATACTGAAAAACCATTTCTCAAGCTCATACTTTATTGCTAAATTTTGTGTCTAAACTTGCTGTTGTGTGCGTCTGGGAGATAAATATCTATATTGTTTATGTCTCTGCTAATTTAATTAGATCACACTATTTTACAGCATATAGCTCTTTTAGAGAGCATTATACAATTCTGATATGCTGATGTAGAATACTAGAGGTAGCTGTTGAAGACATGGAAATGTATCAAGTAAGATGGTGGGGGAAAATAATTAATAGGTAATAATAGAATTAATTAATAAAGCTCACCTTTTAAGGGAAATTTTTAGTAAAGTGAGTAATTTCTAAGTTACTTTATTGCTCCTCAACCAATGATATAATGAATTTGCAGAAAATGAGGTATGCTAATCTTAAGAGCTACATAGTTAAAATGTTACAAAGTCTATGGATACCCTTGTCTCAAAACTAATGTTTGCCAAACAACAACATAAGCAACACAAGAGGAGCAAAGAGTTGATTCTGATGACCTTGGTGGTCAGAATAGAAGCTATATGGAAAATGCATGTACTGGGGACCTCAAGGCATAGGAAGACACCTTCGCTTTGTAGAGACGTGACTGTGGGAATAAGAGTACCTGTATACAGATCTGCTCTAACAGGACTAATGGCAACAAGATGACCTGCATACAACCTGAGAGACACAGAGAGAGAGGACGGTGTAAGAAACCCAGGTCAGTGCCTGGACCAGCTACTGGAGCACTGTTGTGGAGCTCTACGGGTACTGGTCAGGGTACCTGTGTGGCTGTTATTACTTGTGTCCACTGACTCACTGGAAAGACAAGATGGGTGATCACATTCATTAGAAAACAGTTTGCTTCAAGTAACCATCTGTGGACAATGAAAGTGCCATTTACAGTGAGGCTCATCATTCCCATCCTACACCCAGAGGGCTGAGGGCTGCAATGCTCGGCCTTCACTTTACTAGGACTATTTAGCCCAAGGCTATGACAAGAAGGGACTTTGAAAACTGCACACCAAATGCCTAAGCGTGTATTCCACTGCATGTACTGCTATCTCAATAACACGCATCGGCTAAGACTCGGACACTTCAAAAGTCACAGGCAGAAAGGTGAACAGCTTGGCCCACAGGAAGGACAGAGAATTCCCAGTAATAGGTATGCAAAATATAACATCTAAGAACATGTGATATCACTTCTAACCCTGCCTGAATTCTCAGACTCAGCCTGTAGCTCTATATAATGTGCTGTTATCATATTGGTAAAGATGCCTTTACATCAAAGGTATATTCTCTTAAAACAAACAAACAAACAAACAAGGCAAAAAGGAAATAAAAAGAAAAATGTTTTATTGCCCACTATAAACTACATTAGTAAGGCCTTGTCTCAAAAAAAATAAAAAATAAAAAAAAGGCAAAAAAACCCCCCCCTCTAAACATGAACAAATTAAACATCTTACGGAAATTACATATGTAATTCAAAATGGAGTCTTTCTATATAGCCCTGGCTGACCTGGAACTCAGTATGTAGACCAGACCAGTCTCAAACTCAGAGATTTGCCTGCCTCTGCCTCCTTAATGGTGGATTTAAAGGAATGAACCACCATGCCAGATGAATTATACAGATTATAATTATAATTTTTAAGTTTTTTCATATCAAAAGGACTTCTGTATACCATTTGAAACAACCCAGATGTCTTACAGGGATAAATCAGTTAAATTAATTAGTCTACCAAGAGGAGGGGGACCCATAAGCTACAGGCCTCTGGCCTTCTCATCCAGACTACAGATAGGATTTAAAACTTTTTGTCAAAATATAGGGCCAAGCATGGTGGTATACACTTTTGATCCCAGCACTTAGTGGGGGTGAGGATCTGGGGCAGGTGGATCTCTCTGAATTTGAGGCTAGCCTTATCTATATAGTGAGTTCCAGGGCAGTCAGTGCTACACAGAGAGACTCTGCTTCAAAAAAACCCCCAAACAACAATAATAATAATACACACAAAGAACATCCATTTACACCGTGGCTCTTCACAAGTTGGATATACTCAGATGAAGATTGAAAACTGTGGGAACTGTTCCTTCCCAGCCAACCACAGTCTAAGTAGGCCTCAGTCTACCACAGGCACTGGTACTGCTTGGGCCTGGATTCTTTGACTGAACCCGACATTCGACAGACTTTTCTACACTGTGTGCACCTAAAGATCCCCTTTTTAGTGTTACATAACACTTCACAGCCTGTATCTATTATATTATCAATAGATTTTTAATCTGTTTTTATATCTGAAATTTTGTGTTTTATTCACCCAAAACTGACTACAAAAATTTTTGAGAATGTCTTGCTATTGTGTAGTTCAGGCTGGCCTTAAAGTCACAATTCTCCTATCTCAGTATTTGAAGTGCCTCTGGAATAAGAGCCAAGGAATCTTACTCAAGCTCCATCTCTGTTACTACCAGTTCTGAAGATCTTGGTCAGGCCATTTCCTCTCTGCAGACCGAGGAGCCATGCATGCCTGCTGAAGCCGCATTAAGCATTACTTGCCATCTGAGAGGAGATGCACCTGTGGCCTCTCATGCACACCAGTGGCATGCAGTATGCACTCAGATGCACAAGAAAACGATTATAAAGGACAGTATGAGTCTACCCCAGGACACCCTGGCATATAAGGGGACAGAAACATTAGCTAAACTGCCATCGGAGATGAGCTGCCTCTCAGTCAGGCCCTTCTCAAAATAACACAAGAAACACCGAAAGAGGAGGCGTTCATCTTGTGATTAAAGACTATGTTCTCTATTTCTGACTCAAACGAGCTTTGTGACTCTTGGTCAAGGCCCTTCCTCACACGGACTCAGCAGCCACCTCAACCCCGACAGTCCTGTATTTTACTGTGGCGCATTACTAAAGGGAAGCACTTACACGGTGTATTGGAATAGTACTGAAAACCCTACTATACATGACATCATGTTTTGTTCATGGTCCAAGGATTTAGAAATTAAATAAACGGGTGCCAAAATATTAAGTGTGGTGTTTTTCTTCCTTTGTACCTTCAAGAATTGAGCAAGAAATTACAACTATGTTTTCTTTAACATTTGCACACAATTTTAGGCTAAGAAATGTGGCTATTTATTTGATTCAGTTTTTTAAACACTGAGAAATTAACTAACTAATAATTCCAAACAGAGTCAAATATGAAAAGAATGGCAGTGCCCCTAGATATCCCACCCTGACACCCATCAGTCCCAACGATCAGTCCCAAAGTTACACATCCAAACTATGTTTGCAGAAACTTACACAATCAGTATTAACTACGTCTGAAGACTCAGACACTGGCTACGGTCTCATGTATCCCCAAGGCTTTCGACTAAATGTGCAGTGGCAGAGCAGGAGGCCAGCTATAAAGAAAGACTTGAACAACCCCAAGAACGGCAGCCCCAGCAGAACTCAGTGTCGTTGTGGGATGGCCGCGGAGTGAGCAGCCGTCTGGGGAAGGGAGCTCCAAAGACAGGCCTGCACGCCAGCCAGGGTGACGGTTTTATTTAGATTGCTGAGGATAAAGAAGGCAGACAGATCAAAGGACAAGACAGCTGACCCTGCCCTACTTTCAGAGTTCTGCGGGGAGAACCAGGGCAGCCTATCTAGGGAGGAAAGAACAGTTTCAGGAGGTGGGAAAAATTTAAGGCACAAATGAAGATTTCAGTAGAAATAATGATTTGGCACCTCTCCAGTGATAACGATAATTAAAACAAAGAACTTTCACAGCTTTTGAAACAATGCATTGATTTCCAACTTCACAGATTATACACAACACAATATAACAATTTACATTCGTGACTCTGTACACAGCTATCACATGTGAATCTCTAATTTTATTTTGTCCCGTGGACAACAAACTCTCTCCTAGAAGCAACATTTCAGTAGCTATTCTTTCAATAAATAAGTGTTCTTCTAATGAAATCAACAAGAAATGTTTAGAAAATACATATTTAAAATACCCACACCTGGATCCCCTTGTCCCAAGTAACTTTATATAAAAATGTCTACTTCAACTTAGAGAAAATCAGGTTCATAGTTTAAAATACATGGTCCCAAACATGAATCAAAAGTGTTGTTTTTGAGTAACTACTGATCTTTTTAAATTCTAAAATGCACTTCAGATTGTTGTAGGAAATTAATCTTAAACATGCTCTCATTTTTCTCTTATTAAGTTTTACTTGATAATTACTTAGGAACAAAGAAAAAGAAAATATAAAGACTGCTCCAAGCCACTTACCACATGTGAAAAGTGTTTGCTTTTGGTCAGTAGGTATGTCCCTTTATTCTACAGAAAAGGCAAGGCCCTAGGCATGAGGAGAAAACCAACCTCATTTCACAACCACAACTTACATCCCACAGCAGTGTGAGATCGTAACGCTGTTTGGAGACTATTTCCTATCAGTAAAATCAATCCTTCAAGAAAACACCAGCTTTTAAAAGTCTTCCTCTTTTATTAAAAACGTTCTCAAAGAGAGCAGCCGTTTTCCCAACACACTTTTTTTTGCCGGCAACAAGGTTTCTCCTTTTTGAGTAACTAGACACAGGACAGTTTGGGGGTAAATTCACTGCATTAAATATATTTGAAAAGGACTACTGTTCTATGTTCAAAGCTCTACTTTTCTTAACGTTGCACACGAGGCCCACCACACAAAGATAACTTCTGAAAAGAGATAGTCAACTTCTTTCATGTCACTTTTCAGCTGGAGGCCACAGCACCCTTCACGCCTGCCCGGTCTAGGGCAGCAGCCGCTTCAGCCCTGGCAGCCCAACACAGCCTCTTACCTCCCTCCGCGTTTTCTCTTTCTCACAGCACAATCTAGAGAACCCAGGAATAAAATAAAATGGTGTGGAGGAAACATTGCCATTCCTTAGCCAGAAAAGCGAATCGCTACATTGGTGGCTGTATGCACCCATAGTATCGGACTTAATAACCATAACACCCAAGGATTATCTTTTATAGAAATCTTTAGAGAAAATGCTTAGTTTCTAGAAGGGTGTCAAGTATTTCTGTAACTTTTATTTAAATGGTCAAATAAATGTAGGAAGTTTTGAGAGAGAAGGAGGGAAGAAAAGAATACAAAGAGGTCCAATTATGAGGCAAAAAGGCACATTATTACTGCCACAGGACAAGAACACCTAACAACCAACATTGGCTTCAGTCTCCTCACTTCAATTATCGATGAGATAAGAAAACTTCCCACAATGCACGGAAAAGCCATCAACTGATCTCTAAGTGAGCACAAGGGAACACAGTACATTTTGAGATACTGAAAGCATAAACTTACGTAGCCAGAGCAAAATCCTGAATACTAAGCCTGTAAAAGTTCAGAAGGCATTATTTTTACATGATACTGCAAAAGAAACATCAGCGCGTCTCATCTGTAACTTCTCAAGAGTATGTGCTTTCCAACTGTACATGGGCTCCTGCACAGGAGGCACCTGGCAGAATCTCCACCCAGAAAGAAAATAGACAGTAGGTACATTTCTCGTAAGGTGACGGTCACCTTACCTGCAGAAAGTCAAACAGACTCAACACCTTCTCACGTGTGAGCAAAGTGTCCCTCTGAGTTCAAAGGGCAGTGAACGTGCCTGAGTTCTTTCTGTCTTCACTGTCACCTACTCAGGTCAGCAGTTCTTAGAAACTGTTCCTCATAAGGATAAGGCATCTCTTTTCCCGCCAATGTTCCTCAGCTAAGGAAACGCAATTCTGTGGGGAGGCCTCTGGGTAAGATATATATCTATACAAAGTCAAAAATGATTATTTTAACAAGGAAAGTCAAGTTATGTTTTTAATTATAAATGCCTTCTATAATATTTATTCTTTTGCCATTTTCTTTAAAAAGAAAAACAAACAGCCTCTAAGACTTCATCAGTAAAAGTTTAAATCTAGAGCAACACACAATTTCCAAAATGCTATTTTAATCTGTTCCTATTTCTTTAAAATGCCTACAAAATTAATCACACTCCTTTAGTGTCATTCAAAGGAATAAGAAACAGTATAGGTATATTCCACATGACAAGCTTATAGCTTAAAAAATTCATTAAGAGCGTGGCAATAATATTTTCAGTGAATTTTACTAGGACCTATGGATCCTAATGCACTTGACTTATCTGTGGAGATAAAACTTATCTTGACCTTGCTGAATACAAATAGCTTAGACTGAAGCCTGTGATAGCCTCTGTGGGAGAAAAGGCAGCGATAACCATTACAAGACAATATAGAGAAGTCACAGTACTCAACACAAACGCTCCAACAAAATGAAAATTTGCTTTATTCCCTCTTTGGTAGTAACAAACGAGAAAGCAACAGTTTTATAACTACAGATAAACAGCATACAGTTCTTTTTTTTCCTAATCTACGTAATGTATTTTAACCAAGAAACCAGTAGGGCCTCTGTCTTAAATACCACCGAGCACAAAGGAGCAGGGGACCAACATGACAGGGAAAGAAACTAGAGTGCTTTCTTTTGGGGGCAGCTATAACATCAGAGAAACTTAGGGACAAACGGCAGAATCCTTTCTTAGCATATACTTAAATTTTCGGATTTTAATTTAATTATATTAAAATACTCTAAAATTACACCTAAAGTGATTAATGCCTAAAAGATATTTCCAAGTGTTTTTCTTAAGTTACACAACGGAGTCTTTGAACAGTCTCACTGCTCTCTCAAATGGTAACATCACAGTTTTATTATCAAAGTAAACAGCTAAATAAAAGTGGAATGGCCCATGCTGCTTCCCGAGTGTGCGATGCACACAGCGAGCTGATGGCAGCCCACTTTCACTTCTCAGAGCCTGTCTCCAGATACACAGTTCCCTGCGTCACCAGTCTGCTGGGCTTTTAACTAAAGTGCTTCATAAAGTTAAACAAAACTCTCAAGAAAACGTTGATTCCTTATTCTACATGGCTACCAATGAAAAGATTAAGCATTAAGATTTCTAATTCTCAGCTAATTTTCTTTTACAAATTTTAAACCATAAAATGAAATAATTTCAAAACATCAATTAGTCATAAAGTTTCAGTTTCAAAAATGAGGCAGGAAAGACTTTATAATGTGGCCTTGAAATAAGTTTTCTCTGATTTTAGACCACTGGTAGAGGGTTTGGGACTGGTGGGAAATCCTACCGCTGTGAAGTATGCCGTAACAACTTAAAATTCAGGTGGGGATTCTCTCTAGTCTCACGCTCTCCAGCAGCCTGACAGTGGCCAGGCAATGAATGCACGTTTTATGACATGTATGTGCTTTAAGCAAGAGAGGCAGCTTTACCTATGTTTCCACAGCACTGTTCTAGGATTTGATGGCTGCATCAATGGCGGATGAGTTTTAAGGAAGCATGAAAAGAACATTATTAGTGAATTTGCTAAGTTGATCAGTGGTTTCATCAGCAGAGCTCTAACACTGAATTAGCTGTCCTCTATTAATGTGCAGGGCACCTGAACACTAATATTATGACCGTGGCACATTAACTCTGCTATTTCTAAAGCTGGAACCAAGAATTTTAAACGTTCCCTGCTGAATAATTAGCTCACGGATCCTAAATGAAACCTACTATAATTTTTATACATTTCCATCTCCAGTATTGTTTAGTGCAGATAAACAGCAACACACCTTTCTATATTTTAATACAAGGCAGTTTAGACATTGGCTATAGATGAACACAGACTTAAAAAAATAACACCATCCACAAACAAACTCTGCCACAAAGAATAAGGCTCAACTGCTAATTATACAGGGAACTGATTTTAATTACACAGAGAATATTGCTTTTAAAAACACTGCAAACTGCAAAGGCAGACAAGGTGTTAGGGAATCAATACAATATTTCTCTGGTGTTCCAACAGTGCCCTCTACTGGCAGTTATGGAACTCTGCAGATAAAACTACGCCATTTTTACTGGGGGGAAAAAGCCAGGAAGAACAAACTTTAATTGGAAAGTGTGCTGCCTTTCTTTAATGTAAATGATGAAATCCAACTTGTGACACTTTAAACCTAAATCAATATTTAACTTGACATATAAAAAAAACCTTTTGATGAAATTTGTAGTTTTAAAATAACTGAATTCAAAAAATGTTTCTAACTACATATCATCTGGTTAAAGACAAACCAAGTTTAAGTGATGAACAAATATTAGAAATACTTAGATAATTCAATATTTCTTAGTCAAAAATTTAGATAGCAAAGGAAACTAAGATCCCCAGTAAAGCATAGGAATTATATTTCTTAGCATGCCATAAAAGTGACCATCTGACTTATCAACAACAGGTCTTCATACATGTCGATGCTGAACAGCAAGTTATTTAAAACCAATTCAGATGCAGAGACAATATGTGGCTTTATTTATCTCTTGTCATGAGCAGTATCTCTTTAATGTAATAAATAGTTCCCCAAGAACACCCTTGTTTTTAGCCACAGTTGGTGATGCATGCACAATATACAAGTATCAGTAGCAAAGCAACTGTGGACTTTCTTAGCTGAAACAAAAACCCCACGTGTTTGTAAAAAACCGCAATACAAGCCTCTAAGCTACATGAATCCAAAGTTTTGATCTTACACTGTAAGACAGGGCATTTAAAAACTGTTTAGGAACTAGCATATTAAACAACTCATCTCAAATTATTGCTAGTTCATCATTAGCTGACTAGGCTACAGAAGACTTTCTGTTGCCTTTACTTACCTATAAATAAATAGGTTAATTCTATCGGAGGGGCCTATAAGCTCATACTGCAGAAGTTTTATCTTAAAATTGGTCCATGGTAAAGCTGACTTCCCTCAAATCCATTCTCTCAAGAACAAAGTGGCCACAGCAGGAAACCATCCGGCAAGAGTTTGAAGTCTTAGGGCGGTGGGCTGTTGAGACACTCCAGGCTTTGCAAAAGGAGGGGAAGAAGCAGACAGAACTGTGTCAGTCCAGCACTCACAGCCCAGTGAGGGCTGAAAACTCTCAAGAGGTGGGTTAAGAGTTACCGCGTCAACAACAGGTCTTCATATTAATGGTGAAATTTTCAGTTTTATAAGGGAAACTAAGAGAAAAATGAAACTTACAGCTAACCTTTTATTTTATAATGAATCACTAAAAGCACCCTTCATTAGGCAGTAATGCATATGTAAAGAAATTATATTCTATGTTGTTAGTGGGAGGAAAAACAGAAGAAACAAAGAATAGATTCTGAAAGTCCAAGAAAACTGTAGTAGCGATAAAAGTGAACAGAATATACCCATATTGGTATATAGGATATAGCCAATTTTCAGATTTCAGATCTGAAATTAAATTTTTACAAGGATCTACTTCCTCCAAATGGTCAGAACTTACAAGGAATGACTGGTGAGATTTTGGGACTTAAAGGCATGATGGATTACAAAAGGCAGGAGCAAAGTGATCATGGGTTCAGAAGTCTGCTGTTTCCTCTTCATGGCCATGTTGTGAGAGAGAGAGAGAGAGAGAGAGAGAGAGAGAGAGAGAGAGAGAGAGAGAGAGAGAGAGAGAGCAAGCCATGTGTGTTCACGCATATGCGTGTATACTTTCACTATTATTAGTATAATATTCCAAGCCACTATTTCTAACTCCTAATTATCTACCATTTTTAAAGGACAAACACCTACAATCTCTAAATTTAAACATGCAAAGAGAGATTTTCCAAATCTACGAAGAGGGGCTGAAGAGCTGGCTCAGTAGCTAAGAGCTCTTGTTGCTCTTGGAGAGGCTCCAGGGTCATTTTCCAGCACCCACATGGTGGTTCCCACGCATCTCTACCCTAAGTTCCAGGGGTTCTGACATCCTCTTCTGACCTCTATGGGCACCAGGCACATATATGGTGCACATACAGACATGCAGGCAAAACATTCATACACATAAATAAATACATCTAAGAAGAGTTAACAAATATTTTGGCAATGAAGACTGAACTTGAAAGTAACACAGCAGCACATAAACTAATGTCTTCAATCCAGAAGGTAAAGGAAGTAAACGTCTAAATCTCACAAAGAGGTTAAGAGAATTCACATGAAATGGCAAACAGTGAAGAAAAGCAAAAAGGTCGCAGCATGGTGGCGAGCAGGAGCCCAAAGGAAGCCAAACAAAGAGCAGTCGATTGGACGCAATACTCCAGGCAGATTTCCTCCAGATTCTGAACTAAGTACTCATAAAGGACACTGTGTGCCACAAAACGCAGCTCAGAGCAACTGCTACCAAGGCATTCTGACGAACTCCTTAGACTTTCAGAAAAGGGAAAACAAACATGTTACATACAAGGAAAAAAGGTCTGGAAACAAGGCTCAAACCAATGGCCATGGGTGCTCAGGCTAGGGCACTGAACACAAGCCTGAAAACTTGTGGGTCAGAGTCTAGTTTCTATAAACTGTCAAGCTGCACAGCAGAGCAAGCCTTTCTTGGTTAGTAGACAGTAGGAACTCTGGATAAACCACTAAAAACAATTGTTTGAAGGTTCTAGAAAGCAAGGACAAGCAAGCAAACATGAATGACAGTTACACTCGGAAAAGGGGCCAATGCTGGGGAGTGTCGCATTTTGGGGGTCTTCTGTCTGAGGGCAGGCTTCTGCCTGTGCTTTGTGACATCACTGGGACAGAAATGGAAAGCTGCAATGCTTGTGGAATCAAAGGATGGAAGCATGTGACTAGCAAACAAATTCTACAAAGGAGATTGATGGGGGGGCGGGGGAGAGATCAAGTGGGGACTGGGGTGCTGGCTTCTACTTTCAACTATATAAGTACAGGACAGGCTCTGCAGTCAGGTAACGATGATGACAGCAACACTTCAAGCTGCCCAAATGAGTTGAAAATGTATTGACAAAACAAACAAACAAACAAACCTGTGTGGGGATTTTTACAGCAGCTTTAGTAATAATGAGATAGGTTAGCAACCAGGAAGCAGCTAGATGCTCCCCAGTGGGTAAATGGATAATCTGTGACACACGGGGTAGCGGAATACTATTCAGTGCTAAAAAGAAGTGGGTGATCAAGCATGGAACGTCATGATGGAGTCTCACACACCCAACTATGGAGATGGTGGAAAGATCAGTGGCTCCTAGGGACTTGGAGGGAAGAAGGTTACCAGGGGCAAGGTGGGGAAAGAGGTTTTTCACTCTGTACGATACTATTGTGGTGTTTTTCTGTCTTGTAAAAATGGAAAAAGTGAAACCAGGAGTGACTCTTAAGTAAACAAGAGCGGTGGGGCAATAGCAACATGGCAGTCCCGCTCCCTAGGCTACCATCCTCATTTAGGGTGTTGGCAGGCGGAGTGCTTGGGGGTGCAGTGGGTATGCCAAAATTTTCTGTATGCTCTGCTCAACTTTGCTTTGAACTTAAAATGACTCTTAAGCCAAGTGCATACTTAAATAAAACCCTGGCCATGTAAAATAGCTTTAAATGTAAAATATTTATGGGTAAGTTGATAAATTATGTACAAGAGGCACACCGAAAACTACTGCACAATGCTGAGAAAAATCAAACAAGATAAGGAAGTGAGAGATAAATCATGCTCATTAATTGGAAGGCTCAGCATTGTCAGGGTAGAAATTTTCTCCAAATTGACCTATAGATTTCCGACAATCCCAATAAATTGTCCACAGTCTTTCTTGCAGAAGTCAGCAGGCTGATCCAAAGCCTCATGTGGGAAGGCAAAGGCCTCGTGGCAAGGGTTCGGAGGGTCTAAAACGCTAGCTGACTGGCAAGTGAAGAAGATGGTCTGGCACTGCTCTCTGCATTTTCATAGACAATATCTGATCCCAAGATCAGAGATGAAAAAGTTTATCTCTCTTAGCCTCCCCATTCCTAGGTATTTATCTGAGATAAATGAAAACATAAATGCTCACAGCAACTTTATCTGAAGCAGTGTAAAACAAGAAACAACCCAAATGCCCATTAACAGGTGAATGGGTAACTAAACTGTGGTGTATATACACAATAAATTGCAACCCCAAAATAGATCAGAGTATAGAAATTTGCAATAACATGGATGAACCTCAAAATAATTATGTGAGTGAAAGAAAAGATAAATAACTATGTGAATAAACAAACAAACAAACAAATGATAAAGCTAACATAATGGAAAACATGCCAGTAGTTACCTAGGGACAGAGCTAGGAAAAAGGAAAGAGGAGACTCTTGAGGAGGTGGGCATTTCCTTATTCTGTCTTTGACAATAATTTCAGAAGTATTTACACACCTCAAAACTTATCAAAATGTAGACTTTAAACACATGGGATTTACTGTATCACAGGTATATGTCAATCAAGACTAAAAAGGTAGGTTCCCAAAAAGTGCCAGGTGTGACACACACAACCCCAGAACTCAGGAGGCTGAGATAAGAGAAGCCTGGCTGGAAGGTCAGTCTGGGGTACATAATGCTAAGCTATCTCAAAAGGAGTAAGAAGAGCACCAGCAGCAGCAACACTGAACCATGCAGACGTCAGCTGCTGCACAACCCATGAGACACAGCTTCGAGTGTGAGTTTAGACAAACGAATTTCCTGCTGATACAAGCAATCAACGAAACCCAGATCAACACTCATCGGTGGAATGCAACAAACTCCAAGTGTTCTACAGACTAACACTAACAATGTCAAGACCATAACTAGGAATTATTAGATAGACAAAGAAATGCTTGTAAAGCCTAACCTGTACACCAAAGAAAAGGCAGTGACAACCAAACTAAGATGACCACAGGAGGCTATCCCTCACTACGTTCAAAACATAAACGATAATCATTGGCAATCTCAGAGGAGGAAACAGAATCATCAAAGCAAGCCAGATGATAACTCAAGGAGTGAGGCTGGGGAGATAGCTTTGTGGGTAAAGTCACCACCTCGGATATGGGATCCCAGAGCTGAGGAGGGGAAGACAGTCCAGAGCTGCCTGGCCAGCCATTCCAGTTGAATTGACAAGTTCCAGAAGAACAAGATCACGGTGTCTAAAGGAGGTGTATGGCGTTCCTAAGGATACCTGAAATTGTCCTCTGGCCTCCACACATATGTGCACATGCTTACTTGCACATCACATACATATGTGCACTTGCACATATATGAACACACACCAGAACAAACACACACATTAAAGAGAGAACTGGAAAGTACTGATCCTAAGTTAAAAACTAGCTATGTATTGCTGCAGAAGCCAATGACCTTAAATACAGATTAATATATTATCACTATATCTGAAGAACAGAAAGAATAAATTCTGAATAAATGAGTAGACTATCAAGGATATGTAGAACCATGTTAAGAAGTCTAACCCTAATCCCAGCAACCAGGAAACAGAGGCAGTAAAATCTCTGAGTTCAAGACCAGCCTGGTCTACAAAATGCATGCTAGGGCAGCCAGGGATACATAGGAAGATCCTACCTCAAATAAAACAAAACAAAAAGTCTAACCCTGGGGCTGCTGAGATGGTTCAGCAGTTAAAAGTGTATTGCTTTTACAGAGGACCTGAGTTTGGTTCCAGAACCCAAGTCATGTGGCTCAGAACTGCTCGTGACTCCAGCTCCAGGGGATCTGATGCCTTTGGCCTTCACAGGCACCTGTACTCATGTGCACAAATGCCCACATAGACACACACACATAATTAAAAATAAATATTCAAAAAATGAAGTCTAACATCTGTTTAACTGAGGTCTCAGAAAAAGATGACAGGATAGAGCAGAAAACATATGTTTTCCAAGCATAAAAGGACGAAACCACAGTCAAACTGCTGAAAACCAAACACCAAGTCTTGAAAGTAACAACAACAAAAATCCTACAAAATGACAACACTCAGACCCATGAAACAGCAATGCAAACAACATCTGACTTCTTATAGGAACGGTAGACATCAACAGGCAGTGTTAGCTTGTCTGTGAAGCAGTAAAAGAATAACACGTCAATACAGACATCTACATCCACCAGAGCTTTTTTAAAGCCAAGACTGTTCTGAGAAGTGGATGATTCTAGATCTAAGCCAGGGAGCATACAAGATTAGCCTGCAGCATCTTGAGAGCTAGCAAGAAGCCTACGTTGATGATGTCTGGGAATAAAAGACAAATGGGACGAGGCTCTTGCTGCTGAGCCAACTAGTTTATAATGCATACAACCTCAGTCATTCTGCTCACCTGCAAACTGAGCACATGAAGGAGTCCCACGTTTCCGAAGTTTTGACTACATGAACTATACCAACGGGTAACGGTGCAGCACAGGAAGACAAACACGTCAGTATAAAAGCTCTCAACTCAAAGTGGAGAGTTACTTTTGGAGGGAGGCAGTGGTTATGATACAGGGGCAGCAAAGATCCTGTAGGAGAACTTGGACCTAAAGCCACTTCCAAAACAGTTGTGGAGACATTTAAGACACTGAATCTGCCAGGTGTGATGATGCACGTTTTTAAATCCTAGCAGAGGCAAAGGCAGGAGGGTCAACATGAGTTCGAGGCCCGCTTGGTAAACAGAGAGCTCCAGGACAGCCAGGGGGACATAGAGAGACGCTGTCTCAACAAACAAATAAACAAACAAACACTGAATATTGGCACTGTCTTTATCTGGGTTATAGAAACTGGGTCCCTAACCAAAAGAAAAAAATCCTTCCTACGACGAAATCTGGAGATTTATATGGCTTCTACACATTTTGCTACTGAAAATAATTCTAAACAGTTCTTGAAGAAACCTCACCAAACAACATAGAATTCTAAATCAAAGCTTAAAAAAGATGCAGAGTTCAAAGAACTACAGAATTGATGGCAGACAGCAATCTCAGCTTACATCCCTGAGTTTGTTAGAGACAAGCTCTTTTTGCTCCTCAGCTCTTTAAATGTTCCTGTCGATGGTGCTATTATCTCTTACTAGAGATTAATCAAGCGGCAATGAAGCTTTTTCAGTTCACAGTGCCCTTACTGTCTCAGGCCACCAAAATGATTCTACTGGTTAAGTAGTTATAGACTAACAATTTAGGAGTCACATAATAATGACTTAGTTAACTGTTTAAACAAAATATGCACAGATATGTAAAACTTTGCTAAATTGGATCTAGTTTCTGTTTTTCAGTAGATTTTATGTACCTCTTACTGTTCAATCATAGCAATGACTAAAAATCTAGTTTTGAAAAGATATGACATCATCCAAAGGAATTCAGTGTGCCCTAATGCTAAGCCTATAAAGCACGGTGAGTGAGCAGCACACAAGTGTCTGGCGGATGTTAAGCTGTGTTTTCCATTGAGAGTTTAAAATCCTCAGGGCAACCTTGTGTATTCACTGTGCCATCTAAAGCATCAGCACAGAGCCGGAAATAGTAAGACCAAATCACTGTATTCCTGATCCTGCATTATCAGTTACTTTTAGAAACATTTTGAAGGTAATAAACTCATTAAAAAAAGTAATACTTTATTGCATCATAGACCAAATAAAATAAGTTTTAAAGAAAATGTCAGAGTGAATTTCAGTCTATATAGTGGCCATTAGTAATCACGTTTAGTATTCGATGGATTGGAAAGCATAAAACAGGAAGAATGCTAGGGCCTGGAGAGATAGATGCTCAGAGGTTAAAAGCACTTGCTACTCTTGCAGAGGACCTGGGTTTGGTTCCCAGAACTGACATGGTGGCTCATAACCCTCCTATCCATATACCGTCATATCCAGGGGATATGATGACCTCTTTTATTTGTACTGAAATGTGATTTTATTTGTATGTTAATAAATAAAGTTGCCTGGGGGTCAGAGCTAATAGCAAGCCATAGCAGAGCTGGGCGTTCGTGGTGCACGCCTTTAATCCCAGCACTTGGTAGGCAGAGCTAGGTAGATCTCTGTGTGTTCAAGGATACAGCCAGCATGGAGACACATGCCTTTAATCTCAATACCAACCATAGAAAATCTGGAGGTCTATACAAACAGGCAGTGACGAGGCGGTCATGTGGTTGGGTTTACAACCAATGAGAAGGCAGAACAGAAAGTCTATATAAAGACAAACACACAGGAAATAGCTCTCTCTCTCTCTTGGCTGAAGAGGCTAGCTGCAGCAGCGGGTAAGGCTCTTAGCTCTGATCTCTTGGCTTTCTTCTTTGAATTGGTTCTGTGTTTCTTATTTAATAAGATGGTTGGTTACATCTATACTTCTGACATCTGAGGCTATCACGCACACCTGTGAAGTACATATATGCAGGCAAAACATTCATACACATAAAATAAAAAATAAAATTTTAAAAAAATTTTTAAAAAGCTAAGAATGCTAAGGCACTAAGCATGATGATGACACAGAAACCCTGCCTCAGGGAGAGAAAAGGAAGAAGAGGAGGAGGAGGATGACAACAAGCAAAGACAAGGATGAAGGAAATGAGATCAGTCCAGTAAACAAGCACAGCTCAGTTTGATTTTCCGAGCAAGGGTGTCAGAACAGGCCGCATCATGATCCTTCTAGCCTCACCTGAAATGAGCTGACAAAAAAGCCTAAGTCAGAGAAGTCTGGACTTTAGTGCTGCTCTCCTGGAGTCCAGAATCCACACAGCAAGGTCTGAATGGCACATGTCCACGAACAGAGGGTAGGTTACAATTCTTGGTAAGGCATCCCAGAAAAAACCTCAACTGGAGAACAGCTTGTAAAGAGCACCCTGAAGAAGATGAAGAAGCAAGCAGACAAGCCTGAGGTCCTCTGAACCAATACCCAGGCTATCCAAATTAAACAAGGAGAGACAGTCTGATTTTCAGAATGGCTGTGTACCCCACTTGTCGCTTACACTCATTGACCGCAAGATTAAGAAACAAAACCTCATGCTGTTACATCACCCCAGCTCTGTCCATGGATCTCCCATGCAAAGAGCAGTTGGGCACCTCCCCTGTACCTGTTCCAGTTTTTATAGCTTTATTTTTCACCTAAAATGAGGGTGATACACACCTCAGAGGATCTCTGAGGGCTGCATAGATGTTCTTGAAGCAATACACACAGAGAGCACCAAATGCTGCTCAGAAAGTTAGTTCGTGGCTAGACTTGATACTAACAAGCCCATTCACAGTGTAGTAGCAAGTGCCCTACCTACGTGAAATGGGATATCAAGCCTTTGAAATTAAATACTGTCTGAAGACACTGAAGACCAAAGTTTTATTAAAACAAACTAGATACTTTTTTTTTTTGGCTTATACCACACTTTTGTGACGTATTTCCTTTTTGGTCTGGTCATGAACTAAAATTCACTATGAACAGAGACCTTATCTCCACTGCCTGAATGCTGGGATTACAGCTATGCCACCATGATCAGCTTCTGTGATGTGCCAGGTACTGAATACAGAACTTAGTGTATGCCAAGCAAGTATCCTACCAACTAAACTGCACCCAATCTGAGACACTGCATTTCTTTCAGCAGATGGGTTATAAGGCCTTAGTCATCTGGGGTCCCACCACATTGCACACACACAAAGAAGGGGAAAAAAAGCTAGAACTGTTTCTTTATAATACCAATAACAACAGCTTGCTTTAACTATACTAGAAACCAAAGGAAGAGACTACTGAGGGTACTCAGTTTTCTACCTCACTGTAGCATGAAGAGAACTGGACTCAGGTAAATAAGGCCAAAAGTACTGTTCCATAACATTCCATCACCCAATTTGTAATAAAACATATAAAAAGTAGTATCTTTGATGACAAAAAAAAAAAAAAAAAAAAAAAGAAACCCCAAAACACAACACACAAATCTCTCTAATGAACCTGTGGATCTCATGATGAAAAATAATGTTGAAGTAAATAGATATTAAAAGAATAGGGCCAGGGGTTGGGGATTTAGCTCAGTGGTAGAGCGCTTGCCTAGCAAGCGCAAGGCCCAGGGTTCGGTCCTCAGCTCTGAAAAAAAAAAAAAAAAGAATAGGGCCAACAAGATGGCTTAGTGGATAAAGGTGCTTGCCACCAAGCTTGATGACTTGAGTTGAAATCCCTGGAACCCACATGGCGGAAGAAGAGAAGAGACCTTTACACTTCCCTTCCTCCCCTATACATATAAAATTTAAAAACAATAAATAATAATTAATAGCCACTGGATTTCATATATTAAACTCACAAATACCCTAAAATAAGTTCTCATTTATGACACATCCAGCATGAATTAGTTAGTAACTGAGGAATCAACAATATGTTTTGAGTTTTTTTTTTTTTAGACAGAGTTTGTGTTAGGCATTTCACAGCCTAGAATTTTCTAACTGAGCAGTCAGGATCAGAGCTGGTAAAAAAAAAAAAAGAAGTGTGTCCAACAATAGGCAAGCCCTGTGATGATAACTGTAGACCACTTGACAGAAGTGATTGCACAATCCAGAATATTCCAAAATAGCAAATGCTAGATGGAAAAAGAAAAAGTACAACAACCAAGTCCAAATGACACAAAACTGCTCTAAACCACCCGTGATGCCACCCATTTCTTTGAGAGCCTGTAAATAAATGGACTGAAGATGAGGACTTTATTATGCTACTCTCAAAATTCTTCAGGAAAAGCCCTTGACACCCAGGCCAACCACTATCATAAAAGAGTAATTCCTTTACTATGGTATATAAGGATATAAAATGATTTCATATTCCAATCTGTAATAAAGCAAAGTTCGAGTTAATATGCTACTGAAGACATTCGATGCTATTTGTAATTTGTGGCCCCATAACCCTCAAATTCTCACCTTCCCTACTCAAGTAATTCAACTGACATAAGGTTTCTGAGAAATCCCTAAGGTCATTAGAAAAAAACAAAAAAGGAATGTTGAAAAGGACCAGGGGTGTGATACAGCTGGAAATCAGTTCCCTAGGAATGCAGAGAACGAGCGGTAGACTCCTAATGTCTCCAACACTCTCCTATCATTTTCTCTCTGACCTTAACAAAACATCACTTAATATACTCAGGTAAACAATCACATTAACAAGCAAAGAAAAAGCTAAGAGCTCTGCTTACATATATACCCGTGTGAAAGAAAAAAGTCACGATTTCCCTCAAATCAAAATACAATTGCCCTTTCATGAAATAACTCACAAATAGGATGATGAATTCAGGCAACATAAAATCAAAATGCCTTTTAAAACTCTAGAGCAGGTCTGAGGAGAGTCGTCCACCAAGTAATACGCTATCCAGTGTCCACTCTAATGTTCCAAAGACTGGCCGGCACCAAGCCTTCCACTCTGGGAATAGCCATTGCAATCCCACAGGCATCCTGCCAAGTCCTGCTCCGGTTCCAGAGAACCAGCTCCTGGCCACACCACCTGGGGAGCAGATCTAAGGCAGCTCCAGCTAGCTAATGGGTAAAGTGCAGCCCTGGGGCGGTGAAGAAAAGGCTTCAGAAATGAGTGAAGAGTGTGGTGAAGATCCTGAATTTTAGTTTGGTTAATTTCTAGTTTTGCCTTTCTCTCCCTTCACAGACATTCATTCTAGGCAACAACAAGATGCTTCAAATTCTATCATCTTAGAAACAGAGGATTTACCTGCACTAATTGTTACTCCAACAAAGAGAAGATAGGATTCCAATTAAAAAGTAATTTCAAAAGGAACTTCAGAACACTGGGGAGTGTATTGTCTTTGGGTCTTTTTGGGGGAAGGGATGACAATATTGTTAACATAATATTTTAAATATACAGCACTATCTACCTTTCTGCTAGTGATAGAAAAGTTCAAGATGGTCCCTCAGTGTTAGGATCTTAACTTTATGACTAGATACTCCTCTAAACCTACACATGCAAGCATACATGACAAGGGAAAAGTGATGCTGTCTAGAGCGGTGGCGGGGGTGGGGGGGGAGTTCATTACATCTGTAGGAAGTATGTTCAAAGCAGATTACATTAGTATGAAGACATCCTTGCGAAGCTCAGTACCACCTACAACGGCTATATGCCTACTAAAGGTACTATTAAACACTAGGAGATGAGCACACGGCTTTTGGAAGGACTTGTCACTTCACAAAGGACTCAGGCACACACCATTCAGTGGAGAGTATTTTTGTTCTCACTTGAAATCTTTTGAAAAAACTGAGTAACAGCAACTTTTCTCAGGTGTTTGTCTACTGTAAAATGTGAGATCCCCAGGGGTGTTCGGGGACAGGTCAATCACATAAGCTTATGGCTCAGTTACATCACCAACAAAGCTGCTGCCGCTGCCGCCAGGCTTTCAGTCCTCTCATCAATGTGCACTGGAATCCCCTGACAACGGAAGTCCTCGTTCTCATCTACAATCCATGGCATTCCACCGGAGACTTGAAATTAGCCATGGGGGGTATCCTACAAACCACCGAAGGACTAACTCTTATGTTGACTCTGAAAACCGTAAGAGACTTATAGAAGAAATACTGAGAATGTAGACTAATTAAGGGAGCTGTGTGTCCACAGCTGCTCCACTGAGGAAACGTTCTTCTAGCATTCAGAGACTAGATCTGATAAAGTTACTCACTCACGTCATAACAAATGAGTGAAGTTCAACTTCTCCTCCTCTCTAACATACAAGATGTCAAGCAGGAGCAGGCCAGAATGACCCAATCTGTCAGTATGATCAGTGGTGTGTTACAGACCTGAGAGTTCAGTAAAAATGAACTGAATTAACCAAACATGCACATCTTTCCATATCCAGCACAGCAGTGGGCACACAGAGCTTACTGTCTGGGCCAAATGTTTCCTTCTGACTATCTACTACGGCAGCTTAGGGACCAGTTTCCAGAAATCAACAACAAATTTTAAATACATCTTACGGGGTTTGGAGAGATGTCTCAGTGGTTAAGAGCAGTTGCTGCTCTTGCAGAGGACCTGGGTTTGGTTTCCAGCACCCACATGGTGGCTCATAACCATTCCTACCTCTAATTCCAGGGAACCTGACATCCTCTTCTAACCTCTGTAGGCACCAGGCACACATATCCTACACATACACACATGTAGGCAAAACACTCTTACACATAAAATAAAAGTAAAACTCTTTAAAGGTACAAACTATGAATATTTGCAATACTCACTGCTGACAGGAATTTCTTTGACCTCCTAGCTATCCCTGCTGAGTTTTACATATATGTTTCTTGTAAAACCAATGGTTCTTTCTGTGTACTCAATTTCCAATTCCCCATTCAGAGGGCAAAGTCATTTCAGCAACGGAATCAGTTATTGGATTCACTTCCCAGATGACAGTTCATCACATGGTTTACTTGAACCACTCAGTTCAAATAAACAGAGTGGTGTGCTGGCCAATATTTACCAACTGCTTTGGGACATGACACTATGCACACATGCTATGTTTAAATTTTAGTGACATAGGGATTCATAGAACATAATTTTAAAATTTAGTACTATTTGTCATAGACCCCCATATATGCAATTTATTATTACAGAATATTTTTGCTGATATTTGCCAAAATAATGTATCAGTAGCCAACTATGTTTTCAACTGATGAATGAATGGATTTCTGGCACAGATGTGGGTTTAGCCCAGAGAAGCAAGCTTTTACTTAGAGGTCTAGATGGCAAACAGCATAGGCTTGTGGGATATTCAGTATCTGTCACACCTACTCCTAACTGTCAAGGCAGCATCAAGGCTGCCACAGATAACATGGAAACAAACAGACACCTGTGCTCCAATAAAGTTCAATCTACAGAACCAGGCACAAGCTGCTGACCGCTGGTTGAATCTGAAGCAAAATTAAGGATGGTGTATGTCATAATTCCACTTGAGGTTAATAATGGAAATAGTTTCTTTGCTGCAGAATGCTGAAAGGATATTCCTCATGGCTTACAACCGAAGAACTACAGAAAGGACTCATTTTGGAGCCCAATATGCATTTTCAATATTTTCACCATCACTTTCTCAAATCAAGACAACCAGCAAAACAATAATCAAGCCATGACATGGAGCACTTGCTGACTTCTGTGATGCAGATCCTTCCATCGTGGCCAGTTTCAACCTGGCGGTAAGATGAGCAGTTGAGAGCAGACAGTTATGTAGCATTCTGCAGCACACATTACAGCAAGCTTAAGTAGAAAAGAACTAAGATGTGATGGCTTGAGTATCTTGCTTTTAGTGTAACTTATTTAAGTTTACATGACTTTTAATGAGGACTGTGTTTCACAACCAACCTACACACTTCCTGAAACCTTGACAGTATTTGTCAGTGAATCAGTGAGCCTTTGCAAGTGAGTGGGAACCAGCTCCTGCAGACCACTAGCCCCATATGCCAGAGTCAGGACAATCAAAACATCAGTGGTCAGTAACAACTGCACTGTATTGACATCCATCAAATTTCTTTTATTTTTCTTTTCTTTTCTTTTCTTTTCTTTCTTTCTTTCTTTCTTTTTTTTTTTTTTTTTTTGAGATAGGGCATCTCTAATGTAGCCCCAGGTGTACTGAAACTCACTTGGTAGACCAGGTTAGCCTTGAACTCAAGAGAGCTGCCTCCCTCTGTCTCCTGAGGGCTGGAATTAAAGGCATGTGTCATCATGACCAGCTCCCTTAAATGTCTTTAAATCCATGGATCAGAATGATTAAAAAATAGGCACAACTAGTTGGTGATTACCTGCAAGAAGCTAAGGAATCATCTTATTATAGGGAAAAACAATGATTGAACAGAAAAGCCACTTACAAATTCTTTTGTAAACAAACTACCACCAGGTCCCAGAGTTCACCAAAGGAAGTTCTCTTTATGGAAGCACTTGAGCTAATAAAGGCTTGGGCTGCCATCATTTGCAACCTGTACTGACTTAATGACTGGATGGATGTCTGCTGAAATCACACCTAACTATAAAACAGCCTTCACTACATCACTGAACCTAACATTTGAAGAAGGCTTTAGAACCACCATCAATTTATGGGATACAGAAGACCACGTGAAACACATCTATTAGGATGCTGCAAGTAAACTGCAGATTGTGAAAACCCATGTAGGGCAAAAATCCAGATCCTGCAGCAAATATGTAGATATGGGAAAGAGAAGACGGGGAGGAGATAAGAAGAAGGAGAAAGAAACGATCTCATCACAATGTAGAGATACTAAGAGTTCGATGGAAACAGAAAGTAAAAGGACACCCATATTCACAGCACCTCCGAGAAAGAACTGTTACCTGATGACATTTGTGAGGTGTTAATTTCAAGAGTATGACGATATTAGTGTAATACTGCTAATGCAGCTCTTATCTTTTAGAACTGCATGCTTAAATATTTACAATGAAAGCTTGGCATGCTGGCATACCACCTACAATCCCAGCACTTAGGAGATGGAGGCAGTAAGATCAGGTATTCAAAGGCCAGCCTTGGCTACACAGCAAGCTAGAGGCCAGGCTGTGTGCTATATGAAGCTGTATCTCAAAACAAAACAAAAAAGGTTTTAAATTAGCTGGACAGTGGTGGTGCATGCCTTTAATCCTAGCACTCGGGAGGCAGAAGCAGGTGGATCTGTGAGTTAGAGGCCAGCCTGGTCTACAGAGTGAATTCTAGGACAGCCAGGGCAACACAGAGAAGCCCTGTCTCAAAACATCAAGAACAACAACAAAAAAAAGGTTTTAAATTATGATGAAAGAATCTGATGTTTGTCTTTAAGACAGCCTGAAAGACTGAATCAGAGTGTAATGAACAGAACGGATTATGAACTACCTGTGGAGCTGACAGACAGACACAGGAAGCTAATTATTCTAATCCTTTTACCTTTGTATTTGGAATTTAAAAAATATTAAAATGCTTCAAGTCCCCTCAATGAGAATGAATCAGATATACACCTGGCCTCAGCGATGACCTCTGCTAGTTCCTCTGACTTCCTTCCTATCCTGTCCTAGGCTTATTGATCCCTTAGTGGTTCCCCAAACCCCCAGCCACATGCCCTCTTGGGGCCTTGCACTAGATTTCCTGCTACTTGTTGTCTCTTCTCCAGATACCCTTTTCTGTCCTCTAAGTCTATGCTCAATGACTCTTTCACAATATTCCATGACAACATAATTTATTACTTATTTATTTTATTATATTAAGTATTTTGTCTACATGTATGTACGTTTATGTGTATGTATGAATGTATGTATGTATGTATATGCACAACATATGTGCCTGGTGCCCTTGGAGGTCAGAGAAGGGTGTCCGATCTGCTAAAACTAGAGTTATGGATGATTGTGAACCACCTTGTGAATGCTGAGAACTGAACCCATGGCCTCTGCACAAGTAACAAGTGCTACTGTCTGCTGAGCCATCTCTCTAGCACCCAGTGTAACTTTATTTTTATTTACTTTTATTTTTATTATTAAGAAATTTTCTTTACATACCAACCACAGATTCCCCCTCTCCTCCCGCCCTCCAGTCTTCTCCCCTAACCCACTCCCCATTCCACCTCCTCCAAGGCAAAGTCTCCCATGGGGAGTCAGCAGAGCCTGGTACATTCAGTTGAGGCAGGTCCAAGCTCCTCCTCCCTGCACCAAGGCTGGGCAATGTGTCCCACCATAGTCACTGGGCTCCAAAAACCTGGCTCATACACCAGAAACAGATCCCGATCCCACTGCCTGGGGGTCCCCTAAACAGTTCAAGCTAAACAACTGTCTTGCCTATCCAGAAGGCCTAGTCCAGTCCCATGGGGGCTCCACAGCTATTGGTCCACAGTTCATCAGTTTCTACTAATTTGGCTGGCTGTCTCTGTATGTTTTCCCATCATGATCTCAAAGTCCCTTGCTCAAAGAATCCCTCTTCACTCCCACCGATTGGACTACTGGAACTTGGCCTAACACCCAGCCAGTGTAATTTTAATGAACTCTTGCTCCACAAACCTAGCATTTTCATTTTCCTTTATAATGTTCTACCTTTTTCCTGTGGCTTTTTTTGTAAATATGCTATTTAATTTATTTGTTATATGTTTATTATTTCCTGTTTGTTCTACCCATTAAAATGTAAACACAAATGTGGTTGATACATTATGCGCCCCAATAAACTTATGGGGGGGGGTTGTCAGAGAACAAAACAGCCACTACATTAAATATAGATTTAGGCAGTGACACACACACCTTTAATCCTAGCATTCCAGAGGCAGAGATCCGTCTGGATCTCTGTGAGTTCAAAGTCACATTGGAAACAGCCAGGCATGGTGTGACACACACCTTTAATCCCAGGAAGTGATGGCAGGAAGCAGAAAGGTATATAAGGCGTGAGGACCAGGAACTAGATAGAGCCTGGTTAAGCTTTTAGGCTTTTAGCACCAGTTCAGCTGAGATCCATTCGGATAAGGACACAGAGGCTTCCAGTTTGAGGAAATGAGATCAGCCGAGGAATTGGGAAGGTGAAGTTAGCTGTGGCTGGTTCTGTCTCTCTGATCTTTCAGCGTTCACCTCAATACCTGACTCCGGGCTTGTTTTTATTAATAAGACCTTTTAAGATTTGTGCTACATACAAAAGGGAATTTTTACGTTTCTGTACAAAGTACTTTTGTATTTTCTTTCTTTCTTTTTTTTTAAAGATTTATTTATTATGTATACAGTGTTCTGCCTGCATATGTCCCTGCAGGTCAGAAGAGGGCACCAGATCTCATTACAGATGGTTGTGAGCCACCATGTGGTTGCTGGGAATTGAACTCCGGACCTCTGAAGAGCAGCCAGTACTCTTAACCGCTGAGCCATCTCTCCAGCTCGTATTTTCTGAGTTTGCAACAGTGCTTGATACATCAAGTCAGAGACGGAACAAGAACAAGAATCGTGCCATATGAGCCCAGTGAAGCCAGAGGAATAAGCACCTCTTCTTTGGTCTGTGACAGAATACCTGAGGCAGAACGAATGTATAAAGAGGCTCACTCAGTTCACAGTTCTAGAGGTTCAAGTTCCAGATAAGGCACGGGTGGAGGAACCTGAGGGACACTTGTTCTGACTCTGCTGAGGATCCTAATAGCAGCTGATGTCAGCCTGTGTGGGAGGAAGCTATTTTATCTTTATGTCTTGAAATAGGATCTCAACGGTGTAGCCCAAGCTGGTAACAAAGTCATTATTGTGCTGCCTCATCCTCCTGGGTGGTGGAATACAGATGTGGAACACCAAGCCCAGAAAAGCATTCTATCTTAAAAGAGGAGGCCACTTTCATTCAGGAGCCACTTTCATTCCTAACAACTCACTCAAAAGAGCTCAAGTTCCCCAAAGAGCTAACAATTCCTTCTGACAGCAGTGCCCCAAATAACAAAGGAACTCCACTTGTCCCCATCTCTTAAGATCCTGCATCACCACACTGGGAACCAAGCTGCCTACCATAGGATGAATAGATGCAAAGTACCCTAAGACACGTCACTGACACAGAAGTCTGGGGAAACTTGGAACTATAACCTCAAAGTTAAACTTTTTTTTTTTCCTACGACAGGACTGCACAGTGTAGCCCTGGCTATCTCAAAACTCACTCTTTAGACCAGGCTGGCCTCAAACTCATAGAGATCTGCCTGCCTCTGCCTCCCGAGTGCTGGGATTAAGGGCTTGAGCCACTGCCGCCTGGCTAAGCCTTTATCTCTAAATATTACAAAATATCCTGCAAGGCTTGTTATCATGTGTGTTAGCATCAGACTTAGCTTTATGAATGCTGTGGATTTTGCCTTCCACAGATTGACAGGAGGAGTTTTCCATCAGTACCAGAATAAAGTGAGTGCAGTGATTCCTCACTCTGAAAGGTCAATCAGAAGATCTGTATCTTGAATACACGCACATCACTGAGGGCAGAAAAAATACTGAGTGTTGCTGCTGACTGAACAAGTTTCCCTGTGCTAGCTAGAGGGATGATATTAGGAGATGATGGGGTTCCACACTGGAAGGGAAACCTGTAGCTGTTCCTTCAGTGGACCTCTTAACCATTCCTGTAGACCCTGGTTCATTCCATAAGCTTTACTTGTGGAGTATCACTCATAAGAACAGATTCTAACTACAAAAATGGACCAGTAATTAAGAAAACGAGTTCTGTAGGCTAAACTGCTTCAATTCAAACCTCAGGTCACCCCCACCAGTTACTAAGGCATGATCTTAAAAGTTCTCATCCCTATACCTCATTCTGTTCACCTATAAAATAAAACTGTAGTCGTTTCTTTTCCAGTTGCTGTGATAAAATACTCAGACAAAAGAAAATGGAGTGGGAAAGAGTTTATTTTTAGCTCAAAGTTCAAGGTGACAGATAGATGCCTTGGGGAGCTGGCCCCACTGCATCCCGTCAAAATGACCCAATGTTTGCTGAGTTCTCTCCCTCCCTTTCAGCCAGTCCAGCCTAAGAACCAGTCCTACCCACCATTATCAGGGCCCTTCCCATATCAACACAGGCAAGGTAATCTTCCACGTACATGCCTAAAGGCCCGCTGCTCCGGTGACTCCAGATACTGTGAAGTTGACAATTAACACTTGTTATCACAAACGTGGCAACAATTACTTTTAAGTGGCTATTACAAAGAATAAATGATTTTGTGTGAGCCAAGCTTGGTGGCACAGGTCAGTAATCCTAGCTATTTAGGAGACTATGCAGGAGGGTTATAAATTTAAGACCTGCCTGAGCTATAGAGTAAGGTCAAGGCCAGCCTTGGTAAGTTAGTAAGAGCCCATCTCAGAACGGCTTAGTGGATAAAGAGCTTGCCCTACAAGTGTGAGGTTCTGAGTTAGAATTCCAGAAGCCAAGTAAAAGCTGGCTATGGTGGGGAGCATCATCTCAGTGCTCTTGCAGCAAGATGAGACACAAACAGGAGGATGTCATTCCCAGAAGTGAAAGAGATCCTGTCCCAAGCAGGCAGAAGGTAAGGACTCACACGTGAGGCTCTACTCAGACATACATGGGTCTTGGCACCTATATGTGCCTATTTTCATGTACACACACACACACACACACACACACACACACACACACACACACACACGAGGGTTAAGGATATAGCTCAATGGTAGAGCATGGCACAGTGGTAGACTGCAGGCACACAGCTTTAGGTGCACTCTCTCATTATAAGGAGTGATGGAATTCTATTTCAACTTCTGTAGTGGGTTCAAGAAAGAATCCCAGTACTGTGTGTGAGGAGGGTGAGTTTTACTGAATTTAAATGGGGAAAAGTAAATACAGATAAAATAAGTAAATAAAGGGTTAGTGTGCAGACACCCTCGGATACATTCATGGTACTTCATTAAGGAGCACACAGACACTGTTTTTACAGCTAATATTTCTTCAAATCCAGAATCCATTCTCTTGTGCCTCAAAGTCTAATCTAATTCACCATGTTTTATTTCTTGTTACTACTAAGACACAGAAAGACACACTTGAAAAAGAAAAGCTTCAAAAGAACTCTTCCATAAAACATTTGTTGAAAACTACAAGCAAGTTCACTAACAGGCTGCACTTCTGTGGGCTTGCCGACCCTCTGAGATTTTCAAGGAGAATTATTGTATGCACCACAGAGACATGGGAAGGTACAGAACTGAATGGCATGCATTTTCCCACAGCATTTTCTATAACACCACAGAGACAGTCAAGGTATCCCTTCCTTCTCAACAAAGCCAGCTTTAATAAAAATGCATGCACCAACAACTTCATTTGAAGCTGAACTTGAAGAAATCCTTTAAATGCGAAACTAAGTCCATCGCTGTTTCATATTTAATTTGCAATAGGATAGCTGGCAGTTGTCAAGGGGCCTGGCAAGGCTTGTTAGCTGATGACTGGATGCCTGCTGGGATGGGCTCCACACACAGGTAGTACTCAATTGGAGACAAAATCTTCTGACCTACCTCTCATGCTCCTTTAAAGTTAATCTGAACACACTGTGCATGAAAGGAAATGAGAAATGAGCCTCTCTCCTTTACCACGGCGCTGGGACTTCCTGAGTTTTCATTCCACTGATGACTGCTCCAGAGTTCCCAGTTTTTCTAACTATTCCCAATTGCGTCTGTCAGCCACAGTTAGGGCTGTGCACTGGAGAGAGGTGTTAAAATGCAATCATGCCATTAGATCTGACAGGCGTGGTTTGCTTCCCCACTTTAACCCTCTTTACGCTGGGAAACTCAGTCCTCGCCATTCAGCAAATGGATCTGATGTGATCTTCACATGTTTTAATTCATTTTGTATATAATTTACAGAAGCGTGTCTAAAGGACAATGAAAACAATTTTATTAGAGATTTTACTACAAGGCTGGAGAGAGATGGCTCAGTGGTTAAGAGCACAAGCTGCTCTTGCAGAGGACCACAGTTCAGCTCTCAGCACCTTTATAAAGCAGCTCACAATGGCCTGTAACATCAATCAGCTCCAGGGCATCCAATGCCCATTTCAGGTCTCCAAGTGTACCTGCGCACGCATGTGTACATATTCACACACACAATCTTTAAAAAAAAAAAAAATCAACAAAATGTTTTACTGTAAAATATATTAACCATTACTATGTAAATATTGTTGTATAAAATATTTTTCATACTGTTACATATCTTTTCAAAGTAAGAAAATTTAGGTTCTTGTCCCAAGATTCTTCTTTGATAATAAAATCTTTATTTTTTCTTTTCCTTTTTCTTTTTTTTTTTTTGGTTTTGAGACAGGGTTTCTTTGTGTAACAGTACTGGCTGTCCTGGAACTCGATTTGTAGATCAGACTGGCCTCAAACTCAGGGATCCGCCTGCCTCTGCCTCCCAAGTGCTGGGATTAAAGGTGTGCACCACCACCACCTGGCCTAATAAAACCTTTCTTGTTGAAATATATATAATGTTTCAAATATAATGTTGAAATAATAGAGATTATACTTGTGTGTTCCTACAAATAAAAATTCAAGTTCTTGAACTTCAAAAATCCCTGTAGGATGCTATCATCTGCAGTCTTAAAGTCTGCAGTGCCGCTTACATCATCGTTACCACTAAGCCTGAAACACTGCCTCTGCATTTATTTTGACTTCTTTCTTTTTTTTAAATTTCTTTTATTTAAAAAAATATTTTTATTTTAGCTGGGAGTGGTGGTGCATGCCTTTAATCCCAGCACTCAGGAGGCAGAGCCAGGCGGACCTCTGTATATTCAAGGCCAGCCTGGTCTACAAAGTGAGTTCCAGGACAGCCAGAGCTGTTATACAGAGAAACCCTGTCTTGAAAAATCTACAACAACAAAAAAAAAAAGATTTATTTTACCATCTGATTATGTGCATGTGTGTCTGTGTGGAGGTATGTACACATGAGTGCAGGTGTCCTAGGGGACAGAGGAAGGCTTCCGGTACCCTGAAGGTGTAGTTATAGAAGACTGTGATCTGGGAACAGAACTCCAGTTCTCTGGAAGAACATTTACTCTTGATTCTCTCCATGTCCTTGTGGTGGTTTTTTTAATAACTGTGAAACAAATCAGCTTTCTCCTTTTTATTATACATGGAAAATAAAATAGTTAAACATCACAGCTGTATAGAACAATAGAAAAACAGACAAATAATAATTTCCTAGTCTGTTTTTGCTTTTTGTTTTGTTTCTGAAATAGGGTTTCTCTCTGTGGCACTGGCTGGCCTGAAACTTGCTATGTCCACCACATTGACTAAGATTCCAGGCAACACCATCAAGCCCATTCTCCATTCTTTTTAAACACATTCTTGATACAGGACAGTCTCAGAGCCAGGTCAGAAAAATAGAGGAAACAATTTATCTCACTTTTGGTTCACCTTTCTTTAAGCAACTTAATTTTTCATTTTATTGACATTTTACATTTTTAAGGCATACTTGAAAACAGTTGATGTATAATAATTTCTATGAAAATAATAGAAAATATTTGAAGATTTGTGAAAATATGATCTCCTAAACTTAATTCTGCCTTCAACTTAAAAAATAATCCAAAGTCCACAAGAAGTAAATCTTTCTTTGCTCTTTTATGATCTCTAAGGAATAATACAAACCATGAAATTCTAATCCTTACAAACATCAAAACTGCTCAAAATGAAAGAAAAGAAAAACTGGAGTCCATGGACTCTACCAGTGTATCAAAGATTAAAATCACTTTTGCCCAAGTTATGCTTAATGATAATATCAAACAAACTATGAATAGTTGGGTGAGGGATGCTTGTCTATAATTCCACATTTGAGAGGTAGAAGCAGGAGTTCAAAGTCATCCTCAGTGAGTTCAGGGCCAGCCTGGAGAGATGAGACACTGTCTCATGAGAAAAAAGAAAAGAAAAAAAAAAAACCATAAAAGCAGAAAATGCAAATAAAACAGCTACCAATTTAGAAGGCTCGGCTGAGGTGGGAGGATGAAATGAATGACTGTCCTGTGTTACTGAACTGTGATTGAATGAATGACTGTCCTGTGTTACTGGACCTGTGATTGAATGAATGACTGTCCTGTGTTACTGGACCTGTGATTGTTTAACACAGGGATGGCCTGTCATGTGGCCATTTGCAATGGTGGTTGAAGAGACTATCCAGCAACACAGAACAATATTCTTCACCTTTATCTCAGAGACCTCTCAACCTTCACTTTAAATCTGAGTGGCTAATTCTTTAGGTATATAGGCACAAATATTTACTAAGTAAGCATTCCAGATAAAATTACCCAACAAACTTGCTTAACTCGATAATACTACATATCTCAAACACAAATCTTCCGCCAACACAGCTGATCATGACTAATGGTCCACTCAAACCGGATCAGTCCACTTTACATATTTACCATTAACCTAGGCCTCCCAACTGTCCAGCAAACAGAAAATAGTCAATGGCTAGCACAGAGTAGCTGTGAATTAATCACATGGGAAATGCAGCATGTAAAATCATATATGGTAAGCTACGCTAAAATGGGCACTACACACACACACACACACACACACACATATATGCATGCACACTTACAGAAGTACATAGGGACGCTGAGGACAATCAAATCTCCTGAGTGACCATAATTCTAGCCAGGGGCAGGGGTGTTAAGGTTTTTGGTAGTTACTACATTTTAAGTTAAAGCTTGAAAGACAAATGACCCTGTCTCCAAAAATGTTTAATCTAAGCTACCAGGAGGGAAAAAGAGGCTTTGAAATTCATTTAGTGAGAATGCTGGAATGTGGTCCAATCACACATTCACTGTGGCTCTGTACACTGATGCAATGCTTTTGGAAACCAGAGTGTAAGATGTGTCAAAAATCATAAACATGTTCATACCCTTGACCCCCAAACTCCTGAGAATTTGTCATAAGGAAATAATACGAAAGACAAATGTACACAGGGAGCAATGCCGTGAGGCTGTGACATCTTAAAATAAGGCAAATGCCCAACGATAAGAGACTAGCTAAGTAAATTAGGGTACAGTGCTTAAAACGTACAAAGAATAAAGAAAACCAGGGGCACAAGTAAACACCACAACACACAACCAGAGTCTAAGAAGGGAAGAGACATGACTCCATCACCCAAATACTCCTTCATAAAGTAGGAGAGAGGGGGCCACATAAAGAAGGAAATCTGCTGCTTTAGAATGGGAGAATGAGTTCATTTCTAACATGCCTTTTGCGCAAACTGGATGATAATGCTTAAAAATAAAGCATATAAGAAAAAGAAGCTGACAATGGATAATAATTTTAAGCTTTGGAAAGGAAACTTGAGTTCTGAAAGGACAACATGGGACTTTGCTAACAGGGACCTGTTCTAAATGCAGATGTTTCCTCAAGGCGGACACATGTTCAACATGTGATCATCCCGGAAAAACTCCACATAGCTAAATGGGAAAATGAAAATGAGAAGGTCTAAAACAAGTCGTGAATAAACAGCTGAAGCTGCTTTTACTCACAATTTTAAAACTCTCTGGCACTTGATTGGATATTTATTGATACCAACAAGAAAGGGAAGGTGCCACCTACGGAACTGCAGTCACCTCCACATTCCAAAAGGACCGATTTTCTTACTTAACCACAGTGCATTACATCTCCAATGAGATAACACAGCAATATTAGTGTATATTGATATATTCTGACTATATAACATTAAAAATTGTAGTTGAGCCTGGCAGTGGTGATGCATGCCTTTAATCCCAGCACTCAGGAGGCAGAGGCAGGTGGATCTCTGTGAGTTTGAGGCCAACTTCATCTACAGAAAGAGTTCTAGGACAGCCAGGGCTACACAGAGAAACCCAGTCTCAAAAAAACAAAAACAACAAAAAAAACCCCACAATTGTTAGTTGAAGCCAAGTCTGAAGAAATGAGGGAAAGTATACACCTCACACACGGGGTATTGTAATGCACAATGCACCAATTGCCAAAAGTTAATTAGCAGCACATATAACTTGTCATAGAGTGAGAGAGAGAGAGTGAGAACAAGACAGGGAGACAGAGAGACAGAGTACAGCAGGGGTAAGAGGAGAGGCACAGAGAGGAAGCATTACCTGTTTTTTCCCTCTTTGGTAAAATAAGATGCAAATAACTAATTAAAAAAATATCTTAAATATATCCAGTGGTTTCAAAAAAACTAAAAACTATAAAAGAAACCATTACTAAAAATAAGTCTATTATTACAAACCAGTGGAAAACAAATATAGAAAGTGATAATACACTCTCACGTAGCTTCATTTTTCTTACGGGACTAACTACCTTTCCAGGACCAAGATAGACTCTGGTCTGTGGAAGTGGAAGTGCGAAGACGTTTCCGTGGGAGAGCAGAAGTAGAAGACCCCTCAGGCAGAAGGCAGAAGACTCCGCCAAGCAGAAGCAAACTAAGCCCTACTATGAACTTCACTTTATACGCTGTTGTTAATCCCAGGTTAGAAAGGTTCAGGGGGGACATAATTACAGATATACTAACTGCACCGTGGTTTTGAAGCTATGTGTTAGGTCAATCATTATACCCACTATAGATTTTCAGGAAAAATAATGGTAAATGTGAACCTATTTTCAGAAAAACACATCCATGACCTATAGTAAGATAACCTATGTCATTCAATTATAATCCCAAGGAAGTAATTATCCCCCAGTTTACCAGATCAAATAATTTCCCCAGTTCAATCATAATTATTTCTATTTATGAGGTCTATCATAATTGAGAGAAAAAACAACGGCTCTGTACTGTCCTGTTGCAGTGAATGCCAAGCTATCAATCAGTACAGCGAAAATCACATGTTAACAGTAGACACTGTAGCATGAGGTGCAAATGCAGTTAGACAGATAACCTGAAACTTGAATCCCAAAACCTCAAGACTAACACTTAATCGTCTGTAACAGAACTGATTTTAGATTTTCAGCAATTTCTGCTTAAGAACTGAAAGAGTCAGACACAGTGGCATATGCCAGTGTCCTAGTACTCAGGCAATAGAGACAGGAAGACGGCAAGTTTAGGCTAGCCTCGGTTACCAGCTAGACCCTACCTCAGAGAAAGAAAACAAATAAACAACTGAAAGGATATGAGGCGTCTACCCTACAATGAAAGCAGGGCCATCTTTAAATACTTCCACTAAATTCAGAGATGGGGGAGAGAACCTCTGTCCCCAGCCTGGGTCACAGTGGATGTCTGGCACATGGAAGACACGTCAGTAGCCCAGCTCTCCGGCCATCTGCTATACAGCAAGCGCATCTGCTGCTCAGAACAAACACCCTTGTCTGCCCTGGGCCCAAGGTCCTTGGCATATTACATAATCTTAAACTCTGACTCCTATTTTTTCAAAAAGCATAAAAGGTGTTGGAATATTCCCTTACTGTAAACTTTAACTCAACATCTGGACAATTTCTTTAAGGTCGTTATATTTACATTTTGATCACTCACAGTCTCCCAACTGTGAAACATTGGCTCCCTGAGTAGTGAATTCTCTAGAAAAACTCTATAACCAGATCTATCCATGAAGCATGCCCTAACTGTGCTCTTTCCTATGATCATGCTCCTGATGGCTGCAAAGGAGGTCTATTAGGTCTGCAGTCGAACACATCCCTCGAGTCCTCCCCGCTCAACAGTACCAGGATTTGCCAAATGAACCATCTTACTCCACATACTTAAACAAAAAAAGAACATTCATATTCTTCATCCTTATTGTACACTAAAGTTAAAAATCACCAGTACTTATAGTTTGGGTACATACCCTTCTTTCCCTCAAAATGCAAAATAATAATTTCAAGTAATATATAGACACTAATCTTTCGAGAGCACTAGGAAAACTAACTTGAAGAAAAAGGAAAGATCCAGATAAAAGCATGGGGGAACAGGGATGGAAAAGTCACAGTATTGGGGGCATTACACAAAAGCAACAGAAGAGGGCGCACTGTGGAGCTGGAGAAACCACCTTGAACCTCCTAGGTCACCAACGCTACTGCCAGCCTTGACTAAAGCAACGGTTCAGCTGAGGATTTTTAGACGTTATGATGATGGCAAAAGAGGCATTGTACTTCGAGATTTGGATGGTCAATACTTTCTTCAGCTGCTGAGCAAAGCCAAGAAGCCCCACCCCCGGGTCACTGGCTAAACAGGATTCTCTCCAGGGGCTCTGTGGGTTTGCCTATACATGCATTTTAATTTATGATATGTTCAGGTTACAATATGTTCATTGGGAAGTAACTCCATAGTAATTCAAAGGAGCTTCTGTAACCACACTTGCAATATTTTAAAGCAAAAAGCGATTAAATACTAAAAATCACACCCCAACAATCAAAAGTTGAGAGAAACACAAATAACAGACACTCAAAACCTGGGCAACAAAATGGGAAAAGACAAGAAAGCAGCTACATGACCTGGCAGTGTATACACAAAATAGCTTTCTCAAAACTTGGATAAGATAGTGTGTGCAAACAAAACAATACAAAATGCTTTTACCCGCTTTAGCAATCATAAATGACAGTATCAATACGATGTGTACTCTGAGATAAGAAAATGAGCAATTATAGAATATTCTAATGCTATGATCTTCGTTATCCCTGAGAACTAGAACTGTTAGTTTAGATAAAACACATATTGATATAGAATAAAAAAGTAAAATCCCTATAGTCCTGATCTTGAACTAGAGATATCTGCATGACCACAATGGGTATTTCTAAGAAGCCACATGGATATTAACATATACATTTAAATATGCTCAACATCACTAATCTTTAGGGAAATATAAACTGCATTCACATTATCTCACATTGGTTGAGAAAGGCTGTTATCAGACAGATAATGCATAAGTGTTGGCAATGATTCGAGAGAAGGCAACTCTTGTATACTTTCAGTGGGAGACTCACTTATACCCGGAGTTCAAGACTAGCCTAGGCAATGAAGAGAGACTTTATCTCAAATAAGTAAGAACAGGGAGCTGTAGCACTGGCTGCTCTTCAAATCTGCAGCACCCTATACATAGCAGCTTATCACTGTTTGTATCTCTAGCTCTAGAGAATCTGAAGGCATCTATAGGGACCGGGCACACAGACATACCGTGGTACACAGACATAAAGTAAAAAATAAATAAATAAATGTAGTGGTTTCTCTTTTAGTTGTTACAGTTTCTTTTATTCTTTCTCCTCTCCCTTTCCCCTTGGGTTTTTGAAACAGGGTTTCTCTATGTAGCCCTGACTGTCCTGGAACTCGCTTTGTAGACCAGGCTGGCCTTGAACTCAAAGATCTGCCTGCCTCTGCCTCCCGAGTGCTGAGACTAAAGGCATGCACCACCACACCCAGCTAAGTTTATGGTTTCTAATGCCAAAAAAATATTAAGTGAGATCATTTCACTTCAAATAATCAAGAAAATGTTTCTTTTTTCTCATGTATTTTCACTACTTACTACTAAAGCTGATATTTTCAAGTACATTTATTTGGCAGCATTTAAATATGATAGCCTCAACTTTATAGGAATTGTATTACATCAAATAAAAATAAAGGAAAACAAACCCAGGGTTTTCTGGTCCAAATGTCTTGCCTCTTCCTTATTTGTTGTTGTCTTTGTTGTTTTCTGAAGTGCTGGAGACTGACTCTGGGGCTCTGCAGACTCAAAGCAAATGTTCTAACCACTAGGCTACACTCTTGGCCTCCTATATCCAGTTCTTTTTTCTTTTTTCCCCTTTGGTTTACGAGACAGGGTTTCTCTGTGTAGCCCTGGCTGTCCTGGAACTCACTCTGTAGACCAGGCCGGCCTCTAACTCACAGAGATCCACTTGCCTCTGCCTCCTGAGTGCTGGGATTAAAGGCGCCACTGCCTGGCATAAATCCAATTCTTAAAAAAACCCCTTCCTTCTCAAATTATTAAGCAACTTAACTATTAAGTAGGCGGTCTAGTAGGTAGTAAGTAAGAAAATTGCAAAATAGTTCAATTTAGGAAGTTTTAAAAGGTACAATGAATATGGGCTGAAGTTTTTACACTAGAAAGGATACCTGCAATCCCAGACCAGAGAAGCCTGTTCATCATTTAAAGTCGGCCTGGGCTACATAGTGAAGTCCATGTTCATTTGGGTTACAGTATGAGAACCCTACCTACCTCAAAGGAAACAGGCAAAACCAACCCCCAAACAAACAAAGCAACTATGGAGAGGGAGGGAGGGGGAGGAGGGACTGGTCTAGCTCAGTCACAGGCCATATGCATGACAATACACGTAAATCTTGGTCGCTAACTTGGCCTCTATCTTATTCACTAATATAAAACTAGTGATCACATCATTTTAAAAACCATTGATGAGCCAGGTGGTGGCGGCACATGCCTTTAATCCCAGCACTTTGGAGGCAGAGGCAGGTGGATCTCTGTGAGTTCGAGGCTAGCCTGGTCTACAAAGCAAGTACCAGGACAGCTAGCACTGTTACACAGAGAAACCCTGCCTCAAAAAAAAAAAAAAAAAAATTAAATTAAATTAAAAAAAAACTAACAAACTAAATAAACATAAAAATTTTTTAAAAATTGATGTATTGATTACTAATATATTAGTATCTTTTTTTTTTTTAAGTTTCTTGTTCTAATTCCTTGCTTCTTCCTAGCATTTGAGTTTCATTCATGTTTTCAGAACACAATTACAAATTTTGTGTACTACTAAGTACACTGGGAGATAAAAACTTCACAGACATACAAGGATTAATTTTCACAGGATGAGAGGACATGCAGGTCATGGATTCTTAGTACAATCTTCATGAAGATATCTTGGATCTTTAAGTAACCACATTTATCAACATCAACAAGAAAGGAATTCCAGGACCACCTCACACAGCCTTACTAAAGGAGACAATAGAATTCTAGTCAATCCAATTACTACCTGGCCACTGCCCCACCCCCAAATTCTTCATTAATATTGGTATTTAGATGCACTAGTAACATTTTAAAAGTAAATAATGTCTGTTTAAAGCAGATATATCAAAAGTGGGTTTCTAAGCTAAAAATCCACTATCATTAAACAATCAAGGGTTTAAAGAGAACTGCATCTAAGTGGGATTTCCCCAACTGTAAATAAAGGTCATAAACACAATGAATCAAAGGTGGAGATGCGCAGAATGCTCAGCAGTTACTAAGGAAAGCGGCGATGGCTGAGGTATGCCCTGGGGTTCACAGTCTGATACGACAGCAGTAGGCCCAGAGAGAAGAGAAAGCTGGACTTCTAACAGGCCTGAGAGGACAAATGATGCTCAGCTCCATTCAGGACCACCAGGTGGATGGAGCGCTTTCTTTGGCACACCACTGTCTGTCCTGTGTCACTAACTCCTGGCTCCACTCGGTATTCCTCCACAAGATCTTCTTCTTCTTCTTTGTTTTTGTTTTCCTCCACAAGAACTTAAAGAGAAGGTACTGAGCTACCGAGCAGTCTGTCTCTTACAGACAGAGAATGATGAGAACTTTTAAAAAGTTACCTTGAAGGGGAGACAGATGGCTCAGTGGGGAAGTATACTTGCTGTGCAGGAATGAGTACCTAAACTTGGATACCCAGCACCCTGTAAAAAGCTGGGTGTGCCGTGTACACCTATAACCCTAGTACTGTGGGTTGCAGAACAAAGGAGGATCACTGGGCAGCCAGGCCAGCCGAAGAGCAGTCAACTCCAGGTTTAATGCAAAGCCACGCTTCAAGGAGGGAATAAGGCAGACAATGAAGAGCGGGACAGCTGACATGTTCCTCTGGTTTCCACTGGCATGCACACACCCACACCCCAATTCTAACCAGATTTACATCCATCACCACCTCCCAAGAAAAGGAAAGACAGCAAGCTTACCATAAGTACCTTCCCTGTCTACCATGGCTACTGCCAGCATGGGCGGGGCTTCCTTCTCAGGATGAGGCATTGCAGCACTAGTGCTTTGCAGTAGAATACACTACACACTAGAACCAGGTCTGACAGCAACCATCAATCCACCAGGAAACTCTACAACTCCACTGTTTGTCCAGTTTTCAGACAGGCATCATGGCCACATGGATCGTAAAACGCCCTACTCCAAGTTTAAGCCTAGTCCATGAAAAGCACATAATACTTCAAAAGCTGGGGAACAAGGGATTATACAAAATGAACTGTAAGAAACTGTAGCTTTTGGCCATTCCTCGTTGGAAGGTAAATGATGTCAGTCGCTTTGGAAAATAGTGGTGTGATTCTTCAAAAATTAGCTATACACTGGGGTAGGAGAGATGGCTCAGCAGGTAAGGGAGCTTGCTGCTAAGCCTGATGACCTGGCTTTGATGCCCAGGACCCACATAATTGAAGGAAAGAACTAATAATGATCTCTACACACGTGCTGTGGTCACACACACACACACACACACACACACACACACACACACACAAACAGAATATAATAAAACTTTACAAGTGGATAGGTTGCTCAGCAGAGAAGCATGTGCAAATCCCTGAGTTCAATGCCCAGCACTCAAACAAACAAAATCCTGTATTATGTATTTCATTCCAATACAGCATATCCACTTCTGGGTATACACCCAAGAAAATTGAAGGCACAGACATAATAGACAAGGATTTACATTCAATGCTCATATGGTCATAACAGCCTTACTCACAGGAAGTGATAGGTAAAAACAACCAATTTCTATTAAGAGGTGGTGAAATAGATGTGGAATATGCAAATATCACATCACCCAGCCTTAAAAACCAGACAATGTACCAGGCATGGTGGCTCTTGCTTTTAATCCCAGTACTCCAGAAGGCAGAGGTAGAAGGATCTCTGAGTTTGAGTCCAACCTGGTCTACACTGAGGTTCAGGAGAGCCAGAACTATGTCTCAATAAACAAAAACAGAACAAAGTGGACAATGCTGACACATGAACACTGGAGACAAGGATTAAGACACTATGCTGTGTGAAACAGGCCACTCACAAGGTATAAATACTATATGAGTCCATGCATAGGCCATTTGAACCACTTTTTAGTGTACAGTTCTGTGGTACTGAGTATATTCACATTCTCATACATCACCATCATCAGTCTCTACAATGTACTGTCTTCCCAAACACAGACTCCATTCTCAGTAAACATAAATCTCCATTCCTTACTCCCCTCGGCCTTAGCAAATGCCATTCATTTTCTGTCTCTGTGAACCTGTTTACCCTGGAAACCAACTAGCCTTCCTTCCAGCCAGCCAGCTGCTTGCCTGCCTTTTCTTTGAGACAGAGTCTCATGTAGCCCAGGCTGGCCTTAACTCACCAGATAGCCTCGGATGACCTTGAATTTCTGATCCTCCTTCTTCTACTTCCTGGATACGGGCATTACAGGTATGTGCCATCATGCCTGACTTTATACAGTGCTTGGAGTTGAACTCAAGGCTTCCTATATTGCAAGAAAGCACTCTACCAACTAACTGAGCTACATCTCCACCCTCTTTATAATCAAAAATTCTAAATGGTCCAGAGAAAAGTATTTCTACTCATCCTAAAAAAAAAAAAAAAAAAAAAAAAAAAAAAAAAAAAAAAAAAAAAGCCACGGAGCTAGGCCTCATATCAGCAAGTGCTCATAATGCACTCATTATCCCCATGTACACAGTGGTGCATTCAGCTCTTCAGTAATCAAATCATGGGAGGAGAGGAGATACCTAAGGTTCCCTTTTTGTTTCGAAGGTCTAACTCAATATCTCATTCTTGTATAAAACATGTACCAAGAAGATTCCATGTGGTCACATTCTGTTCTCTCCTATCTACAAGTTACAAAAGAGAGAAATGCCTCATCACAAAAAACCTTGATCACACCAAGACTCTGCCTAACAACACCAGCTGCAAGCGTGTCCGTTAAAGGGTTAGAATAATTTGTAAATCACTTTAAAACACTGAGACTGAACTTCTAGAATGTTCGTGTTAGTAGAGTATGGAATGCTAAAAAAAACAAAAACTCCATCAAAGTGGTCACTAATACGAGAGGATTAAATGACACAAACCTTCTTGAGAAGATACGATGGGCGGCAGGTAATCGGGAATGTATTCTTTCCTTTCCTCTGCATCTTTACTTCCGGGTTGAGGAAACTGAAGGACATTGTTCTTGCTAACAGGAAATGAAGGAATTTGATGTGGGAAAGTGACAGGTTCAATATTATGAATATAGTCTTCTAATTCATGCAGATTAACCCCCATAAGTTGGAAGGCTTCACCAACATCATCCAAAATGGGGTCTGTTCGGCCATCTGAAACAAAGTCAAAAGCAAATCATATCACTGGAAAGAAAGTCCATGATTATTTTCAAAATATTAAAAAATATATACATATATAGTTTGAAATAAAAATTTTTTGAGGCCAGCCTGGTATATATAATTAATTCCAGGACAGCCAAAGGGTATGTAGAGAAGCCCTATCTCAAAAAACAAACAAACAATTTCAGTAATGCACAAAAAAGAAAAATCATACTCATTCTTCCTCTTACTAAATAATAAGCACACATTTCACTTCTTCTCATCAAAACCTTTATTACTGTCAGTGTAGAAACAGAATCATCTTAAATTCTACATGCCTCATAGTCTCAGTCTAACACATTCTGATGCTCCCTTTGACCCCCTTTTTCTTGCCGAAGAGTTCAGATATTTTTTTCCCCAACTGTATTTTTTTCTATAACTACATCAGTGAAAAATGGTCTCCTGCCTGCCAGGTTTGGTGGTGGTGCACACCTTTAATCCCAGCACTCAGATCTCTGAGTTCGAAACCAGCATGGTCAACAGATAGAGTTCCATTAAGAGCCAGGGTTACATAGAGAAACCCTGTCTCAAAAAACAAAACAGAAGAATGGTCTCCTTTAGCCTCAGAAGACAACATTACACCAACCTCAGTGGATGCCGGAAACTTGGACAATAACAAACCCATATAAACTACAGTTTTTGCCTATGTATAGCTTAACTATGCCAAATTTTAATTTATACATTAGGCACAGTGAGACATTACAACCAATGACAAGATAGAAAAATCACAATATACTTTCAAAAAGTGATTTAAGATTTATGAAATGTTCATTTTTTTTATAATATTCTAACTGTGACTAGGATAGCTAAAAAGTTGTTATGTGGTTCAATGAGTGATTTATTGAGATAAGATCTGGATATAGTATTCACTGACACAGAACTCATTATATAAAACAGCTTAGCCCCAAACTCACAGTGACCCTCCTGTCTCAGTCTTCTGTGTGCTGGGAGTACAGGAGTGAACCACGATGTCTGGTTCAGGGGAGCTTTGGAAGGTAAAAGGGCAGACAAGGCAGAGCTGTGGCTTCGAGTTCTACCTACTCAACATGTCACTGACAGAACAATTTCTTAAAATACTCTTTCCCAGGAGACAAACTGATTATATTCATATTCTGCATAAATGCTAATGTTCTAACCGATTGGAGCACCCTGATTGTAATTGTATCACCATAAGGTAGGGACAAAATAGTATAGACACTCAGGAAACAGTTGTCTAGTAAATGAGTGGATAGTCTACAACCCTACAATCTAAAACTCTCTGTTTAAATAAGCATTTCTAACAAGTCACCAAACCCAAATGGGGAGCAATGAACCTGACAATCATAATCTCATAAAAAAAAAAGGGGCAGAGGTTGGGGGAGGGAAGAAAACTGATTGCAGAAAAAAATGGGTAATTAAGAAAAAGGTTCATATTGGATATGATGGCCCACATCTTTAATATCAGCACTCATGAGGCAGAAACAGATGGATCTCTGTGAGTTTGAGGCCAGCCTGGTCTACATAGAGCTGTAGGAAGCTAGGGGTATGTAGAGAGACCCTGCCTCAAAAATAAAATACAATAGAAAAAGAAAGAAAGCACAATGGTCCCTTGGCCACTTTGGAATGTTTAAATCCATGAACTCCTTGGCATGAAAGGTAAACATGTATTCTGGGGATATTCTGAAAACTCAAAAGGTATACAACATCTTCCTTTAGTTCAGGAACTAGGTAACAAAATATAATGTCTTAAATATAATAGTAACAATATACTCAAGGACAACGGAGGAGGGGCTTGAAGGCAAAGAAGCAAAGGCTAGAAAATCATTCTGCCATGGCATATTTTCAAGGTGCAATTGAATGAATACCACTTTGGGATTCCCTAGTTAGAAAAGCAAGCACTCCAAAAAAGTGCATTTTAGGAACTTATTCAGTAAGTAGCCACTATTTGTAGACTATCCACTCATTTACTAGACAACTGTTTCCTGAGTTTCTATACTATTTTGGCCACACCCTAGGGTAATACAAATACAATCAGCATGCTCCAATCAGTTAGCATATTAGGTACTTATGCAGAATATGAATATAATCCATTTGGCTCCTGGGACAGGGTACATATATGCACACACAATTACAGAGCAAGATGATAAATAGCACAAGAGAAATATGCACAGGATTATGACAGTCGATAACACAAATTCCCCAGAGCAAGTGATAAGTAAATCTCAAAATGTAAGTGGTACTGCTGGTGGGCCAGAAGGACATTCAGTAAAACAGTGTGTGAATGGGAGTGGATAGCTTCAAATGTGTTGGAAAACGCAAGTACCACAGCATGGATGCAGAATAGTATGTTAGGGCAGCAGAAGATAAGAAAAAATGCTAGCTCACAAAGGGAACTGTGTGCTGCTAAGATTTTTAGATGGTAGCAAATGGAACACAATCTAAATACTTTTAAAAAGATGATTGGCAGGATGAGATTTATATCATGGACAGGATCTGATTTGTGTTGGGGTTTGATTATTTGGGTCGGAATGGCATTTGGAATCTTAAAGTACAATGAATCTATCTATAGGTCTTAATTTTAAAGGTAGGAACCACTTTAGCAGAACAAAGTACTCTATAAAACACATTTAGTTCTACAACTTACTAGTTTAAAAGTCTTATGGCTGGCCAAGTGGTGATGACACATGCCTTTAATGCACTTGGGATTCAAAGGCAGGCGGATCTCTGTAAGTTCGTAGCCAGCCTGGTCTACAGAGCTAGTTCCAGACATGGCTACATAGAGAAGCCCTGTCTCAACATTCCCCCTCCCCCCAAAAGAGTCATATCATGAAATTTAAATGAATGGTATAACCAATACAACACACACACACACACACACACACACACACACGCATGGCTTCACACATCAATAAAAATATCTGTAGCTTTTATTAAAACGCTCCAAATTATTAAATACTCCCGGCTAGAGATATTAATGGGCATTCACTTAAAAGCAAATAGATACTGCAGCCCTGATTACCCGGGAAGCCTTGCAAATTACCTATGATCCCTTCCATCACACTTCGATCAACACTGACATAAAGACATAAAGACATAAAGGAGGAACTCCGTGCGTAACTGAGATGCTTGTCAAAGTTATTCAGCGAAATCGACAAAGCTGGCTTGAAAAGTACCAAGTAGAGATGCTGTCTGTGAAACGAACAGATGCCGAAAAAAGAGGCAACGACCCTGACTGAGCAGAGCTGTCAACGAGTCTAGTTAGGAGCTCAAGAACGGCCAGCCTTGTAAGAAACGGCCGGTAGACGGAGCGCCTGTGACAACTAGTTGTAGTAGTTTGCGGGCAAGGGAGGCAAAAGAGCAAGGTGAGCGAGGTGGAGAGCATTCTGGGGTGGCTCTGGCCGCAGCAGACCCGAGACAATGAGAGAGAGCGAAGCACCATTCCAGGACCAGGAGAGGTGAGAGGGTGTGGAGCTGCAAGCCGGGACCCTGCTTCCCCGCTGGTGGCGGGAAGTTAGCGGATGAGGAAGAGGCACCTAAGGGATGACTGGAGTTCGCAGGGGACGGTGGAAGCCCAGGACCATCCGAGTCTGAGAGGATCGCCCCTCTCGAAGCCGGATTCGGAACGCCACCCCTGGAGGGGACGCCCAAAGGGGGCCGGGGGGGCTGAGGTGTCACTCGTGACCGGCTTGGGGGCAGCCCTCCCGCAACCCAGCCCCAGTACTCACAGAGTTCAGAGTACCGATGGCAGCCTCGGCCCAGCTGCTGCAGATAGCGCTGCAGGACGTCGGTGAGGAGGTGGCAGGCACTGAGCTGCACCGAGTCCCAGCCCAGCGCCTGGCAGATCTGCGCCACCGAGACCCTCAACAACGACCTGGAGTAACTCTCGCACATCCCGCTGCGTGGACGCCACCGCAGCCCTTTGCTGCCACTGCTTTCCAGCCCCGCCGTCTCGCCTCAGCAGAGCCCCCGATTCATTCTCTGGGGGCCCCGCGGCGGGGAAATCGTCCCCCCTCCGGCCCCCGGCGACCACCTCAAAGCCTCAGCAGCACGGAGCGCGCCAGCCTGAGAGCCGCCATTTTGGACTCGCTCCGCCTCCCGCTGGACGGCCGCCGGGGCGAGGCAGCACAAGCAGAATGCCGAGAGGGAGGAGGCGCAGGCTCCGCCCCGTGGGAGCGGAGCGATAGTCTCGAGATCGACTCTAGGGCCTGGAAACCGGCCGGAAGCCGAGCGACTGGGCGCAGGTGGAGTACGCGCCTCCCTGACAACAGGTGTCAGGGTCTTCCTCTCCCGACTGGCCGAAAAGTAAGAGGTGAACGTCAATGTATTCAGGGGCAAACCAGGGAGGCAATGTGTGGCATTGGAATGTCAAAGAATTAATAATTAATAATGTTGATAGAGATTTAAATGTGAAACGAGGGAGTTGGGACTTTAAGCTACTCCCCAAAACGTGGATTCGATTCAGTCTTCCTTTGCCAAAATAAAATAAAATGTAAGATAATATCCAAAATGAAATAGAATAAAAGGCAACGGTTGCTTGCCACTGTGAGGTCTGAATGGAATCCAAAGAATTCACTCAGAAGGCTGAGGCAGAAGAATCGTAAGTTAGAGGCCAACCTGAGCCACGGAGAAAGACTTCGTCTCCAAAAAGCAAACTAAGCTAGTAAACTCAAGTTGTTCGTTGTATTATTCAATGCCCTTCGGGATAGAGCTGGGATTAAGGGGCAGAAGGCCTCCGTGCTCAATTAATGAGAACCGTCTTGCCTCTTAAAGTAGTGAGCAAAATAAATACTATTTTAGTGCAGGTTTCTGTTCTTTCTTTTAAAATAGCTAAGTTCTGGTTTGCACCTTACCAACCACGGTAGTCTATCCAGGGTGTGGGGTACACAGTATCTGACAGAGGTTGAACACTCATCTAAATCCTTGAGATTGGTTGGGTCCGGAGAATAGTTACATTGTCTTCCTCAGAACCTTCTCCCAACACTAGCTGAATTTTGCCTGATGTTTGCACAATACCAGAAACTGAGATGTTTTGATAAAATAGCTTGGTTTTAAATAGTGAGATTTCCCACCTCTTTTGAGTCTCAATTTTGTTATGTTGTCAGGACTGTGATTAAACTCTTGAGCTGAAGTGATCCTTCCATGTCAGCCTTCATGGTAGCTGGAACTTAAGGTGTCTACTCGTGGACCCTGGTCATGGGGGATGCAGTGCTGTAGAATATTATTTTAAGATGTGTTACATTTATTTATGCTGTGGAACATTTGTTTAATGATGCAAAGATGTGTTGCATTCTTTTATGTTGCATTTAAATTTAACTCTGTGAAGCTGTGTTATTGTGCCTGTCTAAAACACCTGATGGTCTAATAAAAAGCTGAACAGTCAATAGCGAGGCAGGAGAAAGGATAGGTGGGGCTGGCAGGCAGAGAGACTAAAGAGAAAGAGAAATCTGGGAAAAAGAAGTAGGACCGAGAGGAAGGAAGACGACACTAAGGGCCAGCCACTCAGCCAGCAATGGAGTAAGAGTGAAAGTAAGATTACAGAAGTAAGAAAAGGAAAAGGCCCAGAGGCAAAAGATAGAGGGGATAATTTTAGAAAAGCTGGCAAGAAACAAGCCAAGCTAAGGCTGGGCATTTATAAGTAAAAATAAGTCTCCATGTGATTTATTTGGGAGCTGGGTGGCAGGCCCATCAAAAGAGTAAGAAAAACCAACAACATTTTGGTGCCCAATGTCAGGCTAGAGTGAAAGGAAATTCAACATGGGACTAGAGTAAAAGAAAATCCAACTACAGTGCAGTATAAAAGTTCAGTTTGCTAGCCAAACTACTCCAAAGGACTAGTTAGCCTATCCAAATCTAGTTTGGCTATATTTAGCCTGTGAGTAACCAGGTTGTCATGGCTCATCTAGTTTATTTCTTAGCTGTGCCTACTGTACCTAACATTGCATATTAGGTCTATAACTTTATGTAGCTCCTCCAATGAATTGTTTCTGGGTAGCTGTGATGCCTATTCTTAGTTGTCAACTCAACTTAATCTGGAATTGTCCAAAACCCAAATAGCCAGGCACATCTATGAGAATTTTTTTTCTTTTTCTCTTTCTTTCTTTCTTTCTTTCTTTCTTTCTTTCTTTCTTCCTTCCTTCCTTCCTTCCTTCCTTCCTTCCTTCCTTCCTTCCTTTCTTTTTTATGGTTTTTCAAGACAGAGTTTCTCTGTGTAGCTTTGGTGCCTTTCCTGGAACTCACTCTGTAGCCCAGGCTGGCCTTGTGGCCTTGAACTCACAGAGATCCGCCTGGCTCTGCCTCCCAAGTTCTGAGATTAAAGGAGGGCACCACTACTGCTTGGCAGAAATTTTTTTTCTTAATTAAATCATTTGAAGTGGGAAGACACACTTATAATCTGGATCTTTGAGGTAGGAAGATCCTCCTTTAATCCAGATCTTTTGAGGTGGGAAGATTCACCTTTAACCTGGGCCACACGTTCTGCCTGAAGCCTCTATGTGGAAGAAGGTAGCTTGCTCTCTCTTGGCCTGCTTACTCTCTCTTGGCCTGCTTGCCCTCACTCTAGCTGGCAGGTCCATTTCTTCACTGCAGTAGAACCTCTTTAAGATTCTGGACTATACTGAAGACCAGCTGAAACATCTAGCCTTGTGGACTGAACAACTGCTGGGTTCATGGACCTTCTGCTGATAGATGGCCATTGTTGGATTAGCTGGACCACAGCCTATAAGCTATTCTAATAAACCCCTTTTTATACATCCAGAACATACTTTATTTTTAAGTCTTGAAAGCCCAGTAAGTCTGAAAATATGGTGCTTTTGACAAATAACAATCTGTAGGGAAGCACAACCTACTAGGTCCATTGGCACTTCCATATCTAAGATTATCAGGAACCTTTTTGATGCAAAATCTCTAGGATACTTTTCACTCCTAGCCTTACTTGAACATTTTTTATTTTTTGTTTCTTCAAGACAGGGTTACTGTGTAGACAAGGCTGGCCTTGAACTCAGAGATCCACCTGCCTTTGCCTCCTAAGTGCTGGGACTAAAGGCATGTGCCACCACACCTAGCTCATTTTTATTATTAGATAATATTGAATACTTCTTTAATTTAAAACTCATACCTTGGATTTCACCCCCACTACTTCTTTATTTGCCTGTGTGGTGGAAAAATGTCAAAACTACAAAAAAAAACCCCTGAAATAAACATAAATAACTTCATCTAGATTTAACAATTAACATTTTGCCACATTTATTATATACGAATATTTTTAATTTACTTATACTCACTTTTTCCAAGAATAGTTTGGAAATAAGTTGCAAACCTCATGACACTTAACTCTGAAAAACTTGAGCATTTATCATCCCAAACCAGCATATTTCCCTGTATAACCATATGTATGACCATATGTCCACAACTTTGGTTTCCCAGGAAGCCAAGTGTGGGATGGAGCGAACTCTACAGCAGGTTTATCTAGGAGCACTCCTGGGACACCAAATGTGGGAGGGAAAGAGTGGGAGCCAGGCAGATGCACTGTCAAGGAAGCCTCTGCCAATTTCAGAGTACTTGCTGAAACTACTGGACCTTTAAATTGCCAAATTCATAGGTCACTTTGTGGAGACTTTCCAGGAAAGGGCGTGTGCTCTTAGGGTAATGTGCTGTCTATAGCTGAGTCAGTTCCAAGGCTGAAGTCCTTCAGGACCGAGGAGCTCTGGGACATTCAGCACAGTCCAACCGTTTCCGCTCTGGCCTTCCTCTTGGTCTAAGTTTGATGAGCAGCTCTTCCATAGGTCACAGTGGGGATCTTTTCTCCTGAGAATACCATTAAAAAGGAAGACTGGGAGATGTCACCATTATACCTGCTACAGATGGCCAACTTTGTTTTAGGTGGCTTGCTTAGGCCTCATGTGTAAGGGTTCTGAGTCCTTGGTTTCCTTGCCCTTTCTAGAATGTGGCTTCTGACCTTGTCAGTTACCACCAAAATTGAACAGAAGCACCCAAACAGACCACTAGTAAGGCAAATAGTGTCTGTTGTCCACTGTGATAACAGCTCAACCTTCTATAATCAAGATCAGTAGCTGTTGTCTCTTTGCTGAAATACCCAAGTAGTATGTATTGCCTTTATTCTAGCAGGACTTGTATGTGTCCCCTGGTGAAACCATAAGCCTAGAGAACTCTGGATTGTAGGGATTGAAACAATTACCTAAGTAAGTTCCTGGGAGTGATGGCAAGTGGAGAAACTTCAGCCTCTACCCCATGTTATCTACCTGTTGAGAACCCAGCTCCAAAAAAAAAAGCTATTGAGCTAAATAAAGTATATCCAGCATCCTCAGAGATTGTACCCATCTTCACAAAGTATTCTCTGTAAGCTTGTGCTTTAGCAGAGCCTACAAAAGGCCACAACATATCTGCCAGCATAGCAGCTTCTGAGTGGTATAGGACATTAACAGTGGATTTCATACCTGGTGCCTTTCCCAAACACTCTGTTGTAAAACAGGTCCTTGTGGATGGTTGCAGCATGACATGGGTCACCAATTGTGGTTTGGATGAGAATACCACCCCATAGGGTTATATATTTGAGTAATTGTTCCCCAGTTGGTAGAAATGTTCTGGAAGGATTAGAAGGTGTGGCTTTGTTGGAGGAGGTATGTCACTGGTATGGGCTTTAAAATTTCAAAAGCCCATGCTATTCCCAGTTAGCATTCTCTCTCTGCCTCAAGCTTGTTGATCAGATGTAAGCTCTTAGCTACTGCTCCAATGTCATGTCTGCCCACCTGCTGCCATACTCCCAGCCATGATGGGCATGGACTCTAACCCTCTGTAACTGTGAATCCTCAAGTTAAATGCTCTCTTTTATAAATTGCTTTGAACATAGTACTTTGTCATGTCAATGGAAAAGTAACTAAGACACCAGTGAATCAGAAACCATGAGCAAGAATGTTCACTCCGGAGTATGGTGTCTGTTTCTTAGCAACACAATGGCTGCTCTTTCTAGGATTCAGAGGCCACATGCAGTCACCTTGTTCTTTTTGGAAAGCCTCAAAGGTTTTGTTTGGCAGTTTTTTTATTTTTATTTTTTGAGACAGTATTTCTCTGTGTGGCCTTGGCTGTCCTGGAACTCACTCTGTAGACCAGGCTGGCCTCAAACTCACAGAAATCCACTTGCTTCTGCCTCTCGAGTGCTGGGATTGAAGGCGTGCATCACCACTGCCACTGGCTCTCAAGCTTCTATAACACAGTTCTGCAGCCTGGTTGTGTCTTACAGTTTTGCAGGCCAACATGTTTGGTTGTCCTGAGACCTTTCTCCCTGGGTTACAGACTGCTGCCTCCTCTTGGTGACCTCTTAGGATCTTTGTCTCTGTATGTACACCTCTTATTTCTCTCCCATTTCTTTTATTTTTTTTTAAAGATTTATTTATTATGTATACAGAAGAGGGTGCTAGATCTCATTACAGATGGTTGTGAGCCACCATGTGATTGCTGGGAATTGAACTCAGGACCTCTGGAAGAGCAGTCAGTGCTCTTAACCTCTGAGCCATCTCTCCAGCCCCTCTCTTCCATTTCTTAAAAGGAAGGATAGCTAGTCCAGTGAACAAGAACTCCATCCTTAAAAGAATTTAATATTACCACTTCATCTTATCCATTGAATTTATTTGTGTGTGTATGTATGTACACGTGTGTGTGTGCATACCTGCCACATTATATATTTGGAGATTAGAGGACAACTTTTGGGGACTAGTTCTTACTTAACATTTGGGTCCCAGGGATCAAACTCAAGACTTAAGGTTTGGCTGTAAGTGCCCTCACCAACTGAGCCATCTCGCTAGCTGAACATCACTTCTTTAAAGGCCTTATCTCAGCCTGGTGTGCATGCTTTTAATCTCATCACTGGGGAGGCAGAGGCAGGTGGATCTCTGTGAGTTTGAGGCCAGTGAGACTCTGTCTCACAGCAAACAAACAAAACAACACCCAAAAACCTAACCTGAAAGCCCTTATCTCCAAATCCAGTCACATTTGTATACCTGAGGGTGAGGTTTCACAATCATATTAGGAGACACAGCTAGCTCAGGTCATCACAGAAAACAGCTTTGGTTTATGTTGCAAGAAAGTGCCCTAGAGATTTGCAATGCTCTTGCTCCTAAAGAAGCTTTAATAGCCAGTGACATCATGGTACAGTCCCATTCCACTTGTGACTTAATCTGCCACTTAAGCCATTCCATCCATGAAAGGAGCTTGGCTTTTTCTCCTCCCCATCAGCAGGGCATGAAGAACGGTGATGTGACCATTGTTTTTGGCAAGGAAGAAGTGCGTGCTGGTGCAACATTAACAAAGGCAAGTGGAGGTCGGCCTCCCTTCTCAGGCAGCTTGCTTGTGCTGTGGGCCCTGATCATGGATTCTGGATGCACAGTCTTATTGAGTGCGAGGGAACAAAAAAATTCTGAGACAGATTCTGTGTATTCCTGGCTGTCCTGGCACTCACTACGTAGACCAGGTTGGCTTCAAGTCACAGCGGTCCTCCTACCTCTGCCTCCATGCCACCATGGCCAGCCTAGTGTGCAAAGTTTTGACTTGGTAGTTTTATCACACCTAGCTTGTAGTGAATAGCACTGACTTTACAGTTACTTGCTGTCCCACCTCCAGACACTTCATCTCTACTTTAGCCTGGTAGCATGGTCGGTGTTTCTCCAAGGGTATATAATTCTTACCACGTAAGACCATGTGTGTTCTCCTGCACTATACACAACATACCACACATACCATGGCCTTATTTCAGAATCCCAGGGCTCTGCATGTGGTTTACCCTTTAAGGCTTGTGGTTTACCCTTTAAGGCTTGTCATAAACCCCACAGGATTACTACCCATCTCAGGTGCCTCTAATACTACAGTCTACCATGGTACCTGGCTCTTGACAGATGCCTGAACTTATGCAGCCCTTCCCTCTCCTGGACCTCAACTCAAACTCGGAGCCTTTTATGCCATCAGTGTGTGGTTCAGGGAGAATTTCTAAGTATGACACATTCTACTTCCAGATGCCATAGAAGCCACCTGGCATGGTGCTTCTTCACACTGGAAGGTGTAAGAGGCAATCCTTTACTTTCCTGTGACTTTGTAGGAGATGTACCCCTGTGAGTCAGACCATAAAATACCTAAAAATCTTACTCATGTGGCATAGCCCTGAGTCCTTGTAGACTCTCTCCCTCTCTTCCTTTCCCTCCCCCCTTTTGTCAGAGCCTTGGAGGTTAGCAAGAACTCTTGATCTCTTCTCACATCTAGTATAGAGTACTGAGCAGATAATCAATAATCAATAAATAAGGCCTCTTGCAACAATTCATCTTCCTATAAAATGGGGAAGTCTACAACTCAGTATAGTAAATTGAATTTCTCCCCTTTTTTGGAGACAGTGTCACAATGTAGCCCTAGCTGGCCTGGAACTTGCTATGTAGGCTGACATTGAACTCAAAACTCAGAGACCCTCCTGCCTCTGCCTCCAGAGTGCTGGGATTAACCAAGCTTGGCTGGATTATCTACTTTAAAGGGTTAATTTTATGGCAAGTAACTTGTATCTCAGTAAAGCTATTTTCCAACAGGAAGTTTAGAAGCATGAACTCTTCTCTCTCATCTCTCTCCTCTGTCTATGGTATTGGGATTAAACCTATGATGTTCCACTTGCTAGGCACCGAGCTATAAACCTAGTCAGTCCATTAGCACATGATGTTAAGTGCAATAGAACTTAAATGTCTGTAGACAATAAAAGCAGACTTCTGAGTCCCAGTCCCAGTCACTCTTTTCATAAAAGAAAAGAGCTGAGGATAAAATGACAAAACCTTATACTGAGATAAAAGCAGTACTCAGCTAGATATAATTCCAGTACTTAGTAAGGTTTGGGAAGGAGGATCAAGAGTCCCAGGCCAGCCCAAGCTGCATTAGTAAGTTTAAAGATAGCCTAGTTTCGAGCAAGACTATTTCAAAAACAACACAGTGGGCTGGAGAGATGGTTCAGATGGCTCACTGGCTGTTCTTGCAGAGGACCCTGGTTCAATCCCCAGCACCTACATGATTGCTCCGTAACTCTCATTCTAACGGAAATCAGAAAAAAAAATAAATAAAAAATAATTTTTTTTTCCCCCACTAGGATCAAGAGGGCAGAAGGGACAAGAGGAAAATAGCAACAATTCTGAAGCTGGAGCCTTGCCCCTGTGTACCAGTCCCCTCCCCAGTCTTAGGAAAACAGTCAGAGGTTTGTTGTCTGGAGAATTAGCAACCGTTTGTAGGTCATGAGTTTTGCTTGTACAGGTGCTGGCCAGAAGAGTAAGACTTTACTATGGTTGAGCTCTTAGCTGCTTCTCCATCTTCACCCCATAGCTAACCTCCAAGTCTTCACTCTCCAGAAAGGAGTTGGGAAGAATCTGCTAAGACCTGAAGATACTCATATGGGTAGTGGTCCAGTAAACAACCCAGCTAGGGGGGAGGGGCTTGGTCCTGCCTCAACTGAATGTACCAGGCTTTGATGACTCCCCATGGGAGGACTTACCCTTTCAAGGAGGGGATGGCAGATGGGGAGGGACAGGATGGGAGGGAGCAGGAGGAGAGCTGAGAGGGGGAATCTATGGTTGGTATGTAAAATGAATAAAATAATTTAAATAAACCCAACTAGACCATGGTCACCAATATATTCATAAGTATATAGATTTTATTATTGTTTAATGATATATTTACATATATGGGTTTTTGTCTGCATGTATGTCTGCCTACCAGAAGAGGGCATCGGAGCCTATGGGTCCACAGTTGTAGATGGTTGTGAGCCACCATGTGGGTGCTGGGGAATTGAACTCAGGTCCTCTGGAACAAAAGTTGGTAGATTAAATAGGACCAAGTTAATAAACATGTTTTTGTTTTATATTTTATAGGATTGTATAAAATAAAACAAAAATGAATGTGCAGCAGAGACCTTATGGCCCAGAAGGCCTAAGGTATTTACCATATGGCTCTTTATGAAAGTTACCAAGCCTCTGGAACATGAAAACTAGCCACTATGCAGAGAAAACAAACTGAATTATTAATAGTAAAATTAATGTTTTAAGGAATTACAATACAGAGGAGAGAAATGATTGCAGCAGACTTACTGGAAAAGATTGGAGAACATACAAAGAAAGGGGAAAATTACAAATCAATGTAAAAAACAGGTTCTGGAAAGTGGAGAGGTGGTGGGAAGAATCCATCAGTGAAATGGGGATGAGAATATCTGCCCTCTACCATGTCCTTTTTCTCACTCGGTTCCCACAGCTGAATCTAGGTGTTCAATACAGTGCACATAAAGGAAAGAAGGAAAGGAGGGTCACACCAAGACCATCCTTCAGAATTATCAGGACAGAAACCTAAATGCTTTGGGGGTGGGGGTGGAGCTGAGGGTGTGGCTTGATTGTCATGTGAGACTGTGTGTGTTCCTCTGCACTATATACAACATACAGCTTTCAGATTATCATGGATGAAATGGCTCCAAGACTTAACAGTCATTTGGAAGCCAGAGGACTAAAGCCAAAACCTTAGGGAAACCAGTTTCTAACCATACCAGGAAAAGAAATTGGTAAATGTGAGGATAGCAGACATTGAGAACACAGTCCTTCAAATGTGTGTCACTAGAAGTAACAGTACTGACGCCCTGATCAGAAACGCCAGCAATCTTCAAGGTGCTGTGCCCTACAGACCACTTGTAGCAATGGGAGAACCATGCCTGAAGCTACTGAGGCTGTTAGTAAGGCTCACTGTGAACTTAGGGACCCTACTGCCTGCCTCAGCCTCTCAGAGCTGGGATTGCAGGGTGACTCTCCTGGCCCCACTGTTCTCTTCTGAACCTAGGTGTTCTGCCTGAGGTCAGGCTGACACAGGTTATTCTTAAATATGTCAAAAGTTCTGCTTTTTCTCCTTAGTGTTGTCTGGGACACAAGATTGCCCTCAGTGTCCCACTGTCCTGGAAATGGAAGGTGAACTAAATTGTCAGCAAGTCCTGAAGAGATGGAAGCCTGAGAGCACCCAGGTGTCTTGAGAACAGTGGAGGACCCAGGACTCTTTCCTGACAGTCACTGTCCCATTCACAGGGGGCTCTTCTACTAGAAAATAACCAGAAATCACTTCTCTAGAAAGTACGCATCTCTTTACCAGTTTCTTTACCGATCACTCCCCCACCCCCAGTTTGGTAATATAGTTTTTTTGGGAAAAAAAGTATTTTAAGAACTTCAAGCTTATGCACCCCCGCCCCTTTGAGACAGCCCTGTCCTGGAACTCGCTTTGTAGACCAGGCTGGCCTCAAACTCAGAGATCCACCTGTCTCTGCCTCCCAAGTGCTGGGATTAAAGGCATGTGCCACCACCACCTGGCTGCACTTCTTATAGCTTTTAAGTAAAGAGTAAAGCATGGCTTTTATGATTTTTCAGAATCCCTGTATTACTTTCACAATAAACTTTCAGTGCCATTACATTTAAGGCACAAAATAATCTCAATGAGGTTTTTCCCACAGCTACTACATTGTGCCTTGCTCTTGTTCACTCTCCCCAGTGCCCCAGTCCACATCCAATAGCTCCCGTTCTCATCACACACACATTTGGTCTTTCCTATTACCGTTTCTTCCTCCCATTTAGTTCCTCTTCTACTTTCATGTCCTAAGCAGGTGCATGTATATATTTGGAACTAAAATTGGAATCCTGAAAGGAAACTGCTCTTTCTGACCTTTCTTCACTTACGATTCCAGTTCCATTGTGACAGGTACATTTTATTCATTCATCTGTTGGTGGACATATAGGCTGGTGTGGTACCTTAACTACTGTCAATAGTGCAGCAGTAAACATGGGTATGCAAACAATTTTGAGGTACGCTAACAGATTCCTTTGGATACTGTGGGGCGTTTACCCAACCACCCCCACAGTTCCCCAGAGTTTTCTTGAGTGCGAGCAGCAGGAAATATTAGATAGAAGGATTTATTGCGGAGAATATCGCGGAGAGAAACAGATAGAAAATAAAGGATAGCCTCGAGAGGGCCTGGAACCTATTCCAACGGGCCCCGACTGTCTCTGCCCCAGGGTTTTTATAGAGACGCCAAGGGGTGGAGCAAAAGACCTCCTCCCCCAGCACAGGCAAGTGCAGACCATCTCAGACACCTGCACTCAGGCCCGTGGTCTAATCATCCTCTATGTGGACCTGCTGGGTAAAGCCACGAGGAACCCGAGAACGGGCTCCCACAGGATACACATTCCTTTGGAAGGAAACACAGGAGACTGGATCATATAGTAGTGTGTTTTTTGTTGTTGTTTTGATGAACCTTTATACTGATTTCCACAGTGGCTTTAAGTGCCTTACTTTAAACAAACAGAAAATCCCTGACATTTTGGTATGGCCAACATAGTACATGGAATCACTTTAGACATTTAAGTTTATGCCACAAGTACAAAGATTCTGGAGGAGGACAGAATATAGACTGGATCTCTGTAGCTGGAGCTACTGGGAAGCAAACTCAGGTTCCCTGGAAGAGCAGCAAGCATTCTCAAGCACTAAACTATCTCCCCAGCCTTCCAAATCTTAACAATCATCTATATGAAACATACTTGCCTTCTCAATGCATGCAAACGTTACTTAAAGAATTACTGGAAAAAAATATATATATACATATATACATATATACATACATATATATATATATATATATATCTCCCCTCCCCCTGAATTCTGTAGCATTTTTGTGAAAAACAGTAAGTGCCCCCAGTAGCATTATAACTGCATTTTTCCCAGAGGAATAGCAGCCTGGGAAACTGACCTGCAGGTATTCCTGCCTTGGTCCCAGAGTCTAGACTGTTGAAGGTTGGCAGAAAACTTTAAATGAGAGTTTCTGAAATTAACAGTGCAATGTTAGTATTTTCAAACATTTAGCATTATCTCCTTTCGAAAACATTTTATTAATAATAATGAGACTGATTTTCTCATTGTAAGTTGTTTATTGTAAGATAATTTACAAACATCTTGCTGTCTTTGTAACTCAGTAGACCAAGTTTCTTCTGACAAAGAAAGCAATCAGTTAAAATCAGCTTGCTGTTTTCCTTTACCTGAAAAACAGTATAGAACAACCAGGAGTCAAACAGGATGCTTTCTGGAAAATAAAGAAGAACCACATACTTAAATAGGGTGCAAGGAACTGCATTTACATAGTAAGATGTAGGTGCTTCTCAAATTCTGGTCTATGGGACTGTGGGAATTAATGAGGGCAAACTGGTTTCATTCTCATTCCCACTCACAAGTAAATGACTCTTTCTCCAGAGGCTACACAAAACACAACAGAATGAACAGAGGAGACTCTCCTATAAACCAGACATTAGGAGTTCGAGACCATAAGGTTTGAGAACCACTGTTCTCACTAACCTACCTTTAATACTTACAATTCAAGGTCTCTATGTCTACAATTATTTCCTTATATCTACACTCTCTAGAGCACATTCAATGTAAAGTAACACTTTAAAAAGCTCACCAGTACCACCCACACTTAGCTCTGCCCCTATCCAGTATTGTCCAAACACACTCACTGGTTGGCTGTACTATGAATTAGCCTGCCCATCTAGCCTCTCTTAGAGAAGCAATTTCATCACTGCTATGTTGGCTTTGGTAATACCTGGCTAGTTTTCTTTGCTGAAGACTTAGGGGAAGAATGTGTGAATTTTACCTCTTATCTTCAGATGCAACTTGATTTTCATTAATCCCTGGTTATTATATTAGAAGAAAAAGAGCATAAAACAAGCAGGTTAAGAAGCAATCCATGCTAGTTAACTACAGACCACTTCTTTGCATGTTACTCTGAGCATCCAATGCAAATAGTTACACATAATCTTTAACACAACTCAATGATACAAGATGTCAGATTCCAATGTAGTCAGAGACAATAAAAAACTGTTCATATAAATAGGCAAGACTCTTAAAAACAGAAAAACAAAAACAGCAAAACAAAACAGAAACCAAATAGGCAAGACAACATGTAATTTTCTATCTCAAACACACATGAAAAACATTTTAAGCTGACAATGTAAGTAAGATTTATTCATGCTTTTCATTTTATCACTGAATAGCCAATGTTTGTATTAAAATTTGAACTACAATCTCTGATAGGTTACAGAGCATACAAATCCATTCATAAAAGTGATCCACTGTTGAGACTGTACAAGTAACTTTTTAAAGTAAGGGCTTAGATTATCTAGAAAGTAAAAATACATTTCCAATTGAGATTACTTTTTAAAATTCTCAGTTTAATGACCCAATTCCCATGTTCTCATTTTCCTAGTTTAAGTGAGGTTTCTCACATTTTTTTTTTGTTTGTTTTTTGGTTTTTCGAGACAGGGTTTCTCTGTGCAGCTTTGCGCCTTTCCTGGGACTCACTTGGTAGCCCAGGCTGGCCTTGAACTCACAGAGATCCGCCTGGCTCTGCCTCCCGAGTGCTGGGATTAAAGGCGTGCGCCACCACCGCCCGGCGGTTTCTCACATTTTAAGCAAGAAAAAAAGTCCTAGTCCTGTGCAGAATTTATATTCTCACAGTTCATATCTAATACCCCCTTTTCAGAAGCAAAGAACTCAGTGTTCTCTGGATCTCATACTGCTCTCAGACTTTGTGAAGTCAATTCTTTCCCTCAAGCCACGTCACACTCAACATTAAAAAATATGCCAGCTTAGGGGCTGGAGAGATGTCTCAACAGTTCTAGAGGACCTGGGTTCAATTCCCAGCACCCACATGGTAGCTCACAACTGTCTCCAAGATCTGACACCCTCACACAGACATACATGCAGGCAAAATACCAGTGTACATAAAATAAAAATAAATTATTAAAAAAATATGCTAGCTTAGCATTTGGCAAAAAGTTGTAATGATTTAATCCTAGTACTAGTCTCTATGTCATAGAAGACAAAATCTCAAGAGTCAAACAGAGTACTGTAACCATGTTTATAAACTGTACATCAAGATGCCATATTGTGTGATGGTAATAGGCAAGGATGACCAAGCTGGGAGATGGGTCAGTCCTAACAAAGCTATGTTCAGAAAAAAAAAAAAAAAACACTTTAGGAACAGGATGCTCAGGATGGCAAAGATGATGAAGTCAAGTTGCAACTTTTATCATATTCTATTGGCTCAATCAGTTTCAGAACACTGTCCCCTCAGAGGCTCAAGGAGGACAGAGACCAGTCAATTCCTAGTAAAATGGCGTAAGTGCAAAGACCAAGATGCTAAGAGATACCTCACTCAGACTATGAAGGATAGTCTTTTCAAAGAAAAAAATCCCTCTAGCCCAGTCAAGGAGGATAAACAAGTGTCAGATGAAGAATGAATGGAACAACAGAAGAGAAGAACCGAAGCCCAGGAAAACCCTAGGGTAGTTCCTTGGAGGTGAGAAACAGCATGATGTGTTTAAAGATCTGGAAAGACCGAGGGCTAAGATCCAAGCAAACAAGTAACTATTCAATATTATACTGGAAAGGGTGCTGATGGTCAGAAAATACAGGATCACATATAATAAACTAGACTATTTTTTGCAGATTGATTCTATGAAAAGCCAGCAAGGAAGTATTTTAGGCCTTGTGAGCCATATACTGTTTTTTAAAAAACTCTTTAAAAAAAAAAAAAAAAACATGGCCCTGGGCCACAGTTTTCTAGCTCCATAATTTTGCATTGTCTTCTTTAATACCTGTTTTCCTCTGTCAAGGTAGCGAATTCTCTAAAAATAAACACTGCCTCCACTACATCTTGAGAGTCTGGGAAGCCAAGCCTAGGATCCCAGCTACTAAGGGAATGGAGAGAGAAGGTAGCTTAAGCCTAGGAGTTTGAGACTAGCTTGGGCAACACAGTAAAACCCCATCTCCAGCAAACTCTTATAATTTGAGATGACAATAACTCGTAGTATGTGGGCAGGAAGAAAAGAAAAGATTAAAGAGGGATTTACAAGTTAAACTCAGAGACCTTAGTGAGCAATCAGGAGGAGGAGGTAAGACTCAGTGAGCCAAAGGCAATATACTACACACTTCATCTGTCATAACTGCCTTGTATCTGGCAGACTTGCACCAAGTTGATGTCCAGTTAATTTCTCAACAATCCAGAGACTTTTCTGGAGGAAAGCGTATGCTGTTTTATGGTACCAACGTAAAATATTTAATAATTTAAAATTCCAGTCACTCAGTAATTAATAGAATTATATAAAAATCAAACCTAAAACCAGTCTTGTAATTCAGAAAGTCTGGCTTATAAAAAATTCCAGAGACAGACTTTCCAAATTGATACGGAATTATTCATACCTTTGTTTCTAAAAGTCAAAGCTGCACACATACATATCTCTCAAGATAGGAAATGAAACTTGAATGTTTCAGCTCAAATAATCAAAATAAAACAGAGACTCCCTGTCCATCAAGATTTGATGAAAGGACACAAGATGCTGCAGCAACTCTTCCTGATTTTAGTAAACAGCAAACTCAAGCAACCAGAGGCTCACTAAACCACATGCAAAGATGAACCAAAGCCTTCCAAAGACACCCAGCTACATTACTTACAGAGCAGCAGCCCCAGAGATGATTTCAATCAACTCCTTTGTGATGACAGCTTGCCGAGTACGGTTGAACGTCAACGTCAATTTGTCAATCATCTCAGCTGTAAACAAAAGAAAAGGGGTAAACAGACAACTAACTAGAAAAGAGTAATTTCGGTTAAACTGAAGAGCTTCTGCTACACTTTGGATCACCAAACTGGCCTCTCTGGTCAGTAAGAATTTTATCAAGTTATTTTTACATTTCTCATAGGCTATTTTCAGTCCTTGCAAATCTACTACCTATCAAATAAGATGTACTCCCCAACAAGTGAACATACTCTGTTAACATTTTTGATGCTACCCTGAGCAATGTTCACCTCTCCTTTCAGCAGAGATGCAGTTGGGCTCTACGTGTTCCTGGGAGCTTTGTCTAATCCCATGGTTCTAGGTTTGGGCTAAGCAAATGTCCTCTAGCACTCTATCTTGGGCTTACAAGCGTTCTTGCTGGCGTTGTCCATAGCCGTCATCCTGGCACTCTGCTCACTAGTGGTGGACTCCTTCAGGGAGTAGTAGATGATGTTGGCCAGATTGTATTCTTGGTAATTCTGTAGCACATCAGTATCAATGTCATCATAAATGCTCATGCTCTCTGTTAAAATAAGCCAAGAGTTTCTTTGAAGAATATAGATGAAGACCTATTCATTAAAATTTTTTGTAATTATAGAAATCATCTTGAGTTGAATGAATCTGTTCTAATAGTTTTTTTCTATTTCCATAGCATATTATCAACCAAATGTGTCAACAAATATTTAGCACTGTACCCAGAAGGTTAACTTTAATATTAAGGACTTCATATTTAAAATAAGCACTAAATTTCATGTTATGGGGTTGGGGATTTAAGCTCAATGACAGAGTGCTTGCCTGGCAAATACAAGGCCCTTGGTTCATTCCTCAGCTATGGGGGTAGGGTGTTGAGTTTCATGGGTGTTGGTGGGGGTTGGGTTTCATGATTATAAAGCTCTTTGAATAGCAGCCAGCCAAATGTTTGTAGCACGCTATAAAAATGTTTTTATAATAAAAAAAAACCAAAAAAAAAATCAAAGACTAAATCTAAAAGCGTTATACAAATCTACCTTAACCATTAGTTATTCAAGAAATACGAATGTCAGTCTGATATAGTAAAAGGAAAGGCCTTTTTAATATGAAGACTGGAAAAGCTAGAAGCTGACATGAGTTTAGGATTCAATGTCAATATTCATTTCAAATTCATCCATGAGTGTTGAAAGAGTACTGTGTGTTACACTAAATCTCAGATCTATTTTGTGTATTATTGGGGGAAAAAACCCCACACAGGGTGTGATGACATACAGGAAGAAGAAGCAGGACTGTGTGTTTGGAGGCTAGTCTGGGTTATATAGCAAGACTCTGTGTCTAAAAGGTAAAGAAAGAACAATATACACAACCCCCAAAAACAAAGTAAACAAATATGAAACTCAATAGATGAAATGTAACAAATACAAGGAGGAAGAGTTATTTCTGAGACGTGTTACTGCATAAAGATGACTATCACACAGTAAGATGACAGAGTTCCATGTCATAAACTAGTTGTGAGCATTTTAAATCTGTCTTAGACATCTGACTGCACAGCAGTTGGTATTTGCCAACAGCATAAAGCCAACTTTTAGCAAGGCTTTTCAGTCACTGAAAACAGAAGCATGCTTAATGACATTTGTTCAATAAATCAAAGAATGGAGCTGGGGCTGTCTACAACGTAATTGAGGATTCCTAGAAGGCACTACTGGTGCTTTTGCCTTTCTTTCTTTTAAAGAGTTATTTATTTTTATTTGTGTGTACGAGTGTTTTGCACATGTGTATGTATGTGTGCTATGTGTGTGTCTTATGTCCACAAAGCCAGAAGAGGGCCAGAAGTGGAAAGAAAGACAGCTGTGAGCTGGCATGTGGATACTGGGAACCAAACCCACATCCTTTGCAAGAGCAGCAGGTGTTCTTAATCATGGAGCCATGCTTCCAGTCCCTGTCTGGTGCTTCCTAAAAACAGCCCAATCCAGGAGAGGTAGTGCACACTTCTAATCCTCGGTACTTGGGAGGCTGAGGCAGTTATATGAAAATCTGAGACCAGTCTGGGCTACAGATAGAGACTCCATTTCAGAAATCAACAGTAACTAAACAGCCCGATAAGCACTGGCTTCCCTTAGTGTCCAGACGTCTCCTGACCCCAACAGCTGCCGTGTGACAGCAGCTTACCAGCAGATGCAACGGTATTGAGAGAGAAGATAGGCTTCTCTTCTGTCTTGTAGGAGATAACAGACCTGGGAATGACAACAGGAGCACATGTAAGTAACCACATAATTCCTAAACCAAGCAGGCATTCAGTACGTGAACATGAAAGAGCTCTGAAGTCTAAATGTCTTACCTGAACCGATTAAAAATGATAGAGCCTTCATCAAATTCATATCCAGAATTTAACAATTCAAGGGCAATGACTGATGCATCTCCAAAAGTAGGGGGCTTTCGTCCCACATCTTTGAATGACACCAAAAACTGATCAGAGTGAGTCCTAGAGATCATATAAAATAGGTTAATGAGATACATGTGTTGAAAGAACATAGCAAAGAAGGTTATCACGGCTAGGTTTCTGTGGGGTGGGGGTGGTGGACTGCAAGTTAAGTTGTTCCATACAGCATGACTCCTCCTCTAAGGGCACCCACAAAGAACTAAGAACTACAAGTAAGGCCTCTCTACTTTATAATCTTTCTGTTCAGTCTTCACACATTATTGTTCACTTTCTAGCATTTCTAGGCTGTGACAACTCTGTGAGGATTCCTTCTTTAGCTTAACGCCAATAGACCTGGTAATTTTTATTGTATTCCACTTTAGGTATCAAGGAAGTGTATACACACGCTCACACACACACATACACACACATACACAATGTAAAAATTAACACACAGGATACATACACACTCCAATACATTATGAAACTTTTCTCTATCAAAAAGACTTCCATTCACTCATGTTTCCAGGGTTCTGAACATGACCACATATCTCATTTACCTATAAAGTATACCCTTGATTTTATCACCAATTCCAACAATCATAACTTCTTTCCCGGCTGCTGTGAGGTTCGCCACCTCATTCTTCATCAGCTTAGCCACTGAGGAATGAATAGCACCACAGAGCCCTCGATCTGAGGACACACCGATAAGGAGGTGTTTCTTCTTGTCCTCGGGTCCCTTTATATCAGCCTTCTCATAAAGAGCTAAAAAACAAAACAAAGAGTACTCAAATGAATTTGTAGCAAATGTAGTAATAATCTCTCATTTCAAGTTGTTGAAGTGAGTTGTTTTCAACTATGTACTTTTCTTAGGTGGGCCCCTAATGAGTATAATCAAGAATATTTGTGTACTTATTCCATTTACAACCAGGAAGGACACCACAAAGGTTTCTAAGGATCAACTGGTCGTCAGTTTTTAAAAAAATATTGACCAAAATGCCTAGATACAAACAAAAGGAAGATAGAACACAAAAGTAACTGCTTAACTGGACATCAGACTTTTATACAATGTAAATTCCCAGCACGCAGCTAAAAAAAAAGTAGCAAGTATTCACTTGTAATCCTGTAATCTGTACATCAAGCTCTTATTTTATAGAAACCGCTGAGAGTGAAGTTATGGGTGTGAATTTATTTTTGGCATTACTTTAAACCAACTTTCTTGGTCTGGTTTTCCAAGAAGCAGAGGCAAAGAAGAAATTAAGTGGGATTAAAACTACCCGGATTGGCGGGTAGCGGTGGTGCATGCCTTTAGTCCCAGTACTCGCGAGGCGGCGGCGGAGGCGGAGGCAAGCAGATTTCTGTGAGTTCGAGACCAGCCTGGTCTACAGAGTGAATTCCAGGATAAACAAGGCTACACAGAGAAACTCGTCTCAAAATAACAAACAAAAGATACCTGGACCTTACTAGATGAATTACCTGTGACAGAAAACAAGAAGTTGAGGGGCTCAAGGGCCATGAGACCAAGAGTGGCTTTCAATAGCTGGCTACTGCCAGGACTTCAGGCACATCTTCACAGCCACCATATTCACTCACCTTAAGAAAATCATTTCTGTTTTCATTTTAGAGCAGGAATCTCACACTTTTATACCTAAGTCCCAAGCTGAAAGAACACGAAACCCAAAATCCAGGGAGTTGGGGGAACACATACAACTCTTTTTTTGTTTTGTTTTGTTTAATTTTTTGTTTTTTCAAGACAGGGTTTCTCTGTGTAGCTTTGTGCCTTTCCTGGAACTCGCTTTGGAGACCAGGCTGGCCTTGAATTCACAGAGATCCGCCTGCCTCTGTCTCCCAGTGCTGGGATTAAAGGCGTGCGCCACCACCGCCCGGCCATACAACTCTTTTAGATATTATTTCATAGCATAAACTCCTGCCCCCAATTTTGAACATTTAAATTAATGTCCATTTACTGTCTGGCAGTCAGCACTTTTCAGCTTAAATGCCCCAGAAGCTGCTGGGAGCTTCTATCTTGACTGCTCCATCACAGACACTCTTGGGCATTTTCTCCTTCATTAAGTGAAGGATTTTGTGGTTACAGACAAGAGGGAAGGAGTCCTTATATTTACTCTTATTAGCAAAAAAGGTAACCAGTTAAGTGACTCCCCTTTTCATATAAATAAGCTAGAGATAGAAAAGAACTGCATTCTTTCTGAACATTAACTTGATTTGAATTTTTGATTGAGCAAACCAGTAAAGAAATGAAATGTTTAAAACTGTAGGGCAGCAGAGGTGCAGCTCAGTGCTGCTAGAGTATAGGGTGAGGCCCTGAGTTCAAGTCCCAGCAACCACATGGTGGCTCACAATCATCTACAACGAGATATGGTGCCCTCTTCTGGCATGCAAGCATACATGCAGGCAGAATATTGTATACATAATAAATAAATAAATCTTAAAAATAAAAAAGGAGCCATTTCATCTGAGGTCTGTGTTCTATCATTTTTTGTGTAAAATGTCCTTCAGCAGTATTAAGTGGATGTTTAAAAAACATATGGAAGAGCGTAAGAGAACTTATGACAAAAGCAACCCACATCTAATGCATACATGTGCTACTATATGTACACAGATAATGTTCTTTTTATTTTTGAAGTTAATGCTTCTTTTTCTCCATCTTTTTTTTTTAGTTCTCATTCCCTTATCTATTTAGCAAGGGTTAATTGTCCTAGGTGCTGGACTTGGAGGAATGATATTTCTATTCTAGCTCTCCTTCCTGTGAAGCAAGTGTGCACTGTCCAAGATGCTGGACCTGCAGAATGATGTTTCTAGTCTAGCAGGGAGTCAAAGAGGAAAACAAACAAGGACACAATGGGTCACGTCAGAATTCTTTAACCAAAAAAACCCAAGACGAGTAGAGGACTTAAGGAATGCACCCATGTAAAGATCAGAAATGTTGGTGAACATTTAGGACCCCAGTGCTAGGGTGCAGACAAATGGATGTATCCCTAGGGCTCACTGGCCAGCCAGACTAGCCAAAACTGTGAGTTCCAGGTTCAGTGCAAGAGCCTATCTCTTAATAAGGTAGAGATTTGACTGAGACCTACATCTACCCCTGGCTTTTACATATACACAGTACACACACATACATACAACAGTGGTGTGGGGAGAAGAAAGCCCTAGAAGCTAGCATAAACCTTGTCTGTACTATAATCTTGGTCCAGAATTCATGATAATGCTCCAATTCTTCAATCAACAACCAGTCATGAGAGTAAACATGGATCCTGAGCAGTCTCAAAGGAGTTAGATACAAGGTCATCAAGCAAGCTGTAACTGGATCTTGTTGGGTCTGTCTACCGACTGTCAAAACATCCCTTTATAGTTCTATGTCCTTGAGACTGGAGAAAGACTGCTCTTGCCACATCAACCACTGGCCCAGGCTGGAGAAGTGGCTCCTGCTGCTCTTACAGAGGACCTGAGTTGGGTTCAAGGACCCACTGCATCACAACCACCTACAACTCCAGCTCTACGGGATTCGATACCCTCTTCTGGTCTCTACTGGTACTTTTACACAGACACATAATTAAAAATTTTTTTGTTTGTTTTGTTTTGCAAGACAGGGTTTCTCTGTGTAGCTTTGGAGCCTTTCCTGGAACTCACTCTTTAGCCCAGGCTGGCCTCGAACTCACAGAGACGCACCTGCCTCTGCCTCCCAAGTGCTGGGATCAAAGGCATGTGCCGCCGCCGCCACCACCACCACCTGGCCATAATTAAAAATCTTAAAAGCAGAGAATTCCTCACACATATGCATTTATGCATTAATAAAACAAGGCCTGCATCATTAAGAGACCCGTTATGTATCAGTATCATTTACAGTGTGGTTCTGATATCCACATAGCGGGCTTTCCTAGATGATTATGAGAAGAAACCCCGGAAAGAAGGGTGTTTCTCTCTTGGAACGCCTCCTACCTTCAGGAGTTCTCCTCACTTTCCTTTAATAACTACCTTGGCTCTCACCTCCGGAATATGCCACCCACCTCAAAAATCCTTTAAAATTCACAACGTGGAAGTCACTGTTCTCTGCCCCAGGGGTGGCCTACTCCAGTCTCTGGAATGTGTGCTTTGCTAAATAAATACTTCTCTTCATCAAATTCTTTCCTTCAAGGTGAAGAAAAAGAACCCTATAACACCATGACAGGAGAAATGCAGTACAGGAAAGATGGCACGGGAACAAGATGGCTTGAGGAGACTCCGGAGCAGGCGGCTGGCGGGGGGTGGGGTTTTGGGGTGGGGGGGTGGGGTGTGTGTGTGAAGCAGGGTTAGAACCGTATAGACTTGCGGGTCATTGACAATTGCATTCTATCTGGAAAGGGATTTGCAGGAAGGGCAGAACAACATCATCCACAGAGAATTACTCCAGCCTTGGGGGAAAGACTAGAAGAGCACAGAAGCAAGGGCACCAGCTAGAGGGTGTACAGGACTGAGCAGCAGGCACAAATCTTAACCTACTATATGGCCTCCTTCACTTTCAAATTTGCAAACTTTTCCTAGTAAGTTAAGAATTCTGCTGGGCGGTGGTGCCACACGCCTTCAATCCCAGCACCCAGGAGACAGAGACAGGTAGATCTCTGTGAGTTTGAGGCCAACCTGATCTACAGAGTGAGATCCAGGACAGCCAGGGATGCGCAGAGAAACCCTGTCTTGCAAAACCAAAAAGAAGAAAAAAAAAAAAAAAACTTTGACATGAACTTCAGTAAAAAACAGGACATTGAAAAATTTGGATAATGTAATTACAGTTAGGATGGGAAATTTCCTACCTCTTTTGCTTAGCTCTAAGACAAATTAATGATCAAATCAGTATATAAAGTCATCGAAACACAAAATATAAGTTCTAACAATACCATGCTACTTTTCTCAGTAGGAAAAGAATTCAATAAGAGATTACATAAAGTTACAATCAAGTTGCCCTGTCTGTTTTCCCACCAGCTGTCCCACCCCACTGTCCTAAAACAGCACACAAGGTTATTAACAAGATGACACCATTTCCTAGTCTTTTGAATGGTAGTGCAATAATCCAGGAAAGGGTTTAGGCTGTTTAAGTTAACAGCCACAGATAGTGCTAATTCATAGGCGTTGTGGCAAAACAGAGGCTCTTGTACACTCATGCGAACCTGGGCAAGTCCCCAGACTCTGGTGTACAAAAATTACACATGCATATAAATGCACATACATGAAAACATGAATGCATGTAGAGTGCTCAGAACAGGCTTGGCACCATGTCAAGGACCCTAGAGTTTGGTTTCTGTTGATAAAATAGGGATTCTAAGCAACTTGGAGGACAGGTTCTATTTTATTTTACAATCCAGGTAACAGTTCATCACCTCAGGGAGCCAAGGCAAAGACCTGGAGGCCAGAACTGAAGTGGGAGCCTTGGAGGACTGTTGCTTGCTAGCCTTCTCCACTTATTTTATAGCGCTCAGGTCCTCCTGCCTGGGGATGGCACAGCCCACAGTGGGCGGGGCCTCTCTGCATCAATTAGCAGTCAAGAAGATGTCACACAAACATGCCCACATGCCAAGTCCAAGTCCCTCTTCCCAGGCACACCTAGGCTTTTGAAAGTGGACAAAACTACCCAGCACCAGATTCACTATGAGCACACCATCTCTGCCTGACAAACTCTTCCTAACTCACCCAAGGAGCCTATTCCATACACTCGAGCAGGCTTCAGCTCCCGCTCAGCCCGGGAATACTTTGCAGCTGCCACCATCTTCATAGACTTGGTAATCTTCTGGATGTTTTTGATGGACTTCAGTCTCCTGGTAACTAAAAAATTGAAGTGCCATGTCAGACAAAGGAGGCACAGTAGTTTCATCTGTGAATGCAGAGAGCAATCTTTCCAAAGTGCCAAGCTGAGTAATTAGCGCTTTAGCTCATGGAAAAGCAGCTGACGCTAAGCTAATCTAAATGCACAAACTAGTCCCAGTCAAGAATCGAGGCTGTGGTTACTCAGGATGTGGAAAAGAAGATCTCTCTCTCTCTCTCTCTCACACACACACACACACACACACACACATACCATTAAACTGGAAAAAATGGCCTCACTCACGTACTTACTTGATACCACTATTTTTAGTTGTTTTACTACGAACACACTGATGTAGTATAGACCTCCTAGCTCTACCATCATTATTCTGCAGGTGATGAAGACCGACACTCTTCTGTGTCATCTCACGTGGTCTTTCAACAAAAAATCCAATGCATGCAGTGTAAACTAATTTGTCAACTTTGAAAAGATCTAATAGGCTAACGAGTCGTGTGTGTGTGTGTGTGTGTGTGTGTGTGTGTGTGTGTGTGTGTGTGTATGTATAAAACATATATTTATTTTGTGAATACATGTGTGGGCATGTACCATAGTGTGTATATGGAGATTAGAGAACAACTTGCAGGAGTTGGTTCTCTTTCCATTGAAGTCCTTAAGCCCAGTGGCTAGAACCTTTATGTGCTAAGCCACGCTGCCTGCCCAACTGGTACATCTTAAAAATCAGTTCTATTTGACAAAATTTAGTTTGACTTAATTTGCATAGCGAGGAAAACAATATACTTACTATCTTTCAAAGTTGCCATGTTTCGAACTTGGGTCCTGAGGATAAAGATTTAAAAGATACTTCAGTTTTCTGTTCTAAAGTAGCTTTGCTACACAAGAATTGTTGGTTAATGCTTATTTGAATATACTATAAAATTATCAAATATAGGACTCTGAATTTGAATAGAAATGTTTACATATTTGCATTCTACTATTAATACCAAGCCCCAAAATAGCATTCATTAACACTAGATTTCCACTTCCACACCTCTGTTTACTTGATTTCTGGAGCAATAGTCTTTCCCATTGTTGTCTAATTACATTTGAAACTCAGCATTGAAACGAAACCCGACTCCCACAGTGCAATTTAAAAATAATACTCAAGCTGAGCTGGGCACAGTAACACACACCTTAATTCTACCACTTGGAAGGCAGAGGCAGGTGGATCTCTGTGATTTTGAGGCCAGCCTGGTCTACACAGTACACCAGGACAGGCAGAACTATATAGTGAGACCCTGTTTTAAAAATAAAAAACAAACACAACAAAACCAACAACAACAAAAATAATACTCAAGCCTATTACTGGTGTGACCACAAGTATGTTAGTACATTTATTTCAATTTATTTAACTTTTTCATTTCAATAAACATTTTCTAAACAAGAACATTATCTCAGGGAAGATTCACAAAAACTCAATTTACAGAAAATGTAATCAAATATTTGTCAAGTCTTTAAAATTAGAGTGCTAAAACACAAAAGCAAAAATGATTAGATTTAAAGGAAATGTTAGAGAAAATAGACCTCTACCCTAGGAGAAAGGTTATTAAATACCACTCCTAAACTTTGGATTCACACAAGCTACTGAACTAAAAAAATGACCAATCAGGAAGTCTGTGGAGAGAGGACCCAAGGAGGGCAACTTCAGAATACAGTTCTGAAGGACAACGTCTTGTTTAGGGAAGAGGCTGTGTTGAAATATTCAATGTCTAATGTCTTTAATATTTTTTTCTTATAGAGGGGGCCTAGGAGTTTTATATATACATATGTGCATGCACGCGCGCGCGCGCACACACACACACACCATGAAAGAGCAGGAGAGGAAGTAAACAATGACAAAGATGAGATGTATGAACATGTCCCCAACTAAAACCATTTCTAAAAAACCCGATAACGAGCTTAAAAAGTGGGCTCCATGCCCTCAGCGATCTGACAGCTGCAACTTTGGCTGTTCCTCTCACCTGCTTGTCCATGTTGACAGTTTAGACCACTCACAATAAAGCTTTCTTTCTTTTAAGTTAGATATTAGAAAAAACAGGACAGCTTTTGTTCCTATGGGAGTGGGCAGAGACCCACAAAGCAAAGCTATAACTACATGACCCCACCCCAACCTGTATATGGTAGACTTCATTCCAAAGTTTAATTTTAAGAGCTTTCATTAGCATATATTAATTATAGGCAATTCATACATTTCATTGACATTTACATACATGTGTGTAATCTATTTTGATCACATTCAGCCCCATTATCCTCTCTTGTTCCTCTTTCCCACTCCCTCTTCCTTCCCATCCAGCCTTCCTTCTACTCCACGTCTTTTTGCCCCACCCCTTATTTTGGGTGAACCAGTGAGTTTAGTTAGGCTTCCTTACAGGAGTAGGAGTACAGGACTATTTACAAGGGCAAGGGCAACCTACCCTTGCCTGCCCCACTGAAAAAAATGCCTCTTCCTCCCTCAGCAACCCTCAACTGCCCATAGATCCAAAGGAAGGGGCAGGGCCTGTGAGGCCCCTCCCCATCATTAACTGTTAACTGCCACTAAAGTGTCCCTCACAGAGGGACACTGACTCACAGCTGTGCCTAAAAGAGGGCCACAGCCACGTCATGGTTACAAGACTGAGTTCTACAACACTCCACTCCACCTGATGGCTCTTACATATTTTTTATGTGGGGATGTTCTCTGAGCCTTGGAGGGAGTGATACAGATGTGCCTTTAGGACTGAGCGTTAACAGTCAAGTCCTCTCAGCACTCTCACCAGCTCTGAGTCTCCACTGACCACTGCTGGCAGCAGCACTAATCTATGGGCATCAACCTAAGTATTTAGGAGGCGGTTTGGCAGGCACACGATATCCATTTAGCAAGACAGCAGCAGTAGCAGCTCTTCTACTGGAGCTGATGACTTCCACAGCAACAGCTTCTGACCAGATCTCACAGTACCAGAGGTGAGTCCTCTGTGGTAGAGTAAGCCTCAAATACAATCGGGAAGTAGATGGTTAAGGAAAAGATGTTTCTAAGCCCACAAACTAGGTTCCAGATGGCAATCCCCAGCATGTAACGAGGACATGATGGACTCTGGCATGGGTGCAGGCAAAGCAGATAGAAGATGAGATGTGAGCACATTCTTACAGAAAAGGGAAGCTGGAAGGTGGACCCCAGAGTCTCTACAGAAGGATCTAAGTGGACTGATGATCCTAACCAATGCTGAGAAACAGGTTAAGCTCCCTGGAAGAACTGACTTTTGAGGGAGATATAGTTAGAGAAACTAGAGACTAGCTGGAAATGTCTAGTGGAAAACAAGAGACATTTTGAGAGTTTAGACATAAGTCTGAAAACCATCAGTAGAGACAATAGTTGATTCTAAATACAAAAACCAACCAAAACTACCCAAAGCAAAGCAGAGCCAATAATGGCAAGGAAAGTAGAGGCAGAGGAAAACTTTCTAATTCTAAAAAGAAAGTAGTAACCTAAAACTAGCTAAATGCACCGTAAAAAATAAAAACAAGGGGCTGGAGAGATGGCTCAGCAGTTGAGAGCATATACTGCTCTTCCAGGGGACCCAGGTTCAATTCCCTGCACCCACATGGCAGCTCACAACTGTAACTCTAGTTCCAGAGGACCCAACGCCCTCACAGAGACATACATGCAGGCAAAAGAAATGCATGTAAAATAAAAATTAAAAAATAAGAAATAAAAATATAGAAACTAACACCTTTCACGAACACAGGCACAACGTATTTCAAAAGACTCTACACCATAACTAGAAGGGCTTATTTCAGTTGTGTAATACTCGTTTACTGTTTAAAAACAAGAGAGGCCCTTCATACCAACAGAGTAAAGAAGAAAAACCATAGCAATCAACAGATGCAGAAGCATCACACAGAATCTCACACCAATTCACAACAAAGCCTCAGAAAACCAGGGCAGACAATGTCCTTAAGCAAAAACTAGGACTTTGTGGTGAGAAACTAGAAGCTTCCCTCTCAAACCTGGGAATGACCCAAGTCGTTCCTCTAACCCTGTCACTTATCATACAGGAAGTCAGCTAATGCAGGAAGTTAAGAAAAGAAAAACTCATCTCCATAGAAGACACAATTGTCTACGTAGAAGTCCCCAAATAATCTGACGCGGAAAAAAAACCCTTTGTGGCTGGAGACAGATGGCTCAGTGGGTAAGAGCAACTGCTGTGTAAGAATAAGGACCTAACCTCAAGTGGAAAAGCCCAGGAGGCTTCAACCCTACACAAAGAACCACAGGCAACTTAAAAAAAGCTGGGAGCAGGAAAGGTGACCCTTCACAGGGAAGAGCACACCAACTGGTTGTCCAGTGCCAAAACATCAGCCCTGAAAACATATACAAATACATACATGCATACAATAACAACAAAAGAATGAGGACCTGAATTTGTACCCCTAGAACCTATATAAAAGGGCAGGGGTTGCTGCCTGCATGGAGGGAGGGGTTACAGCAGGATCACTGCCAGCGCAGCTCCACGGTCACTGAAAGAACCTGCTTTAAGACAATTGAACACCCGATGTCCTCCTCTGGCCTCTATAAACACGAACATGTGTACTCCCAGCTCCAACACACAATGAGCACATAGCACACACGCACATTCTCACTCTAGAAGTAATACGTAATTTTAGCAAGGTTGCAGGACAGGTAGTTAGTGTACATAAAAGCTAACAGCTTTTGTATATATCCTCAGCAATCACAGGGGTTGGTTTCAGGACCCTTTTTAGATATCCAAACCCTTGGTATTCAACTCCCTTACATGAAATGGAATAATATGCTCATCTTTAGATGGAAAGCCACAAAGACTTGGCTAATCACACCAGCACAAACAGTTGGGGTACAAAGTTAAGAAGACTATAAAATAGTCAAAACAATAAATTTTATGTGTATTTTACAATAAAAAAGCACCAAAAATGGAAGTAGGTATGCATATAAGGTCTGCATTATGGGGAAACTCATAATATTGAGGAAAGAAATTAAAATGTTAAATAAATGAAGACTCACAGCTACGAAAACAACACTGCCAAAAATCAATTCTCCTCGGCTTGGTGTATAAATCCTACATGAACCCAACCACAACCTTAGCAAGCTACTGTAGACATGAATAAACCAATATAAAGTTTCTATGGGGACACAAATGATCTAGGGTGGTCAAACAATACTGAAGAAGAAAAGAGCTGAAGATCTGACTTGAGACCTCTATGAAGTTACAGCAGTTAACGTTGGTTGAATAGACACAGAGCGGGGCAATTAGATGATCCTGCTTCTATATCAAAGTGATCAGAGAACTAAGTAGAAAAGGCAAAATCATAAAACTTCTGGGAGATTAAAAACCAGGGCAGAAAAAAACATAAGTTGGAGTTTATAAAATTGAAAATTTGCAAACTTGGGCTGGAGAGATGGCTCAGAGGTTAAGAGCACTGGCTGGTCTCCCAAAGGTCCTGAGTTCAATTCTCAGCAACCACATAGTGGGTGGCTCAACCATCTATAATGAGATCTGGTGCCCTCTTCTGGTATGCAGGCGTATATGCAGGCAGAACATTGTATACATAATAAACAAATAAATAAAATCTTAAAAGAAAATTTGCAAACTTATCTCCAGATAAAAGACATATATACAAAATATAAACCTCTTTAAAATTCTTTTAATGCTTATTTTTAGGTGTATGAGAGTTTTATCTGCATGTATATCTGTGCATCATGTTTCTGCAGTGTCTTCAGAAGCTAAAAGAGAACTTCAGATCCTCTAGGACTGGAGTTACAGATAGCTGTGAGCCATCATGTAGGTGGAGATTGAACCCGGATCCGTGGGAGGAGCAGCCAGTGCTCTTAACGTCTGAGCCATCTCTCCAGCCCTTAAACCTCTTTAAAAATAAAACAAAAAACATTTTTGTATGTATGCCACCTAAGTGACAAGGTACACAAGTCAATGTCAAGAGGACAACTTATGAAGAGCAGGATCTTGCCTACCACAAGGGTTCTGGGGATCAAACGCAGGTCATCAAACTTGGTGGCAAGTGCCTTTACCCCTGAGCCATCATGATGGCTCTAAAATATGTGAAAACATAAAAAAAAAAACCCCACAAAATAAGTGAACCTTAACGGAATTAGACTCTAGAAACAATGTATCAAAAGTAATGTAAGCACAGGGAAAATGGTCCAGAGTAGGTAGGGATATGAACTCTCCATAGTAAATGCTCAACATCACACAAATCTAAAACTGCGCCGGGCGCACGCCTTTAATCCCAGCACTCGGGAGGCAGAGCCAGGCGGATTTCTGTGAGTTCGAGGCCAGCCTGGTCTACAAAGCCAGTTCCAGAAAAGGCGCAAAGCTACACAGAGAAACCCTGTCTCGGAAAAACAAAAAAAAACAAAAACAGAAAAACAAATCTAAAACTGCAAAGGAAAAGTGTGCTTTTCTTTTAATTATAATTTTCAAATGTGTAGGTTACAGAATGATGCATGCTTTGCTTATTAGGCATTTATATGTGTAAAAATAGTATAGAAGGTCATAACTAAGAGTTGTTTTAAAGAGTCAATCTCTTGACTTTTAAATTGGGGGATGCAGCTCTGTAGTACATCATTTACCTGTCATGATCAAGGCCCTGGAATCAGTCCCTGGCACTAGGAAAAAACTAAAACCCAAACCACAAAAAAATCTTGACTTACATAGCTTAATACTGGTACTACCCAGTCATTGAAAAAGAAAATAAATAAAAGACTTACAGAAAATATTAGGTTTGGTTGAGGAAAAAAAAAAAAAGAGAGAGAGAAAGAGAAAAGATTGAGGCCAGAAGACATGACAAACTATTTTGGCACACAGATTATTGGACATAGAGACCGTAGTATTAATCCCTACTAGAAATGTCACAGCAAAGGTAACCAGTTTGAGCTGGCTTTTCCCCTCTTTTTTCTCTCGATGATGTTACCAAATGCTCTAGATTTACAGTTAGGAAAGTGTGATTTTAGGCACATGCTTTAATTGAACTGACATGCGCTCCTCATAATGGAGTATTGCATGGAACAATTCTGAATTGCACACTGTATCGGAACCAGCACAATGTTTTTGTTTTGATATTCCAGGCCGGTGGTATGGAGAGGAAATGTCTTCTAACAGGGCACACACTGTCACTTCATAAGCTTTGAAATGCTCTCATAGTTTGCCTTCATTTAACTCAAGATGGCTGTCTATACAACAACTTTTTTTAAGATCAATTTGATCACTTGTGGTGATATTGTGTTCCCCAATATACTGTGCATCTTAATAAACTTATCTGGGGTCAGAGAACAGAACAGCCAGTAGATAGAGGCCAGAAAATGGTGGCGCACACACCTTTAATCCTAGCATTCTGGAAGCAGAGATCCATCCGGATCTCTGTGAGTTCAAAGCCACACTGGAAACAGCCAGGCATGGTGACACATGCCTTTAATCCCAGGAAGTGATGGCAGGAAGCAGCAAAGTATATAAGGTGTGAGAACCAGGAACTAGACTCTGGTTAAGCTTTTAGGCTTTTGAGCAGCAGTTCAGCTGAGATTCATTCAGATGAGGACACAGAGGCTTCCAGTTTGAGGAAACGATATTAGCTGAGGAATTGGTGAGGTTAGCTGTGGCTGGCTCTGTTTCTCTGATCTTTTAGCGTTCACCCCAACACCTGGCTCCGGGTTTGTTTTTATTAGTAAGACCCTTTAAGATTTACACTACAATGGCTGAACAGCCATGAGGTGCTTGAAGATTTAAAAGGTATTATGGGAAAAACTATAAATGTGGAGTATGGAGTCTCACGGGTAGAAGCTTAAGGACAACTTTTGGGGTTGGCTCTCCAACTGTGGGTCCAGGGAGCTGGATTCAGAATGTCAAGCTTGTACCTCTTGGGTCATCTTCCCATCTCCATTTCTTGCACCTTAAGTGACAGCTTGATCTACTGAATCTCACAGTGAGAAGAGTTTGCACTGAGAGGATAAAGTCTTGGTCACTGCATCATGTCCCGACTCATCCTCTGGAGGTTATTACAGAGACTTGGCAATACCAAACACAATGGATGCACAATCAAGGGGACTGTGGGTAAAGTGCAGTATCTTCTTCCAGAGTACAGTGTCATTTTCAGACTTCAAGTCAGTACGGGAGAGAGGCAGGAGTGATGCCTATACAAGAATTAGCAGTTTGGAAGGGTTTTAAGGAGCGTGTGATGCTGTTAGTATAGAAACGAAGGAAATGTACTTAGCATTAACTAACTCTCAAGAAAAAGTTTGAAGTTAATCAAATTCTGACTCTGTACTCCACAATGACCTCACAACACTTCTTTAACCCCTACTGTTTCCTCTTTTAACAGACAGAATAGCCTTTTTATACGTTGTATGTACAAACAGTGTTTATAAACCCGTTTTCATGGTTTCAATTGATGTATCTGATCCAAACCAGCAGTTCCTCCACTGGACACTTCTTTAGTCCTACACTAAACTAGCACTGTCTCTGTGTCAAAGAGGAGGAACCAGTGAGACAGACACTAGGAAATTTGCCCAAGGCCATACACAGCTATGCAAAGTGACAGTGTCAGGATTCAGACCCAATTCCAGAGCCCACCTCTGTTGCCTCCCAGTTTACATTTACCAGTAGATATGTGCAGATTACCCCAGATGAAATCTGCCTTCCCACTCTTCATTTATGGCCACTAGTACCCATTATAAACCGGTTCTATTTTATGGATTGTTGAACACTAAGAAAACAAAAAAATTTTTTTCCCTCAAAGTTGAAGCTGGGAAGTAAACTCAGGAACCCCCTTTCTCTAATCCTCCCTGAAAATGTAACAGACTGCGGTTTCTGAAGTTTCCCACAATCAACAGAACCAAGAAAAAGCAGCTTCTCCCCGGTTCTGTGAAGGTAAAGGCAGTCTCCCCTTTCATTTAACTCTGCAGAATATGAAACCTTAAGACTTTAAAAAAAAAAATTTATGTATATGAGTATTTTTGTCTGCATGTATGTATGTGTACTGCATGCATGGCTGGTGCCTGTGGAGGTCTGAAGAGGGTGTTCGATGCCCTGGAGCTGGAGCTATGGATGATATATGTGGATGCTGGAAACTGAACCCAGGAGCCCAGCCCCTGAAACCTTAACATCTTAATTTCTGAATTCAAAAAGGCAACTAAAATGGGGGGAAACAAGGCCTAGTGATGGAAAAGACACCAGGCACCAAGAAAAACGAAATATTCGAAAAGAAAGGAATATGCATTCCGTATAACACAGATGTTCCCTGACTCTCCAGTCTATCCATTTAAAACCAACATTCCATAGAGGTTAAACTTGGCTTTCACTTGCTCATTAGTTCCAGCTGAGATTCCCAGCACTCGTCACCTCAGACCAAGAGCTGATGTAAAAGCAAAACTTTACCGAAGTATCTTCAAATGCTCTCACCTGTGTTTCATAGTTATGTCTGAGAGTTTTATGTAAAACATTTACCTTGCATTAACTTCAGGTTCTAAAACTATGGACCCAATAAAGGCACAGCAAATGCCAAGGATGGAAACGGATGATTGCTGAGCACCACTGGATGCTAAGAACTTTCCCAGGAAGCTCACAGACCCTTCACATTTTAACACCTGTGTGGTGCCAACTGGTGCAGGGCAGGCACTCCACAAATGCCCAGGGGCAGACTGGCACAACCCAGAGTTTGACTGCTGTGACTTCTTCCAAGGTTAATATACCAACATTCTTTATGTACATAGTTCACATCATATTTACTTAATTTCCTCAGTACTTTGCAGCCTTGGCATAAGGCTGTAAACTCTTTGCTTAATGAAAAGACTATTTCAATTAATGCTTGGTAGTTCCATAAACTAGGTCATAAAAACCTAGTTTAGCTCTGGAGCACCCTAACAATCCTCCATACTGTAAAACCAAGGAATCGCTAGTTAATAATCCCCTCGTACCAATTCTTCCAGACGTCTAGCTTCAAAGCAATCCATGTTATCATACAGTGTCATCCATAAACCACATTTTATCCGTCCATCCCTAGGCATTCTAATATGCTCCCCCCACTCCGAGAATTAATGTTTAAAGTCGTCAAACCTTACGGTATCTATTCCTTTAATGCAGCATGGAAGTTAACAAATGTCATTAAAGTCCGTATGTGGCCTCCTCTTCCTACCGAGGGACCTTGGGACAGTTTTATGACCTTGCAGGGATACTACTTTAGGGTGTGCTGACAATGCTAGATGTCTTTCCCATCCTCATCCACAGATTTTTAAAGTCCCTTCAGCACCAGGGCGACCAGCAAGTTCAGGAGGGGGCTAAGTTGATTGCCTTAGTTTCTCCAGTACCTAGTAAAGAGCCCGATACACAGTGGATGTCTAACCAAAGAGCTCAAGCAAACGATCACATCCCGCCGCTCAACAGTGCAATGTTTCACAGAGCGTTAAAGAAAAAAAATACACAATTTAACTTTCCCTATGCCTTTTCTCCGGTCTCCCCTTCACCCTGAGGACCTTTCTAAAGACTTTGCAAGACATGGACCGGGACACGTAGCGGAAGTACAGAGCTGACAAAAACCCAGCTCCAGATTGGCTCCAACGCTCAATCCGACTCCCGTCCTGGTCCTGAGGTCCCGGATGGCCGTAACTGCCTCGGGGGACCAGGCCGTGACCTTCCCGCCTTGCAGACGTTCCCATGGCCTGAGCGTCCGGGACGTGCAGGAGCCCGGACCTTTCTCGGCCTAGGGCGAGCATGCAGCCCGATCCCTCCTGCCTGGCAGCAGCCAGAGCCACACACCCCTCCTGATCTAGTCATACCATTGCGGCTGCACGGCGCAGGCCGACAGACCGGCAACACTCGCCCGCGAGAACATGGTGGAACCTTGAAGGTCGGGCAGACGGGGCTCACTGCGCGTGCGCGGAGAGCTCCCGACGCAACCGCCCTCTTCTCCTGCGTCTTCAGTCTCGCTAAGTCTCGTGAGCTCTGAAGCCGCCAGTTCCCTGGCCCCACCCATTTCCTGCTGTCAGTTTTAGTCCCGCCCGCCACCCCCCCCAGCCGATCCAGTTCCGCTTCCGGCTGCTTGAGCGTTGTAGCGCTTTTGGGTCACCATGGGCAAGTCGGATTTTCTGAGCCCCAAGGCCATCGCGAATAGAATTAAGTCCAAAGGACTCCAGAAGCTTCGCTGGTACTGCCAGATGTGCCAGAAACAATGCCGTGACGAGGTAAGTGGCTCAGGGTGGCCGCGACCCCCGACCGCGACGCCGGTACCCTTCTCCGACGCTGCGCCCCGACACGGAGCGCTTTTCCGCGCAGTCTTCCCCAGCCGGGCGCAAGAGGTCTGTGACCCTCGCCGCCCTTCGCGCGGCCCTCCAACTCCACCAGAAATAATCCCAGACAGGCACTGACTGATTGCCATGGACTTGGGCAAATAAAGTTTCCTCTTATTGGTAAAGTGGAGGTAATACTTGTACCTATCTGCTGTAAGGTTGTCACTGAGTTTTGTTTTGTTTTGTTTGAGACTGGGTCTCCGCATGATTTAAACGTAATTATCTCCCAAAGTTCCCACTTGCTACTACCATCCTATGGGGGTTAGAGTTTCAGTATATGGATTTCAGAAAGGTACAAGCTTGCATTCCATAGCACCTAGAAGTTAACTTTAAATGTTTTACGATACTTACTTTTTGTCTGAAATATTTTATAGTAAATTGTATAAATGTCAGTATACTTCTGAAAACTTAAATATGTGATCAACATAACAAGCTAATCGCCTGTATCATTTCAATATATGTGAAAATGCCACTAATATAGCAAATCTAATTAAAAAAAAACCCTTTACATCTGATACACTATTTTATTTCTACTTTACTTTGGAGACAGTGCCTCAGTATGTCGCTTCAGCTGGCCTGGAACTCACCGTGTAGATAGACCAGGCTGGCCTCAAGTAAGATCCACCTGCCTCTGCTTCCTGAGTGCTGGTGTCAAAGATGTAGACCACCCCACTTCATATTAATACTTTCTTGGTAGTCTGGTGGTGGGGACCAGGAACCTTGTTTATTAAGCAGTGCTACAAGTTAATGCAGGGTCTTACCCCCCCCCCCCATTTATATTATCTTTTGCGGGGGGGTTGTTTTGTTTTGTTTTGATTTTTTGAGACAGGGTTTTTTGGCTGTCCTGGAACTCACTCTATAGACCAGGCTGGCCTCGAACTCAAAGAGACCCGCCTGCCTCTGCCTCTGCCTCCCCAGTGCTGGGATTAAATGCGTGAGCCACCACCACCTGGCTATTATCTTATTTTGATGAGTGTGTGTCACCAAATGTCTACAGATCCCACTGATGCCCGTTGAGGGCGCACAAGTCTCACACACATAATGGGGGTCAAAGGGCAACTTGTAGTTGGTTACATTTTGCACCTTTTCTTTCTGGCTCGCTGTTACCTTCTTTTTTTTTTTTTTTTTTTTTTTTTTTTTTTTTTTTTTTTTTTTTTTTTTTTCGAGACAGGATTTCTCTGTATAGCTTTGCACCTTTCCTGGAACTCGATTTGTAGACCAAGCTAGCCTTGAACTCACAGAGATCCGCCTGCCTCTGCCTCCTTAGTGCTGGGATTAAAGGTGTGTGCCACCACTGCCCAGCTGCAAAGCTCTGGCATACTTACAGTCATTTCTTAATCTTTTATTTGTCCATGGGCCATCTATAATTTTTGCCTAATTTGTGCACTACCTGAAAGAAATGGTTATTTCAATTTTACTTCAAAAGCAGTTTGGTAACAAAATATAAATAAAAAGGGAAACAAAATGTTATTAAATTGTAGAAACCCAAAGGAATGGACTGGGAAGGGTGGAAGGGATAGATATCATGGGCCTTGTCTTCTTCCTTCTCGGTTTTCCCGCATTGCAAGATAGGGACAGAAAAAGGAACATGTAAGAGCCAACATCCTCCTTCCCTTGACCACCTTTGAAGTAGGGAAGGCAGCGAATATACCCGAGGACAGACAGCCACAATCAGAAGAACCTTACAAAGAAAACTGGCAATTACCAGAACTAGTCATTTATCTTCTTCTCATGAGAACTTAATTTCAGAATAACATCTGAGGATAATCAAGTAGGTGCAGGTGTGGTGGCACATGCTTCTAATTTCAGCACTTCAGAGGCAGAGATGGGAAGATCACAAGTTTCAGTCCAGGATGTACTAACACAGTGAGACCCTGTCTCAAAAAAAAAAAGTTGTTGGTAAGCTAGACAAACAGGCAGGATTTCAGAGCATCAGTCTGTTGGTTCTTACTCTTAGAAAGAGGAAAGTATATGTATATGAGTGCTCTATTTGCATGTCTGCTTTTTAAAAAAATTATTTATGCATATGAGTGTTCTATTTGCATGTATGCCTGCATGACAGGAGAAGGCATCAGACAGAAGAGGCCATCAGATCCTGTTATGGATGGTTGTGAGCCTCCATGTGGTTGCTGGGAATTGAACTCAGGACCTCTGCAAGAGCTACGTATGTACTATTGAAATTTCAGGTTCAAATAAGGTAGAAGAAATATACCAATACATATATGTTGTTTTTAAGTTTTTATTTGTTTGTGAATGTTAGAAGAGGTGCTGGGTCCCCTGGGGCTGTAACATTGTGAATGTTATAGAGACAGTTGTGAACACCCTGATGTAGGTGCTGGGAACTGAACTGAACTTTAGGTACTTTGCAAGAGCAGCTGGTTCTCTTCACCATTGAACCATTTCTAGCCCCAGCTTGCCTTTTTTTTTTAAATAGTCTTAAAAAGTATAGCTATAATACAGTTAACAAAATTTAAGTAATAGACATTGCTGTCTTTTGGTTAATAAACTAAAGTAGAAGAAAATAAGAGAAAAGAGTGTCTGGAGGGGAAATCAGAGACGGTCCTTTTTGTTTCATTGCATCTCTCCAGGATCTTGCTAAGAAGCAGGTGCTCAGTAAAAACTATTCAGTCCCCACCGTGAAGTCGGAGTCTGGCAGCATTATATATAAATGGCTGCTTTACAGCACCACTCTCCATCTCTAGACCTTGACTGCTCTGTAATTGGCAGGGTTGCAAAACTCAGCTCTGTGGCAAGCAAAATGCAAAACAGGCCTGCAGAGAGGGCTCAGTCAGTACAGTATCCCCCACGCACGTGTGAGGACCTGCGTTTGGATCACCAGGGAGGCGGAGGCAAGAGGATCCCTGGAGCTTACTTGGTGGCTAATCTTCCTGAACCTGTGAGCTCCAGGTTCGATGAGAGACCCCCATCTCAAAAGAAGTAGCTGGAGAGTGACAGGATCCACCTATGGTCTACACACACACACTCACTTACACTAGAGTGTGGTTATAGCTAGTGATTTGATTTTGTAAAAATAATTTATCAGGACTGGAGAATGGCTCAATGGTTAAGAGCACTGGCTACTCTTCCAGAGGACCCAGGTTCTATTTCCAGCACCCTACTGTCTGTAACTCCAGTTCCAGTGGATCCGATACTGTAGTCTGACCCCCTCGGACATAACACGTAAGGCGGTACACAGGCATACATGCAGGCAAAATACCCATGCATAATTTTAAAAGTTAAAAAAGAATTTTTTAATTAAATTAACTTTAATTAATTAAAGAATGCATTTGCAGGCTTAAGGAACTACTCAGGAGAGTGCTGTGCTATGTAGATGAGAGTTTAACTACTACACATTTTTTTCTGTAGAATGGCTTTAAGTGCCACTGTATGTCTGAATCTCATCAAAGACAACTGTTGCTGGCTTCAGAAAACCCTCAGCAGTTCATGGATTATTTTTCAGAGTAAGTACCTCTTAAATGTTACTCAGTCGGCCATGTAATTTTGGAAGTGCTTAATATTTTACGCAGGAGATCTGTTGTCCCTTATGTGTTGAGATGACTGGAGTCTTCCTGTGCTCAGTCTTTGTCTTCTTTTGAAATTAAGAACAGTATGCCACTGTTACCAAAGTGTATCTTAGAGCTGTCCTTCCTTCCTTTCAATTCAGCACTGCCCGGCCTCATGTCTTTCCCCTTGCAGGGGTTTTGGGGTGGCGCCCTGGGATAAGCTTCCTGAGTGTTTCTGTGCTTTAGTATTCTCATGGGTATGATGGCACTGAAGTGTCATCCTGACCCAACTGGCAGGCTCCTGCATAGAACCGGAAGAAGAGTGAGAGAGCTAATGTTTTTAAAGGGCTCAGAAGCGTGTCTAGTACTAATAATGATTTTCTGTTAATTGTTAGCAGTAAGTACTAGTCTTTTTTTTTTTCAAACTTCTAGATATTTTCTGAGGATCCCTTTATACATATGATTGAAGATTCTTTTTTTTTTTTAAAGATTTATTTTTTATGTATATAGCATGTATGATTGCAGGCCAGAAGAGGGCACCCGATCTCATTACAGATGGTTGCGAGCCACCATGTGGTTGCTGGGAATTGAACTCAGGACCTCTAGAGGAGCAGTCAGTGATCTTAACCTCTGAGCCATCTCTCCAGCCCCTGATTGAAGATTTTTTTTTTTTAAAGATTTATTTATTAATTATGTATACAGTGTTCTGCCTGCATGTATGCTTGCAGGCCAGAAGAGGGCACTAGATCTTATTATAGATGGTTGTGAGCCACCATGTGGTTGCTGGGAATTGAACTCAGGTCCTCTGGAAGAACAGCCAGTGCTCTTAACCGCTGAGCCATCTCTCCAGCTCCCTGATTGAAGATTCTTAAGGGCTTTTGTTTCTATGGGTTTTATGTGTCAACATTTGAAATTAAATCTAAAAAAATTACAAATATTTATTAGTCTATTTAAAAATACTAATACATTTACCCTATGTTCAAATATAACAGGGACTTGGAAGAGGACCCAGAGGATAAAGTGCTTGCCATACACATTTGAGTTGCAATCTGCAGCATCCTCATAAAAGCCAAACAAGTATGATCAGCCCATAATCCCAATGTTCAGAAGGCAGAGACAGTGGATCTCTGGGGCAAGCCACTAGCTAGACTAGTTAAATTGGTGAGCTCTGGGTTTAGCAAGAGAGCCTGCCTCAATAAATAAAATGAAGAGCAATCAAGAAAGACACTTAGTTGACCTCTGGCCTCCATACATACACAGAATGTATATGTACCTACACTCGAGTATACACACATGGGTCTCTCTTTTTTTTTTCTCCTTGATTTAAGACAGAATCTCACTATGTAGCAAAGGTTAGTCTTAAACTCACATTGTTCTTGTCTCAGCCCCACAAATGCTATAATTACAGGTATGTTCCATCACAACTAGCTGAGATTTTTAATAATAAAAAGCAAACCACAAAAACAAAACAAAGCAACATACTATATTTTCCGAATACAAAAACATATATTTTACATTTTTGCAAATCTCTTCAATATCTTACTTAATAGGCAGCTGAATGCTCACCTTTGCTTCCACATTTAGCCTGTTAAAATGTTTCAATTGAGGAATATAACTCAGCAGTCTTACTTTTGAGGACGTGTCTGCCAAATGCCCAGTTTGGAATAATGGTAGTTTATGTCTTTTTGTCTTTTATGTCCCATGAGAAAAGGTATTCAACTCACAGCTCAATTGCACGGCACTTTTCTCACAGCAGCTGTGATGCACAGTGGTGGTAGTTCATCTGTAATTCTCATTTTATCATGGACGGTTAGCAAGGTGATTTGAAGGCTGTGATTTAATACAACCAACAAATTTTACTGCTCCATGGGGACATTCTGGATAAAGCCAGTGTCAGTTTTCAGTGATTGGTGTGGTGTCACATAGTACATCGTTGTCAGATGGCTTGAGATCACTACCTGTGACCTTGTCTGTATGCTAAGCTGCTGGTTGGTTTACCTTCCATCTTCAGAATATTTATGCATGCATTCATTTGTGTTTTGAAACAGGGTCTTATTATGTAGTCCTGACTGACTCGGTACTCACTCTGTAGTACAGGCTGGTCTCTGATTCACATCTGTCCTCTTACCTGAGCCTCCTTAGTGCTGGTATGATATGTGTCTACTATGAAGCCCATTTTCTTTCCATTGCTTTTAATCTTATCAGTGCAAAACACCACAATGACAAAGGTAAAATAAGTTTAGTTTGTGAACTACCTAAAACCATCCTGAGTACCACCAGATGCTCAGGCCACACACCGGGAAAGAACATTGTGACAAGTGCTAGACACTTCCTGCCTTTACCTGCTTTCTACCTCCTGTTCACGACACTGCCTCCTGTCTGTCTGTCAGTCTCTTGAAGTCACTTGTGGCTTTTTCCCATGCTCATCGTCCTTGGTCTGTCTTCAGTGGCTAATGCTTGTAACTCTTCACTGACATACCTCTCTCTTGTGGGTTCTTCCATGACCTTCTTCCTTCTTCTTCCTTCTTTTTCCTCCTCCTTCCTTCTCTTAGCTCCTCAAATACCAGAAAGTTCTTCAGGATGATTCTCTGATCTTTTTATCTCATCCCACAGTCACCGTAAGTCACATTTTTTTAACTGTTGCCTTTTTGGTCAGGTGTCTCCTAACCCCCATTCTTGACGTTCTTTTCTACCGTTTGTCCTAAGTTACAGATGATTTTTTTCCTTGACAGCTCTGCTTTTCTGAAAGCTAGTTCACAATCATTTCTTTGATTTTTATTTTTAAAAATTTATTTTATGTGTATGAATGTTTTGCCTGCATGTGTGTATGTGTACCATGAGTAGTACATGGAGGCCAGAAGAGGGCAATAGATCTCCCTGGAACTGGAATTAGGATGGTTGTGAGTTGGGTCCTTTGCAAGATCAACAAGTACTCTAAACCACTGAGTGATCTCTCCAGACCTGGAGTCAGCATTTCTGAAGTTTAACTTAGAATGTTACCCACCAAACCTCGTTGTCAGCTAATAGAACTCCAGTCCCCTCGGAACCTCTTACCTAGTCTATGTGATGCCCTTCAAACTTAGGTCCTTCCCACTCTTTCTGTCCTAGTAGTGGTTCCCAGCATCTCTCATTTCACTCATTTCATGATTCCTCACTGTTGTTCTTTTCTACCCAGTGTTCTACAAACAGTTGTGTGTACTGGATTAGCTTAGATTTAAAACGATGGCAGAACCCGCACCTGGCTTCTCATTCAGGAGATCTTGGATGGGGCCAGAGATTGTACATTTCTGTAACATTCCCAAATGATAGTGTGCTGCTGGCTCGGGGGAACATCATTTGAGAATTCTGTTCTCTGCTGCCGACCAAGATTTTCTCCCTCCCTCTCTGCTTCCCTTTTTTCCTCTCTTCCTCCCTCCCTCCCATCCTTTTCCTGTCATGGTTTGAGTACAGATTAATTTTTTTTTTAAGTTAGCATGCAAAGTAATGAGTTTCATCATAACATTTTCAAATGTGTTATTATACTGTCTCATAATTCATAATTCCCCTGCTGGCATCCCCTCCCTTCCTGTCCTTCTCCACTACTTGTCTCATCCCTTTCTTCCCCCAAGTAATGTCTACTCTTCTGTTTGCAGGCCACATATGTTCTATTACCCTCTTTCTTCTCTCCTTTAAGATCTCATCATCCTCTCTCGTGATCCCCTTCAGGTTTCTTTACACACACACACACACACACACACAATTTTAAATCTAAGTTTCACATATGAGAGAAAACATATTTGTCTTTATGATCTAGCTTACTTAACATCATGATTTCTATTTCTATCTTTTTTTTCCTTGCAAATGTTATGATTTCATTTCTATTTAAAAATTACTTATTTTATGTGTATGAGTTTTTTGCCTGTGTGGAGACTAGAAGAGGGTGTTGAATCACCTGGGGCTGGAGTCAAAGGCAGTTGTGAGCAGCTATGTGGTTGCTGGGAATCAAACCTGGGTCCTCATGGGGAGCAGCCACTGGTGTTATTGGCTGAACCATCCTCTTTATTTCCTTTATGGCTGTATAAACCATGATTATCTTCCAAATTACAGTGTTTAATTTTTCAAACCTAAGTTATTTGGGTTGGAAATGCTTTTCTGTTGCTTTCTGAAAATTAGATCTGTATAGCATGACATTCAAGATTCAAAAATTAGATCAGAGCCCATCTTCAAGCCACATCTTCTCCCCTCATGTCATTCTGCCTCTGCTCACCCTCATTGTCATCCTAAATTCCAGCCAAAGTAGGTTAAGTGTCATCTTTCAAACACACCCTGTGTTCATGCACTGTTAATAAGGAATGGCCTTCCCTTTTGACCTTTGAATTATATTCCACTGTCCCTATTAAAATCCCCTCTGGCAATGCCCTCAAATTTATTTATATTTTGTTACATTTCCTTTGTTAGTTGACTTTATGGGAACTGCTTGAAGGTTAAGATATGCCATTTGCTCGTTTGGACAGGGTGGTATTATTATGCCCTAGTCATTAGCACAAAGATCCTATGGTCAACCTTCTCTAAAGACATGTGCTAGCTTTCACCATGGCTGCTTTGCTAAGGCCACATTTCAACTCCAGGCTGATCTTTGCAGTTCTTTCTGTGTTCACTTTAAAGGTTTATGGCACATGGTAACATAGGTGGTTGATGTGACATTTGGTCACTAAAGTTTATGATGGCTTACACTTAAGATGGCGCTTTATATTTGTAGCAAGTACCTTAATATTTTCCTTTCTTTCTTCACTAGGGAATTCCGAAATGACTTTCTGGAACTTTTGAGGAGACGCTTTGGTAAACATCTTAAATATTGCGTAAATAACAATTTCATAATTGAGTGAGTTTTTTTCAGGCTCAACAGTGTCACATTTTGTTTTTAGGCACTAAGAGAGTCCACAACAACATTGTCTACAATGAATACATCAGCCATCGAGAGCACATCCATATGAACGCCACTCAGTGGGAAACGCTGACCGACTTTACCAAGTGGCTGGGCAGAGAAGGTAAGAAGAGAACAGTGAAACTGGTGTTCCGTGGCTTTCTTTCTAGGAGAGAAATCATTGTCAGCTTCTGTCTGATTTTATGGAAAATAAGGTCTGTAGGGAAGTTAGGAAAGCAGGAGGGGAACCAAGAGTTCCATGGTTAAGTTTGTTATATGCCACTTTGGTCATTTTTAGTTTTTGAAACTGGGTCTTAATATAGCCCAGGCTGCAATGGAACTTGTGACCCTCCTGCCTCTGCTTCCCAGGGGCTGGGCTTGCAGGCTTTGGGTCCAAAGTGGCCAGCTTGAGGACTTCTTTGACAGTGCCCGAGGCATTCTGTTTCCGGCACTTTTCATCACTGTGACAAAATGCCTGAGAAAGTTGATTTTGACTCACAGTTTCTGAGTATTGAGTTCATGTCACTTGGCTCCTGTGCCCCTGGGGCTGTAGTGAGGGAGAGCATCATGTCAGGGAGCACGTGATGGAGCAAAGCCACAAGAAGAGGCAAAGGAGGAGCAAGGGGCAAGGGTAACTATAACGAGAAATCCGCAGAGTCTGTTTAAAGGGCAAAGAATTTAGTTTTTCTTTCCCGTTTCTGAACTTCATATGATGAGAAATTAGGAAGACAGGAGAAATTTGGTGTCAATATTTAGCTCATTTAGAGTGCCACTTTATTAAGTTAACAGATCATTCTGTGTTCATTGGACAGTAAGGACTCTGTTGTAGTTGAACAGTTGTTCCTAAAGTGATTCCTTGGGCAGCTCTTGCTTAGCTGTTACCTGAGCATAGCTATATAAGCATGGAAGTGAAGAAATCGCCCTGTGTTTCAGGGCTTTGTGTTTGAGGACACTCGATTGTAGTCACTGAATGTGCAGAGATGGAACACACTGTGCTTGTTGTTTACTTTGGATGTACACGAAGTCATGCTGGTTTTCTCCCCCCAAGGGTTGTGTAAAGTGGACGAGACACCAAAAGGTTGGTACATTCAGTACATAGACAGAGACCCCGAAACCATCCGCCGGCAACTAGAGTTAGAAAAAAAGAAGAAGCAGGATCTTGACGATGAGGAAAAGACTGCCAAGTTCATTGAGGAGCAGGTGAGAAGAGGTCTGGAAGGAAAAGAGCAGGAGACACCTGTTTTTACAGAATTGAGCCGAGAAAATGATGAAGAAAAAGTTACATTCAATCTGAATAAAGGAGCAGGGAGCTCAGCGGGAGCAACATCGTCCAAGTCAAGCTCTTTGGGACCAAATGCACTGAAGACGCTGGGAAGTACAGCCTCCGTGAGGCGGAAAGAGTCTTCCCAGAGCTCGGCTCAGCCCGCAAAGAAGAAAAAGAAGTCCGCACTGGACGAAATCATGGAGCTGGAAGAGGAAAAGAAAAGAACTGCTCGAACAGACGCCTGGCTACAGCCTGGAATCGTTGTGAAAATTATAACCAAGAAACTCGGAGAGAAATACCACAAGAAGAAGGGTGTCGTTAAGGAAGTGATTGACAGATACACAGCTGTGGTAAAGATGATTGACTCTGGAGACAGGCTGAAACTGGACCAGACTCATTTAGAGACTGTCATTCCAGCACCAGGGAAAAGAATTCTAGTTTTGAACGGTGGCTACAGAGGGAATGAAGGCGCCCTGGAATCCATCAATGAAAAGGCCTTTTCAGCCACCATAGTCATTGAAACTGGACCTTTGAAAGGACGCAGAGTGGAAGGGATTCAGTATGAAGACATATCTAAACTTGCTTGAGCTTGGAAATTGGTTAACAATACATTGAAATCGTAAAGCATCAAATTGATGTTAGTCAAGGTACTATGTAACTCTACTGTGTTAGGGCATTTGTTTTGTATAAAAAGTGGATCTATTTAAATACTACTGGATAGTTTGAGTAAATTTATAATGAAATCTAATGTTTTTTAAGTGTCAAAACTGTCATTTTAGCTTTGTTCCTTTTTCCTTCATAAGACCCCCATTGTAGTGGGTAGCTGTTCCAGCTTTGACCTGGAAGAACTACCTCCATTGAGGCTTTGGTAACTGTTAGGCCTACAAGGCGGGGCCGAGACAGGAGCCCTTAAGACTTGAGATCCGGATGTGCCAGCTCTCTTGGTTCCTGGATCCTGGACACTGGAGGTAGACAGAGCAGAGTTCTCCAGAGAACACCAGTGGACTGCGCTACACCTTTCCCGGACCCTGTAACCTATCCCTTTACTTGTAAGTTACCCCACAAAATAAACCTCCCTTTTAACTATGTAGAGTTGCCTTAATACCTCCACCAATACCCCATGATGGTTTTTTGCCATCATTAAAGAATACCATAGTAAAGTGTTTCATGTAAGACAATTTCAAAAAAAAAAAATAGCAAATTCTTTTATCACATTAGTGTCTGTGTGTTTCTAATCAGGCAACCTTGACCTTCATTCTGATGACTCATTAGAGTCACTTATCTCTTGCTAAAAAAGACCAGTGTCTGTCGGGGTGGCTCAGCAGTAAAGAGTACTGACTTTTCTTCCAGAGAACCCACTTTACATTCCCAGCACCCACATGGTGGCTCACAACCATTTGTAACTCCGGTCCCAGATCCTGTGCCCTCTTACGGCCAGTGCATGACATGCTGAACAGATGTCCATGCCTGACAAACACCCACACACATAAAGAAATCCTTCCGTCGCTTGTGTGTCCAACCTTTGGTTCCTCTGGACCATACTGGAGAAAGAACTGCCTTGGAACATTCAAGGGTGCCTGACTGGTGGCCCATAGGTTGTGAGAACATAGGTTCTTTTATTTTCTATGACAATTGGGTCATAATGTTGTCATTTACAAAGTTCATGCTTGAGAACCAGGCACTCAGGCTACAATTTATACACACACACACACACACACACACACACACACACACATACACACACACGTACATTTAATAAGATACTGCTTAATTCTATTTAGGGTTTTTTCATTTATGTTTTTAAAGAACTATGTTGTGTGTGTGTAAGTATTTGTGTGTGTACCACATATGTCAGGACTCTGCACAGGTCAGAAGAGGGCATTGGATCTGGAATTGGAGTTACAGATGAATGTGAGCTGCCACGTGGGTACTGAGAACTGAACTTGGACCCTCACTGCAAAAGCAGAAAATGCTCTTCACTGCTGTACCAACTCTCCAGACCTTTGCATTTCCAGTCTTAACCCTAAAGAAAACTGACTTAGTTTATAGTCATTTTAAAAGTCTTTAAAACTTTGAAAAAAAAAAACTTGTTACTCAGGTATAATCTCAGACTTGTTTTTCTCAGTTAAGTTTTCCCATTCATTAAGATAAAATTCACATTTAATTGGGTTGGTTTAATGGTAGCTGTGTGATTGACACATGGGCCAAGCTTGTGAACACAGGCCACATGAGACCAAAGATAGCTAATATGTCTCGCAAATAGCAGGTCAATATTAGTCAGCTGAGATCTCAGTTGTTCATACTGTGTATAACTAAGTATCAAGTTGTGTTCCACATGGGCCAAGCTTGTGAACACAGGCCACATGAGACCAAAGATAGCTAATATGTCTCGCAAATAGCAGGTCAATATTAGTCAGCTGAGATCTCAGTTGTTCATACTGTGTATAACTAAGTATCAAGTTGTGTTCCCGGGATCCTCTAAAGAATGAACAGGCTTACCTAGGGAGAAAGCTGCTCTTTGCCAACTGTCCCCACTAAGTCGTTGGTCTTGTTTGAAATCCAAGGTTGATTGTTCATTTAAAATGGAAAATAAATCAACATATTTCTGGTCTCAAGAGGGATTACATATGACAGTCACTGATAAAGTTACTTTTATAAGTGATGCATGTTGAAACATCAACTTTTCAAGGTTGGTCACATGAGTTACACGTATGAGACTGATTTTACAGAACACTTCTATGGAACTATTCTATAGAACTGTTCCTCTGAGTTTTGCACATAAATGTCTATCTAGTTTTGACAGTGCTATCCCTGCAGCCCAGGAGTTCAGTGTAAGTCTCTGTTATGAAGCAGCTACGAAGAAGTAACGTCCCCTGTTTATTGTCAGTATTCACCCAAAGTCTCATAGTTGACCCTCCTGTGTACTAACAGCAAGTGTGTGCTTAATCTCAAGGCTGAGGTCGCATTCAACAGTAGATGGATTTTTCACAGTAAACACCAGCTCCTGGGGTTGGTCTCAGTGGCAGCTTGACTCATCAGCCACATCCTGGGTGTCACCTTGATTAACACACATCATCTGAAACCAGACTCCTGAGACTTCTTTGCAAATGTTTATTTTCTTAGCAGGCCTTTTAGACCACTCTAACATCTGGGTTTGTTTTGAGTTGCTGGAGTTGAGGAAAACTGCCAAAAGGGTCAGGGAGAAAACGTACACGTACAATTTCCAAAACCGTAAACTCTTAAGGCCGTTTGAGAAAGCTGTAGAGCTGAGGTACGAAGTAATCCTTGTAGTGCCCATCGATGAAACCTTTCCCACTGTTGTGCACAAACCAGCAGGGGACGTCTGTTCCAAACACAATATCTGTCCTGTAGTCCTTCTGTAAGCCTCTGAAAGGAAAATGGCATCTATGCTTAGGGAAAAGCCAACACAGGAACAGGGCACAGCTGGACACAAGTAGGCTCTTCCCTTCTCTTTGTGCCTTTCCTCTCTCTACCCACCCCCTACTCCTTCCCTACCCCCCAAGTGAAAAGAGGTGTCCGTGTCAGTGTCTAGGGGTTGGTGCTAGAAGATCAGACAGTAGCCATTGTGTCCTCAGACAATTAGCCCTATAGAAGCTGGCCTGTAGGGTCCTTCCACCCAGGTAACAGTGGCCGTGAATAGTAAACAAGGGGAAGGCTAAATAAAACAGTGCTGTAGGCTAGGCTGTGCTAGCAGAGGCACCGGAGGCACCTCCTCAATTTATGGATATGTTTTATTTAAGAGTGATGCCAGCTATTTATGCACAAATTCAAGTCTTCCCCTTAGAGGATGAAGAAGCTAAAATTTTAAAAATACCTACAGCACATTGCCATCAGTGAGTCTTAAAGGGATGGAGTGGGGCTCGTTCAGTTTCATTTGCTCATCGGAAATGTCACAGGAGTTTGTGAAAAGGCTCAGTGTTTGCCTTTTGTCATGGAAAAGATGATCTGTTGTGTTTTGTCATAGAAAAGATGTCTGCCTATGATGTAAGGCAGTTGCTGAGTAGTCTCACCCTGTCTCCATGCTTACTGGTATCTATTAATAATGAATTGTTTTCTGTCTGGTAAGCCAGTACCATTTGGGTGGTGTTCATGTGTCTGTATCATGGTGGCATATATCATAACTAATCTTGTGATTTAATTATCACTGTAAAGTTACATTTTAATTATGTGGAAGATAATAGCATTTCTGTACTGTTATTTTTAATAAGGAAAACTTTTATAAACTATCAAAAAGATAAAAAATGCTTTAAAGTGATATTAAGCAGGAGGGAGACAACTGAACAAGAAAGGGGAGGAATATCCAAAGAATTTATACTCAGAATGCTAAATTCCCACTTTGAAGTGAAGCATATGGATGTGATGTACGTAAGAAAAACTACCCCCAATACACTCAGTATATCCATATTCAAGAAGCCCTTACATAGAATATGCATACCTTCTCTGGCCCTGTGCTTCCTGGATATTTTGTGATCTTTTTTTCCTTTGGTCAACATCTTCAATTACTCAGTTCCTGACTGAAGGGCTCTAACATGCAGATGAGAGCACTAGAGTAATTCTTTTTGGCATTTCATGACGTGTGTGCACATACATGGGTCATTATCTGCATTTCATCTGGGCTCTCTGAAGTGTCCTTTGGCTAATATTGTATATGTGTCTACTGTCAATGACTTGTGGAGTTGGACAGCGGCTCCAGTGCCTTTTCTTACGCATCCAAGGCCTACCTGGTGACGGTCAGCTTATGTCCTTTCACTTCCATGCTTGCCTCTGGTTTTCCGGGATCTTTTCCTGCTCTTTCATTGAAGATATGGACGTCTGGCTCATTCATGAACTGACCTAATGACACAGAGCACAGACATTAATTTACATGGAATCCTGGAGTTCAAGTGACAGTTCCGTCCTCCCTCTGGACTCCCTTTGTACTTGATGTGGTCTACCAGACCATCAGTGAAGCGCTGCCCCTCTGATGGCAGCAGACAAGGTAGGCCTTGGAGAGAGTAGCTCACATCATAGGAATAGGGAGCTTTGTGATGCCACATGCTTACACCTGAACCCTTCTTAAAATGCCTGCATGTCATTGAGTCTGCTTGTCACAGACCTCCTAAGCCAAGTCACCTCTCTTCAGTCACAGAAAAAAAGTCTTGGCATAATTCATAACCTGTTTTGTCACTTGTCTTTCCACATTAGTGTCACTGGGCAGATGGTCTTGGCCATTGCATTCCCCGGTCACCCTGCTGTGTTGGGCCCTCTGCTCCCATAGCCGTACCTGCCACCTTCCCAACTTTTTTCTTTTCTTTTTCTTTTTTTTTTTTTTTTCCAGACAGGGTTTCTCTGTGTTGCCTTGGCAGTCCTGGAACTTGCTCTGTAGACCAGGCTGGCCTTGAACTCACAGAGATCTGCATGCCTCTGCCTCCTGAGCGCTGAGATTAAAGGTATGTGCCACCACTTATCAACTACCTTCCTACCTAACCATAGTTGTCAAAGTCACTGCCTACATGTCCAATGGTTGAGATGCTTTACCTAAGAGTCCATGTGCACTGGGTGAAAACTTGTTTGTGGGGGGGATGTAGATCCCGAGAAAGTCCACATTGACTGGATGCTTCTTCCACACATGATGCAGCAGAACGGAAAAGAACATCTCCTTATCCACGGTCAGAGTCACAGATTTCCCCTTCTTCACGGAGATAAGCACCCTATGTGAAAGTCAACATAGATTCTAGATGATTCTGGAACAGACATCTTATTAAATGTTAAATTATTTTCTGTGTGTGTGTGCTCATGCATGTGTGCATGTGTGTGTTTTACAGTACACTAGTGCATGTCAACTTGCAAAGGTTTGTTCTCTCCATCCACTCGGGTAATCAATCTCAGCAGCAAGTGCCTTTACACACTGAGCCATCTTGCAAGACTCAGAACAGATATTTTTTTAAGCAAGTCATTCTCAGGCCTAATACAGACTTTCCATTGAGAACGTCACCATGTCGGTGCTATGGGATAATGCATGTCTATAACAATCAGTGAGCAGGTCCTAATGGGAAGACACTCTTGCATAAACTGCAACCATACTGCTGATGTAGTATGATTCTGATGTAGTCACCTACACATTTCCATGGATGGATCTGCTTACTGATGCATCACACACATGTATTGAGCACTTACTGTATGCCATGTACTGTGGCTTATGACTTACTGTATGCCATGTACTGTGGCTTGTCACTAAGGCACAGTGAGCTTTGAAAACAATTTCTGGCACCAAGGATAGCATAGTAGATGAGAACAACTTCCCCTAACCTTGACTTCCTTGTATTTAAAATGATGACTGTTCTCTGCTGATGCTGAGCCTGGACTGGCTTCTGCAGCCATGTTCCAAGGGCACATGGGAACCAACATGGAATAATACTTGCCTCTGATTCCCAAGACGAGCTGTATCAGACCAGGACAAGCGAGATGTAAAAGAACCATAGCTCAGGGTGATTGTCTCTGTGCTGATTTCTATTTTCATGTCTTCTTTTTGGAAATAAAATCCCAGTTTTCCAAAGTAGGTTTTTAGTTTTCCATTCTCTACCTTCTTGGCACCAATAAGCTGACCGTTGACTAAAATCCCTGTCAAAGGAAAGATGCTTTCTCTCTTGTACTCCACATGTGGGCACCACAGTTTGTATTTATAACATTTGACAAGTTGAGAAAAAATTTTCATAGTACAATATTTTTCTTTATAAAATCTTATTTTACAGTTAATTTATTATAAAATAATTAAATGAAAATAACAGCTCATGCTCAAAATATATGTTTTAAGCTATAATTGCTTGAAATGCTTAATATATATAATTTAATTTCTCACTAATCATAAAACTTTTAAAACTAAAATATCTAGTAAGCTGAAAAAGAAAGGAATCCCAGGTAGTCACAAGGAAGCATGGCCATCATACAAATAGTTAATTCAAATATAATATAATCTGCTTTTATGTTACCTGATTCTGGATCAGACACCAGGTTAAGGATTTTTCCAGGTTCTGAGTCAATATTGAAACAAATATTCTTTTGGCTTTTTGGCAGGTAAATGATGAAGTGGGGGTCATTTTCCACTAGAAAATATACAAGGGAAATGTAAGCAAAATTATAAAAAGGAAGATGATTTCTGTCATTGTTTTTTGAGACAGGATCTAAGCTTGTAGCCCAGGCTGTCCTTGGATTTGTGGTCTTCTTGCCCCAGCCTCCAGAATGCAGGATTACAGGCATGCATCAGCATTAACTCCTAGTATTTCCTTTCATCCTTCACACCGTATAGTTCATGTCCAGTGGTCAACCACTACTTGGCTCATTGATTTATGTCAAAGCTGGGCACTAGAGGGCGTTGTTAAACTGTGGAACAATGGCTCCTTTGAAAAGCAACTATGGTAATTTTTTTCCTTTTATATAAATACAATGTGATGTTTTGAATAAGAATGCCCCCCTCACCCAAGTTCATCTATTTGAGTGCTTAGTCACCAGGGAGTGGCACTACTTGAGAAGGATTAGGAAGTGCAGCCTTGTTGGAGTAGGTGTGGTCTTTTTGGAGGAAGTGTATCATTGGGGCTGGGCTTTGAGGTTTCAAAAGCCCAAGCTGAGTATCTCTCTGTCTTCCTGCTGCCTGTGGATCCAGCTGTAGAACTCTCAGCTACTTCTCCAGCACCATGTCTGCCTGTGTGTCACCATGCTCCCTGCCATGATCATAATAGACTAAACCTCTGAAACTGTAAGCAAGCTCTCAATTAAATGCTTTCTTTTACAAGAGTTACTGTGTTCATTGTGTTCCTTCACAGCACTAGAACACTAAGACAGTTTGCTTGAATAAAATTGTTTTATGGGAGACAACAGTTATTTCTGCAATCCTACTTTACTGAAATCCTATCAGATCAGTCAACAATATCCACTCAGTCCTGCCAAATGGAGTGATGTGTTTCTAGGCAAATGGAGTGAAACCCATGCTTAAGCTAGTCAGTGTGGCTTTAATTTTTGGTAGGGTTGGAAATATGTTGAAGATCTCCATGGCAACTTTATACATTGTAGATGAATTTCTAAATGATCTTTTTAAATAAAAAACATGGAGCCAAATATATGGGTGAAAGCCTTATACCAGGGAAATAGGGAAAGCCACCAGCCAACTCTACCTCACCAACTCTGCGGCTTCCAAATGCCGAGACTTCCTGTTTCCCATGCCTATGTGCCTTGCAATTCTGCCATCTGATTTGCTCTCTCCATTCAACTTCATCACTTCCTCTTCCTACCCAGCTCTGTCAATTCCTGTCTGTCTATACAGACCTCCAGACCTCCGTGGTTAACTAGTTTTGGAATTTAAGGCGTGTGCCACCACACTTGGCTCTGTTTCCAGTGTGGCCTTGAACACACAGAGATCCTGCCTGCCAAGTGATAGGATTAAGGGCATGTGCTACCATTGCCTGACTTCTTTGTTTACTTAAAATGGCTTGCTTTTTCCTCTGATCTCCAGGCACACTTTATTTATTAAAGCACAAATAAAACATCACCACAATACATTCTTGGGATTCTAAAGTTTATGGGCCAAACACTAGCTAGACTTTGTTGAATGTCTGTCTACTTATAAGAATCTTGCTTTATATAACTACTCTATAGCCATTACCCCATATTGCAGGTGGGATAATTGAGACCAGAGATGTTCCAGTGTATGGCTCATGGTCACGTGGGAAGAGTTTGACCCCAGGATGGTCTGATTCAAGGCCAGCCTTTTTATTGAATCAAACAGCAGACTAGAAATGTGGAAGAAGCTTTGTAGTCCTCCTGGGAAGATCATTTTGAAATAGGCTGTCTTGTCCTTGTTGCTGCAAAAGCTTTATTCTACACAGTAACTGTGTGCATGGCTCACATGCTGGACATCATAGTATGTCCTGTTCTTGGGAGCCATTTACTGTACAAGTCCTGCACACTAACTAGTCTTCCACATAGGGTCCCTACTCAGGAATGTGGCTATAAGGAGCATCATCATCAACAAAACAGAAATAGCAAATCATTTGGGGCCACAAATAATACTGTGGTGATATTTTAATTGTGCTGAAATGTGGTTTTATTTGTATGTTAATAAATAAAGTTTGCCTGGAGATCAGAGGTCACATAGTGAGGTCACATAGTGAGCCATAAGCAGAAATCCAGCGGTGGTAGCATACGCCCTTAATCCAATCACATGACAGGCAGAGTCTCTGTGTGGTCAAGAACACAGCCAAGCATGGTGACATGAGCCTTTAATCCCAGTACCAACCATAGAGACCTGGAGGTCTGTATAGACAGGCAGTGACAAGGAAGTCATGTGGCTGGGCTTAAAGCCAATGAGAAGGTAGAACAGGAAAGCAATAAAAGCACAGGTTCGGCAGGAAGAAGGTCTCTCATGTGGGAAACTAGGGCTTGGTGGTAAGCTAAAGGGTAGTCAGTGGCTCTTCGCTAATTCTCTGATCTCTTCGGCTATTAGCCCTGCATTTGGCTCTGTGTTTCTTATTTACTAAGACTGTTTAGAATTTCGTCTACATAATACTTTCAGGAAGTGAAATATATGAATACTGCAGGAAGTGAGACAAAGCCACTTAACATGTTTACCCTAAGTCCTCACTGAGTCCTTATCACAAAAGGATGCTTGGTGTGTGTAGAAAAACAATCAGTCTCTCTCTTTTTCCGTCCCTCCCTCCCTCCCTTCTTTTTCCCTCTCTCCCCCCTCTCTTTTCTGTACTGTGACATGAAACCTAGGACTTTGAATGTACTAGGCACATGCCCTCTCACTGAGTGACACCCTCAGCCATTCTTCTGTGAGATGAGGATTGCTCTGTGGCCCGTGTTCACCTCAAACTCAAGGTTCTTCTGCCTTCACCTTGAGTGCTGGGATGAGAGGTGCCACCCACCCAGTCTGGAGTTAATGGTTTTAATCATTTCATTTTACTTTAGTTTTATTTATTGTTCTTTGAGACAGGGTTTCCTTGGATAGCCCATGTTGGCCTTACACCTGTGATCTTTCTACCTCAGCTTGGCACTGCCAGCCTATGCCACCATGCTGGCTTAACAGTCTTAAGATGTCAGTCCTGAAGATTATTTTCTTCTTTTTAAAAACTTATTTATTTATTTATTTATTTATTTAGTCTGTGTGTGTGTGTGTGTGTGTGTGTGTGTGTGTGTGTGTACACATATGGGCCTATGTCTAGGTGGAGCATGCATGTGGAAGTCAGATGATAAGTTGGGCTAGTCTCTTCTCTCCTACCATGTGGGTTCCAGGATCAAACTGAGGATATTAGGCTTGTTAGCAAGTGCCTGTATCCTCTGAGCCACCTCACTGGCCCATCTGAAGATTTTTTTGTTTTAAATATGAGAGTCTATTCAAGAGAGCCTAGAGATCTGCACTTGTATTAGCAACAGGAACTAACTAGCCTTTTACTTCCATTTCAAACAACCCATATGCTCCTGGCTGGTGGGACCTTCCCTATGGAGGGTGCAGAAGCACTCTTAGAATGTCCAAAGTTCATCCTCAAAGAGAGAGAAGGATTCAAAGTGCATACAGGCTCCAGGAGCTGCCAGGAAGTAAGTGAAAGTGATAAAGTCAGGGAACCCCGGAAACTGGGGTGGCGGTGGGGGGAAGCCTGGGCAAACCCTCAGCGGCATTTGCTTTCTGTTAACTTTGACAAGCACTAACCACAGAGGTGATACAGCTGTGGAAAATACTCCTGGTGTGTCTGGATCTTGGTGACAACAGTGCCTAGGTTCCTTCTCAGAGATTTGGTGACCTTGCTTGTGGAGGTCACTGACTGCTCCCTGGGACATTCAGAGGTGTCTGATGGGTGACCTTATGATGCCACTCTCTCTGCAGATGATGCTCACACCTCCATTTGCTGAATGTGCGTTTCACAAAGGCCCATGGAATTTAACTGTAGGTTTGTAAACCACAGATTCCTTCATCTCCAATCATCTTTCCCCACACATTAATCACTGTCTCTGCCCTGTAAATATCCTCAAGCCCTAGGGGATGTGGCTTTGAGATCTTTGTCCACTATCTCCACTATCTCCATATTCAGCCACTGAGTGAGTAAACTTTATCTTTTGCAAAGCTGATTGTTTCAGTAATGGGCTGAGTGCATGTAGACAAAGAGCAGTTTCCGTTAACTCGGGGGTGACGAGAGGTGATGCATTTACTCCTACGTTCTCCAGGTGGCGCCTTTGTCTCACATGTTGAGAGGGACTGGGTCAAAAAGGTTGAGGACAGCACCATGGAGCCTCAGTGCCCAAACTCTCCAAGAAATACATGTTATCGGCTTTCAGATGATCACATTTGCTATTTGTGCCTCCCACATGCTGTTATGCAAGAGACAATGATACATCTGGATAAAAAAAAAAATTGACCGTTCAATGATAACATCCACTTACTGAACAACTAGGAAACGCTTAACCAATCAAAGCTGTTTAGTCAATGTGAAACCATGCTCCACCAGTGCATCCCCATGAGCAGAGCATCTCTTTGATTTCAGAGGGTTTACTTCATACAGTTGGAAACAGTGCTGGGTATGGATTTGTCTCCATGCAAATTCATATCCTGAGGCCTACCCCTCAAAATGTGGACAGTCTCTGGACATGGAGCCCTTGGAAGTTCATTAGGTTCCCATGAGGTCAGAGAATGAGACCCTGATGCTAGGGTTAGCGCCCTGAAAAGAGACACCAGAGCACTCCAGTCTCAGTTTTGTAACGGCAGCTGCAGTAAGCCTATTTTATGGAGCTGTTGTCTCTCCATGGAAGGCAACAATTCCTGTAAAAGTCACCTAGTTTCTCAAGACATGGTGATTCTATTAATTTATGGAAATTCACATGGGATTCTGATGGGTTGAGAAGGGAGACATGCTTTTACCTCGAATCACATGTGGAGGGGGAGTGGACTCAAGCGGCTTCGCTCCTACTGCAAGCATGGCCATCACTGGGGTCGGGGATGGACTGGCCCACGATGGGATGGAACCTGAGGAAACCTTGGTGCCATAATACAATGCACCTGTGTAGAAGAACCCACATCCATTAATTCCCAAGATACTCTTCCATAGAAATTGCTCTCAGTTTAAAGAATCTGGGTTTTGCATCCTCTTCCCTCAACCAAAGGTTCTCAGCTAAGGTTTTATCTACCTTAAAATGCAGGTAGATAAACACAGTGCTAGGTATCAAACCCAGGGTCTCAATCATGCAAAGTAAGCACTCTACTTCTGGGCTTTAACCCACAACCTCTTCTTTTTATTCAGAGTCCTCCCTCCTCTTATTCCCTCTGGCATCACACTACAGAAGCCTGTGATCCAATTCTTCTAGTATCTAGGACTCTAAATGGGTCTGCAGTAGAAGGAACTGCTCTGCTAGGCGTAGTGACACATGCCTACAATCCCAGCACTCAGGAAGTGGAGGCAGGGGCACAAGGAGTTCAAGGTTATCTTTGGCTAGATAGAGAGCTATTATCATTGAACCCTCTGGAACAAAATAAAACCTCAGAGGTTCATTGTAGTGTGTGGCAGCCACTCTCGAGACCAGGCAAGACTAGGCATCAAGAAGACAAAGGAGGGAATCTAATCAATTCAATCAGAGGTCCTCTTAGCCTTGGGCATTTCTGGAGACTTCCCATAGGGCATAGACCACAAGGATGATTTTCAAGGCTGTTTCTAGGCCCCCAGTTTCCATATATACTCTTTAAAGAAGTAAGTGTGTGTGCATGTGTGTGTGTGTGTGTGTGTGTGTGTGTGTGTGTGTGTGTAATAGAGGGATATCTGGGTGTGCCTGTCTGTCTGTATATATGCATGTGGGTGCACATATGTGGGGATGTCAGGGATTAACCTTGAATGTTTCTTAGGAGCTGTCCACCTTGTGACTGGAAACAGGGTCTCTCACTGGGACCTGGGGATCAATGATTTAGGCGGAGCTGGCTGGCCGCTAAACTCCAAGAATTCCCTATTCCCTTGCCCCTACCTCGAGGTGCTGGGATTGCAAGCGCATGCCACCACACCCTGATTTTTAGGTGGATGCTGGGTATAGAAATCAGGTCCTTATGCTTGCAAGACAATCATTTTACTGACCCAGCCATTTCCTTAACCTAACTTTCTTTTTTTTTTTTGGTTTTTCGAGACAGGGTTTCTCTGTGTAGCTTTGCGCCTTTCCTGGAACTCACTTGGTAGTCCAGGCTGGCCTCGAACTCACAGAGATCCGCCTGGCTCTGCCTCCCGAGTGCTGGGATTAAAGGCGTGCGCCACCACCGCCCAGCTTAACCTAACTTTCAAAGTAATTCATGCAGTTCCCTGGATTCCCCACTAAAAGTCCCCAGGAACCACAGTACCAGCCAAAATAGTGCAGTGCTAAGAAAAAATGACTCTAGTGACTCAGGAGTAATTTCTTTCTTAAGCAAAATGGTTGCCTATCCTACATTTTCAATTAATTAAAGAAGGGGGTTTGGAGAGATGGCTCAGCGGTTAAGTATGCTTGCTACTCTTACAGAAAACCCGAGTTTGTGGTTCCCAGCACCCAAACTGGCAGTTCACAACTGCGTGTAACTCCAGTGCCAGGGACTTTGATAGCCTCTTCTTCTGGCCAGCATGGACACCAGCACACACGGCATGTACTTACACAGACACATAATAAAAATAAATCTTAAAAAAAGGATTGGAGAAGTACATTGTCAAATGAGAAATCATTAAGGATTTCTTGTTTTGCTCTTTTAGAAAGTTATTTATTTATTCATGTTTTACGTGTGTGAGTGTTTGCCTGCATATATGTCTGTCCATGTGCATGTCTTGCGCCCACATAATCCAGAAGATATTGGATCCCCTTGGACCTGGAGATACAGATGGTTGTGAGCCAACACGTGTGAATCAAACCTTGATCCTCTGGAAATGCAGCCAGTGCTCTTAACTACTGATCCCTCTTTCAAACCCTTCCTTTACTTGGAGAGAGGGTCTTATTATGTAGTCTAGGCCAGTCATGAGACACTAGGCAGCTCAGAGTGGCCTGAGAGATCAAATCCCCCTGCTTTGGCTTTGGGAATGCTGGGACTTCAGGTGTTCACAATATGTCAAACCAAACTGAAGGAACAAGCTTGAGTCCTTACGGGCACGAGCTGGGAGCAAAAGATGGATCAGAGATGGGGACAGAGGCTTTGGGACTTCCACATAAGACAGGAAGACCACTCTGTATTGTTGCCTCACAAGGTCCTAAAGCACTGACCTGAGCAGCAAGAATGGTCCTGGGGTGGGGAGTCGGCCAGCATGCGCTCGTTCCCAGCATCATTCTCAATCACCATGGCAGTGAGCGGAGTCACAATGTGATGGTCGAGAGACATCTGCAAGATTGTTTTCGTGATTTTCCTTTTGATGGCAGCTGTAGGAGCCAGACTTCTGCGTTCAGGAGATAGATTGAATAACATCACTATACACAAGGGTGAACTCAGGCCCCAAATCTCTCCACTTGCCTTTCTGATAAACAGCCAAGGCCTAAAGCACAGGGTAGGGTGCCTAAGGCAAGAGGGTAGGGTGCCTAAGGCAAGAGGCAAACAGAACTAACTGGCTTCAGGAACCCTAATGCTTTATCTAGCTATGTGGTCTCAAGAGAATATTTTAAAAATTACATTTGTTTTATGTGTGTGTGTGTGTGTGTGTGTGTGTGTGTGTGTGTGTGTGCACCACAATGCCTATGTGAAAGTCAGAGAAAGCTTGTGGGAGTTGGTTCTCTTCTCTCATCATGGAGGACTTCAGGATCAAACTCATATTGGCAAGCATGGCCACAAGCACCTTTATCTGCTGAGCCATCTCACTGTCCTCTCAAGGGATTATTTTATCTGTCTATCTATCTATCTATCTATCTATCTATCTATCTATCTATCTATCTATCATCTGTTTATTCAAGACAGCATTTCTCTACGTAACAGCTCTGGCTGTCCTGGAACACATTTTGTAGACCAGGCTGGCCTCGAACTTATAGATATCCACCTGCTTCTGCCTCCTGAATGCTGGTATTAAAGGCATGTGCCACCACTGCCCAGCTTCTTCAAGGGATTAATTTTAAAGGCTTATTTTTTTCAGAGCAGTTTTAGGTTCATAGTGAAATTGAGTAAAAGATACTGAGGGTACTCCATGTCTCCCACCCACCCATAGCCTTCTAGATTACAGAATCTTGTGCCAGAGAGGTACATTTGAGACAACAGATGACCGTGCATTGACATATAGATTAGTAATTTACACCGGGGTTTACTTTTACATCCCATGGATAAAGAGATATAACAGACCTGTCATCACAGAGTCATGTAGATTAGTTCCTCTGCCCTAAAATGCCCTGTGCTCTACCATCACCTAAAATCCTAGCAACTGCTTATCTTTCTACAGGGCTTTAAAAGTCAATATTTAACTTCCAGAGCAACTTCTCTGTGCCTTTAGGTATGGTCAATGTACTTCTGTGCAAGGGGCAGGGATATTTCTTTCTTCAAAGCCACCACTTATACCACATGTATTTTTTTTAATATAATCTTATTGACATCAGAGATTTTCTCTGTGAGTCCAGTTATATAATGGTTACAATTCTTGCAACCTAGTTCAATGACCTTGGTCCATCTTCCCAAGAATCTGATCTGAGAGGTGAAGTGGGAACTTCGCAGTCGTAAGTTCTAGCAAAGATCCCCATAAAACTCTGGTGCCTGCAGGCAAGGCTGCTCTAATGAGAGGGTTTTATGTTAGAGAGTTGACATGCAGCTCAAAGGAGAAGCCAGAGATGGCATAAGTATCAAAGAGCTGTTCCTTGGGCGACACTGGAATCGCACAGTCATACATTTTTCCTTGGACCTGTTTTCAAGAGGAAGTGCAAAAAGACTATTGATGTGTGCAGCAAAATGGCTAAATCTAGCAGGTGTCATGCTGAGTGAAAGTCAAAAAAGGGTCGTGTGGTTATGTGAAATGGACAAAACTAATCAATGGTGACACATGTCAAAAGAGTGGCTTCCCTGGATATAGAAAAAGAGACCCTCTGTAGTCCTATATCTACAGCAGGATGGCCATTACATTGAAAATATATATATATATATATATATATATATATATATATATATATACACACACTTAAAATTAATGCACTCCACACATTCACATATGTTACATTTAAATTTTAAACATTTAGAAATTATGTTCATAGGTGTTTTGTATGCATGTATGTCTCTTTGCACCCCATGAGTGCAGTGGCCACAGACGTCAGAAGAGGGTACTGGATCCCCTGGAACTGTAATTACAGAGAGTTGTGAGCTGTCACGTGGGTGCTGGGCATTGAACCCAGGTCCTCTGGAAGAGCAGCCAGTGCTCTTAACTGCTGAGCCAGCTCTCCAGACCCCATATGTTACATTTTTAATAAAAAGAAAAGAAGTAACTCAGCTTTAGTTAAAGTTCTAGGAACCAGTCAGTAATAAACTCATCCCTCCATTATTCTCAGTTCCAAATACTTCTTGCTTATGACTTCAAATATCCCATCTGCTGTTTTGTTTACAGTATGGAAATTGTACCCAGAACCTCATGTGTGCTAGGCAAAGGCTTTCACACTAAGCTATATTCGTAGCCTTGACTTCAAATATTATAGGTGGACATTTCATGTTTTTAAATCTCCATGGTATACACTCTTCTTGCCTTACCTCTCTGCTAGCAGTTGATTGATCGTGAGATAGGCCCAGAGTTTTTTGGTGAAATCAGGGTCTGCATGCTTGTCTTTTGATAGAAAATCTTCCAAGTCATCCATCTGACTCAGGGTTTCCAAGACCAATTCCGTGTTAGCCTGGATAATGGAAGCATCAGTTGATGGACAGCCAGGGACCAGAATTACAGTTAAATCACCTGCTGTAAATGTACTTTGGGGTTAGGCAAGGAAGAGAGCCTCGACTGGATAGGTTAAGTGCACAAACTCCAGAGACTGGGGTTGGGATCAGGAGAAAAAGTGAGGTTTTATTAGAATGGTTGAAAAGATGATAGGGCTGTGTCATGTCTTCCCTTTCAACTCCTGATTCTGCCCCACACATAAGTGGCTGGGGATGCAGAATGTTAGCTTGTGAACAGAGAGTCGGAGTGTACTAGGGGACCGTTAGAATTGGCTTGTTAACACAGAGACCAAGTGTACTAGGGGACTGTTAGAATTGGCTTGTTAACACAGAGACCAGGTACAGTAGGGGACCGTTAGAATTGGCTTGTTAACACAGAGACCAAGTGTACTAGGGGACTGTTAGAATTGGCTTGTTAACACAGAGACCAGGTACAGTAGGGGACCGTTAGAATTGGCTTGTTAACACAGAGACCAGGTGCAGTAGGGGGACCATTAGGATTGGCTTGTTACCACAGAGACTGGCTGCAGTAAGGGACCAGTTAGAATTTTCGGAATAAGCAGGGAAGCAGAAGTACCGAAGTCGCAGTGATGATGCTCTGAATTTCAGCCACTTTACTTGGATCAAATTTTCCAGCCACCACTATCTCAGAGCCTCCAAAGTAGTTGTGGAAACTGTTTTGAGTGACATCTGTTACTGATGCCTGGGGGTAGTTGAACTGAACATTCCTCAGCAGTGGAGTGGAGACCTGGTTGTAAAATTTCTAGACGTCACAAGAAAGAAAGAAAAAACCACAAACAGTTATTTTTCATACCACTTTGTAGATCTAAAGTATTTTTCCCTGATGTTTCTCACATATGTAGCAGATAACTCTTAATTTATTTGTATGAATCTTTGGGATGATGGACATGCCTGTGGTCATGAACTCTGGGCCATAAGACAAAAACCTGTTGTTAGGAAATCACCTACAATTTAAGAGCCAAGAATTTCTCCCCTTTCTGTTATGATCAGAAATAAAAGCTTGTGGGCATTCATAATACAGTTTATCTGGGTTGAAATAACCTGAATTAGAACCATATCTTCTAGGTGTCCCAAGCTTCCAATGTTGTGCCTGGTGTTAGCATCATTTGGTTTGTCGGTTTAATAAACACAGGAGTCATGAAAGAGGATATAAAGCTAACTGTTTTCTAGTCTGAAGTCAGTCATTCTCTCTCTCTCTCTCTCTCTCTCTCTCTCTCTCTCTCTCTCTCTGATTGATAAATAAATAAAGGCAATTGGTATTGAAAGTGTAAAATCCTAAGTGAAGCTCCCTGGCTTCAGAATGGCCATGCTAACTGAAGAGAGTTCACTGAGAGGAATAGAGTTTAGGATAGGGAATGTATTGAGTAGCTCCCTTAAACTAACAGTGTGAAGGTTTTGTGTGTTAATTAGAATAAAGCGATTTTATTTAAAAATCCAATAAAATAAATAATAGTGTGTGTGCGTGTGTGTGTGTGTGTGTGTGAGAGAGAGAGAGAGAGAGAGAGAGAGAGAGAGAGAGAGAGAGAGAGAGAGAGAGAGGGAGAGGGAGAGAGAGAGAGGGAGAGGGAGAGAGGGAGAGAGAGAGAGAGAAGAGAGAAGAGAGAGAGAGAGAGAGAGAGAGAGAGAGAGAGAGAGAGAGAGAGAGAGAGAGAGACACTTAATATTCTTAATATGTAGCCCCAGCTGGCCGAGAACTTGATATGTTCATAGGCTGGCCTTGAACTCACAGAGAGAGCTACTTGCTTCTACTTTCTGAATGTTGAGATTAAAGGCATTTGCCACCATGCCACCCAACATGTCTCTCTTGTCTAAGGAAGCTTGAAGGGCATAGTTTGACTTGGTTTACATTATAAAAAGGATAAGCAAAATGCCAAGGCAATTCGCAGAGAAGACAGGCGGCCATGATAGTGGGATAGGCAATTGCTCGTGGGACCAGGAGGCTGGCAGAAGATGGAGGTTTGAGAAGGCCCTGGTCTTACTGTTTCCCATGTCACTGCCAGTGCAGAAAGCAGTGATGGGAGAGTGTGAGAAGGCAATGAACAGTTACTGGGATTTGAAGAGCAAATGTGGCTATAGCAAATCTGAGCCAAGTTCATCTGTCTTCCGAGGGAACCGGTTTCGGCAGTGGGATGATCTACCTTGAGCTGAGAGGATGTGTCCCGGTTCCCGTAGATCCGTTGAGCAATACCACGGTTTTCATTGGACAGTCTCTTCAGAAAATCATAGTCGACATCAAATCCTATCCCCAAACTAAACAAGGAGATGTTATCTTGGATGTTCTGCTTCACATTTTTCTGAATTTTGGACAATTTTAGTTCACCTGAAGTTGGTGATGATAGAAAGGCAAGAGGGACCAGTAAGAAGAAGATAATTAGCAAAACTTCTCAAAGCTAAAACTACATTTGCCCTTTGACCCAGGAAGACAAAATTTAGGATATTTTTTAATGGATTCACTCTTTTGTTAAGAACTGAAGTGGGGCAATGATGTCTATCCACATTATTTGGGTATAGTGACATTAGAAACAACTCAAAACAAGTGACCCATAAGGGAACTTGGTTAGATTATGGTGCAACTGGGCAGGGGAAGCCTATACAGCCACTCTGTGCATTCATATTGAGTAATCTCAAAAAGCATTCCAAAGTGTAAGTAGCACATAGTAATTCTGTGTAAATGGGGTTTGTTGGGGCGTCTTGTACACGCACATAACGGATTTCAAGTGTATTCACCCTGTTACCTATTTTTGTCCCTCTCCCGATTCCTGTGTCTTTCTTTCTCCTTCCAGCTTGCTGCTCTTCTACTTTTGTGTTCAAAGACATGGTGTCTTTGTTTGTGAGTGTGAGAGAGTGAGAGGTATATTCACATGTGTGTGCAGGTGCTCACACCTCAGCCATGTATGTGGAACCTAGAGGATGACACTGGGTTCCTTCCTGTATCATTCTCTGCCTTATTGCCTGGAGACTGGGTCTCCCACTGAACTGGAAACTTGCTGCATTGGCTAGGCAGGCTGTCCAGCAAGCTCCTGAGAGCCTCCAGTCTCTGTCCCCACAACGCTGACATTACAGGGATGAAGAGCCGTGTCCAGTTTTTTAAGAGCATGGGTTCTGGAGATTCAAACTCAGGTCTTTATGGTTGTATGGTAAGTACTTACACCCCCAAGGCATTTCCCCAGCCCCATCAAAGGTATTTAAATAAAAATAAACCATTTACTTGCTTTATATATATTAATGGTTTGCCTGCACGCATGAATGTACAATATATGTGTCTACTGACCTTGGAGGTCAGAAGAGGGCACTGGATCCTCTGGAACTGGAGTTAGAGATGGCTGTGGGTGCTGGGAATCAAAGTAAACCTAGGTCTTCCGCTAAAGCAAGTGCTCTTAACCACTGAGCCATCTCTCCAGCTCCTCAGAGGTATTTTTTAAAAAGGCAAAAATCAAAGTAAATGGCTATCTTTATGTATAATGGGGTATCCTTATATATAATGCATGAATGAATTTGTGTGTGTGTATATATATATACACACACACGCACACACACAAATATGTGCATAAAGTAAAACAGGAATGCACTAATGTCTCAGGAAGCTAGTAGCCAGAGACTAACTCCAGTGCAGAAACTGAATGATTAGGAGACAAGAGTAAGAAACAGCATCATTTAAAAAATATGTATTTCCTTTTATTCTTTATGATTTTATTCAAAACTTATATTAAAAAAGCTACACGATATGAATGGAGAAAACGACGGCTCTACCACAAACACATAACAACTGCTCAGGTTGGTCTCAGTACTAATGAAAAGATGGCTCTTCATCCCTCGGAAATCCTGGTTGCTCTTGTGAGCATTGCCCCCCATACCTTCATTTTATTCAGCTGTACAGCACTGGTTAGATACCATCCATGAGTACCTGACAACTCATTCTTGCCATGCCATCTAGCATTCATTATTCCTAATACTTGTCAATATAAAGACACAACTAAGAATAACAGCAGGTAATAGAAACAGGGAGATGCTGAAACCATTTGGTAGATAAGAAAAATGATTTATTGAAAGGTTGTGCAAGCCAGCAGTCATTTCTCCCGTGGCAGCTGGAAGAGGCGTGAAGAACAATAGAGACTACATTCCTGTGGGAACTGAGATAAATACGGGCCATTCACCACTCCCATCTACCATCTTTCCAGACCTAATGTTGAGGAATAAATGCATTTCCCAGCATGCATTAGCAGTTCTCACAATACAGATTAGAGCTCAACCTTAGCTTTCTGAGCCTGTTCTGTGGGGGAGAAGCAGAGGCGTTCAGGAGCAATGCCGCTGGGTGGATTAGCACCTGACCATGTGTGGGAGGCTTTACACCCTGAGGACTTTGTCAGGATTTCACCCCCAGATGCTTCCCCCTTTCTGGTTGGTAACACTGCTGAGATGGTGTCCTAGTCTGTTTTTGCACACCTCTGGATATTTATTTCCCTTGAATTTTGATGCCTTTTATCTTTCATCAGTTCTCATTATGCAAAATCAAATATTCTTGCACAAAGATTTAAAAAGCTTGCTCCTGGGTGCTTCTGGGTCAGGAGACTTCCTTGCAGAGGCAGGGTTTAAAGTGTTTTAGAAATGCAGCCGGGCGGTGGTGGCGCACGCCTTTAATCCCAGCACTCGGGAGGCAGAGCCAGGCGGATCTCTGTGAGTTCAAGGCCAACCTGGGCTACCAAGTGAGTCCCAGGAAAGGCGCAAAGCTACACAGAGAAACCCTGTCTCAAAAAACCAAAAAAAAAAAAACCAAAAAAACAAAAAAAAATGTTTTAGAAATGCACATATACGTCATTACAGTTCCCACAGTAAGCAAATGACATTCTTAAGAAGCAACAGTGAAGACATTTGTCAATAGAAACTGGAAGCAATACTCACCCACGGTTGGATCTCCATCAGAAACCAAAACGATCAGAGAGACTGAGTCGGTGCTCAACAATCCCAAGTTATTGGCTTCATTCAAAATGAAAATTGCTCGCAGGAGTGCCTCATTGATATTTGTGCCTGTTAAAGTAACATAATGCGCACACACACACACACACACACACACACACACGCACACGCACACGCACGCACACACACACACGCACAGACACACACACACACACACAGACACCACAACATGGATTCAGGTTCAATCTGTCTACTAACTACTTATACATAATTTGCTCAATATTAAATTCATTTGATTGCTTTCTAAGTGACAAATTTCTCTATGTCTATCAAGATTTCACAGTGCACTAAATTATTTACTTTAGACTATTCCCTTAAAGATGAATAAGCCCTTTAAGGCACCAGCCTGTCATCTTGTAAAGCAATAAACTTAATCTAAATGACCTTGCTGAGATGCTCTGGAAGGTATTTACTTTTTACACACACATACTTACATTACATACATAGTTAATAAGCAAGCCTAGAATGACTTCATAGTTAACAAGGAAGCTTAGAATTACCTCCTAAACTTTTTTTTGATAAAATGACAGGCTGTTTAAAGACATATTTGAGCTATATTGTGTTCTCTTCTTTCTCCACAAACAGTATTCATTTTTAATCAATAAATGTATTATTTAATGCAGACTACTGCAGACTGGGCAAATATCAGTTTGGTGGAGAATAACAATTTTTGGTTGTTGTTGTCGAAGACAAGGTTTTACTGTATAGTCCAAGTTCAAGGCTGGCCTTGAACTAACGGTTGCCCTGGGGGACACTGAACTTGCAATTCTTCTACGTCAGTCTCCTAAGTGCTAAGATTGGACGACCTATCCCAGCACTCATCAGGGACTATGATTCTCCAGTGAACCTAGACTGAACCTTCTGTAAGCTTCCCTGTAGACTTTAGACCCAACCCACTCACCTCCATTAGGCTGGATTGTCTCAATGTATCTCTTGGCATCTGCAATTTGTGTTTTAGTAGCTGGCACTAAGTCATTTCTCCAAGTTCGAACATTATGGTTGAAATCAACCACAGAGAATTGGTCTTCAGTTCTTAGGTCATCCAATATGGTCCTCATTGCCTCCACGGTCTATTTCAAAAGAGAACCGAGAGAGGGCTCATCACATACACTTCAAGTCGACGGAGGGAGATATTAGGAGTCCTGTCACTGCTCCGCCCATCCTCCAAGTGCTGAGTCCAGCTCAACTTATTAAAGAAAACTTTTGTCAGTCACTGCAGTCAACACAGACCTGTCCCTTATGTTCTAAGCATGTTCTATTGGACTTTGGATACTCGAATTTCCTGTCTTCTAAAATGTACCAGTTTGACTAGTTCTCCTGTAAGATAAGCAATATGAGTTTAGGCCTTCCCTTGGACTTTCTGACACATAGTGGGTACTTCACAGATATTCGCTGAGTGAAGGAAGAAAGGAATGAACAGTGAACAAGCATTTGTTTTAGAATGATGATGTTTAACTGGGGGCAACTATTCCCTCAAGAAACAGAGGGCAATATATGAAGTCACTCTGTGTGTGTGTGTGTGTGTGTGTGTGTGTGTGTGTGTGTGTACATGTGTATGTGTCCATGTGGAGGCCAGAAGTGAAGCTTGGGTGTCATTCCTCAGGTTTGTCATACCTTGGTTTTTGAGACAGGGTCTTTCATTGGCCTTGCTTTTGCTGATTATGCTAGGTTGGTTGGCCTGTGAGACTCAAGAACCTGTCTCCTGAGTGCTGGGGTTATAAACACATGCTACCATGCTCGTATTTTTTTCACATGAATGTTGGAAATCAAACTGAGGTCATTATGGGTACACAGCAGAGATGTTAGCAATTAACCTATCCCTTCAGCCCTGGTGTAATTTTTAACTGTCACAACTGGTGTGGAGGTTGTACTACTGAGATCAGGTGGGCAGAGGCCAAAGGTGCTGTTCAACATTATGAAACGCGCAGGACAGTCTCCTACAGCAAAGAAGAACCACGCCAGATATCAACAGCACATTCTTGGAGGACCTGTAGTGCAGTATAAGCCCAAGTGGGCAGGGATCATCCAAGACACCCACTTCTTTCAGTTTGTTACCGAGTAGCAATCACTTAACGTGGGCAAAAATAGCTTCCAAAGAAGGACTAGTTAGTTGATTGTTCAAATTAGTTGGCTTAATGGGTAAATTAAGAAATTACCTTTGGGCAGTGGTGGCACACACCTTTAATCCCAGCACTCAGGAGGCAGAAACAGACGGATCTCTGAGTTCAAGGCCAGCCTGGTCTATACCACAAGTTCCAGTACAGCCAGGGCTACACAGAGAAACCCAAAAAAACCCCCAACACAAAACAAAACAAACAAATAAAAACCTCATTTGTTGTTTTGAATTTCCCCTATCCTATTATTATAGATAAGGTTACATTGATCTCTGAACTAGAAGACATGAGACAGGATAACCACCCCAAGGAATGACAATGCAGATAAAAATGATAGACTAAAGTCTGGGGAGATGGCTCTGTGGGTAAAGAGCTTGCTGTGAAGGTATGAAGTCTTGGGTTTGGATCACCAATACTCATGTAAAAACCAGATGTAGTGGTAGAGATAGGCAGATCATCAGGGACTCAGTGGCCAGCCAGTCTAGCCTAGAAGGGTAAGCCCTGGGTTAGGAGAGGAGACTCTGTTTCCAAAGGTAAAGTGGAGAGTAATGGAGGGAGATACCAAAAGTTCATCTTTGGCCTTCATGTGCACTACATAGATGCGCACACACACACACACACACACACACACACACACACACACACATTAGGCATGTGAGGATTTTAAAGTTACTTGTGACTAATGACAATATACTAAAGCCAAACACCATGCTGAGACATGATCAGAGTGAAAAGACATTTTATAAAGAAGGGACTTTTCAAAAGATGAATTTAAAAACAGCAGGAGAGGGAAAAAGGGAAAAGCAGGAGGAAACACGGAGGAGAAAAGAGTTGTTGTTGTTGTTTTTTTTTTTAACAAGGAAGCATCGATTTTGGTATAAGCCCAGTGGACATACAATAACCTCACAAAACTGGGAAGGACTGACACCCTCAGTCAGTGAGTACCAGTGAATACAGTTTCTGAGTTTTACCCCGAGGTCGGGAGTCAGAGGGAACACTGAATTACTGCATTATTAAAAGGTAACCACAGAAGGTGAGACACAGCCCTTACCTGTTTCATCTTTATTCCCCACATGGAGCCACTAACATCAATAACAAAAAGGATGTTTTTGGGAATTGGGTCCAGGTTCTCAGGAGCAAAGAAGTGCACAAAATATCCATTAAATACCTGAAAAACAAAACATATGTCTGAGTCAGAGGATGACCAGTGTTTGGAAGGTAGGGAACGGAGGCCGGAGACTACACAGGAGCTGGGCTACAGGAGAAGGAAGCACACGTCCCTGAAGATGAAAACAAGAAGACAGGTAGAAACCTGGCACGTGCCCATCTTTCTCTTCTGATGTTTCTCTCGTGCCTCTGTTCTGGGAGTCTAAGCCCTCCTGGGTGCCGCTTTCCCACCCCACTCTGTTTCATTCTGCCCCATTACACTTCACCCAGTCTTTATCTCAAGCCTCTGTCCAGGCACTCTGCTCAGCGATGGTGAATCAGGTAGTCTCTGCCTTCACGGGTCTCATCCAGTGAGGATAGACGGCTAACATGTGTTTTCAGCACAGCATGCTAAGCGTTATGATGAGGAAGGAAGTCTCCAAAGAAACAGCATCCACACGGGGCCCTGGGAGCTAAGTTTAACACAGCCTACTATTGTGGAACATTATGGAAGTTGGACTCGGTGAGGAGAACAAACACCTGCTTGATGGACAAATCTAATTGTTAACCTGATTTGATTTAGAGTGATCCAAGGAGAGAGTCTCAGACGAATTGTCTACATTGGGTTGGCCTGTGGGCATGTCTGCGTGTGTGGGGTTGTCTTAATTAAGTTAACTGTTGTGGGAAGACCCAGCCCACTGTGGGCATCACTATTCCCTTGTCAGGGGGATTCTGAATTTCACAAGAGTAGAGACGATTAGCTGAGCTCAAGCAAGTAAGCAAGTGAGCATGTATGCATCCATTTCTCTCTGCTCTTAACTACAGATACGACATGAATAGCCTTTAAGCTCTTGCCATTGTGACTTCCCTGTTATGATGGGACTAACACTTGAAATTGTAAACTGAATAGAAATAGACCTTTTTTCTCCCCTAAGTTTTTTTTTTCTTTTGGTCAGGGTATTTTTATCAGAGTAACGGGAATGAAACCAGGACAGCACGCCACCATGCCCAGATTCTTTACACAGGTTCTGGAGGTTGAACTCAGACCTTTATGCTTGCATGACAAATACTTTAGCAACTCACCGATCTCTATAGATCCTTTTATTTGGTTATTACGGCATAAATGATAATTCTTGGATGCATATCAGAAAACTAGGATCCTAGTCTCTTCTCTGTATCCTGAACACTTTCCTTGACAACTAAAAGTGACTCACAAGCCAAGGAGTTTGTTCAACTGCAATGAGATTTTTGGCTTCAGCTTGATAGTTCTCCTGGAGCTAGTTGGCACTCACCTCGAGCTCCCCAGCCTTCTCCAGTTCTCCTGGAGCCAGTCAGCACTCACCTCAAGCTCCCCAGCCTTCTCTTCTCTGTTGACATCATACATCACCACCAGCTCTCCATCCACTGCGGTCTCAGTACAATTGGGGCATTTTCTTTGCTGTGCTACTGTGGGCTTGAAGGAGACATGTGCCTGCAAAGGACAGGGACATCAGAAGCTGATCTTTGCTCCCAGATCCTGACACCTGATCATGCACGCAGGAGAGCAGCATGCTGACAGCATCCATTGGCCTAGTATTTATGGAAATGACAGCAACGGTGCTATGGAGTGGAGCATCCAACAAACTGTGATGCTGTGTGCCAGGTACCAGGCCTTTGCAAAAGAGATTCAGAGAATGTTCCCCCAGATACCTTGGCAGGAACGGCTCCCAACTCTGGAAAGAGTCTGTGTAAGTTCTGAGAGGACTCTGACCTTTTCATAGTTGCTCGTTATTGGCCATCAAGGCAAAGACAATTAAAATGAATATTTCTTGTGATTTATGAAAATTCTCTATGTGAAAGTTGTCTCTAACTACTGGTCAAGTCGATGACTTGGGGAAAATAGAGGTTCCAAAGTGGACAAAATGAAATTACATAACTGGAAGTGTTGCTTTGTTTTTTTTTAATATTTATTTTATATTTATATTTAATAGGAAAAACACTCTAGCTTTTGACCTCAGCTCAGACTGCTCTTTTATTTTCACTGCCCAAAGCACAGGAGGAAAAGAGCCAGGACCCAGTGACCACTCAGGTAGCTGGCAAAGTACAATGTACCTTCTGCTGTCCCTTGGAGATGACAGGAACACCTTGGAAGTGGCCTTCAAATGTGTCAGGAACATGAAGAAATCTCATCCCTTGAGGTTCAACAATCCACACATTCACCTAAAAGTGGGGAGGGAATGACAGAATCAAAAGTCTTTAGAGACCTTTAAAGCAGGAAGTAAAGTTACGGTTGAGCCTTCTGATGCTTTTTCTCATCTCCCAGTCTCCCCAGCATGGTTCCATGGTCAGTCTGCAAAGTTCCCTGGGTAGGATTCATCTCACTGTAGTGGCTAACTCCTTTCTAGCAACTCAGTATCTCTCTGTCACCTCATGCCTCCAGGACTTATTTTCCCTGTGGTTTGGATGTGCAACTTAGTTTCTTTTCCTGTGGCTGTGATAAAATATCCTTAAAAGAACAACTTAAGGGAGCCAGAGTTTGTTTTCGCTCACAGTTCAAGGCCCAGTTCATCATGGCGGGGGAATGAAGGCAGCAGGAACGTGCCTAAGCAGATCACATTACACCCAGTCAGGAAACAGAAAGGGATGAATGAATGCAAGTTTGAGATAAATTTAATCAAACCAAGAATTTTAACCTTTCTCATCTGACTTATTTATTTATTTATAAATATTTATAATATTTATAAATGGGGCTTCAATATGGCCCCATTTAACATGGTCCAGGATCCCCTGCTCAGGGCATGTCCCCACCCACAATTATGTCCTCCTGCATCAGTTTATATCATCAAGATGATCCTCAGCAGGCATGTCTAGAGACCCTTCTCCCATGTGATTCCAGATTCTGTCAAGTTGACCATTAAAACCACCCATCCGGACATGACTTTAATCTGCCTCCTGAAGGTTCACATGCTGGAAACTTGGTCACTGGTGTGGCAATAGTTGAAGTGGGTGGGGCTCAGGCTGGAGATGGCTCAATGGGTGAAGAGCTTTCCCAGGCAAGCATGGAAATCTAAATTCTAATCCCCATTACTCAGGGCAAATCTGGGTGTGGCAGTATGTAACCTCAGCACTAGGAGATGGAGACAGGAGGGTCCTAGAGACTCAATGGCCATATAATGAGCTCCAGGTTCAGGAAGAGATCCTTTCTCAAAAAAAATGTGGAAAGCAATAAGAAGATACCTGAAGCTAACCTCTGACCTCTACCTGCACACACACACACACAGGTGAGTGCACTCAAGAACACACTCAAACACCCCCTGTACACCACCACCTGGCTGAGGATGGATGCTTTATAGGCAAAGAAGTTTATTTATTTGGCTTATGATTCTGAGGAGTGCAAGACTCAAACCTCAGATTTACAGACAACAATGTAGAAGCTCAGAACACCTTCACCCTGAAGGTTGGTTTGTGAGTTCAGTGGTGCATCACTCAAACCCTGGAATCTGAATTTGAACTTATTTGGAAACAAGTCTTCAGGGATGTGACTAAGATAAGGATCTTGAGGGCAAGTCATCCTCTGCTACTTAGCTCTTCATCCAGTAAGGGGAAGGCAGAAGGAGATTTGAGATGCTCAGGGTAGGAGCAAATATTAGAGTCAAAAGGCCCCAGGCCAAGGACTGCCAGCACCCGGCAGATACCAGAAGCCAGAAACAGTATGTGTTCTGCAATCTCAGCTTGGAATTAAAATTTCACAAGGATCAATCATCCTCCCCGTCTGTGGACAATGCACTCTTCAGACTGTGAGAGAACAAATTTCTGCTGTTTTAGGTTACACTGTGTGTGATAATTACACAACCAGTACACTGATAAGCACCTGAGGAAAGCTCGTGTTGGAACCTGTAGAGAAGTGGTGTGGTTGACTCCAACCCCGAATCTTTTTAGTACGCTACATTGCTTTTCAGAGCTAACGGCATCAAACACCAGAGATGGTGGTGGTAACGAAAACAAACCAGAGATATGTGCTGTTGCTGACCCTATGAACCCAGGCTCACCTCCAAGTGCTTGGCCAGCCGCCCTGGCTGCAGATGAATCTTGTGCTCATAGGATCCCAGCTTCCTCCACTTCACCTCCTGGTAATGAAGTTCAAACTGCACCTTTGCTCCAGGGGGGATGTTCACTTCAGTGTTGAAGTTCTCCATATCAAGAGTTCTGCTCCTAGATGTGGGAGACCCCAACACAAGTGACCATTACCCGTGAAGGAGTTGCAAGACACACCATTTAGACAGAGTTCTCATCTTCATCCTGGTTGATCACACCTTCTCAGTTGTTCATGAACTTGGTACATCAGAGAAAAGGGCAAGTTGGAGAGAAATTTGATCAAACCAAGAATTTTAACCTCTCTCATCTGCCTTATTTATTTATTTATTTATTTATTTATTTATTTATTTATTTATTTATTTATTTATTTACTGAGCTGCTCACTGGTTTGAGTGTCATTGGCCAAAGGACCATTGATTGGGTACTGGTTTTTGAGAGACTCAACAGGTATCATTTCTGATACAGCAGTTACATAAGCTGACATCATTACCCTCAACTTTCAGATGATAAGTGAGGCTTGTAGAGGGTTAGAAACTTACCCAAGATGCCTCACAACTAGTCAGTTGAAGAACCAGGACTCAGACACAAGCTTAGGTATCTCCAAAAGTGGTGCTTATTCCCTACACTGAATTCTGAGACTTTTGTTCAGTTTGTTATATTTTAGGAGGTCTACAGAGGGACGAATATCAGTGTTTTATAGAACTGAATCTGTGTTTCCAATGGAAGCCCCCTTTCCATTTTTTTTCTGCGTAAACACTTTGGACTTCCTTCCTTCCTTTCTTCCTTCCTTCCTTTCTTTCTTTCTTTCTTTCTTTCTTTCTTTCTTTCTTTCTTTCTTTCTTTCTTTCTTTCTTTCTTTCACATCCTGGGTGCAGTTTCCCCTCCCTCCTCTTCTCCCAGCCCCTCCCTCTACCACCCTTCTGTCCCCCTATCTACTCCTCCTCCATTTCTATTCAGAAAACGGCAGGCTTCCCATGATATCAAACATGGCTTATCAAGTTGTAGTCTCACTACGCACCTTTCCATGTATTAAGGCTGGGAAGGCGACCAGTATGAGGAGTAGGGTCCCCAAAACCAATAAAAGAGTCAGAGACAGTCCCTGCTCCCTCTGTTAGGAGATCCACAAGAAGACCAAGCTGCACAACTGTAACATATGGGCAGAGGGCCTAGGTCAGTCCCATGCAGGCTCCCTGGCTGTTGGTTCAGTCTCTGTGAGCTCCTGTGATATGAGTCCAGGTTAGTGGATTCTGTGGGGTTTCTTGTAATGAAAATCACTATCAAATCCAGTATGATGGCTGCTTTTTAGGCACTTACTTGAGTTTTAAGGAGGAAGCAGCAAGATTTTCCAGTGAGGTTGAATCAGCATCAAGACTAACAATGAATGGTGTGTGTGTGTATGTGTGTGTGTGTGTGTGTGTGTGTGTGTGTGTGTGTGTATGTGTGTGTGTGTATGTGTGTGTGTGTGTGTGTGTGTGTGTGTGTGTGTGTGTGTGATAAGGTCTCACTGTGTAGCCCTGCCTAACTTGGAAGTCACTATGTAGACTAGGTTAGTCTTGAACTCACAGAGACCCATCTGCCTCTGCCTCTGCCTCTGTCTCTGCCTCTGGAGTTCTGGGATTAAAGATATATGCCCTCACACCTGAGTAAATGGCTTTTAAAATTAAATAATTAAGCTAGTGAAGGTAAGATTGTGCATAATTAGCCAATTTCATGTCAGGGAAGTAGTATAGGTTATTTAATAGTGGAAGAAAAAGTTGAATATGGCACAAACTTTCTAGGCAGAATACACTGACGCAAGTCATGTTATACAAGGAGTGGCCTGGAAGTTAAGTTCTGGGTCCCCCAAGAAATATCTAGTGCCCAGAAAAGATTCTGTTCCAAAGCCATTTGTGGAATGAAAGTGTATGGATAATAAGGTCTTAGTGATAGAGAGGATGGAAGGAAATGGTGTGGTGGTGCATGACTGTAATCCTGGAGCTAGAATGCTGAGACAGAAGGATCCTGAGTGTGAGGCCAGGCTTGAATACATACACAGAGCTGGCTTTAAGAAAACAACAACACAAGAAGGATGGCACCAAGGTTTACGAAGGTCCAAGGATGATTGACACACAGTAGCACTAGAGATCTGTTCTCTGCTTGGATTTTTCTCTTTCCCTCCTACACATGGCTGAGCTCTGTGTGTCTGGTTGGGCTCAGTTCAACTATTAGTCTTCTGTGAGCATTTTATGGATCTCCCCACAGAAGTACACATTAAGTAGTCAGATTCCCCCTGGGTCTATTAGCACTCGCCCACTAGCCACATGGTGGCCACTGCTTCCTTTCTGTGTGCCGTATGAGCCGGACAGTGCTTGTGTTTATGTTGCCTCTCATAGAAGTGGGTACAGAGCTGACATCCAGTGTACTCTGCTAATAAAAAGAAACACATGAATGAAATGAAGGGAACTTCTACTACAGGTAAGTTTTGTGGTGGAGAAGAGGAGACAAAGGAAAGAAACATGGCAGGATTTAGCAGAAGATGAGGTTTGTGGTGTGAGGAGTAAAGGATATCCAGAAGAGTTAGTTCTTTGAAGTTTTGGATTGAAAGGCTTGTTTTATTTTATTTTAACAATTTACACATTTTTTCATGTGTGTGTATGTATGTATGTATGTATGTATGTATGTTCATGTGTATGAAGGTAAATGTGTTTGTATTTACCAGAGTACATCCTCAGGTATGTGTTTTAAATATTTTTTTAAAGTTATGTGTATGTCTGGTGGTTTTATATATATATATATATATATATATATATATATATATATATATATATATATATATATATACACACAGATGCCTGTTGTATTCAGAAGAGGGCATCATAGTCCCTGGACCTGGAGTTACAGGGAATTGTGATCCATTCAATGTGAGTGTTGAGAATCAAACTCAGGTCTCTAGAAGAGTAGTGTGTGCTCCCAACCTCTGAGTCATCCTCCAGCCCTTCAGTTAGTGTCCTTCAGTAAAGCTATCCGCTCACTGTGCAGACCACACAAAGCCTTTCATTGGCTTAGATCTTGCCAACTAAGATAGGCTGGCTGGCTAGTGAGCCACAGGGACCTATCTGCCTCTGCCTCCCTTCACTGGGATTACAAGTGTGTGTCATCACTTCATCTTTTTTATGGAGGTTCTAGGGGATTGAACTCAGGTTTTTGTGTTTGTAAGGCAAGACCTTTACTGACTACACTATTTCTCCTGGTCCCAAAGGCTGCTTTTTTTCAGATGGGTTATATATAAGATATAAAGGAGAAATACAATAGAATTTATGTTTTGTGGTTAATGCTTTAAATGCCATATCCCATAAAAATAAATTCTATGCCTTTCCTTTGGCTATGTTTTACTTTATGTGTATTAGTGTTTTACCTGTGTGTGTGTCTGCACACCACATGTGTGTAGTGCCTGTGAAGGCCAGAAGAGGGAGTTGGATCCCCTAGACCTGGAGTTTCTAATGGTTGTAATTAGTCATGTGGGTGCTGAGACTCAAACTTGGGTCCTCTGGAAGAGTAGCCAGTGTTCTTAACTACTGAGCCATGTCTCTAGGCCCCTTGTGTGTATTTTGTAACAAGATCATGATTACTATATTCCTGTAGTTCATATCACTGCACTTTTTTGGGGGGTGAAGGTGTTTATTTACAGAACATCCATTATATAAAAACAACCTATGTAAAACTTCCAAACCCCACTGATAGAGAGGTTTTTAGGGAAACAGACATTAAGACACCTAATTCTATTATCATGCTAGGACTTGGCCATTTTTCTAGGCTCTGAGGCACTCTGGAGCCTGGTGTGCCCTGGGAAGAACGGGGCAGGAGGAAAGCAGATAAGATGGCAAGCCCTGATCCTTAGCCCTTACCTCACCCATCCGGCCGTCTTGCCTTTGGCTCTTGCCTGTGAATAAAGAGCTCGGCCCACAGTTTTCTCTCTGATGGTGCTTGTAAATGTCATACCATTCACGGTCCTAGAACAGACAGAAATCAATGGTGGGCCACGTTAGCAGTCTTTTTAGGAACACTATCAAAGAACAAGCAATTGATGAATGGAGGCAGTGATCACTTTGAATCTGCGGGAAACAAGAAGCGTGATCTTGTATAGACAGAACTTTCTATCTGACTGTGATTTGAGAGAAGTTAAATTGGGTTCCAGCTCCCCAAATTTCTCTCATGTACTACTATGTGTTTAAGCTTTCCCATATCCAAATCATACTCTTTGGGTGAAACATGGGGGTGTGGATATGCCCTTTGAATGTGGCAGGTGCCTAGGAGAGGTGGCTGGTAAGCCAAATCATTCTTTGGAGAGTTAAGAATTAAACATAGTCTGGTGTCCTACCAAAATTGGTAGATTGAATTCTCCCTCCCAGGGTAATGGTTTTAGAAAGTGGGGACTTTAGAGGGTATTTAGGTCATGAGAGAGGCACCCTCACAAGTGGGATGAATGCCATTATAAAAGAGAAGCCGAAGCTCTGTCCCCTTCCCACCATGTGAAGGCAGCTACAAGAAAAGCACCTATGAACCAGAAAGTGAGATTGCACCAGACACTAAATTTGTCAGCACCTTGATCTTGGATTTTCCAGCCACCTGAACTACGAAAATAATTTTTTTGTGTGTTGTTTACACCCACCCAGCCTGTAGTACTCAGTTTTGGCAGCACCAACCAATTAAGACAAGAGGGGATGCTGTCCTGGAAGGATAGAAAAGAACGTGGCAAGATGGAGGAGAGCCCAGCTGAATCCTCCTAAATGTTTCTGTTTATCTCCTCCACATCTCCCTTGGGGATTCCCTGCTTTCTCTTTGTATCTTTACCTCTATCCATCTGATTCTTAGTTGGCTTGTACTTAATTCTCACCAAGTAATGATGTTTGGAGGAATAGAAGTCTGTAATTTAACTTAATAGTCCTTAAGTGGGATCATCTCCCTGAAGGAAACATTTAGAACTAGATGGAAAAGTTTCTGGTGCCCATGGTGACTGGGAAGTGCCACTGACATTCATGAAAGTCATCAAAAATGCTAGAAATGCTATAATAGAAGGAGTGACATCCCCAAAGGGTTTCCCTCCCCAGGTACCAATAAGAATACAGGTAGGAGAAACATTTCCAGGCTTTATCTTTCACAGGACAGAAATTAGACCCAAGAAGATAAGTGACTTGCTCAAGCTGGTCAGAACAGGAATGAAAACAAAGTCCAGTGTCCAGACCAGCATCTTCCCATCTGATCATAGACAGATTCAAGGTTGAACAAGTCTCTATAGAGACACAATTGTGGTGGTATTGTGTTCCTCAAAATATTGTGTACCTTAATAAACTTATCTGGGGTCAGAGAACAGAAAAGCCACAAGATACTTAGGCTAGAAAATGTTAGCACACGCCTTTAATCCTAGCATTCCAGAGACAGAAATCCCTCTGGATCTCTGTGAGTTCAAGGCCACATTGGAAACAACCAGGCATGGTGACTCACACCTTAAATCCCAGAAAGCAGCCTTTAATCCCAGGGAGTGGTGGTATAAAGCAGAAAGGTTTATAAGGCGTGAGGACTAGAAACTAGAAGCATTTTGCCTGGTTAAGCATTTGGCTGGTTAAGCTTTTAGGTTTTGAGCAGCACAGTTCAGCTGAGAGCTATTGGGATGAAGACACAGAAGCTTCCAGTCTGAGGAAACAGGACCAACTGAGGAATTGGCAAGGTGAGATACCTGTGGCTTGTTCTGTCTCTCTGATCTACCAGCATTGACCCCAATAACTGGCCTCAGGTTTGATTTTATTAGAAAGAACTGTTAAGATTCCTGCTACACACGATCATCTTCCACAGTGATTTTTTTTTTTTAAATCTATTTATCTATTATGTGTACAGTGTTCTGCCTGCATGTATGCCTGCACACCAGAAGAGGGCACCAGATCTCATTGCAGATGGTAGTCAGCCACCATGTGGTTGCTGGGAAAAGACCTCTGGAAGAGCAGCCAGTGCTCTTAACCTCTCAGCCATCACTCCAACCCTGCATTTGAGATCTTGAGTAAAGGTAAAAAAAAATATTTTGGCTGATCCTAAGGTCTACATAACCCATTCTGTCTTCTCCAGTCTATAAATTCAACCCAAGTAAAGGCAGACCAAAATAAATGCACATTTCATGGTGTTGCCTTTTGTTACCCTAAGGAGGGAAAGAAGAAAAAAAATGAATGAACTGAACTGAATTATTGAATTAGTTTAAAATGTCATTTATATTCATGGTGCCACACAGAACACTATAGAAAACTTCTTTCTCCCATTTACTTTCTAGAAAGAGCTAACTGAAATTGTCCTAGAGGTCAGGCTTGGTGGTGCATGCCATTAACCCCAGCACTTGGAAGCAGAGGTAGATGAGGGCAGGACAGGATTTATAGAGATACTCTATCAAAACATCTAAAATTTTAAGATAATTCAAAAGATACCAATCTACATAATGCTTTTTTCACACATTTTAATTTTTTTCCATTTTAGAAAGCATAGTGAACATAGGAAATGTTGAGATGGCTCAGCAGGTAAAGGCGCTTGTCACCAAGCCTGATGATCTGAGTTTGATTCCCAGAATGCACACAGTAGAAGGAGAGAGCTGACTTCCACAAACTGTCCTCTGACCTTCATGAATTTATTGAGGCCTGGACATGCACACACACACACACACACACACACACACACACACACACACACACTCATACACACATGCACAAACACACAGTGAATAATAAAAACAACTTAAAAATTAAAAAAAACAAGATATATAGTTAACATGGATCTACAGGTTTTTTGTTTTGTTTTGTTTGTTTTTCGAGACAGGGTTTCTCTGTGTGACTCTGTCTGTCCTGGAACTTGCTCTGTAGACCAAGTTGGCCTTGAACTCACAGCAATCAGCCTGCTTCTGCCTCCTGAGTACTGGGACTAAAGGCGACTCTACAGATTTTATCATTCAAAAGACTTGCTAGTCAAAACACTTGCAAACTAAACCTTTTATTTTATTCATTGCCTTGGTGTATAAAAGGAAAAAAGGCAATGGCTACATGGATGTCCACGTGACTGACCCCCATTCCAATTACCTTCAGGAACATTATTTAGCTTTAACATACAAATGCTCCAAATTAATAGGCGTAGCTATGAATGGTAGCAGAACAGTTAACTTCTTTAATTAAGAAAAATTTCAAAATTATAAAAATATCAAGAGAATAGTATAAGAGGCCACCATGAAAGCCATCACTGGCATTCATTATGAATATTGAGTCAATCTTAGTTCATGTGTACTCAATTGCTTCCCACCTCAATTACTTGGAAGCCAGTCTCCAACCTCATATCATTTCACCCATGAGCACTTCAACATCTGCTTTACAGTAGAGCTTTAAAACTTCTATGTGAGTAACAGAGCCATTGGGTAGAAAATGGAAAATTGTAAATGAGGCATGAGAAATAATCCTAACAGAGCTGTCAACCATTGAGCTGACTGCCACAAGAAGTGGTGAGTTAATGATTAAGGAAAAAGTCAAGTCTAGCCTTTATAACCCACTCATTAGAGATGTCATGGAGAAATCCAAACACGGGACATGAGACTGGGTTTAATGGCTGACTCTCAACTCCTTCCTCCCAAAGAAACGTGTGGCATACAGCGCTGACTTACTGCAAATATACTCATGTGGTATCCTAAAAGATTCATGTCTTTCTCTCTCTCAAAGAACTTGCATGTAAATGTGAGTAAGCAGAATGTGCCTACCGTAGTAGGGGGCTTATGTCTGCTTCAGTGTGTTACAGAGGAGAGGTGGGGGCTGGAGAGATGCTCTGTCAGTAAAGTACTTGCTGTGCAAATATGAGTTCGATTCTCAGCACCTACATAAAGACTGGGCATATAAACTAAATGCTTGTGATCCCAGCACTGGTGACACAAAAACCAGTGGGTCCCTGGACCTCCCTGGTCAGCTAGGCTAGCCTACTTGGTGAGTTCCATGCCAGTGAGGAATCTTGTCTTATACCCAAGGTTGACCTCTGCCCACCACACATGAGCATGCATGTGCAACTTCACACACACACACATGCACACGCATACACACACACACACACACACACACACACACACACACACACACACACACACACAAAGACAACCCATCCCATAGTGACTCAAAGTAGAACCCCAGAGCAGTGCACCCTTAAGGTTCATTACAACAGGAGGGCTTTTGATGCCAAGACACAGGAGCATCCAATCCCCATTCTACACAGGAGTTACTCACATGGTGAAGTTGGTGATAAAGGCTCCTTTGGGGATTTGAACGTCGAACACGACAGTTTGGGGCTGTGGGGAATTATTCACCAGTTTGCTCTGGATGATAGTGGTGGCCATCCGGGAAGTAATAGTTGACTGGACTTTGTAGCTATAAAGAGTTACTTGATCAACATCGTCCTGAAATTGGCAAGAAAGTATAACTGTAGTAACAAAATACCCACATGGAATGCACTATGTATATGATGTTCCAATTGGTCTATTTTACTTGTTATGAACAACTCTAGGGTAGTTGGTAAATACATAACTCTGGCATGGCTAAGCAATCTTCTAACTCCTTGAAATACCCCACAAAGAAATGCGTCATTGCTATGATGTCTCCTTTCTCTTCTTCTCTTTTCCCTCTCTTTTTCCCTCTCTTCTTCCTTTCATGCTTCTTTTCCTTCTTTCCATCATTTTAGAATCTGAGTAGGAAATGAATGTGGGAAGCAAGATGGACTGAAAGAGTTCAGGAAATAATTTCTCATAGAGCTGCTACTAGGGAGAGGAGATGGGATGGCAGGGTCAAGAGAAGACCCTGGCTCTGTCTTTAGAGTGAAATGCAAGCAGGGGTGCTGTGGAGTGAACTGTATACGCAACCCCCAAACTCCTTATTGCTACCTATTTCCTTCAGTATCATCCATTATTATTACACCTCAGCCCTTGCTTCTTTTCCTATATTAAAACAAACTAAGCGAACACTCAGGCTGCACATCATCAACAGAACTATCCTGTCCAGGACATTTTGATTCAATTATTTGTTTAATAATACCTCGGGCCTCCTTTTCTCTCCTATATGGTTGAAGGTAGCTCCAGTTTAAGAAAACGAAATGAAACAGTGATGATCGCAGACCAGGTATAAAAAAATACCTCCTTTAGGATGTTCCTGAGAGCTGCAAGTTCCTTCAGATCTGTGACAATGTGGGTCCTGTTAGATTTTGCTTTTTCTTCTCCCAAGATTTGCTTACTTCGCTATTAGGTTCCATCCCTCAGATTTTGTTCTCCAAGATTAATGCTTCCAACTAGTTAGCCCCCAAGCCTATCTCAAACTAAGGTAAAATCCAGGCCAATTTATTTACCCTTCCCCCTGCTTCATGCGGAAGTTCTCAGTTCAGAACCGGAAGCCGACACAGACCACTTCTTGGGTGTTCTCTTGTGACAGGAAGGTCCACTCTGGACCTTTCAGGAACTTGAGCCACACTGCCTGAGAGCGGTTTTCTACAGCCACTCTTTGACTTGCTACAGCTACCAGGCATCATAGTTTTAAATCAAAGCTGTTAGGTCTGGATTAAATACATACTGTGGGGTGGAATCTATATCATTAGCAAAACGTGAGAAGATGGGAAAGGCATTTCAGCCCTCAGTGGCATCTGCCCTGCCTGCCAGCACTATGCTCTTCAAAGCTGAGCTTCAGAAGGACTTTCAGAGTTGAGCAAGGCAAAGTTTCAAAAGTCAGGTCAATACTTCCAATGACAGAGACAAAGGAGACACCTGGATTGATTTCCAGGTAATAATTAACAGGAAAATCGCTCACACACCAATCCATGACACAACCGAAGCCAACTTACCGTCTCCTCCCCTGATTCTTCAGGAAGGCTTCTCTGTGGAAGGAAGTCGGAGAGATAGTTATTCTTCAGCCACTTGAGGCTTACTACCTCAAGGCAAAAATCCTATAGTCTCAAATAGACAATTATGTTCCTCCCATACCGTGGGATAAGTCATTTATTGGCATCAAGACACAAATATGGAGAATTATGAAAAATGATTTTTCCATCTGTGAATTTCTCTGAACACCTTTCTCAGCCACTGTTTTTTTGTTGGGATGTACATTGCTCTACGATAGAATGTTATTAAAGTTTTGGAAGAACTTTCTCCATGAAATTTTCTGATCCTCAAGTTAGTTTCCTTTACTGTTTCCATAGCAGAACGCACCTTCCCTTTAGAACGCTTACCTTGTTCATGATGATTCGCTTTACGTGGGGAACAGTTTAAGGTCTGCCTCTTCCTTTTAGACTAAGGGGCATGAGAGCAGGGACTTAAATGTACTTCCTACATGGTTAACCCTGGAGCCACACATGTGAAAGGTACATTGAAAATTCTATGCTCTTAATCACCTACTGTGTTAGAAGATTAGCTACGTGAGTACGGGTCCTGTGAGCATGGACAAAGGACTCCCCTTACCTTTGAAAGGTAAGCATCTTAAGAGCTATGGGCACACTTCAATGTCCGAGGGATTAGAAAATAAGTCCATTGTTATATGTGAGCTAATTTTGGGTGGGCTGATATTTTAGCAGATGCTGTGTGTGTGACACAGGTCAAGAATTGTCTTTGGGGTTTTTTGTTTGTTTATTTGTCTTTGGGACACTCTGTAGTCCCAGCTGTCCTGGAGCTTGCCATGTATGTAGCTCAAGCTAGCTTCAACTTTGTAGCAACTCTCCTGCCTCAGCCTCTAGAGCACTGTAGTTATATGCCCCACCATACCCAACTCTTTTAGATATTTTAACACAACATTTAACGACTAAGTTTTCTCTCCAGAGGCTACATAAAAACCCTGACACAAAGTCCTGACTATTGGGTTTTTGAATATTATTGATCTATAAAAGCTGGACTTTAGAAAGTCAAACATTCATACTCAGACAAAGCCATTCGTCTCTCAGATTAGTGTTATTTCCATAAATACGTCCTTTCTCAGTATGTGGGCTCTGTGATGGGAGAAGTCAAACCCTTGCTGGCATGGTTGAGCACCCCCTCCCCATAAATTAGGAGATTTTCTGTGTCTCCTCAGCAGCCTCCAGGATGTGACCTCAAGCATGTCTAGTTCTCTGGACCAAAGTGCTCTTCCTTTGACTAAATGGCCAGAGGAAGAGAATGTGTGGCTTTACTGTGTCCTTTATAGGTAGAAGTTTCAGGAAAATAATGTGAAAGTCTCTGTACATCACCTTGACAACATTCCACAAGAGTGTAGCAATACTGGCCTATTCTCTGTTAGAACAAAGAACAAATTATTGAGACAACAGAGTCATGTTTTACCTCTTCTCCAGTCATGATCGAGCGCTTTCACCTATTTTCACCACTTAGAGTTTACTATACCTGGTATCTTCTTCCGTTCTCTACAAATGGAAATTTGTCTGGGGCCAGTTCCACAGGGCCGTCATATTCTGCAAACTTAAAAGATAGTTGAGGTTGTTCAGTTTCTTTTAAAAATCATCTATAGGAAAAGAGGCAGCCTACATTTGTTATATTTTTAATATGTTAATTTCTTCAATATGTATATTTGCTAGCTAGGTCTCAGAAATAAGTAAATGGAAATGAACTATTTCAAATTCATTGGGTGTAAGAATTCAGTTGTGAGTGTGCCTGAAGAAGGTAGACAGACATGTAATCTAATGATAAAAGTTCCTGGAAAAGCGCTTGGATGGAGTAACGGGGCCTTACTCATGTAGGACTGGACAGATGTAGGTATGAAAAGAAGACTGGTTGGAAATTACTTAAAAAACACAAACATGTCTGGGTGTTTTAGCTTCAGTCTGAGATTTCTGACACATTCTTGTGGTTTTCAGAGTGTTGGAAAACACGATAGTTTCTAAGTAGAGCGATTTTCTCCTCCTGAAAACACACTTTTTTCCTCTGTCATTTTTATGTGCAATCCACTCCTTGGGATTTTCTAGAATAATCCTGTAACACATTGTTCTCTGCCGGCACAGAAGTAGTGCTTGAGTGGTATTCAGAATGACTCAGTTCAAGGTCTATCCCACACTGAGATGGCAGGAGGTCCCAAGTGGAGACCTGAAAGCCACGGGCGTCATCCCTGCATTTTTCCTCTTGTGCTTCCACCTTCTACTATCAAAATTATTTAAAGTGTTCGTTTTACAAAATAATCGTTTGCTCAGGCATGAAAGACAACGATGCTGTGAGAATGACTGAGCCCAAGAGTAGCAACAGTATTTCTATATAACAATACCAGCAACCACTAAGTAGTTCCAGTTCATGGGCTATGCCCGGTAGTTTACGGACATCTCTTCATTCTCATGGCAACCCTTTGGCATAGGTCTGTTCTTACACACATTTTTATATAAAAAGTGGGCAACTCTGCTCCATATATGCTACACTGGGATATCTGACCACTGAACTTGACTTAAATTTCATGCAAAAACCTCATATTGTCTTAAGAGGTCAATACATCTCATAATTATAACATGCTGTCTGATGAATGTTCTCCTAAGTTTCTGCTCTACACAGAACAAGGTCATTGAATAGAAATAGCATTCAGCTATTTGCAGCCCCTTTGTTTAGGCCAATAGCTAGGAGACCCACAGAAGTACTTACTTCAGAGTACCCATTTATGGGGATTTCGAAGGCTTGTCCTTCCAAAAGGAATAGCCAGATGAGAATGCACGTGAGTCGCTGCATTTTGCTGGACAGCTGTGTCAAGCTCTCCAGAGCAGAAGGTCTGGGTGAATTCCCCTCCTACTGAACAGCAACTTGATTCTGTCGAGGAGAGCAGTTGATCTGTCGAGGAGAGCAGTTCGTTTTTAAAAGAAGAAAAAAAGCACTCTAACTTTGCTCAAATTCAGGACAAATATTTGATCTGGAGTCAAACTTGAGCTATGGGGGTGGAAGGGACAGTGGGGGTTATTCAAACAGCAAAGCCAGGAGCATTTCCTGGACCGTAGGGGTGAGTCAGGGTCAGACCCAGGGTTCGATGATTGTGCACCCCCACTCTTGATTTTGTTGATTTTAATTTATCTTAAAGTTAGAGAGACTTGAAGATAATTGTCACCCTCTTTAAAGGTCCAAGTAAGGAACTACATTAAGGAATAAATGCAGAAAGAAGAGCTAAACCGACATGTCTGGAGATAAAATTATTTCATTTAAATGAGAGCAGGAGGACTGGAGAGATGGCTCAGTGGTCAAGAGCGCTTGCTGTTCTTGCAGAGGACCCAGGTTCTATTCCCAGCGCATGTGTGGTAGTGTACATACACACAAGCAGACAAAATACTCAGACACATAAAATAAATAAAACTAAAAATATTAAAAGAGAGCAAGAGGCATTTAGGAAATATAAGAGAAGAAATATAGCGATTTTCTGAGGAGAGAATTCATGCTTCCTGTTTCCTCCATGTCACTTTGATAACTGAGTACTTGCTACATATAAAGATCAGGGGAAGGATACAGGGGACCAGGGCTCACTCTTCAGTGAAGATGTTCATAAACTGAGTGTCCCCTCTTGCTGCCCCTCATCTCCATTAGCATAGTGGTTCCATCATTCTGGTGAGTCATGCAGTGAAAATACAAACCATGAATTATAAAATTGTTACTATGCTATTACAACACCAATACAAATGTCTGGAAAATGATTTAGAGAGAAAATTGTGTGAATAATATACCTCTATGAAAGATGGACAGCAAGCACATTGACAAAGGGGAAACACTAAGCAAATAGCTAAGACAATTAATAAATTAGTTCATACACTGTAAACATCAATGGAGGCTTCATTATGTGTACTGGGTACCAAATATGTAAAAGAAAGCATGGGAATCATCCTGGACTCTTTCATTGCAGTAGTGAAGGAGGATGGAAGATACACTAGAATGAGGGACAAACTAGAAGGTCATGCCCAATGCAAGGATGGGAACCACTGACCTGGAGAAGTGCAGTCCCTCCACAGAGAAAGTGGGGCTTTATCAGCTGAGTCTACAAAGATGGGAGTGAGTGCTCCAGGTTCACTGGGAGCATGCTCACTCAGGGAGCATGATGAGCATGATGCAGGAAGTGGGAATATATCAATCTGGCAGGAGATGGAGGGAAAGAAGAGGAAGCAGGCCGATGAGACCACATGCATCAGGCCAGAGAAGCCTGAGTTCTGTGCTCCAGGCAGAGAGAACTCAATGGGTTAGAAGGGGAGAAGATGGTACCCCCATTTTATAAAGGTCACTTTGGGTGTGGCTCAGATAATGAAATTAGCAAGACATGAATTCAAAGACCTACTTCAGAGACTGACTGTTTTTGAGATAGCATGAGGTCCTAGGCCAAGGCAAAGGCAGTGGGGATAGCTTGAGATGATGGGTTGGTTCATGAAATATTCACAGAAAACTCTAGATATAATATGAAATGAAGGTATGTGCTAATTATTGCCAACTAATGAAAACACTGTGCTGACTAATGAGGCCATGTGTTGGCAGCTGAAAAACTTACATAGATGGACAAATAACCAAGGCATCACGGTGACTATAGCATTGATCATGTGGTGGGCTTTTGCCCACCTTATGCTTTTTTCTTTACAATAGTAGTTTAGATTCTGTCTTCCTAGGTCATATCCACTTCAACCACTTGCTTATTGTGGGATAAGCATCATCTCCCATTGCTATAGACTGAATTGTGTCCCTCTCAAATTCATATGTCTTCACACCTACTACAGATGTGTTTAGAGTAAAGAAGCAATTAAGATTAAATGAGGTCAGAAGGGTGATGACCCCGATCCAGTAGGAATAGAGTCCTTATAAGTCTCCCTCTGAAGACTCAACAAGAAGAGATCAACAGCAACATACAGATCAAGAAGGTGCCCTCGTGGAAAGCAATTGAATGGTCCCTTGAACTTAGATATCCATCCTTCAGAACTTTAAGAAGTAAATTTTTATTATTTAATCTGCTTAGCTCATAGTTATGATGATATTTTATTTGTACTGAAATGTGATTTTATTTGTATGTTAATAAATAAAGTTGCCTGGGGGTCAGAGCTAACAGCAAGCCATAGCAGAGCTAGGCGTTCATGGTGCACACCTTTAATCCCAGCACTTGGTAGGCAGAGCTAGGTAGATCTCTGTGTGGTCAAGGATACAACCAGCATTGGAGACACACGCCTTTAATCTCAATACTAACCATAGAAGATCTGGAGGTCTATACAAACAGGCAGTGACGAGGCAGTCATGTGGTTGGGTTTACAACCAATGAGAAGGCAGAACAGAAAGTCTATATAAAGACAAACACTCAGGAAGTAGGTCTCTCTTGGCTGAAGAGGCTAGCTGCAGCAGATGGGTAAGGCTCTTAGCTCTGATCTCTTGGCTTTCTTCTTTGCATTGGTTCTGTGTTTCTTATTTAATAAGATGGTTGGTTACATCTACACATAGTATTTTTAATTATAGTAGCTTGAGCTAGGACATTAACCTACTCTGTGTCATGGCTTTTTAGAGCATGTTTACATGTTTGGATCACGTGTTTAGAATACTTGCACTGGGGTTGGAGAGGTGCTCACTCAGTGGCTAAGAGCATGTGGAGCTCTTTCAGAGGACCCAGGTTGATTCCTCATACCCACAGCAAGCTGCTCACAACCAGTTTTAGTGGGATCCAACACCGTTGGCCTCTGTGGACATCTGCACTCACTTTCACATGCACGTGCCCCACACATCATTAAAACTAATAAGAATAAATAAATAAAAATCCTGACAAATGCTAAATGCTCAATAAATAACATTATAAATTATTTTTCTAAAAATGAATGTAGATTTGGGGGTGAGAACATTTGGACACACAAAAATAAAACTTAGTAATCATTATCTCTTATTAGCCATAAAACTACTTCTATGTTTTAGATTTGTGAGAGTAAACCTTAGCTCAGTGCCTGGCAGTCTATTTTCCTGCATATTGTAGAGATCAAATAAAGGCTTGTTTAATTTATTTTTCATCATAGATTTCTTTGTTATATTGCTACTCTTCTTTCTTTTTAGTTTCTTCTAAACAGGTAAATTATCCATATATATTTCATATCACTTTGATTTTGCACATTGGTTAGCATATGACATTATTCCCTCACTATAGAATAGGGAGACCTGTACACGGAGAACATTTTTTTTCTATTGTCCAAACCTAACAGAATTTTATTTTCCTTGTCACAAAAATATAGATCCTTAGATGCAGATTATAATTAAGCAACTCATGCTCTGAGGAGAATTATTATCCAGGGGAGGTTGTCCAGTGCAGGGTCAAGGACCTCAGGCCTATGGTGGTGTCTTGTAGTCCCCTGATCATTTAAAACCTGGCTCACACGAAATGTGAGCTACACTTACCTCTATTTCTCTAACCAGTTTTCTCTTATGCCCTGGAAATTACACAACAATGTATCTGCTGGGAAATTCAAACACAATGGGAGAAAGACCATTGATCTTCTCCTCCCCTGTGCAGGAAGGGCTAGGTGAGCTCACACCAAACCCTCATGGGAAAGCCTTACAGCTTGGCATACTCCACTGAGAAAATTATTTGGGACAAGTTAGCTCCAGTGGTACATTTTCCATAAATAATCATGTTTTTTTTTTAATATTCTAGTCCCTTTCATCCATCATCCCATCTTCACAGGTATTCAGAATTATCTCAGAAGAAACCCAATTTGGGGCAGCCTGGGTCACATTTTCCTTTTCATGCTCCTAACTTTGTCTCCAAATGCCAAAGTCCCCAGGAAAAACACCCTGTTTGCTCTCTCTTTGTGTTTGGAAGTATCTTGACTCTAACCGGGAAGGGCATGTGTGTTTAGGTCACTGGGTCCTGAACCTGTGACCCTTCCCCCCACCTTCCATGCCCAGGCAGTGATAATGTAGTGAACTGAAGCTACACACTGTTGCAAATTGTTTATGACTTACAAGATAAAACTATTATAAAGATCATAAGAATATTCATTTTCATGTGTATGAAAATTAGCAGTAAACCTACAAGAAAAAAATCACTCTATTTCATGACATTTGAATGAAGTAATAACTCAGTGAATACTCATTGAGAGTTCTGAGAAATGTCAATAAATCTGAAAGCTGTCACTGATTGTGTTGTTGTGATTTAGACAGTGGTAACTGTGTGCTATAGAAAGCTCAGTTCTCATCCTGAGATATAGATAGATGATGAAGAAGAAGAAGAAGAAGAAGAAGAAGAAGAAGAAGAAGAAGAAGAAGAAGAAGAAGAAGAAGAAGAAGAAAAGAAAGAAAGAAAGAAAGAAAGAAAGAAAGAAAGAAAGAAAGAAAGAAAGAAAGAAAGAAAGAAAGAAAGAAAGAAAGACTGACAGAACACATGTATATGCATGGGCACTTGCCTCTGCATGTATGTGTGGAGGCCAGAGTTAACTATCCAATGTCTTCTCCAGCTGTTGCCCACCTTATTTTCTGAGACAGTATTTCTTGATGAATCTGGAGCTCACCATTTTCGCTAAGCTAGCTGCCTGCATCTACTTGCCTCTATCACCTAAATGTTAGGGTGACAGTCATGACTGTCACATTTGGCTTTTATTTGCCTGCTAGGGATCGAACTCAGGCCCTCATGCTTGTTCAGCAACCTCTTTTCCCACTGAGCCTCTCCCCAGCCCAAGGACATGTTTAGAAGTTCTAAGCTGAAGCTAAACTAATTTACAAATGGCCATATTTGACATTCCCTCCTCGTTCACTAGGTCCAAAGGTGCACAATACAGAGAAGGTCTGTTTCTACACAAATATGGGATCTAATTACTTCCTTCTCATAGTGAAGCCAAAGCATTTTGTTAGAGGTTTCTAAAGGATTACCTGGTTGCATTTTAAAGATGATGTTCGACTACCTGGCCACATCTTTTCCCTTATATTAGCTACAGGTATAGGTTAATGTCATTTCGACCCATGATATGAAAGTATTTTGGAAGAAAAATGGTTGGAACAACCATCTATAGCATGAGTAAAACATAAACACAAACTCTGTAGTTGGTGCTCCCATTTGCTGTTGAGCCAATCAAATCTGTGCTGCTGAGTCATCTTCTGTCCTGTGCTTCTTATTTTCCAAGTTCAAATTCATACCAACCTCCACAGTAGAGAATGGGTCTGGGGGCACAAAGCAATCAGTCCCATATGACAATCACAATAGAGTAGGCTTAGGCATTTTTCCTGGGATGCCTGGGTGTTTGTGGAAAGGTAGGAACCATCCTAAGTTCTGGTACCAGTATCCATCTGCTGGTCAAGAGCACCCTTCTGTGTTGTACCAGGCAGGTCTCTCTCCAAGGTGTAGAAAGTGTCAGGAGTATACTTGGGTGTCTGAGCCATGGGGATGGTAGAGTTCGTTTGAATGGATCCTCTGAAAGGTGATGAAGTGCTGCTCCAAGTGGTTGTCATGTGGCCAGAGCCATTGTAGGCAGTGAATAGAGAAGGACTAGAATGATGGGCACGGTGCAGTGGTGGCAGCAGGTCCGAATAAGCAGTCTGGTTCCAGATCTTCACTACCCATCACACGGGCAGTCTGCCCCTCTGATTCACTAGTGCCTTTGTGCTGGGGCAATGTTTGCCAAAGTGTACAGGCAAAAGTCCACGAGGCCTCAACCCTACACAAGGAACTACAGGCAACTGAGGCAAGCTGGGAGTGGGAGAGGTAGCCTTCTCCAGGGAAGAGCAGAACAATTGGTTGTCCAGTGCCAAATGGACAGCCCTGAAGATATATGTAAAAATAACATTATAGGACTGGGCAGGACATATGCATATATGCATGCAATATCAATTAGTGAATAAAGAGGCCATGGATTTGAAGAAGACTGGAGAGAGTTATATGGGAGGGTTTGGAGGGAGAAAAGAGAAGGGAAAAAAGGCTGTAATTATCCTACGCTCTCAAAATAAAAATAAATAAAATAAAAACTGAAGGTAGACTATTTGGGGAGGGAGAGAAGAGACCAGTGAATGGGGGCAGAAAGGGGAGGGGGTAAATATGAGTAATGTATAAGGCTGTGAATATATGAAATGTTACAAAGAAAGGTAATAATAATATCTATTATTAATAATAAATAATAATACTAATAGAGAGCAGTGTTGGAAGTCTGGAAGAGGAAATGAATTGTGGCTTGTGAAAATCCTAACAAATTGTATTTTTAAAACTGTATTTGGGCTGGAGAGATGGCTCAGTTGGTCAAGTGCCTACTGTGCCAGCACAAAGATCTGAGTTCAAATCTCAGAGCCCACAGAAAAAGCAGAAGATCACTGTAGGCTCCTGTAATCCCAGCACTGCTAGCTTAACCAACTCGTTGATTTTTAACTTCACACAAAGACTGTCTCAAAAGTAAATAACTAGAGAATAATGGGGGCGGGGATTGACCTTGGACCTCTCCACACACCCAGCACCACACACCCACTGTGTTTGAAACATACAGGACAGAATGAAGACAAATAAGAGACTGACAGCCCAGCAAAGATGGTATAATGCCAGTCAATAGCTTATTTGCCTTGTTTTCCCTTGGAATACAAACATCAGAATATAAAGAATAAAACATGCCGTGGGAAATACAAACCAAGAGAAATACAGAGCCAACAGGCGGTGGTAATGTTATTAGACCACCTCAATATTAAAAAAGGATTTCGGGTCTGTACATTACAGATTGGGGAGCTTGAAGTGGACTTACCTGACAAAATATATAAGATACTATCTAAAAGATGCTTGGTAATTCTTAAAAAGAAGCCAAGGGGTGTGTGTGTGTGTGTGTGTGTGTGTGTGTGTGTGTGTGTGTGTGTGTGTGTAGAATGTGTCTGAGGCTCACTGGATATGCAGTGGAGAACAAGCTGGAGCTCACAGGGCAGGGAGGATCAGTGATCAGTGGGGGGGGGGGGTTGGAAGCTGTGTTAGTTTCTACCACTGTGAAAAGGGCAGTGGCAGTTCTGAAGGAGGAAAGCTTTCCTTGACTCCCGGGGTCAGAGGTTTTCAATCCATGCTCGATTGCTGCCATTGCTTTTTGACCTGTGGCAAGGCTGTGTGTCTTGGTGGGAGCTTGAGGCAAAGGCAGAGGCTAGTGGCAGGCAGAAGATGAGGGCAGGGCACGGTCACTACATACCCTTCAAAAACACACCTCCAACATGATGATTAATCTTTGCTGTCAACGTGAGGGAATTTAGAGTCTCCTATGAGACAAACTTCTGTGTTTGTCTGTGAGGGTGTTTCCATAGAGGTTAAGTGAGATGGGACGCTCCATCTTGAATGAGGGCAGCACCATTACATGGTCTGGTGATGGACTGAGTACAAAGCAGAGAGTAGGTAAGTCAACATCGTTCATCTCTCTGCTTCGTGACTGTGGTAGCAATGTGAACACATGCATCTTTTTCTGCTGTTAAGCCTTCACCATGATGAGCTGTGTCCCTTCAAACTGTGAGCCCGAATAAATCTTTTTCTAAGTTTCTCTTTGTCATCCTCTGCTTCAGAAGTGAGTAATGTAACCAATACACACAATGTCCTAACCTCCTCCCCTTGTATGTCTCCTACAAACATTTCTCCATGTCCTAATAGTGCCCAAATCTTCAACACGTGGACCTCTGGCTGATGGTCCCACTACACTAGACCCAAAGTGTAGTGCTGAGGGTGTGGCTCAGTGGCAGAATGCTACCTAGTCTACGGCAGGCCCTAGGTCCAATCCTTGGTACTACAAACAAACATGTACACAAACTATTTGACAAAGGTCAGCAGACTAAAGAGAGCAGAAGAGGACAGTCTGAGCCCCAAGTTCAGAAAGATGACAGAGGGGGATCTGGGAAACAAAGCCAAGTACAGAGAGTTCTGCCAAGATGCACTTAAGGGTGAGGAAACAGAGGAGTCAAAGAATCTTTGGGGGGGAGGGATTGAAGTTGAGGTTACACTTAAGCCAGAGCTGTGGCCTCATCCTGGTCAGGCACTCGGAGGCAAGCTAATTTGTTAGTAGACAAACGCATAACCCATAAACACTGCCTCACATCACAGCTAAATCCTCCCTGATTATGGAGCTTGTAAATGACACAGGGAAATTTGCTGCCTAAATAACCAATGATTGACAATGATCTACAGAATGTTAAGTTGGACTAATTTTACACCTCTGTACTGTGGTGTTTTTAAATTGAAGACACGGGTTTGTCATAGTACAGATTGCTTTCAAAATGCTTCCTATGGGTGAGATAGAAAAAGAAAATGCAATGAATTTTCATCTGGTTAATTTCAGGACCAGTTGTTTCAATGAATCCAACCAGGAGAATTGAATGAGGGCTAGAGTGTTTGCCTTGTAAGGTAAGCATGAGGCTCTGGATTGGTTTCCCAGAATCCATCTGAAAATGCCGGGCATGTTGGTGTTGGTGTGTGCTTGTAATTCCAGTGCTGGCAGAGGAGAGGCAAGACTGTCTCTGAGGCTCCACGTTCAGAGAGTCTAGCCTAATTGGTGAGCTCCAGGCCAACAACAGACTGTCTCCAAGAAAAATGGACGGTGTTCCCAAGGATGACATTGAAGACTGGTGGGACGGAGATTGAGAAACTGTATTGTGAGGCTATAATCTGAGCCTACAGTTCAAAACGGTGAAGCTGGAGAGGGTATGACTGCCATCCAAGTATGAAGCCAGAGAGAAGGTTGTTATGGAGTTATTGTCCTCCGGAGACTCCATGTCAGAAAGAAGGGACAGAGTCTGAACCCAGGGAAAGAAATCAAAGGTTGGAGGAAGCCGGGCAGATGGCCAGTCTCCACAGCAGAAGAACGAGCAGGGCTAGGCCTGCCCTGAAGAGGCCAGGGCAGAGGGAGTTCAAATGGATGAAACTGGGCCCTTCTGTAACTCACCCCAGGAGCACTGAGCATCTGCCAGCTGTTCCTTTGAGGTGCAATTTGGCAGCATCCACTGGGCCAAGACAGGTCGGTACCAGGAATGCTTCAGTTCCCTTCAGCTGCATCATTTAAGCAATTTAATTAGTCTCTTGAGTCTGTAGGTTTACTGGGTTCGATTGGAAGTTCTTTGGCTCTGCGTAGTGTTGTTTGGGCCTGTAGTCAAGCAGAGATTCCTCTAGGCTATAGCATCCAATGGCCTCATTAGGTGCTGGAAGCCCATTACCACAGCATCTGAATTCTCTTTATAGAATCACCACATGACATACACAGCAAGTTGGGTCTCAAGATGGGCATTCTGAATACTCAAAAGTGTAATCTGGCTGGGCGGTGGTGGTGCATACCTTTAATCCCAGCACTTGGGAGGCAGAGCCAGGCAGATCTCTTTGAGTTCAAGGCCAGCCTGGTCTACAGAGCGAGATCCAGGACAGGCACCAAAACAACACAGAGAAACCCTGTCTCAAAACAAAACAAAACAAGAAGTGTAATCTGTAGACCTCTAATTCCAAGCCTTGGATTTCATATGTCTATAGCATTTAATTGAGTAAACCAAGTCTGAGGGACAGCTCTGATTCAAAGGGAAAGGAAATAATTCCCAACTCCAGTTTGAAAAATGAGAAAGAATTTGGGGGGCCTTTCTTAGGCTATGGAATATTTTAACATGGAATTATATCCCAAGCCCATTGCAAATTTCTTTAATAACAAGGAAAGTGGAGGATGCAAAGGGTGTAAGGAAACAGACTTTCAGAGACTTGTTGCCAAAGTGGAAATAATTGCTTAATAAAGAATGTTATAAAGGTAACTTGAAGGCCACTGTGAAGAACTTCGCAATAAATGGGACACAGTCAAGTCTCACTGAATAGTATTTGCTCTGGATGGTGACATTGTGGTTATTAATGCTGTGTCTGTCATCAAAATGTCTGAATGTTACATGGAGGCTGCTAGACCGTATTTCAGGAAGGATCTACATGGATTCTTGCACTGGGACAGTAAACTACTGAAAGACAAATACTAAGGAACTGCAAAGATACCGTAGGAATCTAGGAAATGGTTTTCTTCTATTTTTCACTTGCTTCACAGTATCCTCCTTCCATCTAGCTTCTTCCCTGTCTTTTCAGAGAGCCCATCTGAGATATGAATAGAGGAGGCTAACCCATCTGAGATATGAATAGAAGAGGCTAACCCATCTGAGTAATGAATAGAGGAGGATAACCCATCTGAGTAATGAATAGAGGAGGATGGCCCATCTGAGATATGAATAGAGGAGGCTAACCCATCTGAGATATGAATAGAAGAGGCTAACCCATCTGAGTAATGAATAGAGGAGGATAACCCATCTGAGTAATGAATAGAGGAGGATGGCCCATCTGAGATATGAATAGAGGAGGCTAACCCGTCTGAGATGTGAATAGAGGAGGATAGCCTACCTGACATATGAATAGAAGTGGAGAGTCCATCTAAAGTATGAATAGAGGAGGCTAGCCTAACTGAGATATTAATAGAGGCAGTCTAAGAACACAGATCTGAAAGAGAAATATTTGGGGTCATTGTTGTTATACAACATTCTTACAATTAAGCTGTTTTTTAAAATTCCCTCTATTTTATTTTGTTTAAAAATATAATACTTTTACTAATTCTTTGACTCATATGATACCCTCACAAGCTCACCAACAAGACTGGAAACCAAAGAAAATGAGATCAATGAAAAGAGATTTCAGGGTCAGAGTTTTCAAAAAGGTCAATTACCCAGAAATGACTGGATCAGATTAATGAGGAGAGGAAATCAGTTCAGGACCTAGACAAGAAAGTTATCAAAGTGGATGAAGCAGTCAGCAATTCAGAGGAGAAACTGAATACCTCAGAGGGAAAAATTCAGCTTCTAAGTGAGGAACAGTGCCTTCAAACAGCAGTCATGTGGTTAGCAAGGCTGAGTGACTTTAGCTGGGGAGGAACATCGGTCCATCACAGACTTTCATTTCCCGTCAAAACCTACACCATTTTTCCCTCAGTGCCTAGACAGCAACTTTGACTGGCAGGAGTCACTTTCTTATGTGTGAAGAAAACACGTCTTTGTTATCAATGTGTCAGCCATGGAAAACAACAGTGTGTTCTGCAGGAAGTAGAGGAGTGAGGTCAGGAACATGGGGTAAGAAGTGTTAGGAAGGCTATTTTATCTTAGCTGCATATTGGTGGGAAAGTTCTTATTTTCTGTGAAATTTCTATGACTTGCACTCTTGTCTGTGTCTTTTGCATAGTATGGACAGCTTAACCATGTGTTATGTTTTCTAGAATGTCTGTCTCCACTAGGTGGCAGACAGTGGTCATCACTTTAGGGCAAGTGTACTGGACCAGTACTAAACTGGAGAGGAGGAACTTGCAAATAAAACAGGGCCTCATTCTGGGAGCTGATGGTCAGCCCAGTCGTTACGGGGACCAAAATGCAACCAGGGCTTAACAGCAATGTCGTTAAATAAGCACACAATGTCGTTTACTACCATGGGAGCAATTTATAAGGAATTAAGCTTTTTCTATCCAAAAGTATATTTAAATACATGTTAAAACTATTATAGATTGACTCTGACTATATATACATGCATTTTGTGTGTGTGTGTGTGTGTGTGTGTGTGTGTGTGTGTATGTGTGTGATGAATATATAAGGGTGTATAAAGGTTCATATAATATCATAGATATGGTGACTATATAGGGATATTGTGATGATTAGCTTAACTGCCACCTTGACATAGCTTAGATCACCTGGGAAGAGAGTCTCAATAAAGGATTGTTTAGATCAAGTTGGCATTCTAGACAGTTTGTGGGGGGCACTATCTTCGTTGTCTGATTGAGTAGGAAGACCCAGCCTGAGAGTGGGTGCCATCACTCTCTGGTTTGAGACCTTGGACCGTGTAAGAGTAAAGCTAGCTGAGCACTAAACATGCATGCATTCATTTCTTTCTGCTCTTGACTGTGGATGCCAGTTGACTTGCTACTTCAGGATCTTGCCCCTGTGATTTCCCTACAGCGATGATCTGTAACCTAGGATGGGAAACCAAAGCAGACCTTTCTCCCCAAAGCTGCTTTTTGTCAGGCTATTTGACCACAGCAACAGACAGGAAACTAGCGCAGTTATGCAGGAACAAATACTTCGAAATATTATTCAGAAACTGGGCTCATAAATCAGAAAGTGTAGACGTATAGGAAACTCACGAGGCAATCAGCTAACCAATATTCACTGCACTGGCTCTTTTTTTTTTTCTGTTTTAAATGGGCCTCTAAACTCAGGTCCTCATGCTTGCAAGGCAAGCACTTAACTGACGTGGTCATCTTCCCAGTCCCATGAGGACTGCTTTGGTCTTTGGGATATGTAGAAACATATCCCTATATAAAATGCTTCTCTCGTCTCACATGTACAAAGTGCAAGCTTCAAGGTAGGACACCAAGTGAATATTCTGATGGTAGTAGGACAAATGACAGATGTTTGTGTCCTCAATTCCAGAAACTATGAATGTGTTCTTTAAACGGTGAAAGGGACTTTGTAGGTGTCAAGGTTAAGTCAAGGATCTTGAGATGAGATCTGAGTTATCGGGGTTACTCCAATGATCACAAGGGTCCCTATGAGAGAGAGAAAGGGGGAGAGGGCGAGGGAGAGAGACAGAGAGAGCAGAAAGGAGATGTGAAGAGAAAGCAGAGTGTGGAGAGATATGGGGCGGCAGCAGCTGGAAAAGCAGGCAAAGGATTCTGCCCTGCAGCTTACAGGGACAGTGTAAGGCAATACATTTGTGCTGTGTTAAGTAACTAAGTTCATGGTTTGTTGTATCAATGATAACACAGAGAAAGTTCTTTGTCTTCCGTCACTGATTAAGTGCATCATTGCACATAACAAAATCGATCATACCTATTCCTGTGCTGTGATTACAAGATCATCATTGAAAGACCTTTCTTTCTGTCTGTATGTTGGGGGTTGAAACCAGGGCCTGAGGTATGCTAAGCATGTGCTCTCCTACTGAGCTGTGTGTTACTGAGCTCAGCTGTGCAGGGCTTTCAGACTGGTTTGTTTTCTTGTTTTTTGCTTGTTTTGGTGTGTGTGTGTGTGTGTGTGTGTGTGTGTGTGTGTGTGTGTGTGTATTTGTGTGTGTGTTTTGCCCAGTAATATGCCCCAGTGACAATTTCTTTGCTATGCTCAGTGGCCTTGAGAATTTAGTGACTCTGAAAGATTTGGAATCTACTAGAGCACAGACCAACTATGCAATAAAAGTACAGCAGCCTCACGAGGAATTGAGAATTCCGCAGCTGTTCTACAGACAATCGTGGATTTATTAAATCTCAGCTCTACTGTTTATAGCTCTGTCCTTTTGGGGAAGTTGTTGCATTTCTCTGAAGCTGTATTTTTTTCTGTGCTATGCAGATTATCTTCAGGAGCAAATAAGGTAAGGCATGGAAAACACTTAGCATTATGCTGGCATGTAGTCCATAAGTGGTCTTTCCCTTTTGTGGTCATGAAGTTACATTAGACACGCTCTTGACAGAAGGGAGATGTGTACTAGTATTCCTGTGGCAATGGTGACAAAACCTTGAAAAGTATTTAAACAAGAGAGGCTAGTGGGGCACAGTGGCACACATCTGTAATCCCACCATAGGGTAGGCTGTGGCAGGAAGGTCATGAGTTTGAGATCAGCCTGGGATACATAGCAATAATTTGTCTCAAAGGAGATAGAAATCAATAGAGATGAGATAGATAGATGGTAGACAGATAGACAGATGGATAGGTAGATAGATAGATAGATAGATAGATAGATAGATAGATAGATTGCATTACAAGGTTAAATCAGAGGGCAATCAGTAGCAGAATAGAGAAGTGACCATGGATAATAGGACCTCAGAGGCCAGCATTCTCCTTTGATACACATGCCATGTGTAGTTGGTAGAAGAAGCTAAGAAATACTATTATTCTTTATTTCCAACTTCTCACAGTGCTGGGGAATCAAACTCAAGGCCAAACAATACTAAGCAAATACTTGACCTTCATCTAAATCCCCAGCTCTTTACTTGATATTTCTGATAAGGCCATTAAAAGTAAAAACAGATATTATGATAGAGAAAATGTAGAAAGTGACCACACACACACACACACACACACACACACACACACACATACAAGCACTTTTCTGTTGCTGTGATGAAACACCACAATGACAGACAACTCAAGGAAGACAGAATTTATTTTGGTTTAGAATTCCAGATGGATCAGAATTTGTCACAGCAGGAAGGCAGGGAGGGCAGCCAGTAATGGGAATAGAGGCAGGAGCAAGAAACGGAGAAATCCTATCTTTGGCCACAAGTGTGAACAGAGGGCAAACTGGAAGTGGGGTGAGGGTATAAAACCTCAGAGGCCCCCTCCACTGATGTGCTTCCTCCAGCAAGGCCAGACTTCCATCAACTGTTACCAAGTGGGAAAAAGAATCAAATACATGAGCCTAGAGGGGACATTCATCATTTAAACCACCACAACATCCAAACACATACCTGCACATACATATATATATACTCAGACACACACTATTACACGTACATACACCGAGCCCCTGGAAAAATATCACACATACCAGGAAGACATCTTTCTCTTCCCTCCAGGCTCCATTTCTAAGGAATATTCTAGAATTTAGAACTAACCCAAATGATAGGTGGGAAGATAATGAATTCTAAGTTGAGGGAAAAAATAATGATTTGCTTCTTTGAAAAATGCAACACATATATGTAAATGGAATTGTTTTCAGCCATAAAAAGGAATGATGTTATGTCATCTTCTAGAATCTGCAGATAATCATATTAGGAAAATTAAGTCATTCTCAGAAAGAAAAAGAGCACATTTCCTCTCATTTTTGGCTCTTAGATGTTTATTTTATTTTACGTGTGTGTTCCTGAGTGCCTGCATGTGCATCATGGGCCTGTGGAAGTCAGAAGGGGGCATTGGATGCTCTGGGACTGGAATTACAGGTGCCGCGTCACCATGAATATGCAGGAAACAAAACCCAGGTTTTCTGAAAGATCAGTAAGTAGTCTTAACTGCTGGGCCATCTCCCCAGCCCTGGGATCCTAGATTTTTTACAAACAGATAAAATCAAGAATGTGCAGGTAGCAGGAAAGTAGAAGTAAAACTGTCTACAGGAACAAAGGGGACTAACCTAGAAGAGGTGAAGTGGAAAGGGTGGTGGAGCGTGGGAGAAATGTCCTCGAAGCGTATTATATACTTGTATGAATATGGCCTTATGCAACCCTGTGTAATACCAGAAAAAGAATTCTAAAACAAAACGTAACAGAGGTATTCAAAGGTTATCATCAACGGGCAAGAGTCATGGTTGTTCTCATCAGACAGCCTGGAGATTCAGGAAGAGAAAGGATGGCATTATTTGCTCAGCAAGTCTGTACCCATGTGTTTGGTACCTGTTGCACATGTTGCATGCCACAGAGGCTCCCTTTCTGCCAGCCAGGCAGCCTGCCCATCAGCATTTCCAGAGAACCCAGCAACGCTGCCAAGTCAGGTCCTGGTTTCAGCTGGTGTGATATATCTCTCAGCACCACCCACAAAACCCACACTCTGTGGGAGCCAGAACCCTTCCAGAGACACGTCTGTGTTGGCAGGGGAAGCTCCCTGGAACTCTCCCAACATCTGCCTGAGACACATCTGGCAGCTCTTCAGGTTGAAAACACTCTCTGGGGATTGCCTTCAGGTGCTTCTGGGTCTTCTGACTTCAGTCTTTAGTGTCACAGAAAGTACCAGGTGGGTGACAGGTACATGGAGGTAAGGGAGAGAGAACACGTGTCTTATCCCATCTGTGTTTTAAAAAATCCTGTATGTTATGTCAAGTGAGAATTCCCAGTCAACTCTGAGAGCTCTTCTCCAGAGTACCAGTGTTGTTCTGGGCATCTGTGTCGATTACTTTTGCCATTGTTGTGACTAAATACCTTAAAAGAAACAACTTCAGGGAGAAGAGTTTATTTTGGCTATGACTCAAGGGACATAGTCCCTCATGGCAGGGAAGGGAAGTGAGGAAGCTGGTCACATGGCCTCCATAGTCAGGTAGCATACACAGAGACAAACATTGATGTTCAGTTTTCTTTCCTCTTTTATTCAGCCCAGGCCCCCAGGCAGCCCATAGGATGGTGCTACCCACAGTTAGGATACGTCTTTCCATCTTAATGAACCTAGAAATTTCATCTAGAAAATGCCCACAGATACACTCAGAGACTTGTCTTCTTGGTGATTCCAGATACTGTAAAGATGACAATACTGTCACTGCATCATTTTAAAAGAAAATTAAAATGACTCTGTTTTTGATTACAAGATTTTTGATGATCAATGTATGTTTCTGTAGGGACAAATAGATGCTCAACTGACAAATGTTTCTACCCAATTACTAGCCTGGCTTTGAATTCCATACGAACGCAGACAGTGAGCAAACATGGTAGCTGGTTCTATTCAGACAGTGCCAGACAGTGAAACACCCGCTCTGATTGTTGTTGTTGTTGTTGACCTTTGGAAAACAAGGCAAAAAGTAACATCAGCTGACCCTTCTGATGTCTTCAGGAATCTATTAAAATGTACTGCTACAATCCAGGCATGGGGGCACACTTCTGTACACCTGGCATTGGGGAAGTTAAGGTCAAAAAATCAAGAGTTCAAGGCCAGCCTGTCTCAAAAGGCTGGGCATGTTAGCTTAGTGGTTGAGCACATATCTCTAATATGTGCAAAGACTCAGATTCAATCCCTACAATGTGGTCTTAACCCTGTATTTTATAAAACTTTAAACTTTTAAGTGAGGATTGCTGGAGAGGGTTGTAGCTATCTTCGAGTAGAATTTGAATAGAGGGTCCTTGAAGAAATAAAAGTTGGGAGTGAAAAAAAAGGTGTAATGGCAGAAAAATGGGTGAAAACAGGATTCTCTACACATGGAGTGATGCTGGCAGCCACTAAGCCCTCAATGATTCTCTGCCCTTGCCTCCAAAAGCACGGGGACTACAAGTGACCATGTGATTTTGTTCCTAGATTTTTACATGGGTGCTCTCGGTATTTGGACTTGGATCCTCAAAGTTGACAGAAAGCTCTTTTACCATCTTCCTAGCTCCTGATTTAGATTTCATTTATTCTTTTTTATTGGTGTATATTTATTGTGCATGGTGATGAGTTTCAAAAAGACGGTTTATTTCAAGTATATCATATAGTTTCATCATTTACCCTCTCATACCCTCATACCTTCTTCATCTCCTTTGCCCTTTCCCACCTCGGTTGGCCTCTTTCCTTACCCTTGTCTCCTTTTTCCTTTCACAGTATTAGAGGACATATATGTGTGGGGACACCTTAGCCCTCATTCAAATATGTCTCATTTGAGGGGCGGTTCAATCCCTCCATTCTTATGCATGAAGCCAACATCTGTCAACTGTCTTGGAAAATTTCACTGAGTCTTATTTTCATTATACCTACAAACATCCCCCAGCAGCCCAGGTATGACACAGAGCAATAGAATATTACAAATTACAAATGTGGGTGATCCGTTTTAAATGAGGTTCCCTCCTGATACACTTTTGTGAGTTGAAAACATTATTTACATGAAAGTTCATTTAATATGCCTAATATTGACCATCACGGCCTATCCTATCATGAACATGCTTATAACAAACACTTCCATTAGCCTATAGTCTGCAAAATCATCTAATCAAGCATCTATTTTATAGTGAAGCATTGAGTATCTCACACATATAGGTGGGTATTTTGTTGACACAATGGTATACTAAACCCAAAATACAATATCCCAAAATACTTCCAATGTACCATACTCGAGCCGTGTATCCAGCCTTTTGCACTGAAACACGGTCATTTTCAAAATTCATGTTCATGAGCCATTCGATTGGGTTTTAAAAATCAAAAAGATATTTCATAATGTTTTAACTAAGCTTACACTTTTATGTTGGGCTGCATCCATAGCCATCCTCAGCTATAGGTTGGACATACCTACTAGAGTGTTGGTTGTATATGCACATAGTTGCCTGGTTGCTCTGAATCTGCAGATGGAGAGTGGCTGTCCTGTATCATGGAATAGCATAGCAACTAATATTTCTGGTCTGGGGGAAAAAATAAAACAAATCCCCAAACTTAAAGTAAGGTCTCTCTCAGATGTGCATTGCTTTGGTCCACTATAAAGTCAATGGGTTGTAAGTGGACCATTATGAACTGAGGCCCTGTAACAGACAGTTCAGAACTTCTACCAAGGCATGTAGCTAGCTAGAAGACAAATGTGGACCTCAGCCCAGCCCTCTCCTCCCCTAGCACCCTGCCCCACCCATCTACCCCAGGTGTCTTATGTCTCATTCCACTCATAAATAGATTGTTTCAGTGATAGCTGCATTTAGCACAGTGCTAAAAGTTGTAAAACATGCTTGTCTTCAAAGAACTTCTGATCACATCCAGAAACTGACTAAAACGTAAACCAGGTGCTGTGTCAGCACCCTAGTTCAGGGAAGAGGGAGAAACCGTAGTCTAAAGAAAGCAAAAATACACTTCTTCATGTTGCTGCTGAGAAACTCAGCTAGTGAACATCTGATAAAATGTAAAACATATGGATGGGGAAGTTGAGTATGATCCTGCCTAGCACGGCAGGATAAAAGGAGTGTGAGAGAGGAAGAAGATGGAGGTCTGTTCCAGCCCCCAAATAACAGCAACCATTACCCTCCCCTCTCCAATAACCTGATTTTGTCTATTTCCATGTGAACTCTCTGTTCAGATAGGCATTCCTCCCTTGGGGGGAATAGTGGAAGTGATTGCCAGGGATCTGGTTTTCTTCCTTAGTGAGAACAGCGGTGGTGTAAACAAGTTGCTTGTTACCAGGTTTCTATGTGCTCTCTGTGTAGAAATAGTGCCTGCTTTCTTCCTGCTGGTTGCTGCTTTTTAAATTGCTGCGTGATTAGGCTAATTAAACGATTAACGTTAATGACAAGGATCTTCCTTTTATTTATTTCACAGTAGCAGCAAGTTTGCTTGCTTGAACTGCTCTTAATTTCTCTGCTGAACAAGCAAAATTGTTCTAAGGGTAAGTGGGATGTTTTAAGAAGGAGTAGCAGCTTAAAGCAGAATACCCACTGTTGCCTTTGTTGTTAAGTGTATTCCTGTGTGCTTTGACCTAGCTACAATCTTTTGTGCTGATGCAGTTCTGTGATCTGATTCCCCCACCCAACCCCTGGCGCCATGATACTGCCCACACTTGCCATGTTTCTGTAGATTTTATGATTATTATTGGTTGTCCAATGTTCCACAGGACATATGATGCCAGGGGTGGGGGGAGCCACTTCCCTGTTTTTGGCCACAGAAGCCCATTCCTCACCTTATCGATTTAGATGGAATTGCCAGAGACATAGAATAAGTCTTTGTAGCAATCACCTTTTGCAAGATGGTCTAAACACTTTAGCCCAGCTGCATTAGACATGTACAGGGTGAGAAGACTTCCCCTAGGTTCTAAAAGGTCAGGCATAGGCAGTGATCCTTCCTGGCAAGACAAGAACAGAAGCAACAATTTATAATCAAGATATATAACCTTCATTTCCAGGCTAACATCCACACAGGTCTAATTCTGTCTCTCTTTTCTGTTCCCCAATACTAGAATGGCATTAAAAGGGACAAGCAGCTTGTGTGCCGTAGACCAACAGTTGACATCCCTTGCTTGTGACTCTAAGCATTGGGGGCCGATACCAAGAGTAAGATCGGAGTCCTGTCATCTTTAGGCCTCAGGTGAGCCTGGTGTGCTGATCCTCCATCTCTTGGCAACAAGGGTTAAGCAAGTCCATAAAGCGAAGGAAAGCAGGGAAGGAAGAGTTGGGGGTGATGGTGCTGGCAGCTGCTGGCAGAGGAAAAGACTTGACCTAAGAGGAGTCTATTCACTGCATGCAGGACTGGAGGGCAAGACCGTGTTCAAGCGGGGCAAAGCAGAGTTTGCCTGGCAATGCACACAGCTAGGGCAGGTCTGGAGCCCTTTCCTCCTCAGACCATGGGGACTCCTTAGCTACTCTAGAGCTGGAGGCGGGCCTGGAGGTGGTGCCTGCAGGAAGCTGGCCTGGGGACAATTGTGGAGCCCAGGGGAGGCAAAGCTGTGAGTCGGGGATCACATGGTGAGTAGTAGGCGGAACCAGGGACTGGGAGTAAGGGGGCTCCGAAGGGACGAGGAGGCGTGGCCTAGGGTACTGGCGTGTAGGAGACTGGACTCAGACTGGCCTGGAGGGCATAAGGGGGCGGAGACCTTGATGGGCGGGGCTTTGGTGGAGGCGGGGCTGGATGGAGCGTGTGTCTTTCAGCTGCTGCAGCTCCTTCAGCACCCTGAAAATACCTCCCTGTCCCAGAGCTGTCGCGCGCTCCGGCCTCGCCATGCTCCTGCTGCTGGGGCTGTGCCTGGGGCTGCCCCTCTTCTCAGAGTCCCAGGAAGAGGCGCGGAGCTGGGATGACGCCTCGGAGCAAGTAAGTAGGAGAGCTGTGAGTACCGCGGCTCTGTCCCTTCACTCCGTCTCCCTGGGCTGTGAGGCTTCTGGACGGGCTGGAATTGACCCGTGGGATGCAAGCAAGGGAGGCATCACCGCCCTCTGGTCTGCACCATCCCTTTTCCCAGTCGTCAGCAGGGGAGCTTTCCTTCTCATCTTTTGGTCACTTGTGCTTCTTCTGAGTGGTTCTTAGCGCCTGCCCCATACCAGTTTGCCGCAGAGTTGTGCTTGGAACTTCAAAGTCCTGCAGAATCAAGTGTTCTTGTTGGCTCCCGCTGTCTACCAGATTCCTATCCGTCCTTGCAAATTTCTGAGACCGACTCCTGCCCAGCAGTTCATTGCAAGTTTCCGTCTTAGACGTGTGAGGTGGTTAGCTGTTAGTGCTCACCCAGGGAGAAAAGAGCTGAACAAAAGTCATAAACTCCTGGAAACCTCAACTCTCTCCACCTAAACATGGGAGAACTCAATTTTCCCTCCGGTTCTTACCAATTGTGATTAGTTCAAGCCAGCATCAAGAACAACAGCAGCTCAGGTAGTTTATGCGCCTGTCAGCGTTGTGTTTTAATCAGTTTAAGCTCACAGGTGACCACAACCTGCCAATGAAAGGGTTCAGTCCAGGTCAGAAAAGTTCTATAGAAAAGTTTCATAGAACTGGAAAAGTTCTATGAAAACTATCAAACAGATTCCCCCTATCATCCCTGAGAAGATCCTGTAGAAGAAGGGACTGTCTCAGATGAAGTGAATCTTGATGTTGACTCAATCATTTAAAAGACGATTTGTTTAGTTCAAAGCATGTTTTCACGGGATGAGGAAGTCATAAGCTGACACATTTCTTCCCAGCCTTTGTTTGGGAGATTGGACCTGGAAGATTGAATCCACTCCCTCATCAGTGGTTATTTTCATGAGGTGTCCACTAAAAGAAGGTGTTTATCTGTAAGGTGGGAGATGTGGGGTTCCCTTTAGGGACTGTCAAGAGTAGCCAGGCAAGTCCCAAGAGCTTTTGTGGTGGTATAGGAAAATTGTAGTCTTTTGGTCCAGAGAGAGGCTGGTCCCCACTCAGCCCACTCTGCCACTTACAGCCGTGTGGCCTGGGAAAACTCTAGTTTTGAATGCAACAGTTTTTCTCTCCAAGGCATGCTGTTCTATGGAGCTTAGGGTTGGTCTGGCACTTGCTAATAGCATAGGCTAGCTTTGAACTCGCAGTCTTGCAACCTGAATCTTCCAAATGCTGGAATTACAGGTGTGCACCAGGTCTGGTTTGCAATTTCTTTTGCGCATACTAGTAAGGATTGAACTAGCTTGTGTTAAGGACCTGGTATCCAGTAGGCACTCCATAAATGGGAGATATTTTAGTGGTTTATAGTTGGCTGCCTAGATTTGAATCCCAAGCTGCCAGCAGGGTTGGCACTTGACACAGCTTCTGTTGGAAGGCTTGTGCACTGGAATTGCTAAGGGAAGGAATTCAGGGTAAAGATCTTGAAACTTTGAGAGGGTGTAAGGGGAAAGGAGTGTGGGAAGAGCTGAAACAAAGAGTCTTTCTGAGGACTAGAAACGGAGTCAAGCCATGCCATCTCCACAACTGCAAGTGAGCTTAACACTTTCCAAAGTTTCTTTCTTAGAAAAACATGGATTTGGCTCATTTTGGTGATTTCCTGTTGTCTTCAGTCCATGGCAATATTTTTCTTGAAAATGACTAAATCAGACAAAAATAAAATAAAAAAACTGCTATGGAAATTTGGACTTCTACATTCTATTCATACTGTATTTTAAATTTAGTGTGTGTGTGTGTGTGTGTGTGTGTGTGTGTGTGTGTGTGTGTGTGTGTTGCTGAGTATAAGAGACAGGCATAGGCTGAAGATGTGGCCCAGTGGTAGAATGCTTGCTTGCTTGGCCTCTGGGTTCCATCCCAAGAACTGAAAGACTCTGAAGAATAGATAGAGTAAACTCTTAGAACAGAATCTGAGGATGTAGTCATTGTTCTAGTCGTAAATGTAATGAGGGATCGGGGGAGACAGCTGGGCCAAAACAAAGCTTACTTACGAGCATGAGGACCTGAGTTCAATCCCCAAACCCCACATAACAAACAAACAAACAAACAGAGACAGGCATGGTGGCCAACTTGTAATCCTAGCCACAGGGAGGTGGACACAGGCAGATCCCTGGGACTTGTGGCCAGACAGCATAACTTGCTTAGCAAGTTCCAGGCTGGTGACCCTATCTCAAAAACTGATGGGCAGTGCCTGAGGAATGTCACCCATTCACACACATACAATGAATTACACACCACACACACACACACACACACACACACACACACACACGTATATAAATTTGATGTAAGTTGTAATACAACTGAGCATGTGTATCAACTTTCATAGCAGGTCTGCTCATTTACCTGTAACTAGAAAAAAAATACTAGTTTCACCATAGATGTAGCATCTTCCAACCCCACCCTCCACTGCATCCGTCAATTATATGACCCTTAGTGGAGTGGCCACTAAAATCAGTGGTTTCCAACCATCTCTGTGTACTTGGGAAGTTGACTATCAGAAAAGTGGCTTCCCGCCCATCAGTGTTGCTCTATGGGAAGGGATGGGTCGGGTGTCAGGGGGACCGTAGTTTGAGTAAGGCTACCTTAAAAGAAGCTGCCCTGGCAGCGAGAGGGCTTAGTGGGTAAAAGTTCTTGTCACCGAGCTTGATGACCTGAGTTTAATCTCCAGGACCCACATGGTAGAAAGAGAGAACTGACTCCTGCAATTTGTCCTCTGACCCCTACAAGTTTGGCATGCCCCCACACAGAGTAAATAAACAATTGTAATAAAACATTAAAAGAGGAATATGCCAGGGAATTAATATTGGAAGGGAAGTTACATGAAATCAGTCTGCTTTTATCTGCTGATTTATCCACTTTTTGCCTTAAGTTTATATGGTTTTTGAAAATAAGGATAAAGTTATTACAAAGGCAGTTTTAAATAAAAAATAATATCAGTTACTGAGTGTATGAAAGCTCTCCAAATGCCAGGAGCTTTATTTAAAGCCAAAAGAGGCAATGAAGTGTTATGGTTAAAAATATTCCAAGTGGAGCCAGGCTATGTGGGGTTCAAATCTGGGCCGCACTACTTCCTGGTGTGTATTCTTGGGCAAGTCACTTAACCTCTCTGAATTTCGTTTTCATCTTGTCTGCAGAGGGTTGTTAATAGTTCCTAGCTGGCAGACAGAGATAGATCTGTGTTTGGGGAGAGAAGATAATTCTGAAGGATTCCTTTAAGAGAAAGAATATGAAATTATGACTACAAATGAGATGCTAAAGTAGCCTTTCATTTGCAAAAGTATGTGTAACAAAATGCACAATTTGTCAACAGGGCACTCACTCTAAATGACCAGCTTTCAGGGCTTTTTGTAAGAAAGGCTTCTCAAACCTCTATCAGTGCCTAAATAATAGGATATGAAACAGTGCTTACTTCATATTCCCAAGGCTGTGTTTGATTCCTAGCACCACATAATAATAATAACAACTATAACATCCACAATAAACATTTTATTTATTTATTTCACACTTATTTGTGCATCTCTCTCTCTCTCTGTATGTGTGTGTGTGTGTGTGTGTGTGTGTGTGTGTGTGTATCAGAAGAAAACTTGCATATATCAGTTTTCTTCCAGGGGTCAAACTCTGAGAAGCCATTTCACCAGCCCAGTAATAAATATTTTAAACAGTAATAAATACATTCATTCTACGCTGCTGTGGGTTTTACGAGTATGGAGCCAATCCCAGGCAAAACATTTGCATAGAGTAAGCAGTAAGATTGTGTGTGTGTGTGTTTGTGTTTGTGTGTGTGTGTGTGTGTGTGTGTGTGTGTGTGTGTGTGTGTGGTTAAATCAACAGATGCCACACCAAGGTCTCAGTGACGCTGATCTACAAAGGACTGCCATCCAGGAGAGGCCATCTATGAGGAGGTGGGCTCTTGGACACATACATGCAAATCACAAAGCTCAGGAGTGCTGAGTCCCAAAGCTAGGGCTCTCAATGAAACTTGCAGACTGATAATTTTGTCTAATGATTCTGACACAGATTCCGCTCAGCACATGCTGGTGCTAAATGTCCATCCTGGTGATCCATGTCCAAACTTCCCAAATAGTAAACTCCTCATAAAGTTGCACCCATTACCATATCCTCACAGTTGAAGACAGCTATTTCTTTTAGCTTCCTAATAAGTGAAGCCAGTACAAGAGCTGCAGGCTGCAGGCCTTGCCATAATGCCTCCCTTATGAACGGGGTGTGCTTTCTGAGATGGAACTGCAGGACTGAATGGGAAAGAGATGTTGTAGGAGACGTTCCAGAGATGTGCTCACTCCCAAATCAGCCATCTCTCATGTCCTGAGGGCAGAAAGGAAGGGTGGGGGCTGCCTGAGGCTGGGTGATGAAATGTATGTGACTTGTGTTCCTAACTCAGATGTGAAGAATTTTTGTTTAATGTGCAGTCTGAATTCAGTCAGCAATGCCAGCACAGCTGCTGCATCCAAGGCTGGTTTAGAAGGAAGAGGCACAGGATGCCCCGAAAGTTTTAGGGAGCTGGGAAGATGGGTGTGTCCTAAACAGCTCATTCTCCCCCCCCCCCCCGGTCTTCTGTGTATGTATATGTATGTACAAACATATGTAGGTGCACATGTTGCTATATGTACATATGTATGGAGGCCAAAGGACAACTGTGGGTATTGTTCTTCAGGTACAGTGTCTAACTTTTTTATTTTTTGAGATTTAATTAGTTTTACTTTGTGTGTGTGAGTGTGTGCTTGAGTGTATATATGTACACCAGGTACCCTTGGAAACCAGAAGAGTACATCTGATGCCCTGGAACTAGAGTTCCCGGTGATCCTTTTGCCCCACCCTCCTCTCCTTCTTTTTTTCACCTCCCCCCACAACCCTGAGTCCAGACTCAGACTCACTGCACTCAACCAGGGATAAATGTAACATCAAGTGACTTTCCAATACCCGGCTTCAATTTGGTTTCAGGTTCTATGGCAGATCTCTAAGGCAGTGGTTGCTGTTGACAGGTCTCACTTTCAGTGTCCTGAAGGCACTCAGAAAATGGGGCGGGTGGGTGGATCATTTTCTTGTCCTTGCCCCACTAGGAAGGATGACTTTAGTACGCTCAAGGTGCTTGCTGAGGCTAGCTTTAATGAAGCATCTCTCACATGTGTCATGGGACCTAGATTCAGGAACCTTGGGATAGAGCTCAAAGGGGAGAATAGAGGATGTGAACTCGCCCTTACGATCTGAACCAGACATTCTAGATCACTTAAGCATCCAGGGCAGGAAACAGAGGAGATGTTCCAGGCATCTCCTCTTCTCTCTCACATGCTTTCCTACTGATGGACGATGCTAGTCAGTTCTGCGATGCTTTAACAGACACCAGATAATCAACCTGTGAAGAGAAGGGACTTATCATTGTTGGTGTTTTCCAGGGGTTCTGATCCATTGATGAATTGGCATATTACTATGAAACATGTGTGAGACATTACAATACAGAGACACAGGTAGAGGAAATGCACTTACATCGTGGCTGGGAAGTAAAAGGGAAAGAATGGGAAGCCAGCTTCTCACACCCTCTTTCCAGTCTCCCCATGTCCCAAAGGCTTCCCACTGGGCTCCATCTGCTAAATTTCCACTTCATTTCAATAGCCACAAGCCGGAGACCATGCCTAACATAGGTCTTTGAAGAACACCCCAAATCCAAATCAGAGCAGGCACTTATGGAGGAATATCTCAACCTCATCTCTCTATTCCTCTCCGAAGCATGATTTAACACTGAGGTAGATCCTGGGAGAAATGGAGAGCAGCACCTGTGATTTTAAAAGACTTTGTTTCAAACATACATTTCCACTAATATATGATAGAGTAGGGGCGGAGACTCTAAACTGCAGTCCTGATGTAGTTTGCTGTGAGCAAATATGAAGGAAAGCTTTACCTGCTTTTTGAGTTCCTGGTGGTGACTACTGCCAGGTCCACAGGAGTCAAAGGGACAGGGACATCATGCAGCTGATGGCTTCTGAGCATGCTTCCTCTGGGCAACCCAACTCTCTTTACAGTTGTTCTTCCTTTCCATCCCACTCTATATAGCTAGTTCCAGCCATACTGTGATACCCCAAAGCCTCCCACTACTCAAGGGTGTGGTGAACTTGACTTTTCTCAGTTTTTCTTATAGCTTATACCATGTACCTGTACTGTGTTTCTTCTTCTGTGTTCATGGCTTCCTGCCTCCCTTCCTCCCTCCCTTCCTTCTTTCTTGTTCACTATATGATATGGTCTTTGATGGCAGAGATTCTAAGACTTTTTAGAAACTTATATTTGTTTATCTATCTGTCTGTCTGTCTGTCTATTTTGTGTGTATGTGTGTGGTTGCTCCTGTGCCACAGCATGTGTGTAGAGGTCAGAGGACAACTTGTGGGAGTCTGCTCTCTCTTTCCTCTGTGTCCAGTGCCAGGGCTAGAACACAGGTCTTCAGACTTGCCGGCAGGTAACTTTACCCAGTGAGCCATCTCATTGGCCCATGGCTTACACATCTTAATAAATGTTGTAATCTGGACATTTTGTGTTCTCATGTTGAAGCGAAATGCTCTACTTGCTGGAACTGATTAATCACACTTGAGCCATCTCTTAGGTCTGGTTTGGAGTCACAAAGAAGTCTTTGGAAGCTCCTAGGCTACTATTTATAGTCATTGCCTTAGCTTTGGAAGACCCTTACTTTTCTGTCCATAATTCTCACTCCCTGGTTCTTTGAAGATAATGGAGGAAAAAAAAACCCTCAAACAACAAAAAGAATCAAAACCTCTAATTGCAGACAATGATGGTGACATCAGTGTCATTTCCACTTCCTGTCCTGGCTGACACCAGTCATCTGCCTGTACCAGTAAGATTCAGTTCTGGGTCAGTTTGAGTTTAAACTTGGACTGAAGTGTTGCCATGGCGATCCCCTGAGATGCTAGATAGTCATCTCCAAAATGAAAAAGCAGCTTCTCTCGTTTTCCTTCAAGCTTGCTTGTTTTGTTGGAAAACCTCTTTTGCAAAGGCGACTTCAAAGAACACACTTTAGATGAAGCAGAGAGCTTAATGCCTGAGAGAGGCTGGGCTGCCAGACGTTCTCTGAAGTGCTCCCAGGCCCATTCCACAATTTTAGGGGGGGCAAGACCCAAGGTGAACTGGAAACTGGTAAAGCCCTTGCCCTGGTCCTTACTGTGATGGTGCTTTGGTCCCTTCTCTTTAGAAGCAGATTTCTCCTGAAGGAGATCTTGTCCCCACATGGAGTTGGCTGGTACTATCCCAAGTCCCGTAGTTTCTCATTTTCTATTGAACAGGACATTGTGGCAGTGGTCACATGATTAGGGATGAGAGAGGATGGGGATGAAGCAACTTCCATTATACTTTTGGTTCAAATTTTAAATGTTTATTCGTATGTGTGTATGTGTGTGTGTGTGTGTGTGTGTGTGTGTGTGTATGTGTGTGTGTGCATGCGCACGCCCGTGCGTGCATGCATGCACGTGCGAACATGCTGTGGCACGTGTACATATAGGACAACCTGTGGGAGTTGGTTGTTGATTCTCTGTGACAATTGTGTGGGATCTAGAGATTAAACTCAGGTCACTGGGCTCAGCAGCAAGTGCCTTTACCCCACTAAGCAATCTTGACAGACCTACTTTTAGTTTTTAAAATGGAAATATATTTATTGTTTTTCTAATATGGAAGTAGTATTTGCTAATTTGTCAAAAACCAAAGAAACAAAGAAAAATGTAAATACAAAGAATTCAACCATTCCCAAGCAATAATCATTAGCACTTCAGTGTACATTCTACACAACTGTGGACCAAAAGCTGTGGAGCCTTCATGAGACTGGACTAGGCCCTCTGTATGGGTGAGGCAGTTGTGTAGATTGACCTGCTTAAGGGGCCCCTTGGCAATGGGATCAGGACCCATCCCTAGGGCATGAGTGGGCTTTTTGGAGCCTGGTGCCTATGGTGGGACACCTTACACAGCCTTGGTACAGGGGGAGGTGTTTAGACCTCCCTCAACTGAGTGTATCAGGCTCTGCTGACTCCCCATGGGAAAAGGTGGGAATGGGGGATGGGATGAGGGGGAACTCTGGGGAGTGGGAGGAGGGAGGGGGAATCTGTGGTTGGTAGAAAATTTCTTAATAATAATAAAATATATATGAAAACATAATCATGTTAAATGTAGTTTTGTTCCCTGGGTTAGTGTTTTAAAATGTTTGATTAAGCTGGGCTGTGGTGGCGCACGCCTTTAATCCCATCACTCAGGGTAGGCAGAGGCAGGTGGATCTCTGAGTTTGAGGCCAGCCTGGTCTGTAGAATGAGTCCCAGGATAGCCAGCACTACACAGAGAAACCCTGACTTGAAAAACCAAAAAAACAAAAAACAAAACAAAACCCTCCCCAAGCCCCCAAACTCTGATGAGTATGGTAGTCAGAATATAGCAGGTTATGACTGATACCAACTCCATATATGAATGTCTTAAGTAACACATATTTCCTTCTTGCTTATACATTCTTGTGGGCTGGCAGTGGAACAGGTATGCACATGCGGTCACTTGTGAACTTGGGAGAACTGCCTCCTCCCCTGACATGACTAATTACTGTACCAGAGGGAGCAGGCAGCTCTGAGAGAGTAAATATCTGTAATTTATACTTGGCCCAGAAGTGAATGTTACTTAACATCCACAATGTATTGGCTAGAGCTTGTCCCTATGGCCTCATCTGTCCACAGCAGGTGATCTTTCTGGCAGAGAGCAGCTAGAAACGTACGTAATGAACAATGTTGAAGCTTAGCAATATATCTGCTGGTCAATAAATATAGATTTACTTTGTTATTTTCAATATTTATTTATCATCGTGTGTATGGGCACATGTGCAGATGTTTGTTTGTGTGTGTGTGTGTGTGTGTGTGTGTGTGTGTGTGTTTGTATGTACGGGGGTATGTGTGTATGTTTGTAGTGAGGTATGTGTGTAGGTTTGTGTGTGTTGGGGTAGAATGTGTGTATGTTTATGTGTGTGGGTGTTTGTGCTCTTGTGTGCATGTGGAGGTCAGAGATCAACCTAGGGTGGCATTTTTCAGAAGATGTCCATCTGTCTTGGATTTTGGGACAGGGTCTCTCAGTGGGACCTTAAGGCTATGCTGGAATTCTTAAGGCTAGATTGGCTAGCCCATGAGCCCTGCGATCCTCCTATTTCTGTCTCCCCATGGCCAATGAGCCCCTGCGATCCTCCTATTTCTGTCTCCCCATGGCCAGTGAGCCCCAGATTTCCCCAATACCAGGGTCATAAGGATGCCACCACACCTGGGTTCTTATGTAGGTTCTGGGGTCAAGCTCAGGTCCTTGCACTTGTGTGGCAAATACTTTGCTAATAGCTGTCTCTCTGGTCCCCGGGTTACGGTGGTGTATTTAACTATAATTATTTCTAGTGGATACTTTATGTCAGTGGTTCTTGACCTTCCTAATGCTGTGACCCTTTAATACATGTCCTGTATTAAATGCCTCATATTGTGGTGATCAACCATAAAAATATTTTCATTGCCACTTCATAACTATAATTTTGCTGCTATTATGCATTGTAATGTAAATATCTGATATTTCCAATGGTCTTAGGTGACCCCTGTGAAAGGATCGTTTGAATCCCCAAAGGGTTGCAATCCACAGGTTGAGAACCAGTACTTTAGGCTCTCTCCAACTATGAACAACTGTTTTAAAAGCTACACATTTTGTTTTTCTAACTATTCTCCTCTCTTATTTACTTTTCTGTAAGTAGAGTTTTTAACTGAAAGACATACACGCATGTGGGAATATAAATGTATACTCACTTTAAAAAATTTTACAGTTCCTTAAAAGTAAAATTTACTGTATGACACATGAATTCCACTCATAGGAAAATAAAAATGTATCTCTATATTCTCAGGAAAGATTGCTTGTGTGTGAAAATTTAATTTTAATTCAAGTTATGACTCATTCATACCAGACAAAGGGAAACAATAACTCGAATGTCTGTCAGGTGACAAACAGATAAACAAAATGTAGCATACATACACAATAGAATATTACTCAGCAATAAAAAGGAATAAAGCAGTGTCTGCTACAGTGTAGATGAGCCTTGAGACTCATTTGTATTATTCAAAATAAAAAAAATATGAATGGTGTATAATTCTATTTATATAAACTGATCAGAATGGGAAAAAACGTATAAAATAGTTTAGTGGTTCTAAGGGCAGGGGGTGAGTGATCGTGAGGTGATGACCAGAGTGTGCAAAGTGTGTGTATGTGTATGTGTGTGTGTTTGTGTGTGCATATGTGTGAGTGTCTGTGTGTGTCTGTGTGTGTATGTGTGTCTGTGTTTATGTGAGTGTCTGTGTGTGTGTGTGTCTCTCTGTGTGTATTGTTTGTGTGTATATGTGTGTGTCTGTGTATGTGTCTCTCTGTGTGCATGTGTGTTTGTGTGTATGTGTGTCTCTTTGTGTGTGTATGTGTGTGTGTGAGTGTGTGTCCGTGTGTGAGCTCTCACACATGTCGGGGGGCGGGGGCAGGGGATAGTCCACGTCAGGTTCCTTCCACATCACTCCCTACCTTGTTTTCTGAGACAGTCTCTCACTGAAACTGGGACTTGCTGTCTCCTGACTGGCTAGCCGTGCTCCAGGGATCCTGTGTGTCCCCTCCCCTGTCCCCGGCAGCACTGGGCTGTGTGTGCTGCTCCCCTGGCTTTCCGTGTGGGAACTGGAGCTGAGCTCAGGTCCTCTCGCTTGCATAGCCATCGCTTCACCCCCAGGTCATCTTCCCGGGCTCCAGAGTTTCCTTTTAGAAAGTTAAGAGAAACCGCTCTGATTGTGGTGACGGCTGCCCAGTCCTTACGGAGAAAGACACTTTTACTTGTGCGCAAAATGAGTGAATTTCATGGTATAGAAATTACACCTCAAAAAACTCTAAAAATGTATAAAGTCAGGGGCTGGAGAGACGGCCCAGAGGTTAAGAGTGCTTCCTGCTCTTGCAGAGGAGCAGAGTTCTGCTTTCCGGCTCTAGGAGAACCCAAAGCCTCTGGCCCGTGTCCAGCACCACACACATGGAGATGCAGGCACATAATTAAACACAAAATAGATTTTTAAATGTGTAAAGCCTGGGCATACTTTTCAAGTAAGTATCTGTTCTATATTTTCCAAAGGAAAATTTGTGACTCATAGCAATAACTATTATGTTTCTGTTATTTAAACACAGGTTTGCTGTGTGCGATATTCAAAGAGAAGCTAGAATTTATTTATTTATTTATTTATTTATTTATTTATTTATTTATTTATTTATTTATGGTTTTTCAGGACAGGGTTTCTCTGTGTAGCTTTGCACCTTTCCTGGAACTCACTCTGTAGCCCAGGCTGGCCTCGAACTCACAGAGATCCGCCTGCCTCTGCCTCCCAAGTGCTGGGATCAAAGGCGTGCGCCACCACTGCCTGGTGAGAAGCTAGAATTTTAAATCAGCCCAGAGGGACTGGCTTATTATTACTGTGATTTTAACTTTTCAATTATTTATTAATTTAAGATTTTTTTTTCAAGACAGGGTTTCTCTAGTAGTTTTGGTGCCTGTCCTGGATCTCACTCTGTAGACCAGGTGGGCCTCAAGCTCACAGATATCCTCCTGGCTCTGCCTCCCAAGTGCTGAGATTAAAGGTGTGCGCACCACCGCCTAGCAATATTTATTTATTTTTGTGTTTATGGGTGTTTTGCCTGTCTGTCTGTATGTGCACCACTTGCATGCCTGGTGCCTGTGGAGGCCAGAGAGGGTGTTGGATCTCCAGTAACTTTAGTTGTAGACTGTTGTGAGTCACCATGCGGGTACTGAGGATTGAACTTGAGTCCTTTGAAGAGCTCTTTATTGTTGAGACATCTCTCCAGCCCCTGCATTTTTTTTAAGGAAATTTTTATTATTTTTCTGTACCCATCTCTTGCCCATGAGAAAATAGAAGAAATCTTCCAGAAAAGAAATCTTCAAGGCATTTCAGTGTTGTGTCTGGATTTCCTAGAGTTTTGCATTGAATAGGAACTCACCAGAAGGAGGCCAAATGTGTGTGTTACAATGATGTAATGGACACAATAGCAAGGAATTTCATGTCAAGCCAAAGACTGAGCGAAGCAGAATGCAAGCTTCCCGTGGCTCTCTCTGTTCTCATCACTGTTACAGACATAGGCACACCCAGATGATGAGGTAGTCGGACCTCATGGGTTTTGAGTCAAGCAGAGCTAAGACTAAGATTCTAATTCCAGCGTGAAAAACACTCTGATTTTTTTTTTTTTTTTAAAGTCAGAACTACTTTTCAAGCTAGATATCCTTAGTGGTGAATCTGAATGGGTTTCAACACCTTCACATGACTCATTTATGAATACCTCACAATCCCGTTTCGTATTTCTTTTCTCTTTCCAGGTCGTGCTCAGGGTCCCCAGGCAACTCAGGCTGTTGCAAAGGCTGGTACGTATATCCATAGATACCACGTTCAAGTCCTTCATCCTTCTGCTCCCTTTGAACTAGGGTCTAGAGGCAGCTCCCCCAAAGCTCTCGGTGCTCCTTAGAGAAGAAGTCGAGCATGAAACAGTACAGCTGATTCCTTTAGAAGTTTTCTCAAATGGGCTACTTCCCTCCTAAAGGAGAGACTAGAGAGATGGCTCAGTGGGTAAGAGTGCTTGTTGCCCATGCATGGAGACCCGAGTTCAAATCCCCAGCACCCATGTAAAAAGCCTAATGTGGCTGCATGCAGGCCTGTTACACCGGTGCCCTGTGAGGTGGAGACAGGAGGACCACTAGAGCTTGCTGGCTGTCAGTCTACCTCAAGTTCAGTGAAAGACACTGCCTCAGTGGACTGAGAGGGAATGAAGAGCAGAATTCCTGAGGGCTTCCTCTGGCCTTGGCCTGTGTGCTCATGAGTGCATACCATCCCAACCCCCCCCCCCCCCCCCCCACACACACACAGGTAACACAGGGAGCTTCAAGTACATGTATTAACAGTCAAAAATCTAAATACAGCTTATGTATTTGTTTATTTTTACAATATCTTCATTCAGGAAATAAGGCCTTTGTTTGGAAGTGAGCAGCGTTTGTAGATTGAAGCACTGTGTGATGAGAGTCGGATGGGATCTCCATACATGATGGAGCCTGTAAAGACATTCCCAGACTATGAACAGATTTTGACATCTGAAAATAGGCTGTTGTTCATCTGGAATAGCTAATCTCTGACGTGCTTTCATTGAGTCTGTGCCCTTCTGCCTTCTATTAGTTTTAATCCCCCTAATTGTGAACTTCTCAGGGATTCTCACGCTACCAGTGTCATCTGTCTTCAGAACTGGAAGATTCCCTCAGAAACCCACCATCAGTTTACTGATTTTGTTTTGGGTGTAGTTGCCCTGTAAATGTTTTGGGTTCCTATGTTTGTCTTTTGTTTCATAGCCTCTAAATTTTGTTGATTGAGAAGACTTTTTTTTTTTTTTGAGAAGGGATCTCATGTATCCCAGGCTGGCCTCGAACTCTTTCTGCAGCCAAGACTGTCCTTTGAATCTGGATCCTCCTGCATCACTCCCAAATGCATGCAGGATTGCTGACATGTGCTACCATGTTGCAAAGGTTTTCATGACCCAGTCACCTGCACTGTTCATATAATCTCTTCCATTTTCTTAGAAACCTCTTAAAATTTTCAAGTCTTATTTTCTCATTTATTACACATTTTGAATATGAGCTCTACCTGTAAAGAATTTTTCCAGGTGTAATGCATATGCCATGTCTTCAATACCTCTGTATTACAAAGAAGGCAAAACTCTAAATGTAGCTTATGTAGTTATTTATGTGGGACTGCATAATCTGGCTTCTGCCTGTGCCTAGAGTCTCTAGCTACCTCTCAACAACTGTAGTTCTCAGCATGTTCCAAATTATAATTAATGAATAGAAAATAGACAGCTCAGAATGTTCCAGGTTTTAATTAATGAACAGAAACTGAACAGCAACAACTAGGATTCTCCCACCATTGTCAGGACCACAGAGTTATGCTTGGTTATGTTTAGAACTAATTAGATTCCTCTTTTTATAGAAGTCCTTGGACACACACACACACACACACACACACACACACACACACACACACATTGCATTTTGAATATCACAGATATCATTGTATCTGAGTTTCCACCATGCTTAAAAAATACTGACTAGTTTTCTTAAAGCAATATACTACTGTCATTTACCCTCTGACCTCAGGGATCCTTCTTGGTGACACTTTGATAGAAGTTATTCTCAAGTTTGTGCCAGGAATTATTTTACTACAATGTGGTATGATATACAAACACTGAAATGGCCGGGCGGGGGTGGCACACGCCTTTAATCCCAGCACTCGGGAGGCAGAGCCAGGCGGATCTCTGTGAGTTCAAGGCCAGCCTGGGCTACCAAGTGAGTTCCAGGAAAAGGCGCAAAGCTACACAGAGAAACCCTGTCTCAAAAAACAAAAAACAAAAAACAAAAACAAAATAAAACAAAACAAAACAAAAACCAAACACTGAAATGATTGACAGGAAGGAAGAACTTTACACTCACATGTCCCTGGTAACAGAAGTTGTGCTCTACATACACATCCCCACACAGAAGCACCAGGGACGGTCAGGAAATAGTGGGTGGGGTGGATGGTGGAGCACAGCCCAGAGCATCTATTTGGATTTTCATGGGAAGGAATGGCTGAGCGGGTGGATGTGCCCAGTAAGCTTAGGATTGGATACTCGGAGTCATTTTGGCAGGCTTTGGGCTGTAACAGCTGTTTCTCATTGCCTAGTACCTGTTTCTGGGGTGGTTTGGGGCAAAGAGAATTAGTTTTCTGTGTGAATGTTTGATAGAGGAAGTGGTCAGGAGTGTGGATAATCAAAACCTAGATAATGTGGTTTTCGTATTAAGGTGTACTGGCAGGGCAGTCACTGCTGTCTCTAGAGTGAGGGAAGGAGTCTCTCCAGGAACACAGGCTCGAATGCCAGAGTATCAGGTTTTGTCATCATCAGGAAAATGGATACAAGTGGAGAGAATCATATTATGGGAACTACTGCACTTTCTCTCCTGTGGGTTCTAGACCTTATAGACACATAAAGTCCTTTACGTGTAGATGACAGGGAAGTAGAAGCGAAAGTGGCTGGCGGAATGAAGGGGGCTGATGGGAGCTGGGGAAGGAGGAGGGTCATGGAGTGAAAGTGGCTGGAGGAATGAAGGGGGCTGATGGGAGCTGGGGAAGGAGGAGGGTCATTGGGCTCCAAGGGGAATGTGCTCCAAGCGCATTTTACTTGCATGAAAATGGCCTCATGTAACACTGTATAAATTATAGTCAGGACAGCTGGTGGCTTGGTGCTGACCGTCGGTCTCTCATGGATGCTGTACACACTTGTATCTGTCTCCCCATCCCCAAGCCCAGCCATCACAGAGTGTCGTTTTCAGAAGAGTACAGAATGGGTATTTCCCTCTGGATGGGGTAATTACACTTAATGTTCCTTCTTAACCTCTAACTGAGGAGGCATTGCTGTGGAGACTGTACAAATGTGCACAGGTGAATCAGGGTGTCATGTTCTGTCTGCAAGTGGGGGAGGGAGTGATTTCCCCCAGGTGGTGAATACGGCATCCAAGGAAGCTTCAGCAGAGACAACACATGACAACACACACTATACTACGCAGCTTTCCTCAAAGAGAAGAGGCCTTAAGGTCGAGTAAAAGGTCCATGGACCTAACATCCAGCCACCTGCTCCATTCGAATCTTCTCTTCCATACAACAAGAGAGCATGAGGGTAGCTGCTGTCTGGAGCTGCTCACAGTGTATTTCTCCTAGTGACTGTAAATAGCGGTTAGGCCAGGGGCCTGCAGAGACACCACAGTGTTTAGGAACACTGGCTGCCTTCCCAGAGAACCTGGGTTCTGCTCCCGTACATACATGGCCACTCACAGCGCTCTGTAATTCCAGTTCCAGAGGATCTCATGGCCTCTTCTGGCCTCTATGGGCACTAGACGTGTATATGGTTTACATACGTATGTGTAGGCAAACACACACACGAAATAAAAATAACTAAATAAAATTTTTTAAAAAATAAGAAAGAAAAGAATGGTTAGTCCAGAACCAAGCACCAAAGGGTTAATAATCTTCTAGGAAGAAGGGACTGAATTGGGCTTTGGCAACTGGGCTATGTCCCAAACATTCCACAGCGACATTTCCAGATGGCAACTTGGGTAATTCATGACATCCTCTGGGTGGCTTGATGTTAAGTGACTCCCGTGAGTCATACCCGGACCTCTGGTCCCTCAGGCAGCTAATTAAGACACGCCCTGCCTCAAACTACTTTTCCATCTGGGTTGGTTTTGGAGGAAAAAATAATGAAGAAATTACATGATGTCACAGGAAGGTTTTCTTTTGCTTTGTAATTTCCAGTTGCCATCTCCAAACAAAATAATTATTTATAGATAAATATGGTGACCATGTTGAATTTTGAAGAATTATACTGGGAAAATTTGAGACAACTCTTTATGGTCTCCCATTTATGACAGATTTTCAGACACTTCTGCTGCCATTTGAAGCTCTGCGCTTGCTCTCTGTGCTCAGGGCCGGACTAATTCCCCCACTTGTCACCTCATCCCCCTTGCGTGTCCCACCGGGCCTTTTCCTAATTAATCTGGTGCAGTCACCACTCCTGGAAAGGGCCCCTTTTCTTTCCTTTTTTTTTCCCTTACTGATGATTGAACCCAGGACTCCAGGCATGCTAGGGAAACACTCTTATCACTGTACTATATTCTCAGTCTGGAACATTCTTTTCATTCTCTTCCATCATCTACAATTTTGGAATCTATTTTTTAAAAAAATCAACCTTCTTTCACACTTTGCAGACATCAGTGAGTTATCTTTCTCCTGTAGTTTTATTCGTTTGTCTGTTTGTGGCGCCTGTGAACCCAGGGTACCATGCATGTGAGCAGATCTGCCATTGTGCTGAACCCACAGCCATTTATCTTTCTTCTGAGCTCTGGAAGGTCTGGCAGTCACGGTCCCTATGGCATCTCTTCATTTTTGTCAGTGTGTATCTCTCTACCTGCCCCTCTCAAATTACACGTACATCTATCTCCCTTCTATAACTTTGTATCCCCGCCCCTTTCTTCCAAATATAGTTGCCAGAGCCTTGAGATAAGCAGCCAGCTGGAGTAGTTCTTCTCAAACCTTCATGAAATAGAGTCTCTAAGAGTGCTTAAGAAATATTAGCTCATTACATATTTTTGATGGATGTATACTTCTTTTTAATTGTTCAAGACTCAGAAAATTCAATGGATGGTAGTGGCACACACCTTTAATCCCAACATTTGAGAGGCAGAGGCAGGAGAATCTCTGTGAGTTTGAGGACAGCTTGGTCTACAGAGAGAGTTCCATGACAGGCTCCAAAGCTACACAGAGAAACCTGTCTCAACGCCCCCCTCAAACAAAACAAAACATACCCTCAAAACAATCAAATGAACAAATAAACAAACAAACAAACAAAAACAAGAGTCAGAAAAGTCATTTCACATCCACAAGTATTTTTAAAGTTGTTTTCATTTTAACATGTATACACGTATATGTGTCTGTGGGTGCATGCATAAGTTGGGCACAGGGTGCATATGCAAATTTGTGTATATATGTGTGGAGGCCAGAGGTCAGTCTCGGGGGTTGCTCCTCAGGAGATGCCCATCTGGTGTTTTGAGGTAGTTTCTCACTGGCCTGGAGCTCACTGACTTAGCTGGGTGGCCTGCCAGCAAACCTGGGGATCCCCATTTCTCTGCCTCCTCAGCATTGAGATCATCAGCACTCACCGCCATGCCCGGCTTTCTCTACACGGGTTCTGGGGATGGGAGTCAGGTTCTCATGTTTATGTGGCAAGCACTTTAATGACTGAGTCTTTTTCCCAGCCCCACGTTGGTTCAATGCTGAGATCTAGGGAGTGGAAAAGAGAAGAAAGGGAGGAGGGGAGGGCAGAGGGAGAGAGGAAAGGAAGGAGAGGGAGAGGGACGGAGAAGTCACCATTGCTGTGGTTCCTGTTCACCGTGCACTGATGTATTTACCACGCCGTCGGAGCAGTGCTAAGAGATGGCAGCTGGAGCTGCTAACAGTTGCATGCACACACTTGATTCTGACAGATTCTAGGCCAGAGCTGCTGCAGAGAGAGGCAAAGTTATGGGGTGACTGCAGGGACTCCCGAGAAAACAGTAACTGGGCAGAAGCTGTAAAACTAAAATAGGTCTAACACTCTTCCAAGCCGTCTCCTTGGGCTCATAAACCATGGCTCGTGTTCTGGAAGTCATGCTTTGGAAACGCAGCTGCACCAATACGTTTCAGGCCTGAAGGACTGAAAATAAACTCTTTTATTGGGCTTCTTTGGATGTTTCACTTTTATTGCATTTCACTTATTTGGTGTACGTGGGGGCACACATGTGCTATGGCACACGTATGAAGGTCAGAGGAAAACTTGTAGGAGTCAGTTCTCTTTTTTCACATTTGAGTCCCAGGGACTGAACCTGGGCCATCATCAGCCTTGGTGGCAAGTTCGTTTAGCCACTAAGCCATCTCTCTAGTCCCGATTTTCACGTTTCATTTATTTACTTTTAAAGATGTACTTCCATTTATGTGTGCGTGTGTGTGTGTGTGTGTGTGTGTGTGTGTGTGTGTGTGTGTGTGTGACACATGTGTGTGGGTGCTCTTGGTGCCAGAAGAGATGTGTCGGCCCCCTTGGACCTGGAGTTACAGGTGGTTGTAAGCTGCCTTGTAATGGGTTCTGGGAACCAAACTTGGGTTTTTGGAAGAACTTTGAGTGCTCTTCACTGCTATGCCGTATTTCTAAGCCCAATTTTATTTTACTGTATTTTTAGTAATTAAAATTTTTTTCTTTAGAATTTCATACAATGTATTTTGGATTATTTCATTCTCCCTCCCGCAACTCCGTCCATATCTACCCAATTTCCCTACCCACCCAAGTAAGTTTGTGGCACCCTCTTCCTCCTCTTTTTCTTCCCCTCCTTCCCCTCCTCTCTCTCCTCCTCCTCCTTCTAAGTCCATCAAGTCAAATTTGTGCTGCCCAGATACTCTTGGACATGTGGCCTTCCACCATGGTGGACCTACCAGCGGTCACACCCTTAAAGAAAGCTGACTCTCCATCTCCCGGCAGCCATTGCTGGTCAATAGCTTCTGAGCATTTAAAACACAGCACAATTATTCATCTCAAAATATCAAGACTCAATCAACACGATATTATACTACTAAAGGAACAAAATTTGAACTATTTAAAAATAGTACTGGACCAGAAATATCTACTACAAGGAAATAAATTTTATTTAGAGAGCTATAAACCTGTTTAAGTTGTAAACTTAATAATCCCTTGTCCAAGGGCAAGCACCAGACTTTCAAGCAAAGGAGTGATATGACAAGTTGCTAAGGCTTTTTTGCAACAATAGTAAGGAATGGATTCACTTCAGTGTCTTGTTTTCACAGTTGACAATTTATTGAAGGACCAGTGAGTCTCACAGGTAACCCTGAGTCAGCAGCCAAGACCAGGCTACAGTTATTATATTTGGGAGGTTCTGTGTTTCCTTCTCTGTCTAACAAATGTCACCGTGAAGGTTGTTTGCAGGAGGGATGTATCTGGAATCCTTTAAGGAGAGGGCCAGGATTGGGAACCGGGGCTCTAAAGGTCATCTTGGGTTAATGACCTGGTCTTCACAAGGTAAATGACTGGCCTTCAATGGCTAAAAAAGACCCAGCTTGAGAGCCTCTCTCCTTCTATACTTTGTCTTTATAACTTGTACCTTTGACCTCTTCTAAAAAGGTTTTAAGTGTGTGGAGGAGGATATGGTGATTCAGTATGTGTGTGTACACATAGGTGTGTGCAAGTGTGCATGTGTGTCCATATGCATGTGGAGGACAGACGTCAGTGCTGGGTGTCTTTTATGTTTCTCAGTTGCTCTCTATCTTATTTTAGGGGCAGTATCTCTCAGTAAACATGGAACTCATCAATTTGGCTAGACTGGCTGGCCAGTGAGCTCCAGAGACTCTACTAAATTCACTTCCACAGAGCTGGGATTATAAATGTGTACCACCATGTCTGGCTTTTTAAGTGGGTGTTAGGGACTCTGAACTTGGGTCTTCAGACTTGTGTGGCTAACACTTTACTGACTGGGCCATCTACCCAGTCCCCCAAGGGCAGTTTTGATCTGTAGAAATCTAGTTTACAAAATATGCCACCAAAAACCCCCTCTAGGTCAGTGGTTCTCAACCTTTCTAATGCTACACCCCTTTAATACAGTTCCTCATGTTGTGATGAACCCCAACCTTAAAATTATTTTTGTTGCTACGTCATAACTATAATTTTGCTACTGCTATGAACTGTAATGTAAATATCTGTGTTTTCTGATGATCTCAGGCGACCCCTGTGAAAGGGCCACGTGTGAAAGAGAACCACTGCTCTAGATGTAGAAAAGCACAGAGTTTGAAACAACCAAGAAAATGTGACTGAATTCCACTCAAGGCCAAGCTACCTTGAACAGCAAAGTCACATACTATAGATGTTACCTAAGTACTTCTGTCGTCCACTGCTGTGTAAGAACCTTCATGCAGAACTCTGTGGCTTAAAGCAGTAGCCATCTTGCATGATGTTGGAGGCAAGAATTTAGGCAGAAAGAATCTTACACTTTAGACAGAAGTCACTTAGAGGTATTTGTCTAGCAGATGAGCTGACATGGAGAGTTCAAAACAGTTTCCCTCCATGCTGAGCTTGGCAGGGATGGTTAGATAGTTGGCAATATGAGAACTCTGATGTTGCTGTAGCAGGATAATACCTGGTAACTTCAGAACGCAAAAAGGAATGTTCCAGGATGCTTGGATAAAAGCCTTGGGCTTTGCTATGACCTGGCCCTGTAGTTCTCAAATACAACTTCCAGTGTGTGCTGCAGATGATGCAAACCACTGAGGTCCAGACTCAATGGGAAAGGTGACTTCCCCTTGCAATGGAAGGAGAAACAAAGACATTCAGGGTCAGCAGTAAAAGTAATTCCATACAACATTGTGTATTGTATGTGCTGAAGCAGGTCTTCGTGGTCTCTACTGATAAAGTGTTGCAGGTGGGACCCCTTGTTGACTTTCCTTCCTAGTGGTAGAATATGGTATGTACTGTTTTGGAGTACTACTCATGTTGAATTTACTATTTGCTCCAGTGAATTTATGAGCAAGTGGTTATGTTGGCAGAGGATTATCAACTGGGCAGTGAAGCCAACAATGCCATTCAGGAGGCACCATACTTCCATTCACATCCCAGAATTTGTCTGTGCCAATTATTTCAGATACACACACACACACACACACACACACACACACACACACACACACACACAACCAATCAGTGGAAAATTTTAAAAAAAACTGCTTATTGTCCCCATAATACTTATTTTCCTGTCTTCCCCTTTAGTGTACTAACATTTATATCATTTGCCATGAAGTAAATCCATAAAAAGCCAAGGAGGCCACCATGGCTAACGGGCTGCACCAGCCTGCACTTTAGAACCTGTAGCAACTCCATTTTATTTTATTTTATTTTTGTTGCGGTAACATAGGTGTAATGATTCCATCTTAGCCCCTTTTCAGACTACAGTTCAGTGTCATTAGGTATATCAACTAGCATTACAGCTATCTCCAGAATGCTTTGCTAAATCGAAACTCTATACCATTAATAAACCCCAGTTCCTCTCTTTGACCACATTAGCTACTGCATGTAGGTGGCTTAGATGGCTTTATATAGTACTTGTCTTTCTGTGTCTAGTATTTTCAGTTAGCACATTGGCTTCAAGCATTACTCTTATGAAGAGTGTGACAGAATGGCCTTTCTTTTTCAAGGTGCATAGATTACATTGTATCATATACCCCATTTTGTTTTATCAGTTAATCTGTTGATGGACATTTGAACTGTTTCCAATTTGTTAGGACACTGTTCCTCTATATATGGGGGAAACATATGGCAGCTGTTTTTAATCTAGAGCCATACAGGACATAAATGAGTGAAGTACAATTGGAATAAGAAAAGCCATGCTAAAACGACAGGAAAACTTAGCCACTGGCACTCTCAGAGTCAGGGACGCATCTGAGATTGGTAAGGCCTGGAGTGAAGTAGAAGATGGATGTGGAAAAGAAGCTGGACCAGCAGAGGCAGCCTCCATCACTACTACTGTTGGTGAAATTATTAAGGCCACTCCATGTAGTTAAAAGGGAGGTTTATTTTCTGGGGTAACTTACAAATGAAGGGATAGTTTACAGGGTCTGGAAAAGGTGTGGCGCAGTCTGGCGGTGTTCTCTGGAGAACTCTGCTCGGGTCTACCTCCAGCATGCAGGGTCCAGGAACCAAGAGAGCTGGCGCATTGGGATCTTGGGTCTTCAGGGTCCTCCCTTGGCCCCGCCTCAGTGGGGGTTGGATCTTCCCGATCAAAGCTGGAATGGCTACCCACTACAGACTACTGCTAGATTATAGTACTATACACAAGTGCCAGACAGAGATGCCCCACATTTTGTTAGAACAATATGTAGATTTCTGTCTGAAAATTTCTCAACTACTGAATATCTCTGAACTTGACCATTTAAAAATATTACTAGTCAAATAACTGGAGATCTCCTCCTAAAGCACATTAATCAATAAAGGTGTTTAACTGATGCCAGGTTAAACTGTTTTAATGGTGGACACCTGGACTAGCACACTATATGAGAACAGACAGTAAATATTTAAATTATCTGTTAAAGCAACGTCCGTCCTTCTGTACTGTGCTGTATTAGCATCAGAGCATCCCTAGATCTTACATAAATGAGTGGATTTGTGGCTGTGTTCCAATAAGCATTCATTTACAAGGATGGGTGCTCGACCTACCACAGATTGCCTATCCCTGTAAATGAACCACAGGGCAGAGGGATCTGAAGGGAGTTTGAAACACAATGAAATTAAACACAAAGGCTTGATGGATGGTTTTGAGCTGGCTAGTTAAATTGCAATGCACTCATAAAATGTAACTGTGCAACCATCTAAAACAGGTAGATATTTTGCTCAGTAGAATTGTCCAAAGGTGGTGATACTTTGACTCACCATTTCTCCCACTGAGGTGGTACATATGCTCTTTGCCACGGAAACTGAGGGTGCTTTTGTGATTGTTTTTGTCAACAGAATAAAATAATAATAATACTATGGTTTTTTTGTTTGTTTGTTTCCAGTATTGGAGTTCAAACCTGGAGCCTCCCGGGTGCTAGGCAAGTGTTTTACCACTGAGCCATGTCTATTCTTTATACCTTTTAATTTTAAAATAGAATCTCATTTAGTTGTCCCAGATGGCCTTGGGCTCACTGAAGCCCAGGGAGGCCTTGAAATTGCCACTCCTTTGTCCCTCAGCATTGCAAGTAACTGGACCAGGCCTAGCTAGCTAATAGATCTTGGAAGCTAGAGCACATATCAGAGTATGACTTCCATCTCACTGTTGGGAAAACCAGCACATGGTGAGTGAAATGTCTAGCTACCACAGGCTCTGATGAGCTGTGAATTAACCTAGACTTGCTCATGTGAAAGAACTGACCACCTTGGGCTGCTGTTGGGTCAACATAAAACAGGAAGCTAGCAGCCAGCTCTAAATTAGTTGTAGCTCCGTCCTCCATTTGACTGGGAAAAAGCCAGAGCTCTCCCGAGTTTGTCTGACAAACTCTTGGTCTACAGAAAGCATGTAAAGAGACACAGTTGTTAAGCTACGAAGCTTTAGACAGGTTTGTTCTGTTGCACAAGATAACTGGAGTTTATTGATAAAGATGAGCAAATTACTACATCACTATAAAAGCAAAACAAAACAAATAAGTACATGAGTACTGTATCCATTTGTGGAAGGGTATACCCCAAACTGTTAAATATCACATCTAGGGGATGGAGCTGTGAGTCCAGGGTGGGAGGGAGGGCCTTACTTGTCATTACATTTGGTATAACCTGAAGTTTTAGCCCTGTACACTTGATACAAATTGATACTTGATAAAAAAAATATTTTTTTTGTATCTACATGCATGGATGCTTTACCTGCATGTATGTCTGTGTACTATGCACATGTTGGGTGCCTGAAGTAGACAGAAGAGGGTGTTGGATCCCCTGGGACTGGAGTTACATATGGTTGTGAGCTGGGAATCAAACCTGGGTCCTCTGGAAGAACAGACAGTGACCTTAACTGTTGAGCCATCTCTCCATCCCTGAGACTTGATCATTTTTTTTTTAAAAATATACTGTTTCTTTGTGTGTATACAGGTGAGTGCTTGTGGAAGCCAGAGGTATCAGATTCTCCCAGAGCTTGCATTACAGGTGATTGATGCCTGCTATGGGTACTGAGAACTGAACCTGTGTCCTCCGAAGAGTGCTAAGCACTCTTAACCATTGAGTTCCCTACTTGAAAAATTTTTGAGACACAGTTTAAATTTTAAGTAAAGCTATTAAAAAAATCAGTTCACAATCCTTGTTATTTTGTTTTCATAGATTTCTCTTTTTCTGGGGCATTTGTAGGAATCAGAACAGAACTGTGTGCAGTGGTATCTTAGGCTTTTCACAATTTCTCAAGAACACAGCTGTGAACCGTTTTTTGTACATGCCTTCGAAGTTGGAGAGAAAAGAATATATTTAATCATGTTTAATTTAGTAAGAAAACCAGTTCCCAGCAATAACAGAGATCAAAGTCAGTGCTTCATCCCAGTTCATGATTCACTTTAGGGTTTTTGCTCTGAAAGATGATGAGATACAGATTTTAGCTTTCATAGACCTGGCAGGTTGCCATGGTATTGAGACCACCATCCTTGCCATCTCTCTCTGGCCTAATTCTCATTTTTATAAAATGTACTAAGGATTTTTAATATGATCATCTAACAGAATCATTTTGTTAAACTCCATCTGGAATCTCTTTTGGGTCCAAATCACTTCTGGTGAGAGAGACCAGATCGTCATAAAAAGAATGTTGTGCAATGCAATTGTTTCTGAATTGGGGTGTGATTTCTTGAACCCCAAGGCAGCATCCTTTACTTTTAGTTTACTGTTAGGCTTCATGGATCTCAGAAGTGGATGTGATTTTAGTGGCTTACTCAGGCTATCTCAATTTGTGAAGGAAGAAAAGACATTATGTTACTTTAAAAGTTCTAGAATGTGAGCCTTCACCCTTTGGGCAGCTTGTTAAGACAGACTGCTCCAAGCTCCTGGGTCTGTGGGGTTGGAGTAAGGTGGGGGATTTTGCCTTTCTGATAAGTTTTCAGTGACACTGTTGGTGGGAGAACCATACTTTGGGAATCATTCCGCCCCCCACCCCCACCCCCAATTTTCGAGACAGGCTTTCTCTGTGTAGCCCAGGCTGTATTGGAACTCACTCTGTAGACCAGGCTAGCCTGGAATTCAGAAATCCACCTGCCTCTGCCTCCCTAGGATTAAAGGTGCTTCACCCTTTTCTCCCCTAGTATGGGGAGCATTCTAACTTTTCATTGGCAAAGTCAATTCTGAACAAATTGAAATGCATATCATATAAATATTAATTTCCCTCAAATAATAAAACAGTGAAACTCCAATAGGATTCTGCAAAAGTCTTAACTGAATCTGATGAACTGTTTTGTGCTGTAATTATGAAAATTCAAATTTTATTTTATTTTTTTGAGTGAGTATAATCAAATTGTTCCGTTAACAATGAGCGTGGAGTAGCCAAGCCCTTGTTTTATCCCTCTAACCACTTACTATCTTCCACATAGGTCATTAGTCTCTCCTACACACTTTCGGGGCATCAGGACCCCCTTTTTACACAAGCAATAATCTAATACACACATGCTCCTAGATACGGCTTTGTCTGAACAATGTAACACTGTGATGTACAAACACAGCCCCCCCTCTGTCTCTCTATCCCCTCCTTCCTTTCTCCCCCCTCCCTATCTTTGCTGACCTTCCGCTTTAACACATGGTCCTCCTAACTTCCTCTCCCAGCTCCCAGGAGCTTAGGATGTAAGAAGGCACCTACAGAACCGCTATTTAAAATAACTATTCCTTAGACCAAACTGCAGAATTTCTTTGCTTCTTTAAGTAAAAATTATTTCAAATACGCTTCATCCCTCCCACCCCCGCACTTGATGATTACTTAACAGAACTTCACACAAAGCTTATGTCTTCCACCTGTCTCAGGAAGACATACAGTATTCCTCTTATCTTCCCATTTAGTTGTCAGCTTTTCCCCCAGAAGCTAAAGTCCAGAAGTCTTTTGTTTCTGTCATAAACTGATAAGAAGATGAGAATTACTGATGCCCTTTTTGGAGCACACCCAAGTTTTCTGTTCCTGCTCATATGTTTGGCTCGGGTTCCTGTTGTGTGCCCTCCTGTAGGTGTTGGAGTATGTTCCCTTTGCACTCATAATGTGTGATGCATGTCCACTTCTCAAATACAGTTTTTTTCTTGTTCTGATGATTTTGAGTAATAGAAGCCCATGAAATAGCTCCTTAGAAACAGGTTTGTACTCACCTTTTCACAGGACCAGTATGCTAGACATTAACATGTCACAACCTTATGTGTGTTTGGAAAATGACTCCCAGTTTGTAGAAAAAGCAAGTGGATTAGGGTTGAAGGTCCAGGTGATGGTTAACAGAAGAAAGTGCCATCTCTGTGTCTGGAAGGTGACCACCGATGTGTATCACCACTGAGTGTGATTTGCTGCCACCATCTATGGAGTGAGAATGACATGCTTCCTACATCTGTTCCAAGACCACATGGGCGACTGTCTTGTCTGTCTGCTTGAATATTCACAATAAAATACCACAATTTGGGTGTCCTTGACAGGGAAGAACAGTTAGACAGGATGGTGAGGATGGAGGATGTATGTCCTTGTAAGAAGAGGTCCTGGAGTTCTCTCTCTCTCTCTCTCTCTCTCTCTCTCTCTCTCTCTCTCTCTCTCTCTCTCCCTCCCTCCCTCCCTCCCCCCCCCACACACTGAAGATGCCATACATGCATACACACATCATGGGCATGGGCATGGCTATTTGCAAGCTGGGATGGGAACACTAAACAAAAACAGCCCCGGCAGACCATGGCCTTGGACCTTCTGTTGTCAAAGTCACCCCAATCCAGCCGAATACCATCACTCTGGGGGTTAAGACTTGCGCAGCCTGCTTGGAGCAGGAGGGGCATACAATCAGCCTATAATCCTGTCAGCCAGTTCCTGGAGTGAGGGAATCAAGGTTAGTAGTGCATTTCCTCATAAAGGTTTCCTTCTTCTGGGGGTTTCTACAGCCAGCTGTCGCCAGATGTAGCTAGAAAAATGAGACACAAAGCAAGGAACAGTTTTATCAAGTTCTTAAATGTGCACACCAGCTGCTGCCCTTACAGGAAGATGGCTCTGCAGATGAAGGGGCTTGCCTCCAAGCCTGCTGATGTGAGTTTGAACCCAGGCGCACATGGTGGAAGGAGAGAAACAACTTTTTTAAGTTGTCCTCTGACCTCCACGTGTGTGGTATCATGCATGCCAGCACATATATACATATGAAATAAATAAATATTCTTTTTGAAAGAAGCTTTTGTGGTAAATGTAATTATCACAAACTTAGGTTTTCTTTTTTTTTTCTAGGTTCTAATCTCTAGATAGTCTCTGGAGTTCGGTACTGATTTATATAATGACTAATTTATAATCATGGAGCTGTGATCCAGGATGGGGAAGCCCTTGACTACAGTTTTCTCTGAGTGAATCTGGAAATAAACTTGAAAATCTAAGCACTCTGGTGGGCATATTCCGAAGTTGTGATCCACTAAGTGGTCCTCTATTGTGATCTAAAAGATTGTAGCAGAAATTATGGATGTTGTATACTTCTAAAATTTCAACAATTTAATGAGCTATTTAAGCAATATGACTTTTTTGTTAAACTGGAAACCATTGGTTGTTATTTTTGTTCTTGTTTTTCAAGACAGGGTTTCTCTGACTCTCCTGGAAGTCGCTCTTGTAGACCAGGCTGGCCACGAACTCAAAGATCCTCTCACCTCTGCCTCCCAAGGGCTGGGATTAAAAGGTGTGTGTCACCACCACCTGGCTAAAGTTAGTTTTGAAGAGAGTTGGTTCTAGATCATGAACTGATTATTCAATAAAAGCCGGTTTTACAAGTGAAGCGAGTTAAAATGGAAAATTAAGGACAAGATACAGAAAGGGCAGAGGACTCATATCCCAAAGGTTCTCAAGTTGGAGATTATTTCCCATGTGGGAAAAGACTCACACTTAACTAACGTCAAGTGTTTGGATCCATTTTCATGCATCACTGAGAAGAGCATGCGTTTTCACTCCCACAGAAAGCCAAGCCCTTGATGACGGAGTACTCGGTGAAGTCCACCATCATTTCTCGCTATGCCTTCACCACAGTCTCCTGCAGAATGCTCAACAGAGCTTCTGAGGACCAGGATGTCGAGTTCCAGATGCAGATTCCAGCAGCAGCTTTCATCACTAACTTCACCATGTAAGGAATGCGATGGTCAGAGACAGACAGTTGTCTGTGGATGGTCAAGGGGAACCCCAGAGTGTATGGGATCCACAGCCCATCAAACTGCGAGAATGCATATCCTGTGGGTGCTCTGAGAATCAGAGGGTTGCCTGCCTGCTTTTCTTCTCTCTCTCCCTCCTTCCATCTCTCCCTTCCTCTCCCTTTCTAATTCCCTAGCTTCCTGTTTCTCTTCCTTTCTTAACTTCTTTCCTTACATCCTTAACTTCCTCTCTTCCCTACCTCCTTCCCTCCTCCTCTCCCTTCCTCTCTCCTCATCCTCCTTTATTTTCTTCTTTCATTCCATCCTTTTCTTCCTCATGTTTTACTTTCCTCTTTCCCCTCTCTCCATCCTTCATGTCCACTCTAGGGTAGACACTCTTTGAGGGTATTGGTATAAGAAAGGAGAATATTGCTCTCTCTGCTCCAGAAATTCCGGTGAATGAGAAATAGTCAGCAAGTAAGTAAATGAATTAGTAAATGAGATCATTTTAGACAGCAGTGAACTCTGTGGTGTAAAGATTGTACTTTATATTTTCTGAGACAGAATCTTACTATGTAGCCCAGACTAGCTTTGAACTCATCATTGCTCACACCCCAGCCTCTTGAGGGCTGATATTATAATTATTACCATCATGCCTGTCAAGAAGGGATCCTTTGGGAAGAGAGCTCAGGGAGTTAGCTTAGACGGGGCTATGCTTAAATTGAGGTCTGAACAGTGGGACAGTATGAAACCTTGAAGATATTAGATCAAATATATTTCCTCTTATTCTGATCCAAGAGAAAGAGTTTTAACTATGACAGACATTTGTGTTTAAATTTTGATTTGGGAAAGGTGCAAGCGCTGAGTTCCTGTGGGAGTTTGAGATCTTGGGGTTTTCTCCTATAGAATCATGGAGGTGCCCTGGGTTGGAGGGCTGCCCTTTGGTCTTGATGAAAATTGCTTTTGAACGAAATGAATGATTCAAGGCTGGTGCTGAGTCTGGAATGCATTCTATCTGCATACCCAGGAGGCACATACAAATATTTCCTGGGGTTGTCATGGCTCTGAGAACCATGTTGGAGTTTGCCTTGGAGCTGGTAACACAGTTGTGTCTTGTGTTTTAGGCTTATCGGAGACAAAGTGTATCAGAGTGAAATTACAGAGAAAGAAAAGAAAAGCCGTGATGGGATAAAGGAAAAAAGAAACAAAACCACAGATGATAATGAGTAAGTATCAGGTAGTTAAGCAACTAAAATTCAATTAAACGAAGAGTCTATCCCTTCCCTTCTTGTCTGTCTGTTCTCTTCCTCCAAATGATTTTAATTTTAATCAAAATAATTAATATACCTGATTAAAAATGCTGCAGCAAGCACTTAAAATAATAAGAAAGGTTTAATGTGCCTATGCCTCATTCTTGCTTTCTAGAATATATATTTCTAGAAATTGTGTACAGTTGTCTTTATAGTTACCTCCCTAACTATGATTTTCCTGATTTCTCAATAAAAACAAAACATTATCTACAGACTCTGCTGTGAAGGAAGTTTACAATAGTTATTTTTAAAGCCAAAAATTTTACAATGTCGTTTTCTTTCTCCGTTAGTAGACTATCCTAGGCTATCTCCACCATCTTCAACGGTGATATTCTTTTCCACCCTTCTCTTTGTCACATCGTAATTATTGTACCCATTGTTTGTTTTATATAATTTATTTTTGCATTGTCAGAATTATTAACATACACATTTTGGTCTGAAATGATAATTGCATTCTTTTAAACCAACAAACTACCTCTGCTTTTTTATGTGTGTGCACAAGTGTGCACTCACACATCTTATATGTGTGTATATGCACTCACCTGTGAGCGTGTGAAGGCCAGAGGATGACTTCAGGCATCCTCCTCTACCACTCTCCACCTTAGGTATTTTGAGAAGGAATTTCTCACTGAAGCTTGCTGTTTTGGCTAGATCAGCAATCACTCAAGGAGACTCCTGTCTCTCCTGTCTCTCCAAGCCCATGCCAGGATTACAGGTGATCAAGGCCTTACCTGGCTTTTCTGTGCATGCTAGGAACCTGAAGTCAGGTCCTCATTCATTCAGCAAGCACTTTTCCCACTGAGCCATCTTTCCAGTCCCAGTGTTTCCTTTGTGATGATGACTGATATTGACAGATGCTATCTAGTACACAAAGATTTGTTTCTCCCTCTACTGGATCAATTGGAAGGGGGTTTTCCCCCTCTATAGAAAAGTTATTTTAGTGTCTAAACAAAAGGTTGTGTATTTTTAAATCTGATTTTGTTCATTCATAAAGGGACATTGTTTTAGGAAAACTAGTTCTCAAAAGTCACAGAGCTTGGTGGTCAGAAATTCCATCAGTAATAATGGAAGAGCTCATTCTGTGTGGAAGACCTGAGTCTTGGGTTCACTCTGATTCTGAAAAGCAAACCAAACCCAGAGTGCCAGATAAGGGATATTCAGATAAGGACAGACTGCTCCACATTTATCCTAACATAGTTCCCAAGGACACAGGACGGTGAGGCATTCCAGTCTAGGTGACATTGATGGCTTTACACACAACCCTGCTTGCTTTGAGCCTGTTCCAACAATTCCTCATTGAACTTTTACCTACCCTCTCCTCTTCCCCATTCCCACAATCCTATGTTCCATCTCTTTGTTTGGTGAGATGCCTCACAGTGCTTCTGGATGCCATCTCCCTTGGTACAGCAAGTTATTAAAAGCTCGATTTGCTGAGCTACAGCTGTGTCCCGAGTTGTCTTTCTCAGAATTGTTCAGGATGATGGCACCGGTTAATTTAGTTGGACTATAAGTCCTGGAGTTGCTAATTGCTTTTCTTTTTTCTTAGGAGATAGAATTTAATTTTGTCACTGTTAACATCTGCTAAGACACATAGTTTGAAGTGATAACAAAATGAATATCTATAACTGGGTTTCTGGATGGAGTGACATCCAACCCACACCCTGGATGCCTGGCCAACATCAATTACATGAGAAATGAAAGATGAGGGCAAATTCTGGTTTCATAAGCTGATGAAATGCGGCTGGGTCCTGGCCATGCAATCTAGTTTGGAGATCTACTAGAAAACATTTACTCTGGAATCTCCCTTTCGTTCCAAGTTGATTTTGTTATTCCTTTGATTCCATATCTTCTTCCTCTTTTATGGTTTTTCACCTTTGTTGAAAGTGTATTCTGAAGTAACTTTCGCAGCATGGGTGCATGACAGACAAACTTTCTGAGACCTGGATCAGTATTTTGGCTGCGTATGGAATTTACGATGGAAATAACTTTCCTTCTGAACTTTGAATTACTCTCCCAGTGCCTTGTGTAATCAAATCTGGTTTTGCTAATGATGGATGGAAGGTGATCTAACACCATTCCTTCCCCCTGTTTCCTCCATCACATGTTCTGAAGTTTTACTTTAATGGGTTTCTCTGTGATTTCTTTTCCATTTGATCTGCCTAGTGTGGGGTGAAACTTTTCGATCTCAATATTCGTATCTCCAGTTCCAGAAGGGCGTGCAGTGTGCCATTCATATGTGGACTGGGATGGTCTCCCCTGTCTAGTCCCCTTTCTTTTTCTTTTTCTTTCTTTTTCTTTCTTTTTTTTTTTTTTGGTTTTTCGAGACAGGGTTTCTCTGTGTAGCTTTGCGCCATTCCTGGAACTCACTTGGTAGCCCAGGCCGGCCTCGAACTCACAGAGATCCGCCTGGCTCTGCCTCCCGAGTGCTGGGATTAAAGGCGTGCGCCACCACCGCCCGGCTGTCTAGTCCCCTTTCTTATTCCTTTTCTGATGTATCCTATTGAAGGCAGAGCTTGCACTTTCACTGAGATTTCTCCAGGCAGTTTGAATCTCTTCTTTCCAGTAGCTTCTTCCAGAATGTTCTGAGCTGTAGAATTCTTGTTTAAATGAATTCTTCCCCCAACGTACACGTTTTCTTGGAATGTTCTTGAGTGTCTTAACCACCGTTAGTGTTCTACCACCTTGAATCGGACAACCTGAACCCCAAGTGCTGAAAACATTTGCAATGGTTGCTCTTTTTATAACTTTCACAGTCACTTATTTTGTTTACTGGTAAACACAATCACCAAGGTGCAAACATGTGATATATTATCAACTTTAGAATTATGTAAGATGTCAGCAGTTTCTTGGCCACACCTGTAACAGGGAAAACGCTATTCACATCTGGACCACGCTCACTCTTGTAGCAGTTCACCTCCAAACTGTCCTCTTTATATCATCTCCTGGGGTCTGTCTCAGGGAGAGTTAAGGGAGGTGGCCAGATATTTAATTCTTTCCTACTCAGTGTTCTTTGGCCCTTGGTAGGAGGCAAACAAACAAACCCGACAGAAGCAGCTGAAAGGAGGATTTGTTTCGTCTCACGGTTTCAGAGGGTCTTATCCATCATGGTGGGGCAGGCACATGGTGGGAGCTGCTGTCTGTGAAGTAGCAGTTTGTAGTGCAGCTCCCCACGTGGCAGGAGCAGGAGCAGGAGCAGCAGGAGCAGAGAAAGCTAACCAGGAACTGGGCCAGGCTATTACTCTTCAGGGACCTTTCATTGTTGACCTACTTCTCTAGCTAAGCTCAAAGGTTTCACATCTCCCCCATACAGTGTCCTTGACTGGTGACCAGGAGCCTGTGGGGGATGGGCACTTCAGATCAAACCACGACAGTGGCCTTCCTCTAGTATAGGTCTATACTTCTTCCAAAATTAAAATTAATTGTCATTTTTCCTTATTATGTTACGTGGATTGAATTTAGGGCTTCCTGCTCATTGGGCAAGCCCCTCTACCCCTGAAGAACATCCATAGCTCTCATTTTTCTTTTCTTAGGGCTGTCGTCTGGCTCGGCCCAAGAGTCTCTTTGGCAAGTACGGCAGGAACCAGGCTTTCCCTTCCCTGAGCTTATTCGTCGTCCATTTTTGCTTCCTAACAGGGAGAAGGAGATGGACACGTTCCAAGCTTCCTTAGTGATTCCCAGCAAGGACAAAGCCGCGTTCCTCCTCAGTTATGAAGAGCTTCTGGAGAGAAGGCTGGGGAAATACGAGCATATCATCAGTGTGCGCCCCCAGCAGCTGGTGGGGAGGCTCACGGTGGAGGTGAATGTTCTGGAGAGGTCGGGCATTGCGGCCTTGGAGGTGCTGCCTCTTCACAACAGCAGGAAGAAGGGCAGTGGGGTGGCAGAAGGTGAGTCATGCCTGAGGGTGCTCAGGTCCTGGGGGATGCTCAAAGCTGGGACTGGGATTTCACGAACTCTGCAGAGGAAATGGCATCCCTTCCACAAAGGCTTCAAGTGTTATAGAAATTGGAAGAAAGTCACTAAACAGAGACAAGGCTTTGTATAATTTTTTTTTTTAAGATCAGCTTCCACCAAGAGATGAATAAATGTTTAAGTTTTTTGACATTGTAACCCCACTCTGAGGAAGTGGTTGTAGGTGAAATTTCTAAAATATTGAGAATATTACATCCAGGAAGCTGATAGTATTTATCAGACAAAACATCCTTATCATTCTAAATATTTAATGTTAGAAAAGCAATTAGTAATGAGCAATGATCAGAGGTAATTTAGCATGTGATGGGGAAAAAAACAAACACATCAGCATGCATGATAATATTAAATATGTTGAACATTGCAGAAGACTAGCAAGCCATATAAAACAGTGATTTCATCTCAAGAGCATAGGGTTATGGGTATGTTTTATAAAAGTCATCTTTTAGGTGGTGAGTGAGATGGAATCTAAGGCTTTGAAAATGTTAGTCAAGAGCTCTGTCATTGACCTATTCTCCTAGCCTCATCGATCTTCTTTTCGGTATTCAACAATGGTATATTCTTTCCAAGATACATAAAGAAACATGTGTTTGGAGACAGCCTGGCGGACCTCACCTGTAATCCCAACTGCTTGGGAGGTTGAAGTAGACGTGAGGGAGTAAGATCAGGCTAGACCGGACAACACGGTAAGATGATAGAGTAAGATCAGGCTAGACCAGACAACACAGTAAGACTCTTAAAGTGAAGTCAGAGGATGGCTAGGACATAGCTCAGAGAAACAGACTTTTCTAGTATGAGCGAGGTCCAAGGCTCAATACTCAGTACTGGGGAAAAAAAGTGTTCTGATCTATAGATGATATGAAACAGCTGTTTTTAACTTGGTAGAAGCTCTAAATTCAGAATTTTCTTCAATTTTTTTTTAAAAACAGCATTTAACTTGCTGAAATAATTATGAAAGATTTAAGGTGGTATATATATGTATTTAAGGTGGAATGTATATATAAATATATGTATATTTAATATGTACATATTAAAAACTGAAACTTATTGCTGTAGAAGCTTCCATATACATTATATATATTATATATTTACACATATTATATATTTTTTTCTTTTATTGAAAATAGATTTTTCCCCACATAATTTTTCCTGACTGTGGATTTTTCCTCCCTTTACTCCTCCCAGCTCCCTCCCACCTTTCTTCCCACCCAGATCCACTCCCTTTCCGTTTCTCATTATGAAACAAAAAGGTTTCTATGGGGTAATAATAAAATGTAATATAAGACAAAAACAAAAACTAACACATTAGAATTGGATGAAACAAACAACCAGAAAGAAAAGAGCTCATGAAAAGGCACAAGAAACAGAGACCCACTCATTCTCCATTCAGAGATCGAAGTGGTCTATTTTTAGTCATCATTAATTCCAAATAGTAGTTTGTATTAAACACTTACTTGTGTATCTCTACGCTTGACACATAAGTACAGCTGAATGCCAGATCCAATCAAATAGTAAGATAGCCATATTCAAACATCACACCAGGGTTGGAGTGACAACATTTCAGATACCTGTGACCTTGAGAACAGGGGACTAGAAAATGAGACGTGAATAGGTAAAAGTGCAGACTCTGAATTAAGTGCTAGTGGCTTCTAGGAGAGTCCAGAGCAGGCACATCTTAACAACAAAAACTGAACTTGACCCTTGTAAGCCACGTGGACTTCAAAAGCCAAAGTGTTGTCAAGCCGTCTGACATTTAGAAATGGCAGGAAATACGACCCTTCATCCTCATGTCCTGTGGGTGGTAGTCACACAGATCGTAGATTTTTGTTCAGCTATTGGTATAAACTGGAAGGAAATTGTTGCCATGGTGTAAAACAGGGCTTCCACATCTGTGCAGCAGGGGCAGAGCCTGTCTCAGTGACTCTGAAGCACTGCCCTACAGAAGTCTCTTGGCTCAGAGTAAGAGCTTAATAATTACTGTTTTATTATTGTCATTATTATGTTCCTTATATTTACTCTTTCTCTCTAGACATCTTAAAACGTATTAAGTACCTTCAGAGGTATATCTGTCTCCAATCAACCTTTGTCTCTTTGCCGGATCTAATCTAATGTCTTTTAAATAGTACATACTACTAAGTACAGCATCTTCAAAAGCAAATACGTACAAAGAAACAAAGAATGGAGAATGCTGTCGAATTTAATATCTCACTCATAGTAACTTTAGAGGGAAATTTTTCTGACTTTCACTGTTTGAAGAAGTATTATTCAATGGGAGAAGGTTCCCAGAGGCAATGGAGACTTGTAGCAGTGAAGTATCTGTGTAGTGTGCTGTCCATGAATACTCAGGGTCAGTGAATATATCCTTAGAATGTACTGAAGGCAACTGAAATGCATGCTTGCCTAATTTTCAGAACCTCCATAGCTCTGCAGAGTTGGATACATGTTGCGTGCCTCTATTTGTGTGTATGTTTGGGCAGGGTATGAGTTATGACTGTTAGTCAAACAATTGCTTATTGTTTATAGTTGGAGCTTATTAGTATCTCCAAGGAATGTTTCCAGGCCATTGACCTCTTCAGGCCTGTTTATTTTTAAGAAGATTATTTTCTCAGCTCTTTGTAGCAAAGCAGATCCTCTGTCTTCCAGAGCATGGCGATTTCACAGGTGTGTCCTTTAGCCCCATACAGGGGGCAGACTTGCTCACTGACGTTCCCCATTGGTCTTTCCAGCTCAGCTGTTGTTCCTGGGAATGGTGAACCCAGCAGCGAGGAACACAGGATGTTGTGGTTTTGTCTGGCCACCCTTGTGTGCTTCCAAAATAAATCCAGGGTAGAGATCACACTGGAGTCAGACTTGCACCAGAATGTGAGCTGGAACAGAGGGAGCATGGCCCAAGGCTGGGTGTTGATTTCTCAGATAGATCTAGCTGTGATTAAGAAATCAGATGTCTGCAATTTGCCTAAATGAGTCTCTGCTCTATGGCTCCATTCCATCTTTTTAAAAAATGATTGATTTATTTTTAGGTTAGAACACAAAGCCATGTGTTTCATCATGGCTTCTTCATACACACGTGTCATTAGACTTCACTTTCATTTGTTCCTTCCTCCCCTCTCCTCACTCACACCCCTCCCTCATTCTTCTGGGCTCCCTTCCAGCTGTCAAGCTAGCCTCCCTTTCTCTTTCTCCCTTTTCCATTACTCTTTGTATTTTCTGCCTCTGTTAGGATCTCTTTCTTCCTGCTCATGATTCCCTTTTCAGTTCCATGTCTTATACACACAAAGGCACATACAAACATATCTAGATACATATATTTTGCATGTAAGAAATGACATGTAGACGGATCTTGCTGAGTCTGGCTTCTTTCATTTAACAGTATGATTTCTACTTGTATTGGTCTCGAAGGATGCATCTTGCCTAAGCGTCATTTTGTTAGTTACTAGACAGAGCATGTTGCCTATAGTGTTGTCTCATTCAGTCTTTATAACAACTTTATTAGTCCATGTCTTTTCATGCTTGTTTTCATTATGAAGAAGCAAGCCTTACAGATGTTGTCTGACAAAACTTTTCCTGGAGTGTTGCAACACACACGTCGATTCACCCTAGATAAGGGAACCTACAATAGACCAAAATACGTATACCACCAAGGTCCGACTTGGTGAGCTAATGAGTTTTATTGGGGTTACTGCCTTAGTTAGGGTTTCTATTGCTGTGAATAGACACTTTGACACAGCAACTCTTATAAAGGAAAACATTTAATTGAGGTGGTGGCTTACAGTTTCAGAGATTCAGTCCTCAATTATTATTGCAGGGAGCATGGTGGCCTGTGGGTAGATATTGTGCTAGAGAAGGAGCTGCTACATGTTGATATGCAGGCAACAGGAAGTAGATTGTTTCACTGGGTATAGCTTGAGCATATATGAGACCTCAAAGCCCACCTCCACAGTGACACATTTCCTCCACAAGACTACACCTACTCCAACAAGGCCACATCTCCTAATAGTAGTGGCCCTTTGAGGGCCTTTTCTTTCAAACCACCACAGTTATTTATAGGAATATGGGTGAGGGGTCACTTACAGGAGCAGAAATGACTCAAAGACAGCTACATCACAGAAGCCTATAGTTATATTTTTTTTGGACCACCAGCTCCTAAATAATGACATGGAGACTTTTTACTAATTATGAAAGCTTGGCCTTAGCTTAAGCTTGTTCCCAACTAGCCCTTATAACTTAAATTAACCTGTTTATTTTAATCTATGTTCTGCCGTGTGACTTGTTACTTCTCTTCCATACTATATGTCTGACTTTCTCCACATCTTGCTGGTGAATTCTCGGCCCCTCAGATTCTTCCCAGAGTTCCTATATCTGCCCAGAAGTCCTGCCTATCCTCTCCTGCCCAGCTATTAGCCATTCAGCTTTTTATTAAACCAATCAGAAGGTACCTTGGCAGAGACATATTTTCACAGTGTACAAAGAGATTATGCCATAACAGAAGCCCACTCCAGCATAGCTGACAGCTCACAAAAGCTGGGAAACCTGGATCACACTGTACAACCTACAAGCAGCCCAACAGGTAGGAGAGTGTCCTTTCCAGATGCCTTAGTTGGTCTAAAATGCTTCCAGCCAGCCGGCTAGTTCCTGCTTCTTCCAGGTAGCTGGTCTTGTGAAGTCTTCTTTAGCAACTAAGCCTTTCCACGAGTCTTCTTTGCAGCTTGGCTCTGCTTACTCTGGCAAGGAGGGGCTTAATGAATCTGGTCAGTTTCAGGGACTTCCTGGAACTATTTGGAGTTGTTTCTCTTCCTGCCTAAGGAGCTTCTTGAAGGATGGAATGTTTTAATCTTGGAGGAAATTGTTACACAACACAGAAATGCAGAAATATATACTAGGTTGCATATTTAATTATTAATAGAAACAAACTCATAAGTATAGATCTAACCCAAAGTTCATACCCTTAACCATTTTACACACCACTTTTTCTTTAAATAGAAGACTATATGCTATGGGGAGTAGGAATTTAATTTAAAATGTCTTTCTTGTTAACTATATAAATATAAGGAAGGGGGACCAGAGAGATGGTCCAGCAGTTAAGTGTACTCACTGACTGCTCTTGCAAAGGAACTGGGTTCAAACCAGTTGACTCCTAAACTCCAGTTCTGGGGGTCCAGTGTCCTCTTGTGTCCACCAGAAGCACTGCACACCCACAGTGCACATACATAAATGTGGGTACACACACACACACACACACACACACACACAAAATGAAAGAAAGAAGCAGAAGAAAGACTAAACGCAGTATCTTTACCCCTGCCTCAGTTGATGTGCCTGGTGGATCAGAGCTGAACTCTCCTTAATTGGACTGTTCGATGCTAGTTCACCGCAGTGGACATTTTCTTTTCAGCTGGGAGTACAGAAATTATAAAAAGAATCATATACTCAGTGAACCAGTAATGGTTGTCTGGTGTATATTATGCATAATTGTGCAACTGGTAGTGTGGTGTGTGTGTGCATCAGCGTAAGTCATGATCGACACTGTACTTTTAGAATGATCAAAGACCACACCATCTAAGTGATAGGAGCTCTTCAGCTTTGTCGTAGTATTTACAGAACCTCTGCCATATATGCACACGGTCTGTCATATGCCTCCTTATTATTATCCAGCGCGTGTCTGTGTTTGAAGTGAAGCCTTTTCTGGGACATAGCTAGCTGGGGTGAATACTCTTCCAGATGTGCACTGAGGCACATGTTTCAAATGTGTATTGGTTCAGGGGGTCTCTATTCCATTCTCTCTGTGTAATGATTAATTGTTATTCTCAACTTGACTGGATTTAGAATCGCTCTGGAAACAGCCTCTGTGTTTCTTTATAAGGATGTTTCCAGAAAAAGTTGAACTGAATAGAGGAGATCCACTCTGAATGTGGGTAGTACTATCCCATGGGCTGGGGTCCAAGACTGAGTGAAAAAGAGAAGGCCTGAGCACCAGCCTTCATCTCCCTCTGCTTCCTGAGTCTGGACAACTACTTTTCTATGGCTGTGAAGAGACTCCATGACCAAGGCAACTCATAAAAGGAAATATTTATTGGGGCTCACGGTTCCAGAGGATTAGAGTCCACGATCAGCATGGCAGGGAGCATGGCTGCAGCCAGGCAGGCATATTGCTGGAGCAATAGCTAAGAACTCACATCCCAATCCACAAATTAGAGGCAGGAAAGAGAAGCTACCTGGGATGGCTTCTGAAACCTCAAAGCCACTCCTAATGACACGCCTCTTCCAACAAGGCTAACCGCCTCATCCTTCCCAAATAGTCTAAGCATTCAAATACAATAGCCTCTGGGGGGACATTCTGTGTCCGTCCACCACAGTGACCAACCACTTCATTCTCCTGATTCCCTGGCTCCCCAGCCATGATGGATTGTACCCTCAAACTGTGAGAGAAAATAAAAGCTTCTCCTCCTGAGTTGCTTTCATGAACTGTTTCGTTACAAATGAGAGCAGTAACTAACACAGCATGCTTACTCTTTGATCTCATGAACAGCCTTCTCCAGCTCGGAGCACTTTCCCTACTGCGTTTAGCAGGGTTCCACCCCAAGCAGCTTTCTTTTGTTCTGTTTCATTTGTTTGTTTCCTTGAGATAGGATTTCACTGACAACCAAGGTTGATCTCAAACTCATGATCATCCTTCACCAACCTCCACAGTGTTGGGTTTACAGGTATGCACCACCGAGTCTGTTTTGACTTTCAATAATCCCCCAAACTGGGTAGCTTAATTAGAAAGAAGAGACCCACTAAATTGCAGCTTCATTCCCCTTTGCATTGGAAGTTGAAGCTTTTGACAGGTCTATTTGAGAAGCAGGTAGTGACCAGAGACTCACTGTGGTGCAAGATCGAGGCTCTCTGACTTGAGACCGGTACAGTGTCGTGTGTTCAGGAGGGCTGAATCAAACCTATCTTAAACTTTTATGTCTGTTTTCCTTTAGTCCTTAACAACTTACTTCATCTTTGGCTCTCAGGGCTCTTGAGATTACATTTTCAGTCCTCTGTGGTAGTGCCTGGCATGGAATGGATGCTCGGGAAGTCTTGTTCAGTGAATTAAGGAAGAACCAGCTTTGTAACGAAGAGCTGTTAAGTTTTAACAGTTTACTGTGTTAGTTTTGCCAGGTCTTGGGTCTGTGTCTCCTTTTGTTATGATGGAGGGATTGGACGGCAGACATACTAATTACCCATTTTGTTCTAAAAGACATTGGTTCAAAAAAAATTCTAGCTTAACTCTCCTTTTGCTAGGGCTGCTGGGTGAAATTTTGATGCCCACTTACATTTGATTTGTGGATAAACCACGGACGTTGGCGTGCAACATTCTGGACGTACTAAAAGCTATTGATGATTTGTCTAAAATTCAAGTGGAAGCGGACATCCTGTATTTTGATTTTCTAAATCCAGCAAATGTCCCTTACTAAAGGGCTGTATTGTGACTCACCACAAAGCCCCCACTTCTGCATTCTTCTCTGGATCCGGCTGCCTTTCAGCAGCTGGAAGGGCAAAGCCCTGTTTGGCCTTGGTGAAATCTCTGAACGTTGGCCAGGAAAACAAGCAATTGTTATGTGAAGATTTTCAGTGTTGTTTAGCTCAGAAGTGACTCAGGTGTGAATCATTTGGCTCCAGAGTTGGTTTTGTTTTCCTTCTTCATCCTGGCATGGAAGCTGGTGTTACCACCTTCCTTGTTCTGACTGTGGCTGGGTTGAGGCCATCTGTGGAGAGCATACTTAGATATGAGTGTGTCACCCAAGTCCAGCCTTCTCTCTTAGTTAGATAGTGGGAGCAGCCCGTTCTTCCTGTGGGACCTCACTCTTTGGTTCTTTGTTTCTTGGATTCTCCTCTTGTGTGAGATGGGTGTCATTGTGTGAATTAAACCATCAGTCACAGCTGTGGCTAAAATCAGAGCGTCATCTGCTGTGCCTGCCCACACACTTCCGTAATCGGTATCTTCAGTTCTCATGGAAGGCTGCTTTGTCTACCTGCCCAGCCATCTATAGATATGGCAATGACCTTCCTGTTAAGTGTTCAACACATATGAGCTTTCTTCACATTCAAATATGGAAAACTGAGAGTCGGTAATATATTATTTGAGGGAGGGAGAAACTTAAAGACGTAGTGAAAAAGCAAACTTGTTAAGAAGTTTGAGCAAACACTCCTTAACTATATATAAAAAAAGACCTCTTGAATTCTAAAATGTGAATTTTCATTATTCTTCTATGCTGTATGATGCTACCATGCTTACATAATGCTTTCTCCACACCAATTGCATTAGTTACTTTTCTCTAATTGCCCAGACCAATGAAGAAGCAGCATAAGGATGGAGGGCTTGTTCTGCTTCTGGTTCAAGGGGCTCCAGTCATTGTGTGTGTGTGTGTGGGGGGCAGTCCTGGAGATGGGAGAGTGAAGCGGCTGGTCACACTGTGTTTGCAATCAGAAGCAGAGAGCAGATCTCGGCTCACTTCATCCTTTGCATTCAGTCTAAGACTCCAGCTCATTGAATGGTGCTTCCCACACTCAGAATGGGTCTTCTCACATCAGTCAGCTCACTGTAGATGAGTCCTCACAGACATGTCCAGAAGTGTGTCTCCTAGGTGACTCTAGAGCCAGTGAGGCTGGCGATCACTAGTAACCATCATAGCAAACAGGTGAGAAGAATCCTTTCCAATAAGAAAACTTTATCTAATGAGAGATTTGTAAAAAGTAACCAGTTTCTTCCCATTGCCTCTGCTTTATTTCTATTTCAGTGCTCAGCTGATTTGCATGACCTTTGTCTTTATTGGGATCATCAAACTGTTGATGCCCAGTAAGTCCCAGTATTTTCGACTGCCCAAAATTTAACAGAGTATCCCAGATAACGAATTTTTATAAACAAACCCAGACCATCTAGCCTCTTTTCAGAGGAAATGAGCCGGCGGTGTTTGTTTGGAAATCCTTTTGTAAAAGGCTCAGGTATTGGCAGCTTTGGGGTTGACAGTAGCCAAACCCGAAGCCCACAGGAAACAGAATCCAGGAAATCCCTCTGTTCATCAGCTCTCGGGGCAGTAGCTTCCAGCCAGTGTCCTCGAGCTTGGTTCATTGGCTCCTATGTATTTTCACCTTTAGATATTTCACCTAGTAATTAGCATCCTTCCCCTAACATTTGTGGTTGTCTAAAAGAATATCTATCTGTGACTAGCATCTGTGGTTTAGCACAAAGCCAAGACTTAAGTTTGTGTCCTCTGAACCTTGCTTTCTCGCTATATAAAACAATATATAATGTATTATGTAACCAACCGAATGTGGGTTTTGTCTTTAAAAGATAGAATCAAATAGACGACAGTGTAATGGCATTTATAAACATGAATTTCTTTAGCAAAAGTTATGAATCTTCAGTTCTGAAAAAGAGTATACATGCATTCATGTGAAAATTCTGCACATCCTTTCAGGGGGCTCTCTGGAAGCAGTTAACTCCAGTGTGCTTTATAAAAATTATTCTTGATATAGACACTCTTAAATTCCAGTCAATAATGTACATAAGGACATGCAAAACCTTTCCAAATTATTTTTCCCCAAGCTCTCGTGGAGTAAACTGTGATTCCAGATGAAGACTAGTTGTCATCCAAAGAGAGTTTTTTCCTTTTAATTTGTCTTTTCTAATGGGCAGAGTACAGGAAGTGACTCCAAAAGAGAGAGGACTGTGATGGTTAAGCTTCATTATCCGCTTGACTGGATTTAGAGTCAACCAAGACACACCTCTGGGCACGTCTGTGAAGGTGCTTCCAGAGCGGTTCCCCTGAGGACCAAAGGCCAAGCCTGAATGTGAGCATCACCATCCAGTGGGCTGGCGTTCTTAAAATCAAAAGGAGAAAAGAAGAAAGCCAGTGATACAATGTGACCAGCTGCTTCGCCTCCTGCTGCGAGTCCTCACTGGGATGGACCGTACCCTCACACTGAGCCAAAATAAAGCCTCCCTGCCCTAAGTGGCTGCTGTCAGCCATTCTGTCAGAGTAACTAGACAACTAACAAATACACGGACTGTCAGGTATTGAACAACTATTACGTACCAGGGGCCACGATCACCATCTTCCACATGTGATCTCACTAAGTCCCAGCAACGATGCATGCTGGTGGTGCTCCAGTTTCCCAGGTGTAGAACTCCAGCACTGAGCCAATCATGTAGTCTATGAAACGCCAGAGCCAACACTCTTTGCTATTACATGGCTTCCACAGGCAATACTGTTTCTTGCTTTTGAAGTCAAAGCTTTACATGGGAGGACGGCCTGACGGGAAGGCTGGTAGCCTGAGAAGAGTCAGTGGGTGCAAAGAGCAGCAAGTACATTTTCTGGATGGCGGTGACAAGATGCAGTGCCCGTAACTGGGGCAGCCGCTGCCGTCCACTCCTTCCCCTTAACCAAATGGGCAGACAACAAGAGAAGGAACATAAACAAGACCTCTCATTAGACAAGCATGGCAGTTGCTTCCTTCCTCTGGTCAGCTTGTAAACCCTTCCTTTGCAGTAGTCGTTGTCTTTAGAACATGGTGAAGGGCCCTGCCAACTCAGCTCACTGGGTTTGTGAAGTACTATGTGACAGTTCTCAGTATGAGCCCCCGGTTCAGAACAAAGAAGAGTCAATAGTAGATAGTAGTATTTTGCTTTGGGGTTTAGGTGAGTAGCTGGAAGTCTATATTAATAGAATGATCAGATTTCCCTTTCCTCTAATGAACAGAGGATTTTATTTTCCCTTTTCTTTTGTGTTTGTGTGTATAGGTGTGCATACCTGTGTTTGTGTATGTGAAGGCCAGAGGTCAACTCATTTTTTGCTGAACATCTTTTGTTTTTGTTTGTTTGTTTGTTTAAGACAGAATTTCTCAGTGAACCTAGAACTCACTGATTGACTAGATTGCTTGGTCAGAGAACAGCAGGAATCCCATCTCCACCTCTCAGCACAGGAATTACAGGCACTCATTACTATGTCCATCTTTCTACATGGGTGCTGGAGATCAGCACTCAGGCCTTCATGCTATATTGTCTTCTTAGTCCAGAACATTTTCACTTTCTAGAGTTATGGGCAGGTGGGTCAGGTCAGAGTATAAAAGGGTTTGCCATGTAAGCCTGACAACTTGAGTTTGATGCCTGGAGCCCGAGAGGGAAGGAGAAAATGGACCCCCGAAAGTTGTCCTCTGACCTCCTCATGAATGCCATAGTACACATGACCACTCCTTATACAATAATAGTTTTTCAAATATGCTGCTCTTGAATTGTTCCCCATTGTGGTAGAAACCCTGCCGGATCACCTTTACTGTGTGGCATGTAGTGGGTGCGAGCCAGCATCAGGAATTCGGCCTCTTGGTGAAGAACCAAACAGAATCCACCCACTCTTTGGGCGTGTGAAATAAGTGCATTTATTTGAAACTCATGAATTTTCATCATGAATGAACAAACACCAGAGGTCAACAGGAAACAAAAATAATACACATCCTTTCTCGTGGTCTGTATCAAAGAGCCTAGTCAAATAAATCAGAAGAAAGAAATTATAGTCTTTAAATTCCCAGGGCTTTCACTTTGTTATGAATGGATTAAGTTGAGGAACTTGTATAAAAGCATTTTTATGAGGAGATTTGGAGCAAGATAAAGTGGGTACATGCTGATAATGTAAAGAGAATTGTTAGATTATTGCAGAACGTTGGGATAAGTGTACTTACATAAACAAAGGGCATGATGGGTTCTGCATGTAAGGTATGAGGTCTGGGTGAAAGGCATATCCTTTGTTTTCCATTGTCAGAAACCAGAGTCACCTACAGGACTTGTTGAAGTTCCCTCCAGAGTTTCTGATTCAGGGTTTCCATTAAGAGCCTGAGAATTGACATTTCTAGAAAGTTCCAAGGTGTGGCTGATGCTGCTCTTCTAAGACTGCAGCCTGCTTTACCTACTGCAGGTGACTCTTCCAGGGTTTGCTTGGACACTTCCAATGAAGTGAGAGGTGATAGCTGCTGATGCCACCAGAGCAACTTCCTTCGATTTAAGTGACATGACGTGGCAAGTGCTTCCCAGTAACCTTACCCCTGATTCTGCCTGCTGGACCATCTCTGGATACCCTTAATCCCCATAGAAGTGGCTCTACAGTACATTTACTCCAAGGAGAAGAACAGGGAGGGGTTCACTTGGCAAACTATGCTTGTTGTGTTCCATGCCTCAGAGAATCTGTTCAATTCATTCTACTTTTCAACTCCCAAGTTTAAATTAAAAAAGGGAATGAAGTGCATAAAACTCACATGTAAGTATTGATGACTTATATACACACATACACATCAATGCACTTATACTAAGTACACCCATATTGCTGCATTGTACATCAAACATAGGACACTTTCCTTCAAAGGTTCTTTTGTATTCTTTCTAACTTAGTACCTGTCCTCCAAAAGGAACACTCACCCTACTTCAATTGCCTTTGGACAAGTTGTATTTAACTTTGAACTCTATGTCAGTGAAGGATAGAGAATATATTCCCCACTCTCTGATGCTCTCCCTCAACATAACTATCAGCATCACCAGTAGATTCTTTCATTGTGATAGTCACGTATCATCCCAAGTGTGACATGTCCATAATGCCATATTGAATTCCTCCTACTTTGCAAATGCTTAAGAGTGATATTATAACACATTGCTTGGCGTTATGCTTAGCACAAACCAGCATGGTGATAAGTACATCATGTCACCGGATCTTTTGAAGAGCATGACATTGGTACTACTATTTATGTATTTAAAGATGGCTTGGTAACCTATGCAAGGACTCACACCTTGCACAAGGTGGATCAGTATATGACAAAGTTCTGACTTTCTGTGATGGTTAATACTGCCAACCTGACAGGACCTAGACTCACCCAAGAGACAGACCTCTGTGTCTGTGAAGGATTATCTAGATTAGGTTCATTGAGATGGAAAAGATAGCCCTAACTGTGGGTGGTACTGTTCCATGGGGTGGGTTCCTGGACTGAACAAAAGGGAGAAAATGAGCTGAGTAGGGTATTCATCTCTCTACTTTCTGACCTTGGTTGTAACATGACCAGCTTCTACTCCTTTATGGTCTGTATCCTCTCAAACCATGGGCCCAAATAAAACCCTTTCTTCCTCGAGAAATTAATAGAAGTTCTTAGAAGATACCAGGGGTATCTTCTATCAATTTAAACAGATTGAAGTCTGACATCCTGTGTCTATGCAAAAAGGTAGTATTTTCAGGAAAGATCTTTCTAGTTTCAGCTATTTATTGTGTTTACATCTTATTTGCAGGCGATACGGGTCCTCCCCCTTCTACTGTTATCAACCAAAATGAAACTTTTGCCCAAGTTCTTTTTAAGCCTACTGTAGTCCAACAAGCTAAGATTGCCCAGAATGGAATTTTGGGAGATTTCATCATTCGATACGATGTCAAGAGAGAGCAGCGCATTGGTGACATCCAGGTAACGGCTTCCATGATGCCACCATATGTGGAGCATGATCCCTTCTGTTCGACTCACACCTATGGATTCCAATACTTACCTAAAGGTGAAAGGTATTTTTGGTTCTCCGTAAAACTGTTTAAACCCAAAATACGTCTTCAAAGAGACCAGTGATGCTCCCTTGCTGGCTGCCAAGGGTACCTATTTCGCGCTTCAGTAACCTGGACAGCAAATGAAATCTATAATATAATTTTCCCTGTGGTGTTTTAGATGGGGTTAGAATTTTAGCACTTCTTCAACTTTAATTAAAAGAGACTGTTCCGTAGCTTATTTCCCTTTAGGTTGTATTGTTGTAGAGACAAGGTGAGAATATTAAGATATGTGGATGTGCACAGAGAATGAATGCAGACAACCTTGATACTTCCCTGTGTAAGATGATTAGTAAAAATAGTGAAGGAAGCAGGATTCTCAAGAAGCAAGGTCAGAAGGAGATGCAGAATTAAAGTTGATGGTTTGTCATGGTCTATGTATCTATATTATGTATACATGTATATTATTTTCAAGGTGATGCAGATTGAACCCAGAGATATACACATCCTTGGGCAAGCATTCTTATCACTGAGTTCCACCCCCAGTCCCTAATGAATATGTTTAAAAGAAATGATTCTACTCTATTATATTAATTAGCAACTAGTTCTCTTGGAGGGATCGAAGACTGTAGACAATTTTGTTGTTGGTTTGGAATGTGACCCTATACTATCTCATGCCATCTTTATGTTCTAGAATTTCCAAAGACTGTTCTACCATTTTCCTTCCCTTTCTGAATGCCACTTCGGCTGCTTTATTTTTCTCCACCAGGTTCTGAATGGTTACTTTGTGCACTACTTTGCTCCTAAAGACCTCCCTCCTTTACCCAAGAATGTGGTTTTCGTGCTTGACATCAGTGCCTCCATGGTGGGAGCGAAACTCCAGCAGGTGAGTGAGTGGGTGCCACCCGCCCATTTTCTGCTCGTGCTTTTGACCAGGTCAGTGGTCTGCCTTTTGAATGACATTCAGTTGATGCCAAATGTCTGTTTTGACACCCAACTATTCCCACTTACAGACATCCTGAAGCTGACTCATGTAAGTTGTTGGTAGATTCTATGGATTTAAGAAAGCAGAAGGACAAGCTAGAGGGAACTTGGCAGAGAGGACAATGTGAGTGAAATAGGAGCACATTGAGGGGTCCACTCAACAGTATTGTTAGCTGACCACAGTGATGTACATTAGAATGCAAAAGCTTAGGAGTCTGAGGCAGAAGGAACACAAATTCGAGGTTAGCCTGTGGTACACAGCAAGTTTCAGGAAAGTCTGGCTACATAGTGACACCTAGTTCAAAACAAGGCAAAATAAAACAGAACAAAATGAAACAAAACAGAACAATACCATATTAACAAAAATTGTGTCCAGTGAGGATTCCTTTGTGGACAGTGGAACAGAACCCTTAGAAGTCAGTGGGATAATGCTTTTGTACACTGGTTTAATAAAACATTGATTGGCCAGTAGCCAGGCAGGAAGTATAGGCAGGATAAGCAGATAAGGAGAATTCTGGGAAGGGGAAGGCAGAGTCAAGAGTTGCTAGCCAGCAACAGAGGAAGCAAGATGTGAAGGCAGAACTGAGAAAAAGTACCAAGCCACGTGGCTAAACAAAGATAAGAATTATGGGTTAATTTAAGTGTAAGAGCTAGTCAGTAATAAGCCTGAGCTAATGGCCAAGCAGTTATAATTAATATAAGCTTCTGAGTGTTTATTTTATAAGCGGCAGCTGGACTGCCAGGCCGGAGGAATGCAGGACCTGGTGGGACCAGGCAGGACAGAGAAACTTTCAGCTACAGAAGTCCCTTTGGCATATCCACAGAACAAAGAATTCAGGTCTTAAAAATTCAGTAGTTCTCACCAAATCCATAGCCTGTCTCCAAAACTCCAAGTTCAGAAGGGTCATTAGAGGACGTTTCCATTGTTGGCTGGCGTCTATTGTTGCTGTTGAAAGGCAGTAAATTTTTAACTTGTGTTCTCTTCATTGGGATTATTTATTGATGTCTGATTTTGTGACTTTCTCCTTTATACTAGTTTTCTGTAATTTTAGAGTGATGGATTCTTACTTATTCTTCCCGAGAGGTTTTCTTTTCATACTTTATGAATTTGTGGATTTATGGATGTGATGTTAGCTTTCATTGACCACTGGTCACGATCTAGACTTCCCTGGGAAGGGAGCATTTGGATGAGGTTGCCCTGTAGGCATGTCTCAGGGGATCTTTATTATGTTAACTGAGGTGAGAAGGCTCCCCACTATAGGCAGCATCATTCCCTAGGGAATTTGAAACCACTGAAGAGTGAAGAAAGGTAGTTGAGCACTTAATGTGCATTCATTCCTAGAAAAAGATGATATTGATTTATAATAATAATAATAATATTAAAAAAACCTGTTCCAGATTCACTAAAGGGCTAAGTAAAAATAATCAGTGAGCCACATTCAAGGCTATGAAAAAAATAGTTTTATTATTAACTAGGTTTATAGCAAAGGGCAAGTTTTAAGGATAAAAATAAGAGCTGAAAGTGACTACAAAGGAAAAAACACAACAATTTCAGGTAAAAGAAAAATGTAAACTTCTGGTATAAATTAAAAACAAAAGCAATAAGTGACTGGAAAGCTATATGCAGGAAACAGATAACTGTTTATCATCCATAAACAATGAGCTATTCCAGATCAATAAGAAATAAACTGTCCTAAGAAAGTGAACGAAGGATGTAAGACAATCCGTGAGAAAAAAATCCTTAAGAATATGAAAAAGGGAGGTGACCATATTAACAACTAAAGAGAATTAAAGAGAGCATCAAGCTCTCTATGATCCTAAGTGTATTACATGAATTATGTCATATGGAAGTGTTTAGTCTTTATAATCATTTCACTACCATCCCATTTTATTGATGGAAAAACTGAGGGTTTTTCACAAGTACATAACCTGGCTAGTAAGTGGAAAGTTCAGGCTTTGGTTCCAGGTCTGCTCTGAAGCCCACAAACCAAACCATGAAACTATTGTACCATTATGCGAGCAACAGTGTGCAGCCAAGAGAGGTGTAGATGGATGCAAGGTCAATGCTATTTCTTCATTTAAGACTCCATCGAGAAGGCTGCATTCTGGAAGGCACGAGTTTCTTCCTTTATGCAAGAACAATTGAATGACTGATGTGAGACTGTCCCTCTTCTCCTTTCTTCTGGCATTTCTGGACACTAAAATCCTATTCCTTGCTAGTCACTGTCAGTCTGGCATGCTTCTTTCTCCTGGCTTCTAAGCAACAGCATGGCCTCTTTCCAGGAGAACCACCCTGGAACAGCCAAACACATGTCTGAGCAATTTGCAGAGCCCCTTGCTGCCTTGGGTGGTTTTGCAAACTCCTATTTTAACAATCCGTGATTTCTTCGGAGCCACAGCACTGGGTGGAAAGCTCAGCTGGCTCGTGGTAGAGTCTCATAGACGATGCCATATCACTGGTGAAAAACACGATTGTCCCAAGCACAGGGTTTTTGTATTGTGTCAACAGGCTTGGCAATATGAGACATTTGTCACAGGTCCACTTGGATCCTGTTATGAATCATTCTCCATGCTTTTGGCTTCTCAATACTTGGACGGGCTTGAACAATTTCGCTGCTCTTATCATGGGGTTGGGAGCATAGTTGGTATTTAATAATTACTCAAGGGCTGCAGAGATGGCTCAATGGATGAAGGCAGTGGCCATGCAGGCCTGAGGACCTGACTTTGCCTCCCAAGGGTTGTCCTCTGACTTCTACACATGTACAATGACACACGAGGGTGCACATACGCGTGCATGTGCGCGCGCGCGCACACACACACACACACACATTAATTTAAAAAATAACTACTCTAACAATTGCTTTATAAAGAACTGTAAACATTGAGCTGGGGAGATGGCTTGGTCAGCAAAGTGCCTGCCATGCAAGACTGTAAAAGAAGCTGGGTGTGATTGACACTCACCTAAACTATCAGTACTAGGGAGGCAGAGACAGGAATATCTCCACGGGCTTTTGGCAAGACAGTGTAGCAGGACTGGTGAGCTCCAGGCTCAGTAAAAGGCTATCTCAAAAAAATAAATAAATAAAAAGTGGAGAATGAATGAGGGAGCCTTGTGATGCTGGCTCCTGGCCTCCACACATGTGAGCATACACATGAATACAGATGCATGCATACACACCCTCCCCACACAAACAGTGAAGTTCGTTTAACTGGGAAAAAATGCATACTCAGTCGGAGGTGTGTCTGTACCTGGGGGCCCCTAAATCTGTATGCATCCAGAATTTTCTGGTTCTTTCCCTAGTGCAGTGGAAACGTGCATCTGGATGCTAGGGCTTCCTCAGTTTGAGAGCAGAGATAGGAACTCCCTCTGGCTGCTGGCGCACACTTGGCTTTTTGTCTCCCATGTGGTTTTGCAGATGAATATGTTGGGAGGTGGCTCCGACACTGGGTCAGAGAGACTTCTGCTACTCAGTCCAAACACTCAATGAAGCGGGAGCCGAGAAGGGTGACGGGGAGACAGACGATGTGACCAGGGTGCCTGTCTTTCTTTTGTTCGTTGACTTGCACAGCTAAGGCCCGAGTATCTGCAAACATGTCTGTCCTGGGGGACATTGGTGATGCCACTGTGGCTACTAAGTAGGTTTTTCTGGGCTGACAAGATGGCTCAGTGAACGAAGGAACTTGCTGTTCTGCCTTATGAACGGCGTTCAACTCCTCAGACCTTCATAGAGGGAGAAAACTGAGTCCTGAGAACTGTCCTCTGACCCCATACACCCCACTCACTCACACAGATAAGTGTAAACATTTTTTTTTCAAAAAATACATTTTTCCTCAACCAAAGCCCACACTTTTCCCTCTAATTTGTACAATTACTATTGTTGTTGTTACTAACTTTTCTACCTTGGTGCACATGTGTGTGTGTCAATGAGAGAGAGAGAGAGAGAGAGAGAGAGAGAGAGAGACAGAGAGACAGAGAGAGACAGAGAGACAGAGAGAGACAGAGACACAGAGACACAGAGACACAGAGACACAGACACAGACAGAGACACAGAGAGAGACAGAGAGAGACAGAGAGAGAGAAAGAGAATAAGTGCATGCCCAGGGGGCATGAGTGGAAATCAGAGTGCAGCCTGGAATTCTGGCCCTTCTTTTCTACTTTGTGTGAGAAATGGTCGTTTATAGCCCCTCACTGCATGTGCCAGGCTTGCTGACCCTTGGGCTTCTGGGGATTCTCTTGTCTACACCTTACCCTCACCATGGGAATGCTGGTGTTACAGTTGCTCACTACTTCATCAGCTTTGGATAGGTTCTGGGTATTTGAACTCACGTCCCCACACTCTTGCGGTGAACGCCTTACCGACTGAGCCATCTCTCTGGCCCTCCAGTCATCTGTATGACTGGATCTGTTGCTTTCACCTTCATTGTGAGGCCTGGCTCTGGGGTCTCTCTAACAGCTACAGTGATGAATGGATCATTTCACAGGTGTTTCTCCTGTTGGGATTCCCTTGACACTCGGCACCACTCGGTGCCAGCCCTGGGTTCCCAGGTGGCTTGAACGGTTGTCTTCCATCCTCTCATTGAGTTGGTAGATGGTATCAGAGGATAAAGAACATGCACAACATCCCTTGTCCGTCGTTCACACCTTGACATTAGGGAGACTGTGAGTTAGCAGGTGGGAAGGACTTTTCTCTGGTGTCCTGTGTAACAGCGTGTGCTTCATTCATGGGCACCTTTCATGCTTCTAGGGTATCAGTTTCTTCCAGAGTGTTCGAAATCTAGCTACCAGGAGCTAGTTATATTATTTTTGATGTTACCTTCCAGGTGAACAGTCTGTGAGCTCCATGAACTTAGGGGGCATCTTGATTTTAACCATTATAGAATGTATTCCCAGTGCTTATCACAGGAGCATTAGATTTACTTTGTGTTTTTTTTTAAAGGTACAGTACATATAATTGAGTGATTAGTACTTACTAAGCAAGCACACTTTTTAAAAATGTACTTTTTATGTGCTTATGTATGTGCATGTGTTAATGTGTATGCACACATGTATGCAGGTGCTCATGTATATGTGTACTTGTCCTTATGGAGACCAGAGGCTGATGTTGGATGTCTTCCTCAACCATTCTCTTTCATACTTTTTGAGACAGAAGTCCCAGTGTATATACACTTACAAGCAGTAATCCTTTGGCAGTGCAAAGCCAGGCTTCTAGGGTCAAAGGGAGGGGTGATAAGAATCACATAGAGAGGCAGTGATTGTTAATTATCATTTGCAACCCAAAAGGGAAGTGACTAATGGGGAAATGAATTAACTAAAGGCTAAATTTGGGTAATATCTAAGAAGAGGGATCTTATGTGTTCAACTATAATCTTAAACGTGATTGGTAGAAAATGTTAAGAATCTATAAGTTGCTAGGTCAATGGGAGAAAATAAAACTGTCTTCTTTTTTCCTGTGGCTCCTATCTGTCCAAGCTATCTGCCGTTTTTCTGCAGGGTGGGGGAAAGTGTGCTCTGTCACTAGGCAACTTGTGTACAGCTAGATGCCTCTGGTGATAGTTAAAGGGAGATCTGGAACTGGAGGTAAGATTTGGGAAAGGAGGTAGTTAAGCTTAATTGGCACATCTGCCAGGCCTTTTCAAACAGGTAGCCTGGATGCTTAAGTCTGTTCTTAGAGAGTACAGAGGTGTCTCTGATAAGGCACTTTCCTCTGTCTGGGGATGGTCCTGGCCGGATGCTGCTAATGACGATAATTACAGGGAGGCTTGAACTGGGGTTCTGGCTGTGCATAGCTGTCAGCGCACAAGGTTATCTAAATATTCCTTTAGTAGAGGGGAAATGGTGCCCAATAAATGATGGAAAAGCTACAAGAGCACACAAGAAACTCATAGCAGAAAACGACTGATAATCAAAAGCCAAATATCACCAAGACTCCTTGAGCCTCAGCTTGACCTCTGGAAGGCCCTTGGCTTCTTCCAGGTGTTAGCTTTGTTACAATCAGCTGAAATCCTGCTTTGTATAATTTTGCGGCTTGCAGTACCAATCTGAAGCCTTCCAAGGTAACATTAGTTATGGACCACGTCTCAAGCTTTGAGTCTCCATCTGCTCTTGCTGGCATATAATGAGATGGAGAATGCTGCTCAGTGCAGATGAACGCACACAGAAATCTCCTTCCCAGGGGTCCAGCCAGCGGCTGGGTGCTATGAAGAACTAATGATGTGATTCTTCTTTGATGCATAAAATGAATTAGCAACATATTCTTATAAACAGGGTTGCATATTTCTTTCACTTCATGGTTTGGTTGAGCAGGTTGAACCTGAGCATGAAGGCTATGGAGATGCTAAGTGAGGACATGAGTGTGAAGTCCAGTGATGTCCAATAGTCTAGCTCACGGGTCTCCGTGAACCTGTGAACTTGCCACATTTTGAAAGGGAGGATTCTGGAAGATACCAGGGTATAAATGGAGTAGCTTTTAGGTGATAGGGATCAAGGGAGGTAGCGTGCACTAGCCTAACATCTGGAAGGTGTGGGTGGGCATGAGTAGTGGAATTCAAAGGACCTCCCCAGACTTGTGGTCTACTCAGGAGGATGAAGCTTCCAGAATGAATGAAGACTCAGGAAAAAGGTGTGTTGCAAGCATATCAAATGAGAGTGTGTCTAAAAACCTGGGAGGGATTAGGAGACAAAGAATGTGTGGCATCATACAAAAGACAATTAGTATGGAGTACCAGGTATCCTGAGTGCCTGTTTAGATCTTAGACATCATTGTAAGCATCTACATTGGAAGCAGTCCTGTGGCCCTAGGAAATAACAGAAGAGCCTAGCCTCCTTCGTTTTAGTTTCTGGGGATTTGCGAACTTCCTAGAAAAATGTAATACCTTCAAGCAGGTTGTTACCATTGTAAATACTTTTCAAAGTGATTCATTTTTATTTTATGTGTATGCGTGTTTGCCTGAATATATATGTATGTGCATGACATGTATGTCAGGTGCCTGAAGAAACCAGAAGAGGAAGTTGAATCCCCTGGGACAGACTTACACATGGTTGTGAGCTGACGTGAACGCTGGGAACTAAACTTAGGTCTTTCGCAAGAGCAGCCAGAACTCTGAGTCTCTGAGCCAGGTCTGTGGCCCCAGAAGTCACTGTAACTACGCATCACCAATGTGTATGTCTGCTTGTTTGTTCTTTTGTGGTACTGGGGATTGAACCGAAGACTTCACGCATGTGAGGCAAGAACTGGACCACTCAGCTACACCTCCAGCCCAGCAATCCTCCTATTGTCCTGCACCCATAGATAACACGCAAAGAAATAGTGGTGTCATATTCTAACAAAACTGTATTTCGCAGAACTAACTGAGGCCTGGGTTCTGCCTTGGGCCACAGTTTGCTGACCTCTCACCCAGTGCAATGACTAACCACGTGTGACTAGAGGCATTTCAGCTCCAGGCTCATTTTTAGTTGCCCTTGTCACCAATGGATGGATGTTTCAGGAATGTATTTCAAAATACATTCTAGATCTAGGACATAGGGCAGGGTACAGAGGATAATGAGGAAAATGTGTGTGTGTGTGTGTGTGTGTGTGTGTGTGTGTGTGTGTGTGTCTGCCTGCCTGCCTGCCTGAGCCAAGATATGAAGTAATTAATACATGAACAGAAGGCAAAACAACTTCCTTGGGCCAGTTGTAAGCTCCGAGATCTGTAGTTTCAAGAAAAAATAATTTCCTCACATTGATAATACAGATACTTAACTTTTTACCTTAATTATTCAGTGGGTGTGCGTTTGTCTGCGAGTGTGCACAACACTGAGGCAAAGGTCAGAGAACAACTTGCTGGAGAAGGCTCTCTCCCTCTCCTGCCATGTGGGTCTCTGAATTAGAACTCAGGTCATTCAGCTTGGAAGTAAGCGCCTTTACCCACCAACCCATCTTGCAATAGCACAGCTGACTTTAAATAACGTGGAGCTCCCCATTTGAAAATTTGGTTTGGAGGTAATTGAAGATTTCCCTAAATGAGGTCATGCCTAGAAATGCAGAGTGTCTCTGAGAACAGACATCTGACTGCCACACAAAGAAAGCCTGTGGAGAGGAGCACGCCATTCATTTGTCAGCATTTGGAATCACGGAACCAGCTGGAAATGGAAAAGCTTGCTCTCTTTCTCTGCTTCCTGAAAATTCTGTCCCTGCTCTCCAGCTTGGATGGGCAAGGTTTTTGTACAAAAGAGCTATAGAGAGGCAGAAAGGAAACCACTTCAGGTAACAGAGAGATAACCACTGTGAGTCAGAGAGAATTAAGTGAGATAACCAGCCTGGAAGTGCTTATCTGGGTGTCAGAAATCTTGGTCAATCCAGGGACTTCACAGCCTTGGCTAGGTGATTAAAATTGCAACTGGGTAAATTCCTCAGAGCTGCCAGAGTGCATCCACCCCCTTCTCTTGTTCAGGACACCCGACTCTCCCCCAAGTTTCATCTTGGCTTTGACTCCAGACTCAGATTCTCCAAGAATGAAACAAACATGTGATTGTGTACTGTGAGGCACGGGGGATACATAGATAAGCAGGAGCCTTTTCCCATGAGAAGCCAAAAGAAACAGAGAATTCAACAAAACCGACATGCCAAGTGCCCAACAGAGTAGAGATGGAGGCTTCAGTTATTGGACCACAGGGTGGGGACCAGTTCTTGGAGATGAAAGAGGTGTGTGTATGGTGGGAGGTGGAGAGGAATGCTTAGGGGACGGTGTAAGTGAGACTAGAAGGTCTCTTAGAAGTTACTTGAGTGAATGAGATAAGAATGGGAGAGAAGACATGTGCCACAGATGGGTAGAGTGCACAAGAGTATGGGAGTGAGAGAATGGGGGAGAAGACATGTGCCACAGATGGGTAGAGTGCACAAGAGTGTGGGAGTGAGAGAATGGGGGAGAAGACCTGTGCCGACAGATGTGTAGAGTGCACAAGAGTATGGGAGTGAGAGAATGGGGGAGAAGACCTGTGCCGACAGATGGGTAGAGTGCACAAGAGTATGGGAGTGAGATGCTTAGTGTTAATTTTCAACATGACAGAATCTAGACTAATCTGAGAGATGAGTCTCTGGGCATGACCTTGGGAGATTATCATGATTACACGTTAATTGACATGGGAAGACCCATCTTAATTGTGGATGGGGCTGTTCCTTACACAGGGGATCCTGCATAAAACAGAGAAAGCCAGCCACATACTATGTATGTATTCGTTACTCTCTGTTGTCTGATTGTGGATGCTTTGTGAACCATGAGACAGAATACACCTTTTCTACCTAAAGTTGCTATTGTCAACATACTTTATCATAGCGGCAGGAAAAGTAACTGATCCCCAGAGTTTCAAGAAAGTCTATCCAACTGTAAGTCACTCTAATAGAGGACATTAGCATTTGCTGGGGAAGAGAAATGCTGAACATTTGCACATTATTCAAATCCATTCTGTCGTGTAGATAGTGAAAGAATTCTAGGGATGAGAAAGAGCTGAGCAGCAAAAAAATTAATGATGGGAGAGTAAGAAGGGGCTGCCATGGGAGGCGGTTTCTTGGCAGCACAGAGATGGCTTTGAAGAAGGCTGGAAACAAGAAGGAACATGCTGTCGTCAAGAAGGGTTGGATGATAGCTTTGGAGTGGTGACATGAACGCTCTCTTGACATGAGCACTTGTAAAAGAGAGTGAAATCAGCACAGGACCTCAAGTGTATAGCTGGGCTGCTAAACAAGCAACCACCACCATGGAGTCTAACACTAAAGAGACAGGCATGGTGGATCACACCTCTCATCCCAGCACTTTGGAGGCTGAGGCAGGAGGATTGCCATTGGAGGCCAGACTGAGCACGGTAAGTTGTGGGCCAGTTTTAGAGTGAGATTCTGTTCAAAATGAGAGAGAGGAAGGGGGGAAGGGAAGAAGGGATCAGTGAGAAGCCAGTGGTGAGTATCTAAACTTAGTGATATTCCTCTAGAGGGGTGTTATTCTCTATACTTCAAGCTTTAAGCATCTCCATGGGGACAGCATTTGAGACCTTGGACCCTCTGAGATGGAAAGTTGTGCTTGAGACCTTGCACAGAGCTGATTCCTTTGAAGGACTGCATCCCCCACCACTATAACATGAAAAACTTCTGCCCACTAACACGAGACCACAAATGATACTTTGCCTATCTAGTCTATGGGCCTGCTTGGGATGGGGGAGAGGGACTTTACCCATAACCATGAGTTTCAAGTAAAATAAACCGGAAGATATTCGGGCTGGTGATCAAACTATACAGTTATATGATCAAGGAACTCTCTGATAACATATAAAGGGCTTCTGAGCCAAGATAACCTAGAAGTTCTTAGTAGAATCTTATGGGGGTCATACATCCAGGCTGCACAGTTTCCTCTCTAGTGAAACCCTCTCAGGAGGTATTAACACCCCAGATGTCCCTTCTCACTCCCCTCAAACTGGCTACAGCAGAACAGGAGAGTAAAAGGAGCTGCCACAGACTTTGGGACCAAGTTTAAAGTATGGATGCCTGAATCGGGGAGTGCTTTGTGTTTAAGAATATCATGGATTATATCTCCAACAGACTAGGAGGAGAGTGCTGCAACTATCCAGAAAGGAGAGGGGGAGAAATCAAGTCTGGAGTGTGGACTTGGGAAATCTCCAGACAGAAGTAGTAGCTGAAGAATGAATGAGATTCCTTTAGGGAGATGAGGGTCTAGGCTTCATGGAGGGGGAATAGAATGTATGAAGAGATATTGGGAGATGGAGTTTAGCACCATAGAGAAAGCCTCTTCTACTCCTGGGCACTGCTGTTTTGTGGTGGCGATCCGGTTGTTGAACTACTGTCTCCATAGTGGAATTGGTCATGTACAATCATGTGGCCACCCCCCAGTAGTACCAGAGCCTGCTTCTGTATCTCTCACTTTATAGGACGGGACCTGCTTCATGTTGTCTGATACACACAGTGTTGTGTAGATACGCTAGAGAGAAGTTTGGGGCTTCTGTAGAGTAGTCATGTGTCTTAAGGCTAAAGAACCAGGAATGCGTCTAGGGAGATGGCTTAGCTGGTAAAGTGCTTAGCATGCTCACATGGGGACCTGAACTTGGCTCCTCAGCACCCATGTAAAAAGTGTGAGTGTGCATGTCTGCAATTCAGTGCTGGCAAGGTGGAGACAGGGGGATGACTGGAGCTCACTGGCCAGCCAGCCTAGCTGAGATGTTAAGCTTCAGGTTCAGTGTGTGACCCTGTTTCAGAACAGAAGGCCTCCACATGCATGAACATGCACACACTTGCATGCATGGCTGCACATACATGGGTACACATTCACACAGACACATGTATGTAACACATGCGCACAAAGATCCACAGCTGGAGTTCTCTGCCACCTCTTTCCTGGCGCAGTGGATGAGCCCCCTAAACAGTGATCTAAAAGAAGTCTTTACTTTTCTTCTATCAGGTATTCTGACACAGCAATGAGAAAATACTACTACACTACCCCCCCGGGCAGCTGAGCCGGGGAGCTCATATCTGTAAGGATTCGGTTTTGTGCCTCCTCCATGTGTCTGAGAAAACTCCTGCCTTTTCTGTTCTGAACCTAGTCTCCTAGAACAAATGAGAAAGATGAAAAACAATTCACCCAAGTAACAGTTAAGCTGGCTTTAGGATCTCTTCCCTCCAATAACGAAAGCCTTGCTTGTCCCACTTGTGGCAACCTTAAGAGCATGAGGAGACAGATGGAGACACAGGGGTTGTATCACTCTCTCTGCCTGGCAGACGTGAGCTCCACTTCCTCTAAATATTTCCTGAATATACAATATAAGTCTTTGGTAAATTGTGTTTATTTCTTACATAACAGTCCAACAATTTTACATGGAGTATGACTTTTTCTCAGCCTCTGTGTTCTTCTCTTTTATGGTCCTGGCATTCCATGTTCTGGGAATTTAGAGTCTCAAGCCAGAGAGACAGGAATCATGAGAACTCAAGACCTAAGGGAAAGCTGAATGGGGCAAAGGCCAATTGAATGGCTCAAAGGCCATTGAAGAGTTAGACATCAAAAATCTGCAGAATGAAAGAGGCAGGATTCACTGGGCTGAGGTTCCACAGCCCAAGCATGCAGCTAGGTAATATAATCTTCAGGATTTAGAACAGACACTAGGGACCAAGTATTCCATAATTTTAGTCAGTAAGCTTGTCAGATCAATTGGTGAAGAACACCAGTTACCAGGGAGGTTTGTACATTATGGCAAATGTGCGTGCATTCGTGTATGTTTATGTGTGTGTTTCTTTGTGTGTACATGTGTGTGCAAGTGTATGTAGGTAATATTAGGTGTCTTTCTAAGTCACTATCTACCTTATATTTTTGAGACAGGATCTCTCACTAAACCCTGAGCTTGCCAATTTGGTTATGCTGGCTTGTCCAGTGAGCCTCACAGATCCTCCTGTCTCTGCCTCTCCTGCAATGGGGACACAGGCACATGATTCCTCTCCCAGTTTTTTTACATGGATATTGTGGAATTCGAACTCATATGGTCACACTTGCACAACAAATATTTTACTGGCCAAGCCATCTGCTCAGTTCTAAGTAATTTCTCTTGATAGCACTCTGTTGAAGAAAGAAGCCATACCAAGGGATGACCACAGCCATGAGTGAGTTGCTTTTGCATGCTTGAGAGAACAACTTGAAGGAGGGAGGAATTATATTCATAATTCAAATGTTTCAGTTCCTAGTGGCTACATTGATCCTAAGCCTGTGGTGAAGGAGTGTCAAAGCAGCCAGGAGCATTTGGAGGAGGAGACTGTCAACTTCTGGTGGATGGTGTAGAAAGTGAAAGAGACCTGGGAATAGACTTGACTTTCAAATGCATGCCCACCCTCACCTGTGGTCTGTTTCTCCAACTAGGGCCCACCACATAAAGTCTCCATAATCTCTAAAAGAGTGCCACCAGCTGGGGTCCAAGTATCTAATACACAAGCCTGCAGAGGATATCTTATATACAAACTGTAACAAGTCTACAGATAGAGACAAGACTGCATTTTTGATAGGGCAACCAAGACCATGTGGTCAGGTTGGAATCTGGCTAGGGTGAGAGCCATGAAATTGACTGTGAGTTGCCATAGGCCTTAATTAACCTTCCGCAAAGAGGGAAGCAGGGAAAGAGACCCATTTTGAGTGCTAGGGATGTACCTCAGTTGGTAGAGTGCTTGTCAACATGATGAAGCCCTGACTTTGGTACCCCGCACTGCACAAAACTGGGTGAGATGGTCTCCTCTCTAATCCCAGAACTCTGGAGGTAGGAGCAAGAAGATCAAGAGTTCAAGGTCATCCTTCTTAGCTACATGGGTTTGAGGACTGCCTGGGATACATGAGACCTTGTCCCCAAAAACAGAACCATTAGAAATTTTGAGTATTTTACATATCTAATATGAAAACCATGGATGTTCCCAGCATGCCATGAAGATGTAAAAAAAAAAATATTACTGGCAAAGAGCTTCCTAAAAAAATGTACCATAACATCATTAAGTTAATGTTTGACACATTTGTGGAAGCAAAGTCAAAGCACTAGAAACATCTTAATATGAGCCAGAGGGTGAGATGAGGCAATCGGTCCCTCACGCTAGGATGATGTCATTCAAATTCAAAGACTAAAGAGATCACAGTATGCTTATTTTGCAGAAATTATTCTAAGATCCATACATTTTCAGCCTTTCACAAATGTGAAGCCTGAATCTAGGCAGGATTTGCTTTCTAGCTGTCACTGTAGCTCAGGCTCGGTCCTGAAGGGTTACTGACATTTAGATTGGAGAGCTGGAGAGCTGGCTGTTCTTGCAGATCATCTACGTTTTGAGTCCTAAATAAAATGTGCTCCACTTCAGGAGATGCTTGCAGTGGAGTGAGATTGAAAAGGAAATCACACAAGTATGGTGGCACATCCCTGCAATCCCAGCAGTCAGTGTGCAGAGGCAGAAGAATCTCACTGTTCTAAAACACTTAAAGACCTCTTGACTTGTAGCCCAAACTCGTCATGTAAAATTTATCTTCACACTGTTACAGAAAAAAAGCACTGTTGCAACCCTGTTACTTTCACTGGGTGTGGTTGAATAACAGTGCCTTTCAATGTATTGGGATCTTGACAATCCCCTTCTATCGGGGTCTGTGGGGGTCCAGCCCCTCGGAAGTCCCCTCCCAGGGTCTGGGAAGAATCTACAACCAGCCGATAATTAATCTTTGAAGAAAAGAAATGAATCTATGTACACGAGACCCCTTAGTCCATATACTTTATTATTCTGTGTCAGTTACAAGCTTATATTCTGCTCTCATATTTAGCTCCTTCTTGCCTAATTTCTCTCTACACTTATCTGTGGTCCCCTCTAGGTTCTATCATAATTCCTTCATCTTAGTTCTGCCCCTTCTAGGTTCTCATCCATCTTGTTCTTTCCCATATCATCTCCTCTCCCATCTCCTTCTCTCTCATCTGTTTCTTCCTCATCTAGTTCTTCCCCATCTGGCTCTTCCTCATCTTCCATCTCATTCCTCTAGTACTCTCTTCTAGCCCTTCAGCCTAGTTCTTCCCCATCTCAGTTTGTTCCTCTCAAGTTCTTACCCGTCTAGTTCTTCCATTCTCTTTTCTCTTCTCTGTCCTCTCCTGCCATTTTTTCTGCAGGGTGGGGAAAGTGTGCTTGGTCTCTAGGCAACCTGTGTACAGCTAGCTGCCTCTGGTGATAGTTAAAGGAAGACCTGGAACTAGAGGTAAGATTTGGGAAAGGAAGAAGTTAAGCTTAATTGGCACATCTGCCAGGCCTTCTCAAACAGGTAGCCTGGATGCTTAAGTCTGTTCTTAGAGAGTACAGAGGTATCTCTGATAAGGCACTTTCCTCCATTAGGGATGGACCTGGCCGGATGCTGTCAATGAGGATAATTACAGGGAGGCTTGAACTGGGGTTCCGGCTGAGCATAGCTATTAGCACAGAAGGTTATCTAAATATTCCTAAAAGTGGTTAGATAAGGAGTTAGAGGTCTATAAAGTTAGTAAGGCTGTAAGAAAGGAGGGTCCGAGCTAAATTGTGTAAAGCTATTACTTAACACCCACCTGACCTAGGTGGTGTCTCCTTGTGGAATTTACCTTAAATCAGGAGACTTGCATGTGGGCTGTTATTACTGTTAGTCCTTGAAAGTGGCTAAAGGAGATATCTGATTCCAGAGGAAGTCTTTCCTGAGGCTGTTCTCCAAATACCTGGAATGTGTATGTCCAGAGAGTGATCAGTCCACACTGTTAGCCCTTCTTAGGGAAAAATCAATGGGGAAAACTATGAAGGCACACATGATTTTCATAACAGAATACAGCTGATATGTAACAAGCCAAGTAACACCAAAAGCTCCTTGGAATTTGACTTTTTCGGGAGGAATTTCTTGATCCCTCCAGGTAGTGACTTTGCCGTAACTAGCTGAGTTCTTATGATATATTCCTGCGGCCCACAGCACCCTTCCTGGAGGAAGAGGACATGATTGACAGGCCATGAGGAGCCAGTGCAGGAGTATTTTTCCCTTTCCACTCCGGAGTCCAGTGTGTCTTGGGCACATTCCATTTCCTACATCGTTTCTCAGAAATGGAGGGCTATTTTAATGGTATATGTTTTCTGCTTACCACTCTCTTCTCTGTTCCTAACCAGACTTCCAGAAAGTCTTCAACCTCTGTGTTGGTTACTTTAAACTTTGCGCTTTAAGAGTTTTTTTCTCTTGGGTTCGTTCAAAAGGGCCTTGGGGACCAATGAAAGAGAAAGAGTCAGCGCCTTGGTAAACATTTTAGAATGAGGTGTGTGTGGGACTCAGTCGGGGGACAACACTGGCATTGTACTGAAAACAGTGTGGCCAATAACTCATTCCCTTGAACTTGGATTCATCTATGATGTCACGGGTTCGCCTTGTGGTATGCCCAGCAACCTAGGTCTTGTGGTACAAAAGCCTTCTGTGTCAGTTCCTGTGTGGTTTGACACAGATGCAGAGCTATTTGAGAAGAGCTGTGTCCGTGGGTACCCTGATGGAAGTATCGGGGAGGAGTGGGCAACAGCTGGCCTTGGCATGGGCTCCACTGACCTTTCTTTGAGGGTCTTATTGGACACTGATGTCATTCGCTGCATAGTAGTTGCCAGAGGGGGGTGCTCATGCCTTTGAGGGCTGTGCCAAGAGCCTGCAGCTGCATGAGCGTGGTTTCGTTGGAAAGATGGAGAGGAAGAGAGATGTGAATGCCAACTCTTGTCTCTAATGTAGCTTAGTGCAGGACCCACAGGGCACAAGACAGAGGTGCCTCTAAATGTTGCCTTCCCTAGGGGTGAAGAATGAACAGGGGTCTGCAGATCTAAGAGCCCAGCTCTACCTTCCATAGGCACCACAGAGAAGACTAAGCCGTATTCCTCATCCACATCCGCTGGAACAAGAAGGACCACTGCCATCCATAGGAATGGAGGGAAGATTTGAGGCCTAGAGTGTGCTTTAGTTTATTAAAGAGATCAGCCAGCAAGAGGCCCCTGGAGAGCATATGCCAGATCCCAATAGTGCCAACAACCCACAGTCAGAATCCATCGATGGACTCCTAATGACATGTAAAGACCAGATGCAAATGTCCAGATATGTCATCAGGAAAGACCTTGAAACTTCCAGGCTATATTTGGACATGAGAATATAGAAGGATACCCAAAAATAATGATCCGGGGTAGTGCCTGGATGAGTTTCATGGAGAGTAAACGACTTATGTCATAGTCAACCTAAGGCAGAGCTGGAATGGACTTCTAAGATGTTGTTTATAAAGAAAATACTTCATTCTTCTTTTAATCTAGGGAAAGTATGCACAGGATGAGGAGTTTGTCACAATAAAATAGTGTTAAGCAATAGTGTTAACAATCTTTAACTTTTGAGATCTTAAATAGCTAGGACTAGGAGGAATCTTGTCTAATATCTGCACCCAGGCCAAGGTTTAGCTTCACTAGACAAATAAATATATTTGTATCCATTTATCTATGTGTAGACATTATATTTATTTTTGCATATTTTTCATTATTTTTGGGTATCCTTCTATATTCTCATGTCCAAATATAGCCTGGAAGTTTCAAGGTCTTTCCTGACGACATATCTGGACATTTGCATCTGGTCTTTACATGTCATTAGGAGTCCATCGATGGATTCTGACTGTGGGTTGTTGGCACTATTGGGATCTGGCATATGCTCTCCAGGGGCCTCTTGCTGGCTGATCTCTTTAAGAGTTTTCTTTCTCCTCAGCAGGCATTCCATGAATTCCTTGTTTTTCTCGCTGAAGACACATCCATTTGGTTTTCTTGCCTCTTTACAATCACCTGCTTTCAAGTATTCCCAGCTCTCCCTAGAGAGTCCCCACCCTGCAGTTGCTATGCATGATCTGAACCTCCCTCTCCTCCGTGCCTTGCCATGGAATTTTACACTGAATAGGGACAGTAACTTGTTGGGAGCATAAGAAATATTCCGGCATCAGGCATTTAGCCCCTCTCTCCAATCAGACTGCCCCTACACTAATTGAATTCTCCTCCACTGGAACTCTATGCAGTGCATCAAAATTAGGGAGACAAGATGTACTATGTAGCCCAAGCTGGACTCAACCTTGTAATCTCCTGCCTTTGCCTCCTAAGCAGTGGGATTACAGACTTACTCCACTATGCCTGGTTTTAAGTAATTTTGTATACTGATTTGTGTGTGTGTGTGTGTTATGTGTGTGCAGTGGGGGGTATATGTTCATCTGGGAGCATTGTTTGTTTGCCTGTATATGGAGGCCAGCAGTCAACCTCAAGTATCCTTCCTCAGGAACTAGCTACCTTGTTTTATAGAAGATTTGTCTATTTGTTTGTTTTTTGTTTGTTTGTTTATTTGTTTGTTTGTTTTGAGACAAGGTCTCTTACTGAGACCTAACTTTGAGACTAGAAGAAGAAATCTAAGCAATGTGGTTTCCATGGTTTTTGTTCAGGCTTTAGAAGGGCATTGGTAGGTGGTAGCCCACCTTGTCCATCACCTGTACCAAAACACATACTTCTTAGTTACAATCAACCTTATCTGGTTTGGCAGGAACCCCAAAAGGGATCCAGTTCAGCACCTCATGTTCTCCTCCTTCACCTCTAGGACCGTTCCAAGGCTCAGAGAAGCTCAGAGTAAATATTCACTGCCTCTCTGGGCTTCCTCTGATCTTTCTGGAATGTGCTAAGCCTGTTTCTGGACTGTATTCTTGGACAGAGGCTGACTAGGCTTCTGTTAATCTTCAACCTTTAAGTATGATGCAGAAGAGAATCAGTGCACGCTCACTATTGCTGACTGCTCTGTGGCCCCTCACTCACCCCCTCCCTCTCGATCCTGGTAGGGAAGGCAGAGCTCTGAAGCTGATCAGCCGATCAAGGTGGATAAAAGAGTGAGTCAGGGGTTAAGGTAGGGTTGAGAGGCTGTAGGCCACTAAGCTCCCTCTGGGATGGGTTGGGAGATTCCCCCAGGCACCTCTAAAGGGCCTGGGAATGGAGCGCTGTGGGCTGCTGGCTCTCCTTCCCTTGGTGCACATGAGGATAAGTCATAGCTGAGGCCTTACAAGGTCATGAGGAATGAGTAGTATCTGATCCAAGAGGAAAGTAGGGAGACTGAATGACTGTGGAGAGTATTCAACATGACGGGGAAAATACCCACAAAGGACAGGCTGATTGTTTCCAAGGATTTTAGGATACTGTTTAAGAGTTCCTAGAGATACCAGCAGCTAAACAAACAACTGTTTTTGACAAGGGCCCTTGAACCACAGCCTGGCCAGCTCCAGATCCCTCAGAGCTGTGGATTTGAGTTCCCAGAGACACAGCCTAAAGAGAATACCTGTTTATTGATGTTCTCAGCCATGGTCCTGCAGACCTTTCAGGGATCTACATGTTTGATGGGGAATGACACCTGTCTGATGTTCATGCTAGGTGAGCTAGCTCAGTTCTTAGTTATGTACAGTCCTGGCTCCCACAAGGCAACGGTGTCTCCACAGTGGATGGGTCTTCCTACCTCAGTATGTAATCAAGACAGTTATCCATGGGCATGCCCGGAGGCCCATCTCCCAGGCAATTACAGATTCCGTCAAGTGGACAATGGCCACTAACTCTCACAGTTCCCAAAGACCAGTTTGATTTTTCTCTCCTGCATTCCCTAACAAAATTCTGTCTGTCTGTCTGTCTGTCTGTCTTTTTCCTCTGTTCCTAAGTCCATTTGTTTTTCTCTTCTTTTTTGTTGTTACCGGCCTCCCTTCTTCACACACAGAGAGACAGGAAAGTTCTCGAAGGACCAGGTAGCACACCAGCGTTCTGCCAGTGGTTACTCCTAGCTGAGTGGGATCATGTGAGCTTTGTGTTTTTCTTCTAGTTTTTTTTTTTAAATGAGGAATAAGATGGCATGGTGACATACACCTTTAATTCCAGAACTCAGAAGTCAGAGGAAGGAAAGGGGCAGGGACTGGAAAGTCTCTGCAATTCTGACTTAGCCAGGGGATAAATGGTGAGACTCAAGAAGAAGAGGAGGAGGGAAATGAGGAAGAGGGAGAAGGAGGAGGGGGAGGAGGAGAGATATGCTGGCCCATGCCTGGAACTTGGGAGGCTGAAGCAGGAGAATCCATGAGTTGGAGGCCAGTATGAGCTATCTATCAGATTCCAGGCCATCTTGGGCTACATAGTGAGACATTGTCTCAAATAAGGTATGCAAACAAGTATGTAAGTTAGTAAATAAAATGAAAGACATCAACAAAGGGAGAACACTCTGATTGCAATCCTTCAGATATTCAGAAAAAAGAGGTGAAATTCCAGGATTGGGTGCTGAAGAACTTGGGGCTTGCTGGTGGGGCAGGAAGAAAATTGGACACGATAGTCACCTTTGTTAGTTGGGCATCAGGGCTTTGGAAGGTTCCTTTGTCCGGGAGAGAGAGAAGAGCCAAGAGTGCCAGATTTGAAGGAGAAGAGAAAGTTTCCAGGTTTCAACAAGTTAAGTCTGAGCTGCCCAAGGGTCCTGCCTGGAGAACTGACTGGCAGATCAACCTGAATTTAGAGAGAAGCACATTCTGAAGGGGAATCTGGAAATCGGGGAGGTGAGAATTGGTGGTTACACCCTGGATTTGGATAAATTTGCTGGGGGGAAAAGTGAAGCATGAGAGCCTAGTTGGAGATTTGGCTCGTCATTCTATGACTCTTCCATTGAAGGGAGCAAGAAGGAAGTACTGGGGGAGATCATGGGAAAGACAGAGAGAGGACTTCCGAAAGCCAGAACAAACATTCACAGGATGCACCCTAATCCTTTTGTAGTATAGATTCTGTGGACTGTCTCAGGGCACTCAGCCATATTTCCTGGGGATGGGAGTCAGGGCTGAGAAGGGGAAGGAAAACCCTCCACATCAAGATTCTGCTTCTGAGAAAAGGCTTTGAGTGAGGAGGAGCCAGAACAGGGAAGAGGCAGAACAGGGGGGCTGTCTTAGCTTTATGAGGGACAATTAGTGCTTCCTTGCATCTCATTTCCTGGAAGAACTGGGAGTGGGATGCAGCCCCGGGAAGGATGGGGAGATGGACTGTGGGATGCAGCCCCAGGAAGGATGAGGAGATGGACTGTGGGATACAACCCTGGGAAGGATGAGGAGATGGACTGTGGGATGCAGCCCCGGGAAGGATGAGGAGATGGACTGTGGGATACAACTCTAGGAAGGATGAGGAGATGGACTGTGGGATACAACCCTGGGAAGGATGAGGAGATGGACTGTGGGATGCAGCCCCGGGAAGGATGAGGAGATGGACTGTGGGATACAACCCTGGGAAGGATGAGGAGATGAACTGTGGGATACAACCCTGGGAAGGATGAGGAGGTGGACTGTGGGATACAACCCTGGGAAGGATGAGGAGGTGGACTGTGGGATGCAGCCCCGGGAAGGATGGAGAGATGGACTGTGGGATGCAGCCCCCTGGGAAGGATGGAGAGATGGACTGTGAGATGCAGCCCCCTGGGAAGGATGAGGAGATGGACTGTGGGAGGAAGCCCCGGGAAGGATGAGGAGATGGACTTAATGGACTGTGCCCATTGTTCGCATCCCTGGGTGGATATGGAATTCCTGCAGTGCTCTCTGCAGGGATGTTATAGAGGATGGATTCATTAGCTACTGCCAAAAAATGAACTGAAAGAAGCAGAGCCTGGCAGGCGAGCTGGAAGGGCTCCCAAAACAAGCTGAATGCTGCAAAGGCTCTAACTCGGGATACTTGGCTTCCAATGGTCTTGGAGCTGCAGATCCCACTGTCTTGGATGCCAGTCTGGGCCCTGGCATGAGACTTCCTGTGCTTTAATCCAGTCTCCTACGGGATGTGATTGTTAATCCCTCCACACCTCAGCGGCATCTTTTGTAAAGTGGGAACAGTGATTGAAGCGTTACCACAGATGACTGTGAGGACTGAGCCAGCCAATCATCTTGCACTCAGCATAATAATCTAGTGGGCATAAATACTAGCTGTTAATATCACCACCATCATCATCTTCTTCATATTTCTAGTGATATCTCTAGACTCTGCTGTTTTTCCAGTCCCCCAGAATGAAGAAATGGTGGGAAGGTAAGGAACAATAATTCAGCAGGGATCACCAGGGAGCTGGGCAAACGCACGCTCGGGGTAGCAGCTCTCCACTTACTAAGCTATATGGGAGAGGGTGTAATGGAGAGTTTTAAATGCAGACACATCCAGCATAGTTCGCTAAAGCGGATGTTGGAGCTTCCTTTGGAATACATCCAAGAGTTAGACTGAGCCCTTAGAGTAAGCTCTGGATACAGGATAGAAAGCTGAGGGAACTGAGAAAGAGGGAAACCTGCAGAAGGGACACTAGAAAGTGGTGGGAGTTTCCCATGGATGGAGAGGCAGAAGGTACAGTACTGTCTGGATCCAGGATATAGATAGAGCAAGGCCCCCAAAACCTGGGGGAAGGCCAGTGGGATGCTAGAGCAAACATACATTCTGTACCATGCATTATTCTGTAAACGCACCCACAACCCTAGAAGCCACTGTTTCTCTGAATTCTCCTTGTACTTCTTTCTGGGAACCCAATAATAGCAAACCCAATATAACATTGACTATCTTCCCAGCTGCCTTCCAGGCACCTTTCATCTTGTCCTGATTTAACCTTCGTGACTGATGAGGCAGGCACTGTTATCCTGAGTTTGCTGATGGGATAGTGTAGGAGCAGTGATGTATGCTGCCGAACTTACAGCATAGGGCTGGACCAAGAGTAAATAATGTGCCCAGGATCATTGCTATGGTGACTGTGTAATGCAGGTCCTTAACTTCATATACTGAGTCTCTTTAAATGTCTGATGAACCCGGGCGGCAGTGGCGCACGCCTTTAATCCCAGCACTCGGGAGGCAGAGTCAGGTGGATCTCTCTGAGTTCGAGGCCAGCATGGTCTACAGAGGGAGATCCAGGACAGGCACCAAAACTACAGGGAGAAACCCTGTCTCAAAGAAAGCAAATAAACAAACAAAATGTCTGATGACAGTGCTCACAAGGCATGGTAGCATTTGTCACAGTACCCCTGCATGGTTATCAAATCTCTTGTCCAGGCTTAGACTGTTTCTCTTTTCAAGTTCTTATGGTTTCTTTTTCTGCAAGACATGTCAGTTTTAAATAGTCCCCTTTATCCAGTTATCATCCCCCAAATTCACTTTACCCCTTCTTTGTTTTGCTCAAGTTTTTTTTTTTTTTTTTTTACTTTCAAGTAGCTCTTTTTACTTTCTATTTTCTATGCTACATAGTTCTGTCAGTTCCTTTAAGACCTGGATTCCTGCCCTCCCCTCCCCTCCCCTCTTCTCTCCTCTCCTCTTCTTTTCTCTTTTCTCCTCTTCTTCTTATCCTTTCTCTTTTTCCCACTATCCTTCTCTCAGTTCTTAGAGACAAAAATCTTACCATGTAGCTCAAATTGGCCTTAGTTTCAATTCTGACACTAGCCCCGAATGCTAGGATTACAAGTGTACCACCATGTCCAGCTTCAAATTCTTTTCTTTATAGAATATCCCCATGTCATTCTGTTTCAGAGATTTTATAATATTTAAAAATTCCATGATAGCAGCCCAAGAAATGACTCAGTGGATAAAGGCTCTTGCCACCAAACCCAATGACCTGAGTTCAATCCCTGGGACCTACATGGTGGGAAGAGAGAACTGACCCCTGAAAATTGTACTTTGATCTCTACATATGATACTGCACAAGCACACACACCTTATCTGCCCACACAAATAAATACATGTAACAAAAATCTTTAAAAAATAATATTGTCTTAGTAAAAGTTCTGTTGCTGTGATGAGACATCATGGCCAAGGCAACGCACGTAAAATAAAACGTTTAATTGGGGCTGGCTTACAGTTCAGAGGTTTAGACCATTAACATCATGGAACTGAGCATGATGGTATGCAGGCAGACATGGTGCTGGAGAGTAGCTGAGAGTTCTACATCCTATACATAGGCAGCAGGGAGAGAGAGACACTGGGCTTGACTTGAGCTTCTGAAACCTCAAAGCCCACCCCCAGTGACACACTTTCTCCAATAAGGCCACAACCTACTCCAACGAGGCCATGCCCCCTAATATTTTCAAATATGCCAGTCCCTATGAACCAATGGGGACCATTTTCATTCAAACTACCACAGATATATTTATTATTATTTTTAATTTTATAATTTGTTATATATTAAGTCATTAATTTATCACTACACCTATACTTTTTGAATGTTACTGGGTGATAGGATGATGAGTGAAACCCACCTACAGAAACCTTAACATCTGTTACAGGAAAAAGACATAAAATAAGCCATCATTACTCTGAAATGTGCTTTTCTGACAGGAGTGTGTTAAATTGAGGACCAGCTTAGTGGAAGGACTGGCAGGTCTCTTTGGAGCAGCGAGGACAACTTTCATAGTGAGAATTTAGGTCAGTCACTTGTCTGGGTACTGAAGAATGATGAGTGGTTTCTTAGGTGAAATATAGGGATAGAACAATGTTGAAGAACATTCTAGCTCAGGAGAATGGCGGTCACAATCTGTGAGATGGATCAGAAGGTAAAGATGTTTGCTATTAAACCTTATAACTTGAGTTCAACCCACAGGACTTGTATGGTGCAACTTCCATGAAATATCCTCTGACCCCTACTCCTGTGACATAGTCAAGTGTGCATTCACATGCACACCCACACATACATACACATATACAAAATCAAACCTTAATTTAAAAGTTTTAGAAAAGAATGTGCAGATGCATAGGCATGGAATGTCAGGCCAATGCATCTGCACATGCAGCATGAGACCTAGTATTGAGTAAAACACTCATTCATGTCTTCTGTTCAGTTGTCATGTATTTGTACCATGCTCTAGCCAGTGACAAGTGTCCTTAACATAGCAGACATTAAGTTTAATTCCTGAGACTGGTCCTGGTAGTTGGTTTCTTAGTCAGGGAACACATGGACCAATGGGCTCACATGTGACCGAGTTGGGTTTTGTCTTTACCTAGACCAGGGAAGCCCTCGTCACAATTCTCAATGACCTCCGACCCCAGGATCATTTCAATATCATTGGGTTTTCCAACCGAATTAAAGTGTGGAAGGACCACCTGCTACCGGTGACTCCTGATAACATCAGGAACGGCAAGCTCTACATCTACCACCTGTCACCCACTGGAGGTAAGAGGGATTTCTTCCAGCCTTTCTACCCAGCTTTGACAAGATCATAGGTTCCTTTTCTGTAAAGGAACAAGGCTTTGAGAGTTGAAGCTGATACTAAGAAAGGAAGCAGTGATAACAATATCCCCAGGTGCCTGGATTTCTTCAAGTTTGTAAATTCTCAATCCTTAGACCTTAGTCAAGTTATAATTGGAAAATCCATCCACAATTTGGATCCTACACAAGGAAGCTGGTTTTGGTAAATCGTTCTTGGTTGGAGAATTTTTTTTAGGTTTATTTTTATCTACTTGTATGTGTGTGTTTCTGTAAATTGATGACACCTATGTATGAGTGCCGGTGGAAATGGGAAGAGGGCATCAGATCCCCCCTGGAGCTGGCCAGGTAGTTGTGAGCCACGTGGTGTGAGTCCTGGGAGCTGAACTTGGCTCTGGTGAAAGAACAGGAAGTGATCTTAACTGCTGAGCCATCTCTCCCTGGGACGGAGAATTGAAGCCAAGTGTATGATCCAGTGTTTTTTATGAACTCAAGCAGTGGCAGATGGAACTGCCCTATAAAACAGTCTTGTGTGAGCTGCAGCATGGTGAGAGCATGAATCTCAGATACCCTGGGCCGTGCTGTGGATGAGGAGTGGAAGGAGGAGAGGGCTGCTCCCCAAGTCACTGCATGCATACCTTGAGTGCTGTGCCTGGTGTGTGTGCAGGAGGTCAGGACAGGGGCATGAAGACAGCAAAGCTTTCTCAGACTGCAGAACCAGGCACTCCACTGCCCATTGTCCTGTGTGTGATCCCTTTCTTTAAAAGAAAAACACCTTAAACTTGTTATTATTGGGGGGGGGGGTGTTAGCATGTATGTAACATGGTGGTCACACAGCAGTCAGCAGATGCCTTTGCAGAACTGATTCTCTCTTTCAGCCTTTTTGTAGGCTCCAGGAACTGAACTCAGGTTGTCAGGCTAGGACAACAAATGCCTTTACTTGATGAGCCTTCTCACCAGCCCCCATTTGACCCTCTCTCAGAGGAAGATATGCTGTCTTGTGGAGTTCCCACATCTGTTCATCCTTCTTTCAGTATCTGGAAACACTATGCAAAGTGCTCAAGTCAACCTTCCCCCATCTGAAGATTTCCATTTCCTTATGTTCATCATTTTCTATCCAGTTATTGGAAGTGTTTTATCACTGGGCAGGGGAAATAAAATGTTAGATTTAATATCATAGTTCTTATCTATGGCAGGAAATTGACCAGACTGTGAATCCTTCCTCTTTGTGGCCCCTAAGTCCTAGCATGCTTCTTAACACATGATGTGTGCTCAGTGATTATCTGCTAATTTAACTTATGCTAGTGGTGTTGCTTACTATTGGAATGGTGTATATTACAGAGAGGCAATAAACATCTTTAGAAAGTATCTATTATGTATTATGTTCATTTGAAACCCAAACCTAAGAATCCCTCTTTGTTCTCTCTCTCTCTCCCTTTCCTCTCTCTCTCTCATATGTGTTTGTATATAACTGTAGGAATTCATGTGTACCACATGTGTGCAGATGCCAGTGTAGGCCAGAGGAGGGCAGTGTTCCCTGGAACAGTTGTGAGCTACCTGATAAGGTGCTGAGAACTGCTCTGGTCCTCTGCAAGAGCAGTCAGAACTCTTAACCACTAAGCTAGCTCTCCTTTATTTTCTTTGACACTTCATTGCCCAGCCCTTTGCTGGAGAACATTAGAGGAGTCTGCATTCTCTGGGAAATGTTCTTTCAAGTCTGGGGCAAAGCTTCAGCAGCTTGGTTTCCTGGAATTGAATCCAGCTCCACCACCTCTTAGCCATTTGCCTCTTTCATTATCATAAAATGAGAGGGTGGTAATAAGCTGGCTATCAGAGTGAAATAGTAAAACTACTCCAAGTACATGGGAGAGCCCTAGCAGATGAGGGGGCTGTTCTCCTTAAGTTATCACAGTGAAAGAGTTCAACTATCCCAAGTGCATGGGAGGGCCCTAACAGATGAGGGGGCTGTTCTCCTTAGGTTATCACAGTGAAAGAGTTCAACTATCCCAAGTGTGTGGAAGGGCCCTAGCAGATGAGGGGGCTGTTCTCTTTAAGCGTCAGATGTGGTCTTAATTTTTATCCAACTGAGCAGTCCCCTATCTGGTCCCTGGGCATACAGTGAGCTCTCAGAGGAATGCTTGGCCAGCTGTGGAGGACTCTTGATTGTGGAGAGGACCCAATGCTGGTGACTGGACAGGAGATGCCCGGCCTCAGCAGAGCCTTGATTCTAAGCCCTGAGAGGCTTTGGTGCATGCATGTGGCCATGAAAACTAGATCTACATTTTCCCCCTAGCTCTCCTTGGCTTTAGAGTAGAGGAAGAGATTCTGCACTGTCGGAGCAGATGAAAGACAATGCAGATGCTTGCTACTTGTTTATGCCCACATCCACAGAGGAAAAATGAAATTGGACATGATTTTTTTTAAAAAGGCAAATTAATGACTCAAAGAAATGCTAGATCCCATTTCAACGGCTTCTTTCCCATCTATCTGGTCTCTGTGCATTTTAACAAGACTTACGGATGTATCTGTCCAGAGCATGGGCTGGCTACTTTCCTTCTTTTATTTATTTTCTCTTTTGAGACAGTCTCACTCTGTAGCCCAGGATGGCCTCAGACTCTCAGCAATCATCCTGCCTCAGCTTCCTGAATGCTGGAAATGCATCACTATGTCCAGCTTCGTGTGTGTGTGTGTGTGTGTGTGTGTGTGTGTGTGTGTGTGTGTGTGTACCTTCTCAGTCCCAGGAGAAGGTTTTTATATTGGTGTAATTTCAAGTCAGATTTCTAGACAGGCCTGAGAGTCACCAGGAAAATGCAGCGGACTGCATCTAAGTGCTGCCCAGACCCTGCATGGCTGAAGGCTAGCTGCAGCTGTGACGATGCATTCAGAGGTAGACGGTGAATGCAAAGCCATAAGCTGTTCTGTGTTGCTGTTCTACAGGTACAGACATCAATGGGGCCCTTCAGACAGCCATCAAACTGCTCAACAATTATGTGACCCAGAACGACATTGAAGATCGGAGTGTGTCACTCATCATCTTCCTCACGGATGGAAAACCCACCTTCGGGGAGACCAGTACCCATAAGATTCTCAGCAATACCAAGGAAGCCGCTGGAGGTCAGATCTGCATCTTTACCGTTGGCATCGGCAATGATGTGGACTTCAAACTGTTAGAGAAACTTTCGCTGGAGAACTGTGGTCTTACACGGCGTGTTCAGGAGGAGGAGAAGGCTGGAGCACGGCTCATCGGGTCTGTTTCTGTCTTCTCACAACCAGAGGCCGGGGCAGGGGCTGAGGGTAGATGCAGAATAATCCAGAACCTAGGATAGCTTTGGCTGGGCCTTATCCTCACATCTGTTGAAAATGAAGACAGCTCATGGCATTGAGGAATATTAGTGTGCTTTATTCTTATTTTTAAAAGTTATTTATTTTGTAGCACTGGTCTTTGAACCTTGGGTCTTGTGTGTGCTAAGTAAATGATTCACCCATCAGTCCTTCTGTTATTTTAATTTGAGATGTTGGTCTTGCTAAATTCTTCAGAAGGCCTTGAAATTGTGATCCTCCTGTCTCATCCCCTACAGTAGCTGGGGATTACCTGAGTGTACCACCATGTCTGCCTCATAATGTGCTTAGAAACCAGTCAGATTTGAGTTTAATATGTGACTTTAGATAGGCTTTATGACTGCCCGTGCCTCAGTTTCCCCTTCTGCAAAATGAGGCTTATAACTGATGGTAGTTTAATAGGAACACTTAAGTAAAGTTTTGGCACAGTGAATATTGCACATTAGTGATCATGTAGGGTTATAGTTGACATCCTGATAGTTTGAATAAATGGTGGAATGATAGTATTATAATTTGAAGCAAAATGATCAATTAAAACTGATGAAAACTCAAAACATTTTTTTGTGGGAAAAAAACTGGCAGAAAAATCTAGAACTTAGGTTTCCTAAGACAGAATTACCATGTCTCAGATACCATGTTGCTGATCATGGTGTATGGTTTTGTTGTTTATTGAATCGAGTGCTGTCTCCAGGTTCAACACAATGAAACTCAATCTGCATTGTGCAAATATAGGATCTATTTCAAAGGAAAAGTCTGCTTTATCTAGATTTTGGTAGCCACAAACAAAGAAATTTGTGAATCATATGCTTGACTGAAAGTCACTAAGATATGCAATGAAAACACTGGGACCAAGTGGCTGTGGGAGAGATTTGCCCCGACCTTGGGGCTGAGCAGGACTGGAGAAACTTCCGGCTACAATAACATGTATTCAATTCTAAGTAGACCTTGGAGAAACTCAGGTGTGTAGGAAGGGAATTTATCAAGTGTTTTGAGGAATTTGGAAGTTGTACCACAGAAAGAATATTTCAAGGAACTAAGGGTTGATTTAGGCAGTGGGAGATTTCGCTTCATTCCAAAGAGGCTGCTGTCCCCTTCCTCTGTAGACCTGGAAGCTTTGTGAAATGGCGAGAGCTCACCCAAGTTACTGCTCTACCATCTGCTATCAAAATACTGCACTTAAGTGTAGTGCAGGAGGCGAGCATGCGCAGAGTCCGACCCACGCCCTCTGAGAGTCTGCTTTCCTTCCGGACTGACTGCCTGTAGCCCAGCCAGGCTCTGATTCTCTCTATCCTCCCTCCCCAGGTTCTATGATGAAATCCGGACCCCGCTTCTCTCTGATATTCGCATAGATTATCCTCCTGACGTAGTAGAGCACGCCACCAAAACTCTGTTTCCCAACTACTTCAATGGCTCTGAGATCGTCATTGCCGGGAAGATGGTAGACAGGAAATTTGATCAGTTCCACGTGGAGGTCACTGCCAGCAACAGTAAGAAATTTGTCATCCTGAAAAAAGACATCCCCGTGGAGTCCCAGAAGCTGGGAAATGATGTCACGGTCACCCCTGGGCCTGCCAGTGATGGTGAGGAGGACCCCAACCACATTGAGCGTCTTTGGAGCTACCTCACTGTGAAGGAACTGCTGAGCTCCTGGGTGCAGAGCAGCAGTGAGCAAGAGAAGGAGCAGCTGAGGCAGAAGGCCCAGGCTTTAGCCTTGAACTACCACTTCCTCACCCCCTTCACGTCCATGAAGCTGAAGAAGCCAGGGCTCCACCCAGACAGGCTGGAGGACACCCGCGGCATGTCTGCAGCCACAGGACCCGAGACAGTGGTGCAGAGCCTGCGAGGATCCGATGTGCAGCCAGGTAGCACAGCCTCAGGGGTGGCCTGTGTGTGAGTGGGAATTCCTTGTTAGGCCAAGGAAACCTCAGCAGAAGTCTGTTTCTTTTCTCAGACTGCAGTTGTTATAAACAGTGACCTTACATGAAGTGCACGGTCACCAGATGCCCTCTCAAATACCTATACTCGTTATAAACTGCAGCTCACAGAACCGTGTAAAGAATGGCAGGAGGCTGAGAAATGTTGCCTGCTGAAGTCAGCACATCTGGCTGAGACAGAAGGACAGTGAGTTCTAGCTCAGCTTGGGCTATGTAGTAAGATCCTGACTGAACAAAATAGAAACAATATATATGTACCAACGTGTGGACTCCTGAAAATTTCTGGTTTATACACCAGCCACTTTGATGCCAGTTGACAGTCCTTAGTGATGGGAGTTTAACCCAAAGCACAGGGCTGCATCATCCCTACCACCAACATGTGGAAAGTGGCCTGGTTTTTTTCTGTGTAGATTTTTATTGTTCTTGTCAAATTTCCATCTCCTAGAGAGGAGACAGAAGTTAACCAGGCCCTCCCAGAATCCCACAAATTCTGGCTAATTTATTTCTCACATTAAACTCTGACAAGAGCGTGCAGTGGCAGAGAGAACACGAAGTTTCGATCAATGGACCCTCCTGAGCAGCTGTGAAGTCTGGGACACACTTATGGGCCTCCCCAAGAGTACAGTTGCTTGCTTATAAGTGGGGATAATAATAAGTTTCATGAAGGTCCATTGCCAGGAATAACTATTCAGCCAATGTCCTTTGGCATATAACGAGTGTTCTGTTACTATTCGCTGTCTCTGTCTCCCATGGGGTGTGTCTCAGGTGGAGTTTCTGCTGGCAAAGTTAGTGATACTTCATTCTGATTTATTTATTTAAAATGTTGTTACATTTGATTTATTTATTGGATGTGTGTGCTCCTGGGGAGGAGGGTGCATGGAACACAAGTAGAGGTCAGAGGGCACCGTGAGGCTTGCCTGGAATTCGTGATCTTTGGCTTTTTGATTCTTACAGTTATTAGAAATACATCCGAAGCGTGTTGCAGGCTTCTCCTCTCCCCCTGCTGCTCTCTCTGCCTCCCCACACATCTTTAACAAATGACAACTATCTTCCCTGTGTCCTTTCCAGGACCTGCTCCCAAGAAACCATATGGCCCAAGAATTAAAATCTCTAAAACATCAGGTAAGTAATTGTATAATTGAGAGCAAGGGATTTTTCAAATTCTCTGAAGCCAGTAAAAACAGGAGCTCACGGGACATGTCCCATGTCCTGTTTTATTCAGCAGCATGGGGCACATGAGCCAGAACCATCACAAACCATTTTATAAGCACCATGGAGATGACCCAGTCTGGTAGGAGTGCCAGTAGAGGAGATGGAGAGTGGAGGTTCACTTTGCTCCTTGCTGTGTTTGAAGGACACTGGGTTTTAGCGAGCTGAAGTGTCCATCTAGCCTCTGCTATCCCAAAGATAAAAATGGTGTTACAAAAAGATGTCTGGCTGTAGAGGCAGAATTTTTCTTTTTTTAATTTTTCGGTGTTTTTGAATCCTTGGCTTTGAAGGGAAGCACAGACTGAAGATGTAGTAAGTATTCCTTTTGGCAGCATCTTCTAAGAATGTAATATAGTAAGAATCTGGATGGAAGAACGTCCGAGTTTTATTCTCCCAACGTCCACATCTTCCCTTGTACGTTTTTCTTCTTGTCTTTCTGCTGATGAGCTAGACGTGTGTGATCACACAGCCAGGGACATCCCAGTGAACAGCTGTGGGGATAGAAGCACGTAGTGTTCCATGGAGAAAATACACTTTCTAACGTGCGTCTGTGTTGTGGAATGCAAGCAAACCTTTCCCTTGGACGGGCCTGTGGTGATGACTGCTGGACTCCACCACACACTTTTGGAACAGGATTTCAGTGGAAATTATGTTTTCAGTGCAGTAGAAACCGCCAAAGGTCAGGCAAGCTGTGTCCATACACACCTGCGCCACAGATGGCGAGAAACTTTGTCTCCTTTGGGTAAACTGTTTCCATCATCAAGACAGATATCTTGTATTCTCCCCCTCTGTATGTTTGTATGTGGGTGGGTACACATGTGTGTTCGTGTGTCCATCAGAGGATGATCTCCAGCTTCATTTCTCAGGCACCTTTATAGGAGACAGGATCGCCCCTTGGCTCAGAACTTCAAGTAGCGAGAGGAGCTGGCATCAAGCTCACAGGGATCTGCCTGACTCACCATCATTGAGGCATTTCCACACTTTCTGGGGCTTGAACGGAGGCCCCCAGGCTTGGGAGGCAGATGCCTTTACTAATCGAGCTGTCTCCCTCCCCGATCCTCACTTTCTATTTCTTTCTTTTTTTTTTTTTTTAAGTTTTTATTTTGCAATACAATTCAGTTCTACATATCAGCCACGGATTCCCTTGTTCTCCCCCCTCCCGCCCCCCTCACCTTCCCCCCAGCCCGCCCCCCATTCCCATCTCCTCCAGGGCAAAGCCTTCCCCACAGACTGAGATCAACCTGGTGGACTCAGTCCAGGTAGGTCCAGTCCCCTCCTCCCAGGCCGAGCCAAGGGATCCTGCATAGGCCCCAGGTTTCAAACAGCCGACTCATGCAATGAGCACAGGACCCGGTGCCACTGCCTGGATGCCTCCCAAACAGATCAGGCCAATCAACTGTCTCACCCACTCAGAGGGCCTGATCCAGTTGGTGACCCCTCAGCCATTGGTTCATATTTCATGTGTTTCCATTCGTTTGGCTATTTGTCTCTGTGCTTTATCCAACCTTGGTCTCAACAATTCTCGCTCATATAAACCCTCCTCATTCTCGCTAATTGGACTCCCAGAGATCTTTCTATTTCTGTATGGTGCCTTTCACATGGTGGCTCGAGGCACTTCACAGTGGGAGCTGCTGGATTCTCTCAAAGACTTTTCTGAGAGCTAGTACTGAAGGAAAGGGGCTTCAGCAGTCACAGGGAGGACATGAATTTCCTTACAACTTGAAAAGACTGAACTCCTCCAGACCCACAGTTCCAAAAGACACACACACACACACATACACACACACACACACACACACACACACACACACACAGAGAGAGAGAGAGAGAGAGAGAGAGAGAGAGAGAGAGAGAGAGAGAGAGAGAGAGAGAGAGAGAGAGAAGTGCTACCAATTACATTGTTTTAGATATAAGTCAGGGAGGAACTGAATCTCCTGTGTAATAAGAGAAGATGGTGGGTGTTGACTCTCAGGAGGGTCTGCTGAGGAAGAGGTAATACTGCTTATTTTTAGCAGAGATGGAAACTGGAAGAAGAGAAAGAATAGGGCTGAGGTTTATAGTCCCATCTGTGTGACCCGAAAGGGGGACTTCCGCCATCACCACTGACTGTACTTCTTGGTCTTCCAGTGGCTTTTATGCTGTACCTGTCACTGCCTGAACTTGGGCTCTACTGTGAGTGAGCTCACACTGTCTGCTTATGAGATTGTGTAGCGGGAGTGGCCAACCTGTTGACATTGTGACATGGTGCTGTAATCTACAAAATTTACATTCTAGAACCTGCAAGTGGGTTACAGAAAGGGGAAAAATCCACAGTGAGGCTGAGCATTAGTGGGTAAGAGCATTTGCTGCACAAGCCTGAGGATCTGAGTTTGAATCCCAGCAGCTGTGTCAAAATCCAGATGTGGCCATGAGGACAGAAACAGGAGAATTTGGGGACATTGCTATCTAGCAGCCTAGCTCTAGAATTAGTGAATAAGGCAGAGTGCTAGAGAGGAATACCCCATGCCTTCCTTTGGCCTCCACACATGTGCACAGACACAAACAGTTGTGCCACGTGTGAGAATACATACTCCCACACATACACATACACATACGTATACTCACTCAAAAAAGTTCCATAATGATAGGTAAGTTTAAACTTTGTGTTGAGCCAATTCATACCTATCCTCAGGATGGGGGTTGGGCACACCAGACTTCCTTGGCGAAGGATTATTTTCCATGGAACTCTTGATATAGACAAGAAAGGATCTTCTTTCTTACATTCTTCTAAGATTTATTTATTCTTGTTTTATGAATTTGAGTGTTTTACCTGCGCGAATGTCTGTGTACCACTTGTATGCGGTGCCCACAGAGACCAGGGGAGCATGTCTGATTCCCTGGAACAGAAGTTGCAAGTTGTGAGCCTGCGTGTTGTTGCTGGGAACTGACCTGGGTCCTCTGCGGAACAGCCAGTGCTCTTGGCCACTGAGCCAGCTCTCCAGTTCTAGGGCTTCATTCTTTGTTGAGATAGTTAAGGGACAAAGAAAATGATATTCATGTCCACATGGGAAGTCAAACGTAATAGTAGTTGAAAATGTGTAGATCTCCCTTCTCTTTTCCTATCGTCTCACCTCTCGAAGCTTAGTTGTCTGAGTATGCTGGAAATGCCATTACACCTGAATTCGGGAGACCAGAAGTCAGTGTGCCCTCACTATGTGCAAAATGGGTGACTTTTGGGCATTGTTACACTTCTGGAAACTTTCCTCATGTAGAATTGAGAACACTATTCACTGTTCTTTCAGCATTATGATTAAAGAAATGATCCATCTGATAATGTAAAGTGATGTTTAGCCAATAAACATTTTCTTCTTTTTTTCTTGCTCCTGATAGTGGATGGTGATCCCCATTTTGTTGTGGACTTCCCCTTAAGCAAACTCACTGTCTGCTTTAACATTGATGGAGAGCCTGGGGACATCCTACGGTTGGTGTCTGATCACCTGGACTCTGGTAAGTTCTATCTTCCCTTGTGGTACTCATACAAGGCCCAGGGATGGGGTATTTCGATCTCTGTGATGAACATGAATGGCCACTTATAGAAGGGAGGCATCCTGGATGCTCAACAGGTACTGATGATGATTGGTAAAGGAACTATACAAAGTTTCTGGACACGCAGTCAGACCCTTGCTTTATACCCCCAGTGTGGCCTTGGGCATGCACCACAGCAGCTGTAATGCTCATTCTGTGAAATGGAGGTTGTAATACCCTGCTTGCCTCATGGACTATTACAAGTAGATTCAACTGAATCCTGAATAGGAACACTCAAGTGCTGTAGAAATTTATCATATAATACTGTCATTATGTCTTTCCATTTAGAAACTGTGGTGGTAAGGAGGTCATAGTCCCTGGAGACTTATGTGGAAACCACAAACATTAAACACAAAGCTCATGAATGTATGTGAATGGAGCTTTGGCTACCTTAGGTCTATAGAGAGATGAAGTAAAAGAAATTAGCATAGAAAATGCTTTTCGAGTACAGTGAAGGCAATATTGCTTGGGGACAGCCATGTGGACAGCCACACAGCCCAGCACAGTGAGGACTAGATTTGGCATGCAATACCTAGTATTGCTAGGTACTGAGCAGTAAGTGTCTTGGCAAGTCAGGTCATAAACACACAGGTGGCGTTTGTGATATAATTACGTAAACTTTGGTCCCTGATCTCCTTTATCAGATGGTTTTCCTGCAGGCTGTCCTCACTTCATTTTAGTTGCTGTGCTAAAACACCCTGACCAAAGTAACCTAGGAAGAAAGGGCTTATTTTGTCTCATAATTCCAGGTTGTAGTTCATTACTATGAGGAAGTAAAAGAGTCAGGAACTTAAAGAAACTAGTCATATCACATCCACAGTCAAGAACAGAAAGAAATTCTCCACTCCTATACAGTTCAGGATCCCCTGACTAGGGAATGGTGCTGCCCACAGTAGACTGGGTCTTCCTACATCAGTCAACCTAAGACAACATCCAGCAGACAAGCCCCCAAACCAACCCAATGTAGACAATCTGTCCTTGAGAATCTCTTCCTGGCTGATTCCAGGTTGTATCAAGTTGACAAGGCTTTTTATCACATAGACCTTTCTAGCCTCAATATTAAATATTAAATCTCTAATATTTTTCATTTGAAAGGCAGCTGGCATTGAGTCAGCGACCTAACCATATCCCTCTCTGGAGACACTCCCTCTTTAGAGCTTGGTAAGGTTTGAATGTGTAACATCCTTCATGTTTTGAATGCTTTGTCTTCAGATGATGGCACTGTTTGGGGGAGGCTATAGAACTCTTAGGAGATAGGGTTTACTTGGAGGAAGTGGGTCCTTGGGGAGGGACACATATATTTTACCTGGCTACTTGCTATCATACTATCTGCTTCCTGGTTCCCACCCCCATTAAGACTCTCTGCCCACAGTCCCACTACCATGAAGAGGGCCGCATCACCATGCCTTCTGTACCACAATGAACCGAAATCCACTGAATCCATGAACCAAAACAAACCATTACTCTATTTCAGTCAGAAATTTGGTCATAGTAGCAAAAAGAGCTCCTTTGTGGTTTCTGTATTCACAGTGGTGTCTAAGACATGAAATCAGTTTGTAGGTGTTACAGCTTTGAGGCCCAATATCAGGATGTCTGTTCAGCCTGAGATTTTTCACACTTTGGCTGCATCAAAGAGAATTTTCTCCTTGGGTATCTAAGAAGTTTCCAAGTTTTATTGAAGATTATCTCAAAGCAAATAAAATGAGAATTAATTAAGTGCCAGCCTTTTACTAGTGAAAATTACCTCTTTTCCTGAAATCAAAGCATACAGCATGCATCAAAGTCATTTCCAAATACCCCATGTACAACCACATCTGTTAATTGTTCAGTGGTACATCACTGGGCTCGGAAATCTAGCTCCCAGGTCTCACAGAGGTCAGAAAGTTGCAGTTGTGCTTATGATGTAGTGAACAGAGAAGGAGTTGTATTCAATGGCAGTTGATGGCTTTTACATACGCCTCTTTCTGTGACACCCCTCCCAATTCTCTTAGGTTTTATACTCCTCCCATAATTTATAGGCAAGGAATTTATCCAAGGGTAAACACATATTAGGTAGACAAAATTGGCCTTCTGAAATAAAAAGGAATTTGAACTTCAAATCCTGCTCAGTGACATCAAATGATCTCAAACTTAGGATTATTGACAGCTGATGGACACAGTGCCTGTCAGAACCACACCAGCAGACACCAGAATGTGTCTTTTCACAAGAGTGAAAGCGCATGAAGATATTAATAACTTTCTATGATAGTTTGACCCAAACCTACACCGTCCGTCCTATATTCCTTTATTTAGACATGGAAGGGAACTCATTCATGGCTTTCGCCCATTCACTCCCTCAGTCAGCAGCTACTGAGTGGCCCGTAGGTCTAGTTCAGACAACCGTCTTGGTGATAAATACAAAGATAAGGAAGGTGGAAGGACATTTGTTAGTTCCTGTCTGTGGCTTTCTGTATCCATGACAAAATGTATGACAGCAAAACTTTAAGGGAGAAGAATTGATTTTGGGTCCTGATTTCAGAGTTCATACCTTGGCTCCATCAACTCTAAACCCGTGGTGAGGCAAAGAATCATGGAAGGCTGGGAAGGAAGGGGGGTGGGGGCTCAGATCATCTCTGACAGGAAGTAGAGAGTCAGAGAAACAGTAGCATGATACAAGATACTCCCAAGGATTTATCTCCCAAGTGACCTGCTCCCTCCAGGCGGCCCCTACCTCCTAACTTTCAATACCTCTTAAAATAGGCCCACCGTGTGAGAGAGTGGCCCTCTTTGCATGTGCCTTTGGAGAGGCAGTTCAAGCCCAAACCATAACAGATGCCTTTAGCTGGAAAATGGACATGGCTTTTCTAACTACTGTTTTCTTCTTGACCTTTGAGGGGTGACCGTGAACGGAGAGCTTATTGGGGCCCCAGCACCTCCAAATGGTCATAAGAAACAGCGCACATACTTCCGGACCATCACCATCCTCATCAACCGGCCAGAGAGATCTTACCTCGAGATCACACCCACCAGGGTCATCCTGGATGGTGGAGACAGGCTGGTCCTCCCCTGCAACCAGAGTGTGGTGGTGGGGAGTCGGGGACTGGAGGTGTCGGTGTCTGCCAATGCCAATGTCACTGTCACCATCCAGGGTACCATTACCTTCGTCATCCTCATTCACCTGTACAAAAAGCCAGCACCCTTCCAGCGAAACCACCTGGGCTTCTATATTGCCAACAGCAAAGGTCTCTCCAGCAATTGCCACGGCCTGTTAGGTAGGTGGCTGCCCATGCTCAGTCTGTGGTCAGAGGGTAGAACTGGGTTTCCTGAAAGGAAGTTCTTGTGGCCAGTGTCATGAGCTTGACAGAAATTACAGTGGGAGTGTGTTCAGTTATCCTTCAGCATCTGCTGGGGCTGTAGTTCAAGATCTCTCAAGAGCACTAAAACATAAGGATGCTCAAAGTCCCCTGTCTAAAATGCGGCCTTTGCATAAAACCTACTCACATCTCCCCTTTGTTTTAAATAACTTCTAGATCCCTTACCGTACCCAAAGCACTGTTAGTGCTATCTATGCAAGTAGTTGTTGTCGGGCTGGAGGGATAGTTCAGCTGTTAAAGGCTAGGCTCACAACCAAAAATATAAGTAGTTGTTGTCCTGCAGCGTTTATGGACCAATGACGAGAAGGAAGTCCATAGTTCAGGATCAGCACACATTCCCCATGTGTTTTCAATCTGCGGTTGACAAAGACACCAGAACTTCACGTGCAGAAAGCCGGACTTCATATAGCATGTGAAAATTAGGTTACTTTTTTGGTATGTGTGTGTTCATGTATGTGTGGGGTATATGAGCATGTGGGGATCAGAGGACAAGCTTGGGTATTGTTCCTCAGATGCCCTCCACTTTTTGTTTGAGGCAGGGACTCTCATCAGCCTAGAACTTCTGTGTAGCTACAGACTAGCTGGCCCATGATATTCCAGGGATTCTCTTGTCTCCACCTGACACCTAGCCATCTCTGGAATTCTAAACATGCCACCGTGCCCAACTTTATTATTTTTTTAAAGATTTATTTATTTATTATGTACACAGAAGAGGGCGCCAGATCTCATCACAGATGGTTGTGAGCCACCATGTGGTTGCTGGGAATTGAACTCAGGACCTCTGGAAGAGCAGTCAGTGCTTTTAACTTCTGAGCCGTCTCTCCAGCCCCATGCCCAACTTTATAATGAGTTCCAGAGGCAAAAGTAAGGTCCTTGCCCTTGGAAAGCCAGAACTGGACTGACTGAGCCATCTCTCCAGCCCTGAAAATGGTATTTCTGGTCTCAGGGTGGGTCTTACACACTAGTTCTCACTAGACTTCTGAGAACCCAAAGAGCTGAGGAGCAATCATCCAAAGAGCTAGTTTCTTGTCAGTCTGCAAGAAGCAGCGGATCCAGGGCGGCCAGCACTGAGCACGAGAGGTGGATGCCTTTCCTAGGAGTCATTTGTGTTGCTGTGAGCTGAAGGCAGGCCATGCTGGCTGGCCGTCTTGACGGTGCAATCTCACGTGGGCCCTTTGCCCAAAAACAATGACTGAGTCATTTTCAGAGCTCCGTTTAGAAGGCAGGATTTCCTGGCACTTGAGCTTGGTGCGTTTTATTGTGTTTGGCTGCCAGGCATAAGCTCTGTCTCACAGATGCAGATCCATGTTCCCTTGGCCTGAGCAATGCCCTCACTTGACCTGGGACGTTCTGAGGCTGAGTTTCAGGGGTGAATTGAGCTGACTTCTTCCACTGTTCTATCCCAGTGCATAACAATGAGTGGGTGCTATGAGGAGGATCTGTTACCAAGGAGAGGAGAGGAAAGGCACGACTCTATGTCCTACGTATCTGCTACCACGCTGTCCTCCCAGTTAAGCCGAGATCTCGCTAATTCCATTTGTTGTCTCAGCATTAGCAACTGGGTAGTTTCCAGGGAGGCAGACCATGATGAGAATCTCTTCAATGAATGCCTCCAGGGAGGGTCTAGCCTCCAGGGAGGGCCTAGCCTAGGACAATAGTCCGTGAAAAACCCTCCTGCCCCTGACACCACCAACGCTAGATAGCAGCTGTTGTCTGCATTCAACTTACATCAGTTTTTTTTCCTTCTCTCAGGCCAGTTCCTGAACCAGGATGCCAAACTCATCGACGACCCTCCTGCAGTATACGGCAAGAATCTTAGTAATCGGCCATTTCCTCAGACAGAAGGGGTACCCGAGGCTATCATAAAGGTGAAAGGGCGCCGAGTTCCAGTGGTCTGGAAACAAAGGAAGATTTATAATGGGCAAGAGCAGGTGGACTGCTGGTTTGATAGAAACAATGCCGCCAAGCTGATTGACGGGGTGTATAAGGACTACCTGGCATCCCATCCATTTGACACGGAGAATACACCGAGGATGTCCAGGAGAGCTGAGACTGGCAGTCTTCCTGAGAAGATTAACAGGGAGGCAGCTTCGGGTCTACTCTGAATGCAGCTCTTCTTGTTACCTGTGCCTACCTTGGCTCTTGCTGTGAGCTGCACTGTGTAGCCTGCCCCCTGGTGGAGTGGAGGTCCAATGTCTGCTAGAGCAATGAGTCAGGGCAGGAAGCTGGAGTGAAAATACTGCATTCTTCTTCCCCTTCCCACCTTCCTCATCCCATCTCTACTAGACAAAAATGGTAGCACCAAGAGGAGAGGAGATCTAATTAAGGAAAATTGTGCAGCACCTGGCTTGACCACCCCTTAGTCTACTGTAAAGTAACCCGCTCTGACAAAGCAAGGTTGCCATGGAATTTGTTTTTCTCTGTAACAGTGTCTGAGTATGGGGACTCTGCTTTTTGTCTTTTATTCATGCTTAGGACTCTCTCTTTTCAGTTGCCTTCTTCATTCAGATGGTGCTCTTAACTTCTTCTCTCAAGGTTATTTACATCGGGGCCAGGCCACCCATCCTGCAAAGCAGTAGTCCACACATTGGATCGCTTTAAATGACTAAGTCTTTTCTCAGCAGAAGTTTTTTTTTTCTGCTCTGGAATCTTGCCTTTAAAAATTAGTTTTCATTGTAAAAAATTGGTTGAAAAATAGAAAAATTAGTATCCCAGATACGGATCTCTTTCTGGTTGGCTTTACAGGCCACTTGACCTTGCTGGTGGGTGTTTTATTTTAATAAGCTAAGTGCTTTTAATAAATAGGAAAACTGCCTGTGGATGGTCTTTACTGGCCTGTCTTGGTGCTAGAGAGCCAGCTAGTTGAAAGATAAATCTTTCACTCAGAGCGCTTCGGCTTTTGCTGTTAGTCCAACACCTTCTGGTTTTGCCTTTGGATATCCGGGAAATAGTAAATTACATGAGAACAGTGCTGGCATAAGAGAGAGACCTAGCCTAGAGTGAGCTGCTCAGCCTACCTGTGGGAAGAACCAACTTTTACATTCTCAGAAGGAAGTGGATTCACGCCTGCACACATGGCTGATGCACCATGAACTATAGCAGCATTGGCAGCCTGCAGAAGACAGGGCCCACCAGTATTCCTTCCATGATAGAGGAGGGGTCATGAGGCCCCACTCCTGCCTAAAGAGCTATGGGCAGTTAGTAATTGCCTGAGAAAGGGGTGTCGTGTTCCTCGGTTGTAATATCTGCTGGTACACTGCCATGGCTCAAGAAAATAACCCCCAATTCACAGCAAGCAACCCTAATTGAATACAATAAATCACATACACATTAGAGACAGGAAAGTGGGAGGGGACTCATGGGGCTGAAGGAAGCCATAAGAGAAGATCGTGGGAGGTGGTGGAGTGGGAACAAAGAACATTAGTTAGGGATATGCCTGAAACTGTGGATGAATGCACTAAATAAAACAAAATCTAAGAAAACATTCTCACATCTCAGATGGGCACAAGCTATGAGATCAGTGTGAGTTTTAGTTGTAGTACTTAGATGAATCTAACCCCCTAAGGAAAAGGTTACCATCAGAGGAGGCTTCAAAAGATTAGCAAGTGTGACTTCATTGTGACTCTCTCCATCAAGCCTATCCATCTCATCCAAGGGCAAGGAAGACGCGGGAGAGTCTGGAGCCTCATTCTTACACTCCGTGACATTCTTCACAGTGCTTGGGCTTCTCGGGGCTGGCGTGTGAGGGGCCTGCATGGAAACAGGTAAACAGGAAGTGATGGCAATGAACTATGGAGAAAGGAAAACAACCGTGCTTGAGGGAAACGGAGTGAAAGGCTTCTGCGCTGTCCCCACATAAGGTTTCTTCCATCAGGCACCACGCCAAAGCGACCTCTGCGGTGAAACGGCAAGGCTGCTTGGCACGTGGAGAAAAAATTGGCATCAAGAAAATTGTTTTCCTTCCTGTGGGAAGCATTTGAGCAGCACAATGACATCCACATGTTCCTGTCTGACCCAGCAGCCTCAAGAGCCAGCTAGGGCTGCGTGAGTCTCTTTCTCTCTGTGAACCCACCAGGCCACAGCCGGTCAGCTGTGCTATTTATCTGACTCCCCGTGTTCCCAGACTCATCTGTCCGTTTTCAGGCCAGGAGTGCAAAGATGAGCAACCCATATGGCTGCCAGATGTTCCTATCTTTTCAGGCTTAGAGAAAGAGAGGATCTCAGCCAGGCCTAACCAATGCTGGTCCCATGCGTGTTCCGGAGACCTTCCTATTACATAAATCCCAGCTGGAGAGACAACTCTGGAGCCGTGGGTGGGGTGAGGGTGGAGGATGGGGGGTGGAGGGAGAGGGAGAGGGGCAGCCCACCAGCCCCCTGGGATGCATTCAGAGCTACGATATGGGTATGTTGTTCTCCATGTTGGCTTCACCGCCAACAGAAGGATATCATTAGGTGAGAGCAGTTTCTACTGTTTCCTGTTGTCGAAGAGCAGACGTGCATGGGAGACACAAGTGAGATACCCATCACTCGCTCTCCTTTCTAGCAAAGAAATCAATTTAAAAGGTGACAGATTTTTCTTAACTTTGGACAGATATTCCACAGCAGTGTTCAGTCAGTCTCTCTCTCTCTCTCTCTCTCTCTCTCTCTCTCTCTCTCTCTCTCTCTCTCTCTCTCTCTGCAAAAAGCATGTACTATTCAGTGATCTAAATTATCCGATATAATTAGAAGTCCTATCTGGCACCCCAAACCACATACCAACAGGAAAGTTTTCATTTGACTGGGTGTGTGTGTTGTGGGTAGAAACATCAAGGACCTGCAAAGGAAAGGACTGTGTTTTCAAAAGGGGAAATGGAGGCAGCTGAGGCACTTTCTTCAAGTTATGTAGACGACGTAAAGCAGGAGTAGCGCTGAACCTGCAGAATTCACATGTTAGATTTGATGGTTTTTCACCATCTGGTCAACCATTATTTTCCTTGAACATTTTGTAAAAGATAAAAGTGGGAGGTTACTAAATAAGCAGTTGACTGGGCTGGAGAAAAATGTTGAAGTTAAATGAGATAAATCAAGTTGTTATTGCAGTAGCTAGTGCTGATGAGTCAGTGAACTGAAATGATGAACAAAGTCACGCTCTGGCTTCCATTCCCCCCTGTTTTGTAAAGAAATGTGTAGAAATGGGTCATTTTAAAGAATCTTCTCATTAAAATTTTATATGAAATGATCTGAATGCCCCCTCTCTACCCTTGCCATGGAGGTTGAGGATGTTCGGCAGGATGAAATATCATGACATGCCTTGTGGGCCCAAAAGCCACCCTGAAGATGCAAAAAGCTGGGAATTGGGAACAACAGCTCATGGTTGTTATCAGAAGTTGTAGTCAATATTTACCTGGAACTCAGGAGGCAGAAGCAGGCAGATCTCTGAGTTAGAGGCCAGCCTGGTCTACGTAGTGAGTTCTAGGGTAGCTGGGGCTATGTAGAAACCCTGTCTCGAAAAAATGTGTGTGTGTGTGTGTGTGTGTGTGTGTGTGTGTGTGTGTGTGTGTGTGTTTTAACCTGAACTGTGTGTCCTCACAGATGGATAAGAGCAGGGTTCTTTGGATAATGAAAGCATCCTTCCAAAATCCACATGCTTAAGTATAAACCCCCCACTGTGATGGTCCCTGCAGGTGGAATATTTCAGAAGTGATCATCTCCTGAGAATAAAGGCCTTATGATTGGTTTAGAGTGTTCTTCAGTACATACATACACAGGAGGACCTGGTGGGAGAGAGGGGATGGATGAAAATGATGTAAATACAGTACTCACGTATGACATTCTCAAAAAATGTTTGTTAAAAATAAAGGGACTCAGTTGGTAAAGGGGTCACCTTGCAAGCACAAGAAACTGAGTTCAACCACCAACTCAAAAAAAGTATGCATGAGATGCACACTCTCGATCCCAGTACTGGGGAGGCTGAGACAGGCAGATCCCTGAGGCTTGCTGGCCAGTCAGTCTTGTGGTCTTGGTGAATTCCAAGCCAGTGAAAGAATCTGCTCGAAAAGAAAAAGAAGATGGCATCTGTGGAATGGAAACCAGGGTTGTCTTCTGTCTTCCACATGTGAAGCACACTAGGACACATATGTGCACCTACACATAAGAACACACACACACAAAAGACAGAAGAGGCATGAAGTTACTTCTCCTTTTATATAAAAATATAACACAAGGGTAGCCATGCAGAAGCTAGGAACCACACCAGATACCAAATCTGTGCCTTGATCCAGATTTTCTCAGTCTCCAAACCTGTACACAATAAATGCCTTCTGTTTAAACCACCCAATTTATAGCATTCTTCATATAGCAGCCCAGGCTCACAAAGACAATAAAGCATCCAAACTACAAGTTTTCACCTTTATTCAGGCTACATAGAATGCACAAAAGCAATGCTGTTGTTAAAATCTGAAAGACTCCTGGAAGCATAAGGACGTGATCCAGCTAAAATAAACAGCAATTACAATAACACAGCTAACCAAATACTTAGAGATGCAATGTTAAATATTTATTTTAGCCTGTTTTAAATAAGTAGGGTACAGATTGTTCGCATCTCAAGAGACTTTGTTTCTTAAAAGCTTGTAAGAAAATGATGTCTAAAAACAAACAGCATCATATGTTTATTTTTTAAGGGAAAATGGAATCAGGGCTACTGAGAATAAAACTTGATAATTCTAACCGCACTGCTTGTTTGTAGAAATTTCTGCACTACAGTCCTGAACCTAAGTATTCTTGTGTCAATGATGAACCATATATATGATAGTGGTCCTGTAATATTATAGTAGAGTTGAAAATTCTATTGCTCAGTATTGTTACTGTATTTTTAATCTCTAGATGTGTTCATATGCACAAATATTTACCACTGTGTTATAGTTGCTGAAAAGATTTATAGTCACAGCTATACATGTTTGTATTCCAGAAGCAATGTTATGCCATGTAGTGTTGGTGAATAATAAATAATGCCATCTAGGTTTGGGTGTGTATATTATATGATGTTAACACAAGAAGGGTCACCTTCCGACACATTTCTCAGAGTGCATCTCATCATTAAGTGGCATGCAATTATATCTGCAATAAGTCAATAGAGTGGAGACATTGGAAGAATAATGTAGAGAACAGAAAATTTACAGAAGCTATCCCTATGATCTTTCATCTTATTTTTATTCATGTGCATGTGTCTCTGTGTGTATGCACAAGCATATATGTGCAGAGGCCAGCAGAGGCCAGAAGAGAGTATTGGATCCTGTGGAGCTGGGGTCCAGAAAGTTGTGAGCAAACCAATGTGGGTGTTGGGGACTGAACTGGGGTTCTCTGAAAGAGCAGCAAGTTCCCTTAACTGGTGATTCACTGTAGCAGAATCTTAAAAAGTTCTTATTAATAAATCAAACCTGGGGCCAGTTATTGGGGTGAACACTGGAAGATCAGAGAGACAGAAAAAGCCACAGTTAACCTCACCTGGCCAACTTCTCAGCTGATCTTGTTTCCTCAGACTGGAAACTTCTGTGTCCTCATATCTGAATGGCTCTCAGCTGAACTGTGCTGCTCAAAACCTAAAAGCTTAACCAGCCAAATGCTTCTAGTTTCTGGTCTTCACACCTTATATATCTTTCTGTTTTTGCCATCACTCCCTGGGACTAAAGGCATGTGTCACCATGCCTGGCTGTTTCCAATGTGGCCTTGAACTCACAGAGATCCCAGATGGATTTCTGCCTCTGGAATGCTAGGATTAAAGGCGTGTGCTACTACTGCCTATCCTTTATGTTTATATTGTGGCTGTTCTGTCTCTGACCCCAGATAAGTTTATTAGGATGCACAATATTTTGGGGAATACAATACCACCTCAAGTCACTTCTCCAATCCTCCCTGTGTTCACATAAACCTGTTAAATACCCGAAAGGGTCCAGCTCTTCGGACAAGCTGGACTTCTGTCACCTTCTTATTGGGTCAGTCAATTGCACACACTTTGCCCATCATCATGCTTGGTGCTTCTTCCAAGCATGTAATTTCTTCCCACGGACACTGTTGTGGTTTGAATATGCAAGTCCCCACCCCACACTGGTTCATGTGTCTGAACACTTGGGCTCCAGATGGCGTTGCTGTTTGGGAAGGTTACAGAATCTTTAGGAGCTGGAGGTTGCTGGAGGAGGTCCCTGGAGGTAGGCTTTGAGGTTTAGGTGCTCAGCCCCTCTTGCTGTTTCTGCTTCCTGAGTTAGATTGGGAGTGATCAGCCAGCTTCTTCCTGTGCCAAGCTTTCCCTGCTTGGTGTCATGCATTCCCCACCAGGATGGATTCTATCCCTCTGGAATTGGGAGCCAACATAAACGTTTTCCCCCCAACTTATTTCACTCAGGGTTCTTCTAGCTTCTGGCTCTGGCACCTTTGCCTCCAGTTCTGAGTGGTCCAGCCCAATAGGATTTAGATCTCATTGAACTATGCTAAATTATGAACAAGGCAACCCTTGGTTAGGATGAAAATCAACACAGAACCCAAGAGTGACATCATCCACTGGCTGTGTCAAAAAGAAAACAAGTGACTGATATCAAGTTGATATCTCTGGACTTCAACTTCTGCAGCTATAAAATGAAGGGACTGGGTTAGATAAGCTCACAGATCCTCTGCTCTTTATCTAAAAAAAAAAAAGACATTTTTTTTTTTTGTGTGTGTGTGTGTGTGTGTGTGTGTGTGTACATGCACAGTATGGTGCATGTGTACCATGGTATCCTAGTTTCTTATTTTTCTACTGTGATAAACAGCATGACCTTAAACAACTCGAGGAAGAAAGGTTTCGTTTCATCTTACAGCTGACAGTAAATCATGGAAGGAAGCCAGAGCAGAAGTTCAAGCCGGAACCAAGAGGCAGGAACTGAAGTTAAGGCCATGGACAAATGTTCCTTACTGGCTTGCTTGCCATAGCCAATTGCTCACCTTCATTTTTAATATAACCCAGGACCTCCTGCCCAGTTGTGGGTGGGCTGGGCCCTCCCACAGCATTATTAGTCAAGAAAATCCCTCCCCCGGACTTGCTTAGAGGTCAATCTGATGGAGGAAATTTTTAGATGGAGGTTCTCTCTTCCCTTATGACTCCACTTTGTATCAAGCTGCCAAACAAATGAACAAAAATCTAACCCAAACTCATGGTGTGCACAGGGAGTCAATTCCCTCCTTCCACTTTATTTCTGAGGCAGGGTCTCTGTTCATTTCTGGCTGTGAACTTCAGACTAGCTGGCTGTAGAGCTTCTGGCAGATTCTCCTATTTCCACTTCCTATCTCACAGTAGGAGTGTTGGGATTACAGATGTGTACCATTGTATTTGGCTTTTTCACATGTGTTCTGGGGATCAAACTCACGTCCTAGTCATCTCCCCGGCCCTGCTCTTTGTCTTTTGCCTTGGGTTTCCTTCCCTTGACTCTTTCTCTTTTCAATGCTGAGGGCTGAACTCGGGGTGCTGTATGTGCTGGGCAAGCCCTCTACAGCTGACGGTCGACGGCCGACGTCATCTTCTGCCTCTAGAGGAGGAGTCTTCCTGAGCTGCTCAGTGGTAAGTAGTACAGTCTCATTCACTGGCCATCATGCCAGGCTCTGGGAATCACCAGAGAACCACGCTCCCACCTCAGCAGTCTTCAGCTCAGAGAGCAGGACACACACAGAGCGCACAGGCTGAAGGACAACGTGAGCAATACTAGATGGCAGCTTTGCTGAAGGCTGTTGTTTGAGCACAGAGGAGCGACAGCTAGGAGAACCGGAACAGGGGCCTGCCAGGAAACTGGCCAAGGAATGGAGAACTAAGTCGCAAGGAAGAGTGACCTAGACAGACATGCTAGGTTAAGATAGGCTTTCCAGGATGTTAGACAATTAAGAGCATCGTCCACTCCATACAGTTTGAAGTGTGACTATTTGGTGGTTTCTGTGAAGCCTCAATAGAGAACACTTAATGGAATCCAACCCAGTGTCTGATAAATCACAATCCATGTCCTCATCACACCTTCTGTTCCTGGGATTCGGAGAACACCAAGAAGTCACAGAACTCCACAAGAGTTCTAGAAGTTTCCGATTTTCTGGTCAAGGGTCCACACACCTCCCATGACAGTTTTATTCTGACCCGAAACTCTTGTTCTGGTCACTCTGTCCCTCCTTTTACTTCGACATCACAGTTGTTCTGGGGCTGCACTGGAACCTTACTCTTTTCCGACCTCCTAGCCCATGGTTTACATCTCAGATTCAAGCATCTGTCTTCCTCATGTTCATGGAACCAAATCCCTGACTTCACAGTTCATTCCCGGTGTCCAACTCCAGCTGTGGGTGTCAGTAGCCCCATAAGCAGGATGTGGAATCTCTTCTTTCCCGTAGTTCTGGCTCTCTTATTTCATACCAATATCTCTCCTTGTCTTTCCTAGTCTCCTTTGATGAATTTCTTTCCTCTTCCGGACTGCACTTGCCCTGGGGCTCCTCCTGGGCCCCTTACCGCCCCTCTCTTTGATGCTCTGATAGACTTGTCTCTGCATAGTTGGCTCCTGAACTTATGCCTGCAGTGTGGACTTCAGACATGACTTCCCAGTAGTTCCTCTGTCCTTATCTCAAACTCAGGAACGGAAGCAAACTTTCCTTCTTCAACGTGTCAGTAGTTTCATGGGGCCGCAGATCCAGGAACCTGAGTCAAAAGGAAGGAAAGTCCCAGAGTTATCCTTTGCTATTTTTGATGTTGCAATAAAGGTAGATATGCATATTTATGATCTGGGTACATTTCATAGGGAGCTGAATTCTCAGCTAATTGTATTATCTTACTTTTGAAAATTTTAACATTTTTATCTTTTAATTAGTTTACCAGGTATCAGATTTCCTTGAGGCTTTTTCATATAGCGTTAGTTTTGGCTGGCTCTTCCTCCTACTGTTCCTCTCCCTAATCACTTTATTTTCTCCAAACAACAGCTGTGTTTGTGTGAGAGACAACCCAGTGTTCTGACCGCTTACTGGGAATTTCTGGTTATATAAGTTGAAAATCACACTTAAAGTTTGTTGACATGGCCACAAAATAACTTTATTGAACTATGAGTACATACTTCATTTTGAAAAGATTTTCATGTGATTTCAATTTTTTTTTCAAACTTACAAGAGCAAGCAGAAAATACAGTATTCAGAAAAGCTTAGTGTAAATCAGTGGTTCTCAACCTTCCTATTGCTGTGACCCTTGAATACAGTCCCCCCAGCCATAAAATTATTTCATTGCTACTTAATAACTGTAATTTGCTACTGCTATGAATTGTAATATAAATATATGTCATACAGGATATGTGGTATATAAACCGCCCTAAGAGGGTCTTGGCCCACAGGTTGAGAACCACTGGTGCATATGAGGCCTGAATGGTAGATGTCTACTTGTTCATTCTATTAAATTTCCAACTGGAAGTCTGCCCTCATTTCTGTGACCTTTCGGGCATGAAGCTAAGATGAGCTCTAAAAATGTTAAAATAAAGAAAGGAAAGCTCAAACAGTGGAGGTCTAGCTTCTATGTTGTAGGTTCCTATGAAAAGCTACAAGAGGTAAACAAACCTCTCCACAGAAAGGCAAAAACAGTCCAAGACTCAATTCAAAAGTGAGGTGTCAAGCTAGGGAGGTGGCTTAGTTGGTAAGTGTTCGGCAAGTAAGTGTGAGGACCTGAGTTCAATCCCCAGAAAAGACTTTTAGGTGAGCCTCGTGAGCAAGCACTGGGTGAAAGTGAGAGACTTTGTCTCCAAAAACAAGGTGGAGACTATGAGAAAGACAGCCAACTTTGACCTCTGACCTCTGTGTGTACATGTATACATATGGACACACACAATCCACATATAGGTACACATATACATACATTTAAGGTAAATGTATTTTTTTAATCTTGAAGCCCAGGCATATTCTAGAAGCTGACTGTTCCAGAATTTGTAAGCAATTACTTATCCTTTGAATTTTTCATCAGCCTGATTGGGACACTATAGTTACCTCCATGAGGACCTGTGGTGTTGAAGGAAACATAGAACAAAAGCTTGCACACTGTTCAATGACACTAGCATTCTGTTCTGTTCAAGCAATTTTCCCATCACAGAATGTGCCTCAAAACTGATGTGTTTCCTCATCATTCATTCAAGAGGAATGTTTGGAGCATTGAGTGAGTGGAGGGTGCAAGCTGATCTTCTTATGTGGCTCAGAGATAAACTTAATTAGTTAGGGTAACAGGCAGCATTCTGATTTACAGAGCTTCAAAGAAATAGGGGGTTAAATAAGAATTTAAAGTAAGGAGATTGTTTATACCCTTAGGCAAAGAAGAACTGCCAATTCATCTATCACAGCGGTCCTCAACCTTCCTAATGCTTTGACCCGTTAATACAGTCCCTCATGTTTTGGTGACCCCTAGCCATAAAGTTACTTTGTTGCTACTTCATAACTGCAATTTTGCTGCTGTTATGAATCGTAGTGTAAATATTTTTGGAGATAGAGCTTTGGCAAAGGAGTCGAGACCCACAGATCGAGAACCACTGATTTAGATCTTACTGAACTCGTTTGGAAGGGGCAACACCCAGGGATGGTACAGATTTTCCATCAAAAAATGTTAAGAAATAAATTGCTTAAAAGACCAAAATTACAGAGAGAGACTCAGTTCCTGGGTTGCGGCTGGCCTGGCTGCAGTGAGTGTCCTCTTTTCAGGGCCAATCAAGACAAAACAAGAGCTTCTCTGTGGCTTCATGGATTGCCGGAGCCTGAGAGCAAGCTGCCCTCCTGCTCTTCACACTCATCACAGGGCTAGGAGGATGAGGGAGCTGGAGGTAAGTGTGTGTATGGTACTTTTCACACACATCTCAGGGCTGGGAGAATGAGGGAGCTGGAGGTAGGTGTGTGTTCTTGTGCTCTGAGCCAGGGACTGCTGCTGTGTTGCTTTTGAGTTTGCCATGAGTTCTGATGGGTCAACATTACGAAGAATCATTAGGAAGGATGGCCACTGTTTTCCAAGTGTTTGCTACTGGATGAAATGAAAGTGGCTGGAAAGGGGGAACAAGTATGGAGACGAGGTAGAGAAGTCTAATCATGGCAGCTAGGCCTTTCTGCCAGACCCATGGTTGAGTGACACTTTCTCAACTCAGTTCCTCAGGTCCCAGGAGACCTGGGTACTGTAGACCTGCTGGAAGTTCATCCTTCTCCCTTTTCCGCAGACACACCATCCCGAGACACATCTTTCGCTCTGTGAGATGGAAGGACGCGGAAACACACCCAGGAGCTGGGAAGCAGGCCACGGAGGGCGAGCCAAGAGCTAGCTGTGCAGAAAAAGCGAGGCAGACTCATATGCATATTGAGTGGCTTTTGAAATGTCACTTGTCTCTCCGAGAGAAGCTTAGACAATGCAGCTATTGACATGATTAATGAGAGCACTGGGCGGCACCTGGCAGAGAGGGCATCAGGCTGAGACGTGGAAGCAGGAGGAACTTCCTGTCTTGGTGTCAGCCACTCTGCAGCTGTGCTGCGGGACGTGCCGTGGCCTAGTTTTCGTGGAAGAGATAAGCACGTCTCCAGGAGTTTCGCAGTAAGAAAGGAAGGAGGTGCACATATACTTGAGATGGGGTCCTGTGCACATGAGTTACGTTTCCAGTGTCTGGAAAGAAAGGAATGAGGGAGAGTGATGCATGGTCTAAGAGTGTCATGGGTCAGGCATGGTGGCGCACACCTTTAATCCCAGCACTTGGGAGGCAGAGGGGAGGATATTGCTGGGTTTGAGGCCAAACTGGTCTATATAGCAAGTTTCAAGACAGGCAGGAATATATATATCACACACACACACACACACACACACACACACACACACACACACACACATCATAGCCCAGGGATGGAGAGACAGCTCAGTGAGCTCAGTGGATAAAGCACTTGCCCTGCAAGAATGAGGACCAAGGTTTGGATCCCCAAATGCAGAGTAAATGCCAGACAGATCTGACTGTGGTTCCAGCACTGAGGAGGCCGCAGAGGGCAAGCTGGCCAGCTGGATTAGCTGAATTAGCAAGCTTTGGGTTCAAGTGTGAGACCCTGACTCAATACCCAGAGTAGAGAGAAACTGAGGAAGACAATCACCATCAACTTCCAGCTTCTACAAGCAGGCACACATACATGTGCCCCATATACATCCATGCACACCACACAGAATTAAAAAAAGAAAAAACTTTAAAAAGAATACCATGATCCAAAGGTAAAATTGTTAAGGAAAAGGGTTTCCTGTGTCAATGCCCAGTCTCCCTTTGATCATCAAAACTCCCTCAGATAAATGTTACAAAATGAAATTGGGAAGGACCATATTCGAAAATGCAGCCGGTCTCTGAAGATCTGTAAGATGCCCCTGCCTTTGGCTTCTGGTACGAGGTTGGTGCACTATAATTATTTGCCCCTTTCTTCCCGCACCCTTGTCTGGGAAATCAGTCATGTCCCATGCCTCTGTTTAAGGTCTAACAGCAGATGTTTCCGCTCGTAGAGACCTAGTCCTAGAGTTTGAGTGAAGAGATCAACAATGGGAATAAGAAGTAGCTAGTTATTTTTCACTAGGCAGCGGGAGCTCAAAGGGCTGAAAGGATCGTGATGTTCCATTTAACAGCCTTTGTGTCCTGGGCAGTTCCAGTAGCTGATGAAATCTGAAGTCTAGAGGGCCCGGGCTTCAGTCAGTTAAGTACTTGCCTTGTAAAGCATGAGTGCCTGGCCTTGACCCCCCAGAATATGTGTTGAAAAGAATAAAAAGCTTGTTGTCTGAGTGTGTGTTGGGGTACGAAGTCTAGGGATCTGAAATATTCACAATAACAAGTTGGCCTCCAGGTAAAGGATGTTAAAAAGCATCCTCATGATGCTGTCTATAGCAGAGGGTTCTCTGTTGCCACAGTCTGGGGACAACCAGAGTTCACTCTCAGCCCTGTATTCCTGTCCTGCTTTAAACCTAATCCGTCCAGCATAGGTCCTCCAATTCCCTCACTGCCTCCTTCACTCTCAACTGCCCATCCCTTTCAGTGAATGCCTCATTCTGGCACAAAACGTAGGTTATTTGGGGTTTTCATTTCTTCCCCCCTATACCTCTTCAGTTCCTTGGCTCCACAGCACTTTAATATTTAGGCCACCTCAGTTCCAAAGGCCTCCCTGTGAGGTCACCTCGGAGGCAAGTCTCCTCTGTCTAGGTTGTAGGGTCAAGGTTCAAGCCACACCTGGCGACCCACTCATGACCACACAGCCAGTGAAAACCAGAGCCCAGTTATCAGCGCCTCACCCTGTGAGGTTAATTCTTCCCAGAGGCAAATGCCTTGGTGCCCCTCTTTGGCTGGGGTCTACTAGGATTACAGCTGAATGAACTGGGAGGGGGGATGCCTGGGGGAGAAAAAACCTCGGCAGGCTAAGTGGGGCCAATTCCTATCCCCACACGGTAGATCCCAGGCCACTGTGGCTCCTAACTTGCTGGTAAAGAATGGAGTGTATTATGTGGGGGCAGAGACGGAGGCCTGGGAGGTGTTAAGCAGAGAAAACGGGTTGAAATTCAAGTCGAGGGGATGCTGGCAGCCCGGCGCCTGCTGTTCGGCAGTCTGATGAACTCTGATAAACGCAGAAGTACTTTACTGCCCCCCTCCCCTGCATAGCAGCCAGAAACTTTAGCACTCCGGAGACAGGAGAGGGCATTTGAAGAGTGGTAAGGGGAGACAACGTTGGTGGGGGACATTTGCCAGAAGGTAACTTTACTCACCCCACCCCAGCAGACTCTAGTGACAGGTCTGCATGGGAAGCTCGCAGCCTGCAGTTAGGACCTGCTCCTGAGATGCTGCAGACCTTGCCGTTTGTGGCTCTGATTAGAGCCATCCACAGATGGTTCTGCCTGCCAAACTCACCTAGACTAACTAGAGAGAAATCTTCCCTGTGAGAGGCCAGGCAACCTTGCAAATGCCCCACTTCCCCTAGCCTGGTCTGGCTGTTGTAGCAGCCATCTCTGTCAGTGGAATTCAGACTTAAGTGATTAATCTCAGCCTTCTGCATCCATGCCAATATGAATGTACTTAATGCCACTGAATTACACACTGAATGACGGCTACCATAAATCTGTAAATGTATGTCCATAGCTGAGTCATTCCAATAGCTAAGAAGCGGGAGACAAAGTCCATTGATAGTAGATAAGCTAGTGTGGCATATACATGCAGCCTTAGAAAGGAAGGATTTTCTGATGAGCTACCACATGGATAAACCCTGGGGACTTTGTGCTAAAGGAGCCAGCCAGAGAAAGACAAATCCTGCCTAACTTCATTTACAGAAAAAGTTCTTTGAGTAGTAATAGAGACAGAGACTAAAACTGTACTTGCTAGGGATTGTGGGAGGGGATGGGGAACTGCTGTTTCATGGATGCAGCTTCAGTTTTACATGATGAAGACATTCTAGAAATCCACTTCAGGACAATGTCGATGCACTTGCCGCCTCTGAAGTGCATTTAAAAATTATGAAGACATTTTTATATTACATGGTTTGTAGCTATTCTGGTTATATTTCTGTTGGTGGGAAAAAATATCCAAAAAGCAACTTAGGGGAGAAAAAGGTTTATTTCAGGTCACAATTCTAGGTTACAGTCTATCATTGTGGGGAAATCAAGGCAGGAATTTTAAATAGCTAGTCAGTACATGCACAGTCAAAAGCAGAAAGAAATAGTTCATGCATATTGATTGCCTGTTTGTTTGTGCTAGGCTAATTTTCTTTACTGTTATACAGCATAGAACCCCTATCTAGGGAATGGTGCTACCCATGGTGGGCTGGATCATCCACATCAATTAACTTAATTAAGACAGTGCCCCATAGACATGTCCACAGGCCAACCCAATGTAGACAATCTGTCTTTGATACTCTTTTCCTAGGTGACTCTATGTTGTATCAAGTTGGCAGTTAGACTAACTATTACAGTATCACAGTTAAAAAAAAAAGTTTGGGCAGGGAAGAGAGATGGGCACAATAATAAAAAATAACATGTAATAAATTTCCCAGTGAGATAAAATTATGAACAAAACTTATTTACAAACATTAATATAAAAAATTTAAATTTATTATTAGTTGGTAGAATTTTATTACAAGAAAGTAATAATTGCTTATTAAAAAAAAGCTGAAGTGATAAACTTTATGCTGTGTATATTTTACCATGATTTAAAATAAAAATCCTATGAGTCTTTTACTGTCTGATCAAAATTCCCAGGGGCTGGGTAAGACCAGGATGCAAGGAGCGGGCAGAACCTCAACAATGGGCTATTTCTGTAGCTGGGGAGGTCCCAGCCAGATGTTGCAAGAACCATCCAGACCCTCCTTTATCCCACTAGGAGGTGGGGTGGGACCAAGAACTGCATCCGTTACTGAGATGTTGGTGATGAGAGTTTTGAACTGGTCTGGCAGTGGTGAGCACCTGTCCAGGCTGTCTGTGAGAGAAGGCCCTTGGACTCTTCAAGCATTAAAGAGGGTGTTATAAACAAATTTCCTCGAAAGACGGCTAAGTGGAAATGCTCAAATGACTTACAGAACCAGGAACTCCTTTTGGATCCTAAAGAGAAATCTCTAGCTCCTCCTAATGACATGCTTTTTCTGAGATGCCTGTGCATTGCATCTGTCCTTGTGCTTGCTTCTTGACATGCTAAGAATTCCGACAAGGAAGCCAGTGGTATCTCAAACTTCCACTTCCCCAGTACAGTCCGAAGGGGACCACCAGACTGACCTGGTCGGTGAAGGCAGAGCTTCTTCGAGGTCTGGGCTGTTGATGAGAACAAGACACTGTGTCTCTGGGACCTTCGTTTTACCATCTGAAATCTCAGAACCCATGACTGATTTTATGCATAATTATGTCTAACCATGGATGAAAAACACCTTAAATGACAGGCCTTTGTTGTAATTCAAAATAATCAAACAAGAGTCATATTCACATAAGTGTTTCAATTAATTTTGTATTTTCCCTCCTCTTCCCTTTCTTTATGCCCCCTCCCCTCCCTTCCCCTTTCCTTCCCTTTCCCTCTCTTCCTTCTTCCCTTCTCTGACAGCTACAAAACCTCCAAGTCCATATGGATAGTGAAATGAGACACATAGAGGTTCGTACTGACTGTGAATCTCCCCTGCTCTCCATTCTAACATTTCAGTTCCTAACTCAACAGGGCTCTGTTCCCATGTGTACCTGGCAGGCGATAAAGAATGTGAGAAGGCGCTTTGTTCATGTTTGGAGGACACCGCCGCGATGCTGGTGACCTCAGAGCACTGGCTGAAACAGGCACCTGAGAAATGGAATTGGAGACTGGGTTCCGAGCCGCGTCTCTGCTTCCATTACAAGACGGACTGATAGTCTTCCGTTTTCAATTACCAACAAAGCGGAGTTTGTATCTGATGGCTCTACAACACATAGCCATTGTTTACAAAAATAATGCCGTGAAAAACATAGATGACTGTAAAGAATTTGTTTCTTTTTAGATTTATTTTTTTAATCTCTTTTAGGTCCTTTTGTGGGTGGGGGAGGAAAAGCTTTCAGGAGAGATGTTTTTCCAGATTATCTATGAGGAACAAAACACCTGGCCTGACAGTGGGAAGAAGAACACCCAATAAGCCCCTATGAACGTGTCTGGAGGTGAGAATCAGCCCTGGAGTGAAAACACAGTGGCTTGCCCAGTTCCTAATGTTAAATAAATAAATAAATAAACATTTATTACCATAAAATATATTATATAATAAATGTAAATATATGATTTATAATAAATATAATAGAAATATATTATAATAAATATTTTTAAATAAATAAATAATTGGAGGTAAGACTCAGGGCATTTAACCTAAATTATGTGAGACAATGATTTGGATCATAATAGACCAATGCTACTGGATTTTCTGTTTATCAAAATAAGCTGGAGCCTGTCCCTCATGACTCACATAAAAGACAAAGAAATTGTGTTTAGAGCATTCAAGAAGCAATTTGAGCAATGTGCTTCCTATCCATGCCCAAGTAGTACCCAACCTGGGAAAGCCATTTAACAGTTTGAAAGCATCCTCAGGTGTAACATGGTCATGTTGATGACTGTGCCCCAGTGGTGGATAAAAACCAATGAGTCAATGTAAGGAGACAGCCTAATGGATATCAAGGATTAAAGAAAAAAAAGATGGCCGTCAATTAGAACGTGTTTAGCCAGCAGAATTTCCATTCAGGGAAACTGAGTACACAACCCTGTGTCATCCGAGGTTTGTGGGTAATTAGGGCACTAGTCATAGTCTACATTGATGAAAGTCTTGGCCATAACCAAGGAATGATCAACTCATTCCTGGATAGCCATTGTTATTGTTGTTGACTTGGCTGCTGTTATCATGAGCTTGCCTCTTGGGAAACTGATGTGGGGGAGACAACAGTGTGAATTATGAGTACGTGGGGGAAATCTTATTGTGTCTTTATCTTTCTGTCCCGTTGAATGTGAAGTGTGTGACTCACTGGACCATATGCCAGAAAGAATTCTTATGTGCCTCTGAGGGGATGGGAATGAACATTTCTCAGTCATGCTGAGCCCCATGGAAGATACTTTATCTCCACATGTTGTTCCAAATGATACTGCTGCTATCAGGAGAAACTCAGATCCAGTGACAGCCTGAAAAAGACCCTTTGTTTGCTCATCAGCTGAGAAGAAAGCAAAGCATAAGACACACTCTAACTGAAGCATGCGGGGGTGAGCAGCAGGAAAACACAACCGTACCCCACCTCTCGTGCCTAATCTGAGGGTCCACCTCACCTCACCTCACCTCACCTCACCACTTTCTACTGTATAAGTTTTGTCCTTGTAACTGAGCATCTAGGAAATTCTGTTTCTCCTGTGTAAGGCTGAGAGCTCCTGATGAACTATTCTTGCGTGGTTATGATGCGGTCTCTTTTCTGAATCTATGAAATTCACAGAGCAGTCAGTCAAGGAAAAGCCTTCTAGGTGACAAGTCACACACAGATAATATCCAAATAGGGACTAGGAGGTTTGGGACCCTGTTGTGGCCACCAAAAGCAGAAATTCTCCAGCTTGTCCCATACTACAAGGTCCACTCTAGAAGGGAGTACTGGTGTAGAAACACATGCTTTATGAACCAACTGAACTTGATTATTGCTGCCAACGCAGGACCCCGTCAGCTAAGAGGAAGGAAGTTCAGTCTTCAGCAATCCAGAAGAACACATTATGACCAAGACACTGAGAATCAGTGTCATGGGGTCTTGCCATGTGCCCACAGCTGTGAAGAGGGCTCAGCAGCTCCCATACACAGACACTTCAGAGGAGGTGGAAGTTTCACTTTGGGAATTTTTATTGCTTGAGAGAAATTGTATCTTTCATCACCTCACTCATTAAAAGAGAAAACTCAAGGGACCAGGGAGATGGCTGAGTGGATAAAATCGTTGCTGTGCAAGTGTGAGGAGCAGAGTTCGGATCCCAGAACCCATGGGAAAGCTGGAGGTGGGGGCTAGAGTGATGACTCCATGGTTAAGAGCACTGCTTGCTCTTCAGAAGACCTGGGTTTCATTCCCAGAACTCACATGGTGGCCCACAACCATCTGTAACTTCAGTGCCAGAGGATCTGACACCGTCTGGCCTTCTTGGGCAGCAGGCATGCATGTGGTGCGCATACACACGTGCAGAAAGACACCCACATGCACAAGATTATATATACTACATATATAATAAAATAGAAAACTTATGAAATATATTTTATATTACTCTACATGTAAATATATTAAAGCTGGTAGGTGTGGTGATCTACCTGCTATCTCAGTGCTCAGGAGGCTGAGAAGGAGATCCCTACGGCGAGCTGGCTAGCTAGACTAGCCTAATCCATGAGCTCCTGGTTTGGGGAGAGACCCTGTTTCAATAAATAAAAGGTCCTAGCAAGATGGCTCAGTGGACAAAAGCATTTGCCGTGCCAGTCTGGCGACCCAAGCCTGACAAAGGAGAGAAATGACTCCGCATATATGTCCCCTCCCACACATCAGTGCACATACACAATAATAATGAATTTAAAACAATATAGAAGTAGAGAAGATGGTGACTCTCAACCATCTGTAACCCCAGTTGCAGGGAATCTGATATCCTTTTCTGACCTCTGCACACACATGTGCACATACATACATGCAGGAAAGGCAGCCGTACACATAAAATAATCATACACACACTCATATGCTTGCACCCACACATGTGTATTGACACACATGCGAACACATATGTACAATTACCCAACATGCACACTTGGAAAAAGAGGACTTGAAACTCCAAAAAAAAAAAAAAAATAATAAGCTAGCTGAAGCTTATCACACAACTTGTTGGCAAAGGCCTTCAACTCAGAACTTCTGCCTCCTATTCCAGTCTTCACAGAAGCTTAGAGTCTGCACACGTTCATTTGGTCAGCTCTTCCTTCCTCATCACCGTCCAGCCTCCCTTTTGAACCCCTCTCCAGCAACCACTCAGTGGAGTCATACTTAGCAGAGTGGGTAGTCTGAGATCATAATAATGCGAAGGAAAATTGTCACCATCTGTCCAAAAAAGCAGCTTGGCAATAATTGTCATCCCTAACATATGTCTATTTCTTGACTTAAGTCCTGTTTCAAGGAAAGTCATCCATGAATGTCATCAGAATGTGGGCCAAAAATTCATGCACAGAGCTGCAGCCCAAGTAGAGATGGCTCAAGTATGTAACAAAATCTTACTAAATGATGAGAGGCATTAGTTGTGGTATATCTACATGACAGGCTTTATTTTTAGAGAATAGGAAAGTCATGGGAAGAGGTTCATATGTGCTGACCGGGAAGGAAAGCTATACACAAATCAGTCAATGAGCTATTTATTTATTTATTTTTTTTAAGATGGACAGCTTCTGAAGAATAACCACCAAGACTGACCTCTGGCTTCCACATTCATGGGCACACCTGTGTGCCCGGCCCTCACAAACATGTACACAGACCCACACATGCACACAAGAACAATAAACAAAGGTAGTGGTGTGCAAAACAGTTCATTGACACCAAGGAGCTGAATTCTCAGTTATTCATAGCCCTGAGAGCCCAGGAAAGCCTTGACGCCTACAAGTGTCTCCCACCTGAGGGGAACTCGGACTGTATCCCATTCTCCGCCCTAATATGAGTAAATACTACTTCATGATGGGTAAAATGGAGTGTCTTAAATCCATTTTAAGAAGAGAATTGGTCTAAATATCAGCACCAAGCTGAATCCTTCTGACTTGTGATTAGACAGTCAACAACTAGCCAAATCAAGTCCGTTCTTGGTTCCAAAGCTTCTGAACATCAACCCACAACATTATCAGAAATGTCCCTCCATGTTCTTCCTGTGGCCTGACCTGAGATGAGCTGAACAAGCTGTTGTGTGTGTTCTCAAAAGCTACCGGAAATACTGCTCTTCATTTGAGGAGGGTGACTTGGCAGGAGTCACTGACTGATTCCTGCACTGTGGCTACCCCCAGGGTGTGCAGAAGTGTATTGACAGAAACATCAAGAGTCCCAGAGCTCAGCTCAGCACTGAGATTTTACTACACTGGGGTTTTGGAACTTTAGCAATAAGACCATCTGTGACAATGTTTGCTGTCAACTTGACAGAATCTGGAGTCACTCTGGAAACAAGCCTCCAGGGATACCTGGGAGAGATTATCTAGATTCAATTGGTCTCTGGCCCTGCCTGTGAAGGCTTACCTTGACTAAGTGACTTGAGATGACAAGAATCACCTTAAAGAAGAGAGACATCACTCCTGGGCTTGGGTCCTGGATGGCATAAAAAAGAGGAAGCTACCTGAGCAAGAACATTCAACCTTCTCAGCTTCCTGACTGAGGATGCAATGTAACCAGACGCCTCAGGTTCCTTCCTCCACGACTACTTTGCCACTGTGGAATATCCTCTTGAACTATGAGTCAAAACATACCCTTGTCCTTGAGTAGATTTTGTCAAAGCCTTTGGTCCCAGCAGCCTGTGAAGGAAGCAACACACTATCTTAAACTAAATGCCCAAGTACCCTTTTAACAGTTCACAAAATGCCAATTAAATTAGGGAACACTGCTTGTCTATTTATCTAGAAAGTCAGTAGGCAGTGGGCCCAGATTTCTATGACAATGCATGCTATTTCCCCACATTAATAATATTTCATAATCATGATACCCTAGAGACCACTCTTTCCAAGGAGCTTCACTCCATCCTCAGAAGTGAATTCAAAGGCTTCCCTACTAGACCCCACAGCTCTCCATCTGCTCTGGTTTTCCGTCTGTAGAACTACACAAGATCCTCGAGGAGAGCATGTCCTTATAACTCCAGCATATTGAACAGTGTCAACATGGGTGGCAGTTAACACACACCAAGTGAATATAATAACCTGGACTGAGGGTCCAAGAGAGTCAGCTGAGGACAGCCTTAATTCTCCTTCTCTTCGCCCTTCCTCCCTTCCTCTCTTCACCCTTCCTCTCTTCTTCCCTTCCTCCCTTGCTCTCTTCCTCCCTTCTCTTCCTCCATTCCTCCTTTTCTCTCTCCCTCCCTTGTTTATTTTTTTGAGAAGGTCTCACTTGGTAGGCCAGACTGACCTCAAATCTGTTCTCATCCTACACCAGCCTCCTGACTTCTAGGCTTACAAACAGGCACATTTTCATTTTTTAATTTGTATTTTATGTGCATTAGTGTTTTTTCTGCATGTATGTCTGTGTGAGGGTGTTGGATCCTCTAGACTAGGAGTTATAAAAAGTTGTTAGCTGCCCTGTGGGTACTGGGAATTAAACCTTGGTCCTCTGGAAAAGCAGCCAGTGCTCTTAACCTTTGAGTCATCTCTCCAGGCCCTATCATTTTCTTTTGAGGACATCATTTCTGGGCTAAGAATATGGTTTAGTCAAGACCTAAACTGAGAACCTCAGGACCCACATAAAAAGTCAGGCACAGTGGGATGTACCTATAATCCCAGTGTGGGGTAGGTGGAGACAGGAGGACTTCTGGGATCTGCTGGCCAGCCTGTGTAGTCCAATAGCCAGCTCAAGGTTCAGTAATAGACTCTCAAATAAGGTGGAAAGCCATTAAGGAAGACATCTGAGGTTGACCTCTGTACACACACACACACACACACACACACACACACACACACACAAATAAGCATCTGCACATACATGCATGTATATAAACATGAACATACATGCAGATACATATACGAAGCAAAACAGTGTTTATTTTATGACTGATAGAAGTCATGGTTTGATGCTTTGGACTTGCTTACTCTTACTTCTTCTTCATCTTTTCTTTGAAAGTCCACCTTTCCCAACTTCCTTTTATATAGCCCTCCACCATGGTCCCCACACAATCATGCATAGATTTTGTTACATTACACGCAGACACAGATGTCAATAGCATGGGATCCCAGGATGAAAAAGTTCTCCTTGGAAATCATTTTCAATCTTTCTAAATCTGGCAAAACAAACAGAGAAATCCTGGGTCCCTTTTCTATGCCTTAGCGCCGCTCAAATATCCACAACCTTAAAGGAATCAATGAGCCATACTGCAAAACCCTAAGCTCTCCGCAATGTCCATCCATAGCTGGAAGATGCTGTATCTTCAGATCTGTAAGACGGACCTCCATAACGTCACAATTTAAATTGCCTTTGCAAAATAAATTTTAAAAGTTAGCTAAGCCACCCTTGAGGAAAACATTAGGCAAACAATTACTGAAGTAGTACTACTTTTTGATCAAGAAAAAAAAAATCAAAACCAGATGGAAGAGAAGTGGCGAATTTGGGACACTGGAACAATCAGACCTCTTTTCTTTTCCCGTGGTGTCCCCTGCACAGCTACCCTGGCCCGCCTCTTCAGGAATTACCCGCCATTTCAGACAAGTCAAAAAGTGCACACTTGTAATCCTAGCTACTTGGGGAGCCCAGGCAGGAAGCTCTGAAGTTTAAAGTCAGCTTCAGCAATTTAACATGACAGTAGCACACACTCCAAAGAGCCTAGAGGTCAAGGGGAGGGTGCTAGCCTGAGTGCTCAAGGCCGCGTGTTCGATGCCCAGCACTGTAAAAACAAACAGGATGCAAACAGACACACACCAGAAGGTCAGTTCAGCAGTGGTTGTGTGGACACTTACACTAACACATCACTTCTGCACTTCGCCCCCAGATTGACAGGACCAGCCTGTGGACCTCAGTGCAAACTCAACACCTCAGGAGTTTTCCCTGGGGGCTTCCTCACTTTGCAATGAGACTCTTGTGCTGTGCTCGGCTTTGGAGACTCTCACTCATTAAAAATCACTTTCCGCCTGAGTGGGCCTCTGCCTAGGTCGCATGTGGGCAGATCAAATGTTTGATGACTGTTGGGGTGGGGGATCATCAGCACAGAGACATGTCGTGACTAAAGGTCTCAGAAGAGACCCGAACTTTCCATTATCCTAAGCTTCCTGGGTAATACAATCCAAAATCAATTCTCATTAAGTATAAGTGATAGGAATACCTCTGACAGGTTACATCTTAAGTGATAATTAAAAGCATATTTCCTGGTGCTTAGCTGCTGTGAAATGCATCCCTGTTTATACCGCAGAGAGGTCACATGCTGAGCCCCGGAGGACTGCCTTTAGCCCCCCAGGAGGACTCCTACTTCCTGGATTGTCATTCATTATTTCACTATGGTGTGCTTCACTCTAGTGAAATAGAACTTGGCATTGGCACTTTCCTCTCCAGCTTCACCGACATTCCTTATAGAGCGCATTGTCCCACACTAGGGAACTGAGACTGCAGTTCACCAACACAACCTGTCTGTGGTTTGAGTCTATAAACTATTGCCTGCATCTTAGCAGTTTTTACAAGCTTCCACCAGCTGGAGAGAGACATGACTTCTAGGAACCCCAGATTCTTCTTGGCTTATGGCGGAATAACTCCAGTGCCTGCCTCTGTCTCTATCATAGCTGTCTTCTCTGTATGTCTCTGTCTTTTCCTTTCTTATAAAGAGACCAGTCTAATATTGGATGGGGTGGGGGGCAATTCTATCCCAGTATGGCCTCATCTTAGTGAATCACATCTTTAACAACCCAATTTATAAACAAAGTCATAATCCACAATACTGGAGTTTAGGACATTGTGATGGTTCATTTTAACATGTCAATTTGACACAGTCTAGAATCACCTGAGAATAGATTCCCAATAAGGAGTGCCTAGATGAGGTTGGCCTATGAGTATGTCTACTGGGGATTGTCTTGATTACATGAATCGATATGGGAAGGCCTAGCCCACTGTGGGAGGCACCATTCCCTGAGTTTGGTGCTGAACTGTGTAAGAGTGTAGACAGTAAGCTGAGAACCAGCATGCACATATTCATCCTCTGCTCTTGACTGTAGATGTCATGTGAGCAGCTGCTTCAAGGGCTTGCTGCCTTGACTTTCTGCAATGATAGACTGTAACATGGAATTGTGAGCCAAAACATACTCTTCCTTCCTTAAGTTGGTTTTTGTCAAGACGCTTTTTCATAACAACAGAAATCTCCAAGACAGAAATCAGCGTATTTTGGGGGATGACATAATTCAATCCATAAGACACATGGAAAGATTAGCCAATAAATGATGCTGATAGAGCTGGCTAATCATCGAACTAGAAGATGAATGAATTCTTAATTCTTGCTTTGAAATGCCACACGGATCACAGTTTTCAATGTGAAAAATTATTCAATTACTAGAATAACAGCCAACCCATGACCAGAATTTGAAAGAACTTTATACATTTCAGCTTGAATCATCCCAACACCCCAGATGTTAACTCTGCTTTACAGCTTAGGGAACTGAGGAACAGTGGAATTAGATGATCTTCTTGAAGTCGTATAGTTGGTGAGTGCTTGCTTCCATGGTGCACTTTGGTTCCAGGGTGTAGCCTGAAGTGCTTTTGTGTGATTAGTTCAATCTTGGAGGAAGTAATTCTTCTGCCCAAGCTTCATACTACATATTTGCTTAGAGTTTGGAAACTGTACAATGCATATGAATTGCTTTTGAGCTAATAAGAAAATAATCACATTCTCTCCCTTTTCTCTTGCTCAGCTACCCTTCCACATGTTGCCCCAATTTGGCAGGACCCAATTGGATTGTTGACTTGCCCAGCATTCACAAGTGAGGCAGCCAGTAGCTTCTACAATGATGCTTTGTATTGGAACTACATCATTATTGCTAAATCCTTTTGGAATTTTTTGCCTTCTGTGGGGCTGTGCCAAGTGTCTGCCTCTGATTTTGATCAAGTAACCCCTTATTATTATTCTGAAGGCTGATGCTTGGGCTTTTCTCTCAGGCAGTCCTCTCAAATGCTAAGGTGCCTACAATTACCTGGAGAATGTGGTGATAAAGGGTAGATTACAGTTTGGGGTTGGGAAGGTAGCTTAGTCAGTGTTCTATTGCTTTGAAGAGACCATGACCATGGCAACTCTTAATGATAGAAAGCATTTAATTGAGAGCTTGCTTACAGTTTCAGAGGTTTAGTCTATTATGATCATGTCAGGGAGCATGGAGACACACAGGCAGACACGGTGCTGGAGAAGTAGCTGAGAGTTCTACAACTGGATCCATAGGCAACAGGAAGAGAGAGAGAGAGAGATACTAGGCTGGAGCTTTTGAAACCTCAAAATCCAGCCCCAGTGATACACTTCCTCCACCAAGACCACAGCTACTTCAAGAAGGCCACACCTCTTAATCCTCAGAAGTAATACCGCTCCCTGATGACTAAACTCAAGTAAATGAGCCTATGGATGCCATTCTTATTCAAATCAACACATTCCACTTTCTAGTCCCCATATGCTTATAGTCATACCATAATGTCAAAAATGAATTCAGTCCTACTTCAAAAGTCCCCATAGTCTATCACCATCTCAAAACTGCTTAAAAGTTCAAAGTTCAAACCCTCTTCTGAGATTCAAGGCAATCTTTTAGCTGTAATATCCTATAAATCAAAACAAATAAAAACCAGATCACATACATCCAACATGCAATGGCACAGGATATATATCCCAAACACTATCCCTAAATGGAGGCAAGGGAACACAGTGAGTAAGTGCTGGGCCAAAAACATGACCAAAAACCAGCAGGGCAAACTCCAAATTCTGAATTTCCACGTCTGATGTCAAAGCACACCTCAGGCCTCCAACTCCTTTCAGCTTTGTTGACAGCAATACACTTCTCTCTCTTGGGCTGGTTCCACTCCATTTTATCAGCTTTCCTTGGCAGGTATCCCATGACTCTGGCATCTCCAACATCTTCAGGTTCCCAAGGCAATTCAGGTTTCATCTTCCCAACTTCCCACAATGGCCTCTATGGGCCTCCATGCAGGAAAATTCCTGACAGATGCTGGTCTCAGTGGCTTTCCTTAGCTGCAGAGGGAGATCCCACAACCCTTTTCTTGCACCCTTGACTTTAAAGCTAGAGCCAAGTAGCCAGAACTGCCAAGTTCTCCTGCTTTCTTGGCCTAGAAGCTGGTCCCCTCTTTCAATTACATCTGCATCAGTTTTCTATTGTTCGTTTCCTTCACTGATTAAGTTTTTCTTTAATTCCTTTCCACAAGCTGAAAGCTTTGCTGGGTGGGGTCTTGCCCCAAAGTCACTACTCCCTTTATTACATTTAGTATCAGGCTTTTCTTTAAACTTTTTTTTTTTAAATCTCCTTGAGCACTGGATTTAACTCTATTATACTTCCTGGTGCTCTGTTTCTACTCAAAACTATACATTTTTGCACCTTTCCTTGTTCAGCCTGCTCCTTTTCATTATAGGTCTGCATAATACTAGTAACCACATGACAGAGTCAATACATGGCTGTCTTGACATCTCCTCTGCTAACCATGAATCTAAAACTCTTAATTTAGCCTCAAGCAGATTGTTTTAGATAAGGTCAGAAAGCAGCCATATTCATTACCAGACTATTACAACAATTGTCTTTAGGCCACTTGCTAATAGTCTTCTCCTCTGGAATCTCTTGAGCAAGGTCCCCACATTTCACAGAACCCTCTGCACTACTGTCTCTCATGCTTCTTCTTGGATAACCCATTAAATCCTGCTTAAAGTGTCCAGCCAGTTTTCTAGTCCAAAATCCCAAAGTTTTCCATATTCCTCCAACAAACAGCATGGTCAGGCCTGTCAAAGCAATACCCTGCTCCCCAGTACCAACTTCTGTCTTAGTATTTTATTGGTTTGAATAGACACCAAGACTATAGCAACTCTTAAAAAAGAAAGTATTGTATTGGGGCTTGCTTATAGTTTCAGAGGTTTAGTCAGTTATCATAATGGCAGGGAGCATGGTGACACAGACAGACATGGTGCTGGAGAAGTAGCTGAGAGTTCTACATCCAGATCCATAGGCAACAGGAAGATAACGTGATACTGGGCCTGGCTTAGACTTTTAAAACCTCAAAGCCTACACCCCAATAACACACTTCCTCCAACAAGGCCACACCTCCTAATCCTTCTCAATAGTGCCACTCCCTGATGACTAAGTCTCCAAATATATGAGCCTATGGGGGTCATTCTTATTCAAACTGCCACAGAAAGATAGACAAGTTTGAGATCCCTCAAAACCAAGAAATTGTCAACTCTGCTCCCTGCTAATACCTTTGAACCACACTTTGAATAATAAATGTCTAAACCTCTTTATTATTTTTCACCTCATATTTTTCTGATCCCCTGAAAATCAAGACTGTAGAACTCTAAAAACACTGAAAAGGACCAAGGTTGAATCTTTTCCATCTTTCTAGGGCTAGGGAGAAGTCTCAGTTAGTAAAATGCTTGCCACATAAGCAGAAGGTCCTTACTTTGATCCCTACACCTACAAACAAATTTAGGTAGGGTGATACATGCTTGCATTTTCAGGACTTGCAATGCAGAGACAGGAGGATTCCTAGAGCTTGCTGGACAATTTAGACAAACCCATGTGCCCCAGTTCCAAATGAGAAGCTCTAACTCAAAAAACAAAGTAGGTGGTTGCTGAGGAGCTAACAACACCTGAGGTTGATCTTTGACCTCTAGAAACATGAGCACACATGTATATATGCACTTGTACACTCACACCACATCCATGTTCACACTCTCAGTTAGGAATCTTTCTTTCCCAAGAGGATTCCTGAGGAGCATGCCCAGGGATACAGATGACTGAGGGAGAGAGCACAGAACTTTCAGAAACTTGAATCCAAGAAGTAAACTCCTCCAACACTTCCCCATGAGAGGCAGGTCTTCCAAAGTGGGGAAGCTTCCCAAAGCTGGGCATGTGCAAAAGGACCAGATGGCCAAAAAATAAGGACACCCCACTCATGCTGCTAGTTTGGGGTTTGATTTGTTCAATCTCTCAGGCTCACTGCTGGCCATCCACCAAGCCTAAGAACTTGAGCCAGACACAACTGACCTTTAATATGTTGTTAGTCGAGAAGTAGCCTTCCAGAGCTCTTTTCTTCTGGATTCCCAAAGTCCTCATTGTCTTCTAACTAATGAATCTAGCAATTGTTCTCCTAATGACCATATAAGCAAAATGGCAGTGCTAATGTCAATAACCAAGGATCCAGGCTCAAATCTCCACTAGTGCTTACTGCTAAGTGCTTTTATGGCTATGGCACTTTCCCAGGCCTACCTATAGGAATTCTATCAGAGTAACTAAATGGTAAGACTTGAACTCTCAACACGATCTATGGTCAAAGTAAATTCAAAGATTATGAAATTATTTTCCAATATATACGAAAACAAATGTCTTGAGGGAAAATACCATCTACACACTCATTGAGATATTCCTAGTAGGTGGATTAAGACACCCCTCAGTGGCACTGTTGCCTGATAGGTGATGCTACTATAGATGTGTATTTTTCAAACACTGGCTTATGCTACTGAAATAGATGTTCACCATATGCTTATCATTTAAACACAAAATCTATTTAGTGTATCTAAACATGGGGAAGAATGGTATCTGTGTTCAAGAAACTTAGTGCTCAATATAGGAGACAGGAAAGACTAATAAACAGTTATGTGATACTCTATTAACTGGGAGAGTTTGAAAAATCAGGGTCAAGCATGATGGTACATGTCCATAATCCCAGAACTCAGGAAGCAGAGGTAGAAGGGTTGAGAGCTCAAGATCAGCACACCTGTCATCCCAACACTCAAGAGGAGGATGCTTGAGGACCAGCAGTTCAAACCCAGTCTTAGTATATAGCAAGGTTGAGATTATCCTAGGCTACATGAGACCCTGCCTCAAAACAACAACAATGAGAAAAGGGATCTGGAGAGATATAGCTCAGTTAGTAGAATGCTTACATCGAATGAATGTATGAAGTCCTGAGTTCAATCCCCAGTACCACAGAAACCAAGTATAGTGGCTCCTTCCTAATCCCAACACTTAGGAAGTGGAGGCAGGAGAATATGAAGTCCAAAGTCATTCTTGGCTATGCAATGAGTTTTAGGCCAGCATGGCATACATAAGACTTTGTCTCACCCAGAGAGGGGTGGAATGTGGTGGTGGGAGGGGAAAATAGAGAAAGAGAGGAGGAAGAGAAGGAAGAAGAGAAGGAGGAGGAGGAGGAGGAGGAAGAAGAGGAGGAGGAGCAGGAGGAGGAGGAGGAGGAGGAGAGATGCATCTGGGCTACACACTGTTTTTCTAAACCAGCCTGGGCTAAACACTGAAACAAAACAAATCATATACAAAACACCTACCTCCAAAAAAATTAGATATCTGCCTCATGTTTGTAACTAGGACAGACTATAGAGTCAATCAAGACTAAAGAATCTCATGGTGGAAAAGAGGTCATCCTCTCACCTTGAGAAGGGATGGTATGACCAAGACAATAATGGCATGAGCAGCCACAGGGACCTCACAGCACCCTGGCCCAGTTCTAGGAATGTTTCATCTAGGCTAAAAGTGACTCTTGGTTGCTGAGGAATAATCCTTTTGTATACAGTGAAGATGTATTACTCTCATTGGTTTAATATAGAGCTAACTTACCAATAGCTAGGCATGAAGAGGTTAGGCAGGAGAGCCAGACTGAGAGAACTCAGGAAGAAGAAAGGTGGAGTTGACAGCCAGATGCAGAAGAAGCAAGACATGTAGAAAATGAGGTAACAAGCCATGAACTATGTAACAAGATGTAAATTAATAGAAATGGATTAATTTAAATTGTAAGAGCTAATTGGTAACCATCCTAAGCTATTGGCCAAGCATTTGTAATTAATAATAAGTCTCTGTGTGGTTATTTGGGAGCTGACTGGCAGGATAGAAACTTCCACCAACACTTGGTTGACAAAATATTTTCCCTGCTCTGGCCCAGGCATTTCTCTGGCTCTGAGAGAGAAACAGCAGTATTCTCTGTTCTCTGGGCCTTGTTCTCCAATGAGCTATTGATCAGCATGAGCCCCACGAGGATGCTAAGCATAGCTGAGCACTCAGAAAAGGGTGGACTCTCTTTTCAATAACACAAGGAAACCAGATGGTGGGTGGCTGGCTCAGGCCAAGACATAAAAGATCTCCTTCAACTCAAGTTCACACTGAGTTACTAAATTCCTTTGTGACAAGGAAGTTAGGAAAACTTACAAATACTTTTCTAAAATCTTGGACCATGAAAGTTAGCACTTGCCTGCCCATCAGTCATGAGTTCACCGCCCTGTGTCTTCCAACCCTCCCCCTACACTACTCTGCTCTCACAGACACATCCTGCACCCAGTGTGCTTGAGACATTCAACAAGCTCAGAAAAGCCTCTAAGAGAGGAGGAGGAACATGCACAGTTCTTTCCATTTTAGATATGAGCCTGTGCTATGTGTATGGCAGGTTTTAGCCAGAGTTCAACTTTCACACACACGCAAACAAGAGTATCATTCCCAAAGGCCCCTGCTCACTTCCCAGCCTCACTAGCATCAGTCAGGGCAAAACAGCCAAGCTGGCTTGTGAGCATGTGGGAAGGCTGTGTTATGGAAACATAGCTTGGTGCCATGGCAACGCATGGACAGATCCTCTGTCTCTGCAGCTGGCAGAACATAGCCTCACAGGACTTGATTGTGAACACAGAACAAGCTTTATGCATGCTGGGATTCCCCCATGTTCTCCAGACCTTGACTGACTCTCAGATCCCAAGTGTCACACCTATAGATATAGCTGTGGGAGACAAAAATAAGCAAGAGCCAGGGACATCTTTGGTTCTGTTTTTATCTGTACAAATATAGTTTGGTTTCTTGGAGACAGAATGAAATCTACGCTAAACTTTCTTCTTACTCTCTAAACATGGTGTGAGCGAGGTTTTGCTGCCTGTGTGCCCGTCAGGCTGGTGTTGTGTGAACACCATATGGTTTCCTTCTAGAGACCAACTGCTTCTGCTTTTAAATAACCTGTCTTTGAAAGTAACATACTGGGCTGGTGAGATGGCTAGGCCTGAAGACTTGAGCTCCATCCCCAGGACCCAAATGATGGAGGAGAGAACCGACTCCCTTAACTTGTCCTCTGGCATCCACATGTATGCTATGACACCCACAGCTGCCTCCCCAAATAAATAATAAGTGAACGAAGGAGTGTTTAAAAAAGAATTTAAAGTACAAAATCTTCAGTAAGTCTTCTTAAACTTCGATGTTTTCTTTAAAGATATGGAGGTGAGTCGGCCTGATGACTTAGACAGAGAATATACGACTCTTTCAGAGGATCTGAGTCCATAGGTTCCTGCACGATGTCAAGTGTCTAATGGCTGCCTGTAACTCTACTTCCAGGGGATCAGACACCTGCTTCTGGCCCCCATGGCATATACGTGGACACACACCCAGAATTAAAAATAAAATAAAATCTTACAAATATGAGCAAAGTGCCAGTGAGGCATTTCAGCAGGTAACAATCTTTGCGACTAAGCCTGACAACCTGTGTCTCCTGCCCAGGATGAACACGGTAGAAGGAGAGAAAAGACTCCTGCCAGTTGTTCTATGACATCCACATGTGTCCCATCCCCTAACTACACAAATAAACAAGCAAGTGAATAAACAAATGAGCAATTAAAGAAATATAACATTTAAAACAAAGGAGTGAAGCGGTGTGCCCAACATGCTGGGATCCAATGTGCCTACCATGGGATTCTCACAGCTGATATTTGCCAGCTAAGGACCAGGAAAGGATGGAAGAAGGAAGGGAGGGAAGAGGGACAGATGAAGGGAAGAAGGTGTCAGCGGGTCTAGGAATGTTCCAACCAGTAGCAGGTCACTGGCGGCAGGAACTGGCATCTCTCGTCAACCCAGCACTCGTCCAAGATAAGCTTATGTCACAGGTAATAATATGCTTTAGAAAATCCAAGGAAATTGTACCATAAAATAAACACATTTTGAGCAGGAAAGGCTGGCGTGAGAGCAGCAGGTAACATGGAAAACCCAAAAGAACTGAATTCGGGTTTTCACTTCCTGCATAAGTGATGGGCTTGCTCCACTTCTCTACAATATAGGGGTATTTTGAAGTCACCTCGGATTCCAGCCAACCTTTCTCTGTTGATCTCCAGGTGCCCATGGATATTGGACCTATCACATGGTCCTTTTTGCAGTTCTGACTGGAGAATTTCTTCAGCCCCTGGGCCTTGGGGAGGGATATCTGCTATCCTGCAAAAAGAATTACTGGAGGGGCTGGAGAGATGGCTCAGAGGTTAAGAGCACTGTTTGTTCTTCCAAAGGTCCTGAGTTCAATTCCCAGCAACCACATGGTGGCTCACAACCATCTGTAATGAGATCTGGCACCCTCTTCTGGCCTGCAGGGATATGTGCAGACAGAACACTGTATACATAATAAATAAATTTAAAAAAATAAAATAAAATAAAAAAAGAATTACTGGAGCCACTCAGAGCAGGGTCCTAAGACAAGGAAATCAGAGAACAAACACATTATCTTCATCTTGGGCTGTTTGGATTCAGGAAGACCCACAACCCTCACTCTACGAAAAGACAGCCCCCATAAGTCCATGACAAGTGCCTGTGACAAACTGTTCCATTAAACATAGCTGGGATGTTTGTTGGAAAGACTTAAACTTCTCCCGAAGAAATGACTGCCAAGGTTCACCTTCATTAACGTCCGTAACCATAATCAGCAGTAACTTGACCAGCTAGTGCCTTTATTCCCACACACTCCCTGATGGTGGAGCAACCTGAAATAGCCATTTCCTCCCCCACCCACCATCTGCATGTCTCCCACACAAAGGAAAAAGTGAGGATCACCCAACCAGAGTCCACTCATCTTGACCCTTTCCAGATACTTTTCTTCTCATCCACAGTGTTTTACACTTAACTCCCAATGGTTATGAAACGATCCAGTTCTTCTGTCCCCAGAGGTATGAAACCACAGTTGCATGAAGATCAGACAAGCAAGCCAAATCTGACATTTCTTTTCCTGTCTGAAGGGCAACTGAGTGCTCGAATGAGATGCACCAGGCTTAGAGTGGGTCATAGGGCTGCAGTTTTCCTCCGTGTTGGTATGTGACCCGGGGGAACACACTCTACAGTGATGTCATGAATACATAATCTAATCAAGAACCGTACATTGAATGGCCACTCTGTGCAAGGCACTGGGAGAGATGCCCGGGGCTTATTATCTACTTGAAAGGAGAACATGCACACAGGAAAATTAACGTGTAGTAGAAGGAGTCATCTACAGGGCTCCGTCAGTGATCTAGAGAGCAAAAGTTCAGAGAAGGGAATATTGTCAAGGAATAGAATACTGTCAAGTCGTGTGGCCAGCAAAGGCATGGAGAGGCGGAGGGAGCCTTGAAAGATTACAACGGAAGTGGGCAGGAGAGACTGAACAGCTTAACGTCCACTGAGAGAAGGCCGTTCTTTATGGGAAATGATGAAGGAAGGTTGCCCCTGGGGGTGAGGGATGGCTCAGCTCTTTGCAGAGGACCCCAGTTCATCTCGCAGCACCCGCGTTTCACAGCTCACAACCGCCTCTAACTCCAGCTCTATGGGGATCAGGGACCAGGGCTTCTAACCTCCAAAGGTACCTGTTCTTGTGTGCACACACTCACACATAGACACACATACACACTGTAATTAGAAATAATAAAAATCAATGTTATTTTTAAAAGAAGCCTGGCCCTGAAGAATGGTGAGACACTGTTTCATGATCTAGTCCTGAGGGTGCCCACTTTATAAACATTTAAGAATACCGTTGCTTCCAGAGGGTAGGTTTCTATGCAGTGGATTCTGAAGAAAGTTTTGTCTTCCAAAAAAATGGATAAAATAATACTTCTACCACCCAACCCCAATCCCTTCCTAGTCTCACTACTACCCCATAAGGATGGAGAATCTATTTCCCCTTCCCTGGACCCTGGGCGGACCTTTGTGACTGCCCACGTTCCTTTATCTAAGCTTTCTTTCTTTTTCCTGTGACTCTGAGATAAGGTGAGATTCCAGCTTAGTCCATGTTGCTGCTGTGGCCAGGCTCCAGGTCTTGGACACACTTGGAGTTGGGGGCAGGACACACCTGTCATCCTTTAGATCCAGAAGGTCCTTCCCCTTGCCAGTCCTTGTGGGGTCCTCACGGCTCTGCTATGCTGATGTCATTGATTTCAAACATGAAAACTCTGCAAGGTCAAAACAGGTGCTTTTGATGTGGTGGCACACTCCCTTAATCCTAGCACTCAGGAGGCAGAAGCAGGCAGATCTCCATGAGTTCAGGGCCAGCCTGGTCTACATAATGAGTTCCAGGCCAGCCATGGGTACATAGTAAGATCCTGTCTTAAAATAAAAACAACAAACAAACAATACTAGGGCCTTTAACAAATGTCAGAGAGCTATTTCTGCTAGTTGAGTTCTCCAAGGGAAACTGGAAATTAATCCATTATTTACCACCCGCCTAGGTTAATGGTCAGAATCCTAGCATACAATTCACTGCAAGGCAGACTGTTTTCAGTCTTTCCTCAGAACACCATAATGCTATTGTTTTTATTTTTTGACTCAGGGGTTTCTAGATAGTCTTGCTCTTAGCCTTCCAAGTTCTAGATGCCTACCAAGCCTAGCTTAAATCTACCTAGATTTAATGACAACAGCTACGTTTCGGAAAACTCCAAAAACTAAATCCACTGCTTGAAGAAATCCTTTCCAAATAGAGTTTTAAATAGAAAGCAGGATTCCACTGTGGTTAAAACACTCTGGAGTTGGCACCACAGGGCCAGGGTCCTGGCGCCAGAGCTCCAGTCTCAGTGCTGAGCCTGGAGGATCTGCCTTCCTTCATGTTTTGAGATTCTCTGATGGATGCTGGGGTGCTTAGAGGAGAAAATGTCACATGGCAAAGGGATGGCATAGCATACAGAAGGTGCTCAGTAAATGTTAGCAGGTGCTGCATAGCTCTGGAGAGGAGCCAAGGGGGCTTCTTTAAGTCTTTTGTAATTTTTAGGTGACTTTAATATCCAGTCAAACCTCTGTGACAGAGGGTCTGTGAGTATCCGTGTATTCTAGGGACTCATTCACGATTCAGCAAAGCCCAGTCCATGACAGAGTCAAAAAGACTCTCAGAGCAACCTTGTTAAAGGTAAGTCTGTAGGAAGACTCTCTTGGTAGGGACTAAAACAAACAAACAAACAAACAAACAAACAAACAAAAACCCACAACGAAAATAGTCTTGTTTTTATTGGGGGCAAAGAAAATAGGCATTGTTTTCAAGCCATATAAAATTGTAATCCTGTGGATCTCTTGACTTTCATCTTTAGACATAGCTCTGGGCCTGGTTTCCAGGAAACAGGCACTGGACTCAGGAGTCTGCTTTTTTCCTACTCTGTCTTGCCTGTAGAGCTATGGTTGACTCATTCACTCATTCTTTAAGGCATTCATTGTTCTTCATGCTGCAAACACTTGAGGGCGACTTTTTTTTGTTTGTTTTTTGGTTTTTTCAAGACAGGGTTTCTCTGTGTAGCTTTGTGCCTTTCTTGGATCTCGCTCTGTAGACCAGGCTGGCCTCGAACTCACAAAGATCCGCCTGCCTCTGCCTCCTGAGTGCTAGGATTAAAGGCGTGTGCCACCACCACCCAGCTAAGGGCAACTTCTTTATAACCTAGACACTAAGATGATCCCATGCTACAGTGGTCTTTCCCTTAAAGGAGGGAGCTCCCGACACTAAATTAACATGATTATGATCTTAGCTGTCAGGCTATTTTTTTTCCCCAGACACATTGAGCCCTCCATGTGGGTCGTCGTCGTGCTGAAATGTGGCAAAGAGCTCATCAGTGTCAGAGGGACATGATTGCAAGAAAACATCAGACAATGCCAGCAAAACTCAAATGGAAGAAACAAAGAACGGTAAATGTGTAAACCCTAATATTTACTATACACTTCTAATAAGAAAACAGTAAAATTAATGGGTTAAAAATAGAACTTTCATGACTTTATCTGTAGTGAATATACTTGGATTTTTATGGTAAAACAATTTTCTGGTTTGGTTAGAAATAAAGACTGTCTGACCATCCAACAGACTGCTGCATTGTTCAGCCTTTCTGAGAACTCCTGTTGCCCCCTTGTGGGATTCCTTGGGAAATGCTAAAACAGAGAAAGGTCTGTCTTGAGCATAAATCTCAAATACATTTTCATGAAAGTGAATTTAAATGAACTTCTGATCAATTGTACTGCCTTTTGGAGCTACCCCACAGGTGGTGCTGCATGTGAAAGGTGAGAATTACTGTCTCGAGGGTCTTGTAACCTAGAGTTGATGAGTTGTGTTGGGAGACAATCCAGAGAGTTTGAGCTAAGGAAAGAAGGGAACCAAACTTGAGACGCATGAGGAAAGTGTCGCCTTCAGTACCGAGCATCATACTACAGAAAACATCGCTTAATGTACCCGAGCTTCCATTTTCCTCATCTGTGGAGAAAACAGAAAGAAAAGATCAACGCAGGGACTGCCTTGCCTGAAAACCAAAGAAAACAACAGACGTGAACTGTTCCCAAACACAAAGCACCACCCAGGTGGGAGTAAGTCCTACTGAGTGTATTTAGTGCCTATGGAGCCTTGAGCTATGCAATAATTAAGACAGCTGTTTTGAGGGCTGGGCTGGTCAACTTTTGGGAGAATTCCAAGATCTTGTTTAAGGAGAAATTCGGTTGAGATTTTGGGAGACAATAATAGTCTTGGAAATTGGTCACAGATTCAGCTAGAATGGCTGTCCAGTGAGACTAGGGATCCTCCCATCTGTCTTCCCAGTGCCAGGATTACCACACCTGGCTTTTTCACATGGGTGATGGAGAGCAAACTCCTGTCCTCAGGTCTGCAAGGCAAGCGCTTCACCAATGGAACCATCTCCCCAGCCTCAAAAGATACAAGTGATGCTTTGTCATTAATCTACAAGGTTCCATCCATTAACTTTTCCAGAAGAATCATTCCAGTTTCCTCAGGACTTCTCCATAGACGTCTTCAGAGTCTGCAGACAACCTAGCAAAGTATCTATTGAAGACTCTCTGGGGTTACTTCCTGTACTGTGTGTTTGAGGAGGATGGAGACATATTCCAGTTCCCATTGCAACCTAGGTTGAACAAAAGACAGATTCCTCCAAGTAAGAAAGGATTCTATGAGCAGATAGTCTTTGGCCGTGAACTACACCATCAACAGTCTGCGTATCAACCCTGCTAAGAAACTCTAGAGACTTTGGACATGGAAAACTTTCATTAATGTGTGAGCCAGTAACACCCCTATTGGTTCTGCCTCTCTGGAGGACCTTGACTACTATCAAATCCTTAATGTGACTTAAGTTCCACTGCCAGAAGCAACTTCTGGACTGACCTAAAGAGGGAGCCAGGGTATTTTGTGTTGGCATAGACACTGCAAAAACAGAGAACCTCTGGAGGGCATCTGCAATGACAAGCCATTTTCTGATGATGATGAAACTCGTTTCTTGGTGGCCCTTTTTGGCAATGTAGCTTTAGGTACAGTTAGGTGCTTTAGCTTCCTCACCCCACTAGGAATTCTGGGAGTCATTTAATGCCCTGTAATGAATCGTTCTCTGCCCAATGAGCTGAACGAATGCCACTCTGCAAGTGAACCCTGACCACACAGCCCAGTGCTCACTAAAGCCCGTGAAACTTCTATTGTTAGCTGAGCACAGGAACAGCAGTGATTCAACAAAGAATCTATGATGGTGGTCCACGCTGTGTGACATTCAGCCGAAGCCCTGGGCAAACAGAAACACTGCCACATCCCTTTCTCCTTCTGTGACACGGTCTAAATGTACTCAACTACATTTCCATGGTATTTACCATCCTTTCCATGCTAATAAGGACTAACACCTCCGTTCTGTAACCCTGTAAACTTCACTCCAGACAAGAGGACGAGCATTCTCATGGTGGTATCCAGGGAAAAAATGAATCCAGTAACTAAAGAGCAGAGGGAACAGGAGTCACTACTCAGATACTCACAGGCCTTGCCGCAAAAAGACACCTGAAAATTTATTTTCCAAGTGGGATAAATATATTTTCCATAAGGCCTTTTCGAACATTCAAAGCTCAATATGTGAAGGCTAACAGTGACCTTACGTCACTTAAATGAGCTAATCTTTCTCCCTTTGTCTTTAGATAAAGAAGAGAGGTACCCTGGCCTGGGCAGAACAGTGGAGCTGACCCTGTTGGCTGGCAGGGGTGCAGGTAAGCCCACTCTGGAGGCATGAGAGTGCGAGAGCTGGCCCCACTTTCTGTCTGTCATGCAGTGGTGTGGGTAAGGGGATGATGCCCCCCTCCTGCCCCTCAATACCTACTGCAGACGGGAAAGCTGGTTCCAGAGTCATGAGAGTGGAAAAGCTGATCCTGCCTCTCAACAGCTGCAGCACTCGGGAGAGCAGCCCTGCACCTCACCTCAGCAGCACAATAGAGCTGACTCTGTCAATGGGGACACAGGTGATCTGTCTCCACCCCTCATCTACCATATAGTGGAGTGGGTAAGGGAGAGATGCCCTCCCTCATCCCCTGCCCCTCACCATCTGTGGCAGGTGAGAGAGCTGGCCCTGCCCTCACCACTTGCATCACTCAGGAGCCCTGCACCTCACCTGGGCAACACACCAGAGCTGACCCTGTTGGCAAAGTGCAGGTGAGCTGGCCCTGAAGGCATGAGAGCAGGAGAGCTGACCATGCCCTTCGTTGTCTGCCTCTCCATGGCATGAATGAGGGAAAGATGTCCACCCCACCACCCCTTGCCACCAGCAGGAAGCTGGCCTGGGGAGCATGAGAGTGGGAGAGCTGGCCCTGTACATCACCAAGTGCAGCACTTGGGAGGGCAGGCCCTGCACCTCATCTGGACAAAACAGCAGAGCTGGCCCTGGTGGTGTGGGTGCAGGTGAGCTGGCCAGGAGGGCTGGGGAGCAGGAGACCTGGCCCTGCTCCTTGCTGCCTACTGCAGTGGGTGAGCTAGCCAGGGCAATGCTGGAGCTCACCCTGGTGGTATCAATTAGTCAGCCCAACCATATCTATGACCTGCTAGAGCATGTGAAGGGGCCAGACCTGCAGATCCAACACAGTAGGATCTCCATAATACAAGGCAACAACAGGTTATCCAAGAGGAGTCCCAGTGGGGGCCCAGTATCAAGGGTGTAGTGCTGTGGGATGTACTGTATGGCAAATGTGTTGCTCTGATTGGTTGGTAAATAAAACACTGATTGGCCATTAGTCAGGCAGGAGGAAGTATAGGCGGGACAAGGAGGAGAATAAAGCTGGGAAGTGGAAGGCTGAGTCAGACAGAGACACTGCCAGCTGCCACGATGACAAACAGCATGTGAAGATGCCGGTAAGCCACGAGCCACGTGGCAAGGTATAGATTCATAGAAATGGATTAATTTAAGCTGTAAGAACAGTTAACAAGAAGCCTGCCACGGCCATACAGTTTGTAACCAATATAAGTCTCTGTGTTTACTTGGTTGGGTCTGAGCAGCTGTGGGACTGGTGGGTGAGAGAGATTTGTCCTGACTGTGGGCCAGGAAGGAAAACTCTAGCTACAGTGTAGCAGAAGCCAGAGGACTCAAACCAGACCAATAACTCATTGCAATGAATACTACAAGTAAAGATGTATGGACTAAAGAGTATATTGTGTACTCACTGGGACACACTACAGCTTCCACAAAGAGACTTTGTATGTGTGTGTGTGTGTGTGTGTGTGTGTGTGTGTGTGTGTGTGTGTGTGTTAGTTTGGTTGTTTTTGTTTTTTGTTTTTCTTTTGAATTTTGTTTTGTCTTGCAGCAGGGAGGTTACAAGGGCAGAGGGTAGATATGAAGGGATAGGGAGATGGATAGGATCGGATACAATTCAATGTGAAAACCACAAAGAAAGAATCAATTAAAAATTTTTATTTAAAAAATAATAAAGAAAATATTCAGATGCAGCAGAGAAGAAGAAGGAGGAGGAGGAGGAGGAGGAGGAGGAAGAGGAGGGCCAACATTTCCAGACCTGGAGAAGACTTGGGGGAGAAAATAGTCTGCAAAAGAAAAAGAATTCTAGGAGTTCATAATATTAATTTCTCCCACCATTTTGCCTACTGTGCCATGTTTTCATAGCTTATTGCAGAAAGAAAATTCACAAAATCCCCATTATCTTTTTGTTGCCATCAGAGGTTTCGTTCTTTCCTGAGCTTCGGCCTACTCCGCACAAAGTATTAAAAAAACAGCCCAGCAATGCCTAAGGGCTAGGACTGTTGCTGTCTGCTCAGAAAGGAGGGTGTGTCTGTAACCAGCTATGTGTTTAATCTTTGGTTTACCACTGACACTCAGAACGGGCACCCGGCAAATAATAAGCGATAAATAAAGATTTACTGAAGAAGTGACTTGATGAATGGATTTATTTTTAAGAGAGGAGTACTAAGGGACTGATTATCTTTAGGAACAAACAGGAAAAGGCTACTGTGTAGTTCTGATAAGACAGGAGGGGTTTGTGCAAAGCTACAAGCAGAGGGCACCAACTAATTTCTAGTATAGACTCTGGAATGAAATGGTAGGAATTGACCCAGGTTTTCACAGTTGAATGCTATTGTGAAATTCTATATTGCTTCTAATAACTACCCTACTCTCAAAAGCTTAGAAACACACAAACCCTCACAAGAGCAATCCTCTTCCCAGAGCAAAGGTAAAACACAGCACTTCCAGTTAGTACTGAGTTGCTTTCTTGAAGACTATTCACCCAATAAGGGTGACTAAGAGAGAGAAGTGTATCATGATGGTGTGGGATTAATCTGTTTAAGAAGCACAATTGCATCAAAGAACGTGTGTCAGTTATAGAAACTTTAAGACTCCCAATGGCTCCTTTAGTCAATTTCCTACTGTAGTAATGAAGGAAAATTAAGTATGCATATTTATGTGAACAGATAATTCAACCAAATTTGGTATGTATTACAGTGGGAAGATCTTTGTCTGTCACAGTGATTCCACTGTAGAAACCAAATGGAAAGATTTGTATTTTATTTATTTTCACAACAACCTTGGTCATATATAATGATGCCATTTTCTTCTCACAAAAATAAGGATACTGAGGTGAAGAAGCATCTTCAAAAATCAGAATGCTGGATAACGTTCATCTATCCAAACCAATGTCATTTCAAAATAAGCAGACAGTTCAGGTGCCGTGGAGCACGGCTGTAATCCCAATCCTGAGGAGCTAAGGTAGGAGGATTTGAGTTCAAAGCCCACTTGAGTTACACAGTGAAACTCTGTCAAAAAAAGAAAAAAAAAGGGAATAAGAAAAATAAAACTAATGATAGCAGAAGTTAAAGAAAATCAGCAATAGTTCTGTGCTTCTGTAGACACTGGCTTCATCTCATTTGTCTTTTGTGTTTGGCATGTAACAATAATCAGAATGATTTATTTTGTGTAAAAGGCTATTTTATAATCTAAGAAGAATGAATACCTCCTTCACCACCAAACTTGTCACTCAGACTAACAAGCAACTAAACAAAAATGTTGCTGAGGAAGAAACTCTGCAAGCTTCCAGTCTTTGGATATCCATCAGTCCCGTGTATTGAAAGTGATCAATCTCACCCTTCAAGGACATTTTTTGTCCTTTGGTGCCTTCATACATTTTACTTGAAGAGAAAGTTTTAAAAAAATCAGAGCCCAGCAATTATGTTCTCAGACTTATTGACAGGGGAAAGTCAGACCAGAGTGTAAAATAAAGATCAGAACCTCTATCCTGTTCGTTTGTAAAGGTTTTTTCCTTCCTCCTGCTTCTTAATCATAACCTTGGGTGAGGGGTGAGGGTGAGGGGTGGGGATGGGATTGGGGGTAGGGGGAGCCTTTGAAGCACTCTCCTTTTTCCCCTCAGGGGCTTTCCCTCAGCTTCCCTTGTTACTAAGGCTCTCTCTCCCTGTGGCCCGATCGATTTCAGTAAAAATATTTAAAGCATGTGGCATTGTAATTAAGTGAGTCCATTGTACCCACACCAGTGCACAAGACAACAAAACTGTTGTCTGGGTCCTTTCCAAGAAGCACAGTGACTGGGTGAAGTCAGTCTTAATTAATCACGAATATTTTTAGAATGGCTTATTTGTGGTAAATATAGCTACCGTGGGGCTACATAAATTATGGGAGTCACTAAGACCTCCAGGAAAAGATGCCAAGGCATTTTCTACTATGACCTCCAGTTGAATATTTCAGTTTCTAACAAAGGGGCCCAAAATCTATTAGTTAAACTCTTAATCAAAGTAGCTTGTCTTTCCCCAATGGTCAGTTGCCCAACACAGCACTCACCTATCTATCTATCTGTCTGTCTGTCTGTCTGTCTGCCTACCTATTGTCTACCTCCTATCAATATCTATCATCTATTTATCTATCTATCTATCTATCTATCTATCTATCTATCTATCTATCTATCTACCTACCTACCTACCTGTCTGTCTGTCTGTCTGTCTATCTACCTACCTATTGTCTACCTCCTATCAATATCTATCTATCTATCTATCTATCTATCTATCTATCTATCTATCTATGTATCTATCTACCTATCTATCATCTACCTATATATCCATCCAACTATCTGTAATATATCAGTCCATTATCTCTCTGTATATGTATCTACTATCATCTATCATTTACCAATCTGTTCTCTACTATCTATGCACCTATCTCTCTATCATCTCCCTATCAATCAATCAATCAATCAATCAATCAATAAATCTATCATCTATCTATCTATCCATCTATCTTTTACCACCTATCGATCTATCTATCATCATCTACTTACCTACTCTTCTACCTGTCATCCATCTTTCTTGATAAAATGGCAATCTCAACTGTGTCGCTGGTGATTTTACTCATGCTGGGAAGCTGCATCTAGTATTTCAGAGTATTGCACTCTCTTTCCTCTGTCTCTACACCCTCTCCTCTTTGTCTTTAAACAATGCTTTGGTCTGAAGAGATGGCTCAGCAGTTCAGAGCACTTGTGATGCTCTCGTAAAAGACCAGAGTTTGGTTCCCAGCACCCACATTAGTAGTTTACAATTGCCTGTACTTTCCATCTCTAGTGTATCCAATGCATATGTGTGCATTCCCAAGTTTACACACACACACACACACACACACACACACACACACACACACAATAACTACTACTACCACTACTACTACTACTACTACTACTACTACTAGATCTTTTCTTTTAAAAGTCAGTAAAATGGCCGGGCGGGCGATGGTGGCACATGCCTTTAATCCCAGCACTCGGGAGGCAGAGGCAGGCGGATTTCTGTGACTTCAAGGCCAGCCTGGTCTACAAAGTGAGTTCCAGGAAAGGCACAAAACTGCACAGAGAAACCCTGTCTCGGAAAAAAAAAAGTCAGTAAAATGTCAGGAAACGATTGAAAGAGTTTGAGAAAGTAATTTAAACATTGCTCTTAGAGAACCTGGGCAGAGTAGCCTGGTGAAAACAGCACCCATGTGAATAGATGGCAGTGGGGCATCCAAAGAGAATCTGGAGCAAGGGATGATTTTCCCTTGTGTGGAGCCACACAGAGGTGGGAAGGGTGGTGTGTTTGTTTGAATTCTTCTCTCCAGTGCCTCTGAGTCCCCTTCCTGAGGACCCGAGAGGCAGCATCATCATAGCACTGATGTTAATTGGAGCAGACTAGCGTCAGGGTGGTCTGCGTAGGGCTGTCACCTGCATCTCATCACCCTGGTGACAGAGCATGAGGAACTCCTTTCTTTGCCTCATTGGCCTTCCCCGCCCCCACTTCCAGGTTAAAAGCTGGTCATGGGCCATAAAGGCTGTGGTATGCTTTGGTTCACCAGGAAATGGGCTCAAGCTCTCCATGAATCGAAAATAACTACCTTCTACATATCTCCCTGTATACTATATTTGTATTTATAATGTGTTTAAATCTTAGCAGCAACTTTGAAAGTTACAAAATCAAGAGCATAAAGAGATGAAGCAAAGGCTGTTCTGGTCAGAGGTCACAAAATGGGGGAAAGCTAAACCTTGACATGCAGGAAGAGAAGGACATGACTCCAAGCAGGACAGGAGGGTGAAGTGAATGTCTAAACCTTTCCTTTCTGACCAAAGCTCCTGGGACACCAACCTACACAATATGATTCCTGTAAGAGTGGGAATCTTGGGAGCTAAAACCCAAAGAGAGGCCATGAAACATTGCAACTGGTCACAAAAGGGACAGCAAACATTTCTGAGAGTGGCCTTTATGACTTCCAGAAGACAGATCGTCTTCTAGATGGAAGGAATACCTATTCTCGCCCTCACCCATGTGGGAAGGGAAGAGTTGCCCAGAAAACAGCCCAGTGCTCATCTTATGCAAGCTGACGGATGGGAGAGAGAGCAGATTATCAAGGCAGCACTGATGCTATGATAATTATGGGGAAGAGTGTCCCCTGGAAAGACAAATGACGTCTATCACTCAAAAAATCATTACCCAGGTTAAGTCACAAAAATCACACATTCATTTCTTCCTCCATGAAAGCTGACCTTTTTCCTTGTCTGCTGGGCCCTTCAGGAGCCTTCCCTCCTCTGACAGACTTAGAATTATTATTATTAGTTTTTCAGTTGGTAGCTTATTTGCAAGGAAATCTTGCCCTCTAGCTTTCAAGTATCAAAACAGGATTTAGCCTGGTGGAACAGGTAGGCAGTGGCAGATAAATGGATGGATCCTGCCATCTAGTGGATGATAGTCATAGGACACCTTTCTGTTCGCCAAGTAGGTTCACTTTCATGTCCTAATACTAGTACTTTGTGCTATTCGTTTTTATTTTTTATTTCTTTTCCACTGGTTTCTGCATGTTTTTATTTCTTTCCATATGTTGTTTTGGGGTTTGGTTTGTTTTTGTTCTTCTTAAGACTTCAGGTGTACCACTAATTTATTTGAGTTCTCTTAAATTTTCTTTTATTTTTCATTTTTTGTGTGTATGGGTCTTTTTCCTGCGTGTATGCCTTTGGACCATGTGTGTGCAGTGCCCCTGAATGCCAGACAAGGGTGTTGGATCTCTTGGGGCTGGAGTTACAGAGAGCTGTGAGTCACCAAGTGGGTGCTGGGAATTGAACCTGGGTCTCCTAGAAGAGCATCCAGTGCTCTTAACCCTGAACCATGTCTTCAGGCCCCATCTCTCAAGTGTTTTAATGCAGGCATTTAGAACCATAAGCTTTCCCCTTCAGACCACCTTCATTTTTCCTGTAGATGTTAGTGTTTGCATCTTCACTTTCATTCAGTCCTGGGAGGTTTTTGATTTCCTTGCAGACTTCTTCAATAACCTGCGCACCATTGCACGATGTGTTCAGTCCCTCTGAGAATGGGTTCTGTCTGCAGTCTCTGTTGTCGTTGGCACTACTTTTACTCCACTGTAGACAGATTACCCTGTGTTGTTTTGGTTTTCCTGCATTTGTTGAGTCTTGCTTTGTGTCCTAATAACATGGTCAATTTTGGAGAAAGATGTGTGGGCTGATGAGAAGAATGTGTATTTTTTAGTGTTTTTGTGAACGTTCTGTAGAAGTGTGTTAAGTCCATTGATGATGACGTCTGACGTCTGATATCATGTAACTCCAATGTTTCTCTATAGTTTTTGTCTGAACAGCCTTGTCTATTGGTGAGAATGGAGCATTAAAGTCATCTACTATCACCCTGTTGGGATTAATCTATGGCTTTCCATCTAGTGGTGTCTGTTTTGTGAAGTAGGGTGCACCTGTGTTTGGATTTCTTCTTCTATGTGGATTTCACATTTCATTCATTTGTAGCAAAGCAAACTTTGTTTGTATCAAAGATATTCCCAGCTTCTCTTCATAAAAGAGGGGGCTCAGTTTCAAGGTGCTTTCTTAGAAAATTGGGAATCAATCTCCCCCAAGATCCAGCTATACCACTCTTGGGCATATACCCAAGGAATGCTCAATCATACCACAAGAGCACTTGTTCAGCTATGTTCATATCAGCATTGTTTGTAATAGCCAGAACATGGAAACAACCTAGATGCCCTTCAACTGAAGAATGGATAAACAAAATGTGGTACATATACACAATGGAATACTACTCAGCAGAGAAAAACAATGACATCATGAGGTTTGCAGGCAAATGGATGGATCTAGAAAAAATCATCCTGAGTGAGGTAACCCAGACTCAGAAAGACAAACATGGTATGTATTCACTCGTAGGAGGATACTTGATGTGGAACAAGGATGACTGGACTGCTACTCACATCACCAGGCAGGCTACCTGGAAAACAGGACCCCAAGAAAGACACAGGGATCACCCAATGATGAAGAAACGGAAGAGATCTACGTGAACAGCCTGGACATGAGTGGGGGTAATGAAGGGCGAGGGTCGAGGGAAAGAGAGCTTGGGGGAGCGGGAGATCCCAGCTGGATCAACAACAGAGAGGGAGAACAAGGAATAGGAGGCTATGGTAAATGAAGACCACATGAGAATAGGAAGAAGCAAAGTGCTAGAGAGGCCCACAGAAATCCACAAAGATATCCCCACAACAGACTGTTGGCAATGGTCGAGAGACAGCCCGAACTGACCTACTCTGGTGATGGGATGGCCAAACATCCTAATTGTCGTGCTAGAAACCCCATCCAATGACTGAGGGATCTGGATGCAGAGATCCATGGCTAGGCCCCGGGTGGAGCTCTGGGAGTCCAATTGGCGAGAAAGAGGAGTGTTTATATGAGCGAGAATTGTTGAGACCAAGGTTGGATAAAGCACAGGAACAAATAGCCAAACGAATGAAACACATGAACTATGAACCAATGGCTGAGGGGTCCCCAACTGGATCAGGCCCTCTGAATGGGTGAGACAGTTGATTGGCTTGATCGGTTTGGGAGGCATCCAGGCAGTGGGACCGGGTCCTGTGCTCATTGCATGAGTCGGCTGTTTGAAACCTGGGGCCTATGCAGGGTCGATTGGCTCGGCCTGGGAGGAGGGGACTGGACCTGCCTGGACTGAGTCTACCAGGTTGATCTCAGTCCGCGGGGGAGACTTTGCCCTGGAGGAAATGGGAATGGGGGGTAGGCTGGGGGGAAGGTGAGGGGGGCAGGAGGGGGGAGAACAAGGGAATCCGTGGCTGGTATGTAGAACTGAATTGTATTGCAAAATAAAAAAAAAAGAGGGGGCTCAGTACAGCCCACTGTGACTCATTGAGATTTCATGATCTACTACAAAACAAGAGTTTAAAATTTATCTGTTGACTGGAAAAGCTAAATCCCAGTGGAAACATAGGAGGCCAGCAATCACAGAAAGAGCACACACCCCTGACAGTGACCAAAATTAATCAACCCGTGTCAACATGTACAGGGGCAGCAGGGACCTGGATGGACAGTTACCACCGGGGACTGTCAGGTTGTGTCAAGTGCATACATGCTTGCAAAGGCAAGCAGCTCAGGCTTAGAAAGATATTATCCTGCTTGCTGCTGGTTTGGATTGGCTTAACCACTGAATGCGTGAATTAGTTACTTTCTTTGCTGAGTTAAGTAACAGATGAAATTTATTCTGGGTCATGAAAATGATTTAACCTAGATGGGAACGGATATGGGTTGAATGTGTGGGTCCCCTAAACCCACGCTGAGGTTTAATTGCTGTTGAAACAGTGTGAGGAGCTGAAGCCTTTCAGAAACTATTAAAGAGCTAGGCTTGTCATCTTGTAGAACGTTCGCCGAGAATGCAAGTCCTGCCTTCTTCCACCTCTTGTATCACATAAACGAATAACAATAACAACAAAGCTCAAAAGCCATAAATGGATCAGTGCTTTGTGTGAGCTCGCTTGGCCTGGCATCTTTCTGCTGTGGATGAAACAGTCCAAAGGCCCTCACCAGATAGAGCTCCCCAACGCTGGGCTTCCCAGCCTCTAGAACCGTGAGCTAAACAATTTCAGGGCATTAAAAATGATCCAGCCTCTGGGATTACTATAGTAACAGAAAGGACTTTCTAAACTAGAGATGGGCAGTGAGGATGAGCTAACTTGCGGACCTGCATGCAGCCTCATTCACAATCTAACAGAGGGCCTCCACTGTGGGGAGGAGTCTGACAACTGGATCACGGAACTATGGTATGCATTTAAAAAAAAAAAAAAAAGCAGAAGAGTGCTGGCTAGTGGCAGGTGCTGGTGAGTTTTGTTGGAAGAAAAAACTGATTTGTGACGGAACACAGGGATTTGATAAGGACTGTCCATTAGATGTGTTGAGGATGCCAAGTAAGCCGTTACTGAAAGCCTTCCTCAACAGAAGTGATTTGGTTACCCATTACTCAGATCTCTACAAACTGTTCTGAATGGAGAGGCTACTGGGTTTAAAGAAAGGTCAAAGTTCACAGCATGGGGTGGGTGATGACTGAGCTTCCTTTATCCACCCCAGAGACACCATGTGACCCAGTGCACTGAGTGTGGTAGATGTTCGGGAGAGCCGTGCAGAAGTGTCTGCTGCTCTTGAGAGCCCAGAAGGCCACCTGAACCCCTGGCATCTCTTCTCAAGGACCTCCTCAACAGAGTTTCCAGCCCGACTCTCCTTGGGTGAAAGACCTGGGGCCATGGGTGTAAAAGAATGGGCCTGTATACCAAGTTGTAGCTCTGTGTTTTCAGGGAGGTGTGTGCACAGAGTGGCAAAGCCTTATTTCTCAAGAATAGGGCACACAGCTCACAGGGGCTAGACCTTTTTACCTCTCATTTTCTCCTAGGTCATAGGGAACGGATGAGAAAGAATCACCTCAGAACAGCATATGGTGCTATAAGTGGCAGTGAGTATGAAAGATATGTTTTCCAGGAAGGCCCAGCAGTGTCTGCCATTGTTTTTGACAGTTTATGAAGGACGTGATTCCTACGCATGTCCCTCCTACCGTGTACCTCCCTCAAAGCTAAGGAAGTGAGTCTGACAGTAACTGTCCAAAGATATTCCTGGATTGGGAGATTGAGAGATGTCATTTACTGGTGTTTATTGTAAACTGATGGACGATAACCTGGAAAATATCTGAGGAATGACTCAACCCTGTGTTTTGCAAAAAGTAAGAGATCTGCATGCTCAGATTAAAACTGACCCTTCCGCTGAAGATCTGTGTTGAGATTAAGCCCAACAGGATGGAAGGCTTTCCTTGTGATCTGTCCTCTGACATTCATCTCTAGAGATAGCGTTACCTGGCTGGGAGCTCAGCAGCCAAGCAGGAATGTGGTATGATAAAGCGGCAGGGGAAGGGGTGGTCCTCTGTGTGGAGTTGCAGCTGTCCTGATAGTTCAGAGAGAAGCCCTATCTCTCCTGTTGGGCCACCAAGATAGTTCAATGGGTATGTGGGCTGGCCACCATGCCTAATCCTCCTTGGAACCCATATAGTGGAATGAGAGAACCCACTCCTGAGAGTTATGCCTCTGACCTCCACATGCTTTCCTCCCCTATACTCCCACTCAATGAATGAATGAATGAATGAATGAATGAATAAATGTTTGTTAAAAGTAGCTTTCAGCCCTTCCTAACACAGTTCTTGTGATGAACTCCATAGGTCATGAAATTAGTCCAAATCAATAATAGTATTTCTAACAATGACTTAGTTTACAGTGTTCAGATACTTCTTTTTATCTGCTCAAATCTTGCATGAGTACCATCATTCTAACGATGTGCCCACTCTCTACACCTGTCAAAGGCAACAGAGATAATATGGAGGGAGCTAGAATTGGAGCCCAGTCTTTGGGCCACCACAACTCACTTTCTCACATTAGACCTCTGTCTACACCACCAGGAGCATATCAAGAACTTGGAACTTGACCTACTGAGGATGTACCAGGCATTATTCTGTGGGGAAAAAAATCACCTTTTCACTAGTTTTCCTCAGTGTGTGAAGTAAGTCGTGGTGTTACTTGAGTGTTCTGTTCTGCATGGAGCATGGTGGATGCTAAGTTGAATTTCAAAGCTGCTCAAATGCCAGAGGAATGGTAACAATTATAGAGTTAGAGAGTTTAGAACAATGGAAGGACTTGTTTTGTTTTGTTTTGTTTGTTTGTTTTATTTTTGTTTTGTTTTGTTTTGAGGCATGGCCTCATGCATCACAGGCTGGCCTCAAACTCACCATGTTGCCAAGGATGACCTTGAATTTCCAATCCTCCTGCCTTCACCTCCCAAGTGTTGAGGGTACAGAATTACATCACCACATCCAGTTTATGCAGTACTAAGAATCTTACCCAGGGCTTCATGCATGCTAGAAAAGCACTCTACCAACTGATACACACACACACACACACACACACACACACACACGCACACATTTACACACTAACACATTTGTAGAATAGTCTACTATTTTCTCCAGAGTTTGGCTTGATAATACAAGTAAGAATGACTTCTTCTTACTTTCAAGATAACCTCAGAAACACATTGTTAATGCTGCTGTTTTGGATAAAGAGATCCTTTTAGAGAGTCTGTGTCCTTTGCTCTAACACATAGAGATGGTGAAGAGCTTGTGAGACTGACTCAAAGCCCTTTACCTAAGTGTTCATGGCATTTCTTTCCACATTTCCTCAAGGGGGGAGACTTAAAAAAAAAACCAAAGAAATAAACATTGCAATTAAAAAAAGAAAGAAAAGAAACCAGAGCCACAGGTAGAGGATAAGAAAATAAAGGTCACTGTTTCTAGAGAGCTGATTTGCAGTAAGTGGAAAGCTGAGAAAGCCTGGAGCTCACCTCCACCTGATTAGGACAAATTCCAGGGCTGTGGATGGTCCCTGGAAGTTTATTAAAGACCACTGCTTCCTGACCTGACAGCAGGTCAACTCTCGCTGTTCTTGCCCTGCAAATAACAGGTTTCTATCCAACTGGTGCTACAGTAATTGAGTGCGATAAGATGACAAATAACGAAGAGAGAAGTTAATGATGTGTTGCCTTGTTAAGCTGAGCTTGCCACGCCTCATTAGATTTAAAAGAGTTATCTGAGAAGGGTAATTATCAGAGACAGTAAAACTGTTGTATTAAAAGATGGAAAAAAAAGGCTAGTATCAATGAGAAATAATTAACTGCTTAATCGGGCATTCAGTGAGATGCTTGGTCCAGAAGTCAGGCCTAACAGGCTGGATGCTGGGAGCTTAAGGCTTTCGGCTGCATGGGACCTTGTAAATATTAGTTGTTTTGGAGCACACCCATGTGTGTGCACCCAGGCATACATGTGTGTGGAAGCCAATGTCTACCTGATTTTTGGAGACAGGTCTCTCACTGAACCAGGAACTTAGCTATTTCCCCAACTGGCTGGCCAGCAAGCCCAAGGAATCCTCCTGTCTCTGTCTCCTCAGTCCTGGGCACACACAGTTGCAGCATGTTTTTATGTAGTGAGATACAAACTCAGTTCCTCATGCATGGGTAGCAAACTCTTTACCCATGGAGCCATCCCTCCAGCTTCTGGACAAAGCCTCTTGAAATGAGTATACTGGGATTCACTTAAGTGATATGTATTCAGATGGCTGTATATAAGTGGTGATGTTTAATGATGTATACTGAGACCAAAGGTAAGTGATCTGCCTGAAAAACACCAATAGCATTCTGTTAATGGACATTCGAGTGTGCTAACTCATGTACTCACTAGTGACTTCTCCAGTTATTGAAGACAAAGGCAGACACTTGTTTTCGTGGAGGAGTCTTTTCATATGGCAGGAGTAGACTCCCAAATCATAAAAACAGCATTGTGGAGTTGTATGTATTACCTGAGGAAGCAGCTCACTAAAATGCTTTCTATAAAGCCAAACACCAAGATGGAGTGTCTCTATGAAGCCCTGGTCATACCAAGCAGCTAAGGATTCATCAGAGGTTACCAGTTAGTGTAGGAAGAAAATCCCACTGAAGTTTCCATCAAGAAAATTTACACAGGATGACTTCTACTTTTTTTTCCATGTGCATCCTTACCTCACATTCCAGGGTTCACTTTGGGTCTATTTAAAAGTTACTTTCATTTCTGTGGCCTGTGTGGTGTGTATATGTGTTGCATGCATGTATGTGTGCTTATATATGTTTTTTCTATATGTGTTTAGAGGTTAACAAAACTAGAAGGGGGATCATGATAAAGGAGGGCAGGAAGAGACTTGAAGTGAGATGGGAAATAGAGTAATGGTATGTACATAACTAGAAAGCAGAAGTTGGGATGAATTTGGAGAAAAAAGGTAACTTCCGGCAGTGGGAGAGGGGAATGAATGAGAACAAGTTATTATACATGTATGAAGATGACATGATGAAACTCACTACTTTAATTAAAAAACTTAATTAAATTAATTAATTAAAAATTTTAAAGAAAGTTACTAAAGAATTCAGTTCAGTTAAGCACATCTGATTTTATGGGTAATACAAAGGGGGAAGCTTACAGGTTTGTTTTCTGTAGGTTACAATATTTCATGACAAGTCTTTGAATTTTCTCGATTTCTGCCAACATTTCCTCTTGGAGACAATGTCATATTCACTCCATCTTAGCTAAAATTCAAAACTGGGACCAGAAAGGAGGTACATCAGTTACCTTTGTATCTGTTGTTCAAACTCACTGACAGGGCAGCTAAGAGGGAACATGTTCACTGTGGCTCAAGATTTGAGGGCTCTCAGGGGGAAGTAGGAGAACAGCTCCCCCTGTGGCCATGGGCCTGGGATGCGGTGACTTATTGACAAGATTGTGGAATATTCCTTTACACCCTGTGAATATATGCTGCTGTGGTTGGTTTAATAAAGAAGCTGACTGGCCAATAGCTGGACAGGTAAGGTTAGGTGGGAGAACCAGACTAAGGACACTTGGAAGAAGAAGGGCGGAGTCAGAGGAGTCATCAGCCAAACACAGGAGGAAACAGGAGGTGCAAGATGAAAGAGAGGTAATGCCACGTGCAGAATGTAGGTTAATATAAATGGGTTAATTTAAGTTGTAAGAGTTAGCTAGTAACAAACCTGAGCTATTGGCTGAGCATTTACAATTACTATTAAGCCTCTCTGTGATTATTTGGAAGTGGCTGCAGGGACACAGAAAAGTCTGCCCACACAAGATGGTGGACAAGAAACAGAGAGTGGCTGGAATCAGAGGCACCACCCCTCCAGAGATCCACCCATTGAGGTGTATCCCACCTCCTAACCACAACACCACAGACTGAGGACAAAATGATCCATCAAAACAAGAGCCTGGAGGGTACATGTTGGACTCAGACCACAGTAGAGAAGGAAGAAAAACAAGAGTGTGCAAATTTCACTAAAGAGCAGAAAAGAGTATTTTCACTTATTTTCTTTAAGGAAAGAAGGGGGAAATGTCCCCTTAAAACAGATAATTACAAAAGAAGTGGGTGGAGGCTCCAGTGCATTCAGTTTTGTGTAAACTCATATACTTGAGACTAATAGACGGTTAACAGCCTGTAACTTCCATCAAATGGGTCATGAGAGGCACTTAATAGAAAAGCACATTGGTTCGAGTTCTGATGTACAAAACTTCTGTTTGAGAAATTCGGGGTATTTTTATAAAGCCTGGGAGATCTAGCTGAAACTTAGGACAGTTTAGTTAAGACTAGGGTAAAAGTTAAGATAGGGTAGAAAATAATCTGCTCTTAACAGTCAAGTCCTAGAAACACCCAGAAGAGCAACTCCCACTCTTTGGGGCAATATTTTTATTCAAGGTTTCCTTTAAAAATATAATCTCTACATATTTCTAAGAGAAAAGTGAAGTTTCTGCTCAGGTGTAAATACTCCATGTATTGACATACACGTGGAGTCATTTGTGACTCTATTCAGAGAATTCAAAACCTATTCTAAACCATTCACGATGGAGAGTAGGCTCCCTAGGTGGAGTCCATAAGCATCAGGGTAAGAAATGTTAATCTAGAGATATCCCAGAAGGAGGTTGTAAAGGAATCTATATTTCACTCTGCTTAAAATTCACCAGCAATCCGGCACAAATAAGGCAAGGCAAGATTTTATTAAAAGCACATTAAATTAAACGTCTTTGTCCAGGACCTGTATGCTGAGTTTCCATTTTTGAGTGAATGAAAATCATTTGGATTTTGAAGTAAGAATTGATGAGTGCGATGTCTATCTCACAAAAAAGAAAGAAAGAAAGAAAGATGATCCACACTTAACAATTCACCTTTAGCTTTGGAATGAAAGCCTGGGGACCTGGAAGCACCTTTTCTAAAAACAGACCACCAGAAAATGACCCCCTTCCTCCTTCACTTCCCATCTGTGAAACAAGCAAGGAAGGGCGGCACCCTGAGGGACACCTGGGTGAGAAAAGCCATCCCGGAGCTGTATTTTATTAGTGAGTCTCAGGCAGTTTTTCCCATAGCTACTCAACCCACACTTGCTTCCCCTTTCACATTGTATGTAGGATGTTATGGGTTGAGATGGAAATGCCCCCCACAGGCTCATGCATTTCAACACTCTATACTCAGCTTGTGACTTTTACTTCGGAGGCTCTGGAATCTTTAAAGACAGACCTGGGTGGAAGATGTGAATCATCGGACCTGGGGATGGTGGGTCTGATTATCACCTAGTGCTTGCTGACTCATTCTGAGTTCTCATTCTGCTTCCTGGACTGTTGAGATATGGGCCCAGCAACCTCACACTCCTGTAACACAGGTGCGGGCTGTTCCCACTTCCAAGGCTTCCTGGCCATGATTGTGGATACCCTAAAACCAGGGCCAAGGTAAGTCCCCCTCCCTAGGGCTGCTTTTGTCAAGTGTTCTGTTACAGCAATGACAGAACTAACACAACACAAGCTTTGTTTCATTTTGTTTTGTTTTTTGAGACAGGGTTTCTCTGCGTAGCTTTTGGTGCCTGTCCTGGATCTCGCTCTGTAGACCAGGCTGGCCTCAAACTCACAGAGATCCGCCTGGCTCTGCCTCCCACCTCCTGAGTGCTGGGATTAAAGGTGTGCGCCACCGCAGCCTGGCACAAGCTTTTTGGGGGGGGCATAATTTTTACTTCATTATAAATATCACAAACTATAAATGGCTGTAAATACATGCCATTTTCTTTCTGTGAGAGAAGAAAACAGACAACAGAACACCCCCCAAACCCTGTGTATTTTACTCCAATTTTGACATCTTAACAAGGAGAGTGATGCTCAAGTCCTATCTGCGTAATATTCAGGCTAGAATTCCAAGTAAAGGCAATCCAGTTTGTTACACTGTTTTTATTACATGCAGGAGCTGGTTCAGAACAGTGGCAGGTAGTGGTTTATAGCCATCCAACTTTCTCTTTATTTGTGCCTCTATCTTGCCAGCACCAACTGAGAACCCAGAAAATGTCTGAGATCACAACATAAATGCTCCTTTGCTTCCTGGGGATCAGCTCTGGTTTTAATTGTTGAAGTCATTCGGCTGGCTTTCTTGGATACCAGTGTCTTTATGGTAGTGGCAGTCGAGAATGGAGGAAGAAGCTTCCACAAATACTGGCTTCCTAAGACCAGAAAAAGCTTAGAAGTCCCGGGAAACGGGTTGTGAACACCATTATTCTGTGTGGAGTTGCGGTCTCTTTACCATGTCAGGTGGAGAGTAAACACTTGTGGAAATCAAACAGGAAGGGAAAGGGTGGGAGGTGCAAGCTTTCAGAGACTAGGAAGGAAATGCATGGTCCTCCACAACATGACCTTGTTACACCATGAGGAATCTAGACTTGAGTCCAAGAATTTCCTTTTCCTCAATTGCTTGGTACTTTATTGTGCTGAACCTTGCAAACCTGCTCCTGAACTATCAGGGAGCTATTGCAAGGCCTCATCTAAGGGACATGGCCCTGTTGCCCTCTGTGGAAACTGTCCCTGCTGTCCTCATGCCCAGAGCCACAGGCTTGCAATACAGTGCAGAGTCAAGATCCCAGGAAGGGCACAGAACATCCTTGTGATAGAAATTAGGCTGAGTTGTCATTGGCTCAAGGACTGCTTGAAAATCCCCAGCACCATCAGTGCCCTTTGTCTTGACTGGCTTTATATTTAGCTTTGAAAAGAAATGGGTTGAGGGAAGAGTCACCGGCCTCACCAACTCCCCGGAGACACCAATATTGACTAAGACTAAAACAGCAAACAGTATCAGATAACCTACTAAAATAAAGCAGGGAAAGTCATTATGCTTTTTCTTTATTGATCCAGTTCCTGTCTACATGAGGGGAAAAAAATAAACACGACGTACATTGTTGAGCTGGAGCTCTCTAAGGCCACAACAACATGTTGTTAAAAAGCAATACATTTATCTGCACACACAGAAACAAGCCATTACACGGAGCTGGGCCCCTGCTGAATAGCACAGTGATGTGTTTAACACCCAATGGACAATGCTGAGCTAGACAACAACATAGGCATGGTAAATGTACGTTTAAGAAATTATTGAGCAGCCTTTCTGAATGGATAAAGTACCCACTTTTGTTTTTTGACCTTGTATTAAATGTTTTCAGATACATCTTTATAACAGAAACATTTTTAAAATAGACATTAAGAATACAATCCATGCTAATCTTCTGCATAAAGTTCATTCCATCTTTGTCAGTCAATGAATGGAATCTGTTAGAATAACATTCAATGTTGATGTATTTAACTCCGGTAGTTGTGAGAGTTGATAAATCACTAGTACATAGAAGGAAAGCGTCAGGCTGGGGATGTGGCTCAGTTAGGAGAATTCTTGCCTACGTTTTACTGAGACCTGGTTTTGGAGGTATGAACAGGGAAGCTAGCGAATGGACCTAACAGATGACTACATATACAGCTCAGCTCGACTTTCATTCACGCGTTTGTCAACAAGTGTTTACATCTGCTTCCCCTAGGCCAGATACTGGGTAAGGCCCGGGCATGGAGGAGGGCAGAAAATTCAAGGGAGCTCTTTTACTAACCTTGGTCTGTGTAGTAAAGACCACTGCTGGTCAACATACCACCCTCTCTTGATGTGTAGATAAAGTTAAGGCAATCCATGAGGCTGCCAAAGCCGTGCATCTAGCCTCTCACACAGCTACGTGTAGATACGGGGCTAGTTCTCACCAATGAAACACATGCAAAAAGACCTCAAATTCTGATCTAGATTATAACCGTAAAATATTTCATGGGTCTGATCAGGATTAGATGAAAACAAATTAAAATTAAATTATCTATTTTAATTTTCTTCCATGTAATGGAAAAGTGAGAAAAGGAAAAATGTGATTTCAGTTTTTGTTCTATGTCATTATTACTAATTTCTTCATAATTCCCTTTAAAAACCATTTGAAAACCGTAATGGCTCAAGCCAGAGCAGTGCACTGGTCACTTTCCCTGCTGTTGGGACAAAATCCCTGTCCAGAGCAACTGAAGGAAGGAAGGACTCATTCCAGCGCACAGCTTCAGGGCGTAGTCCGCCATGGCCGAGAGGTGCTGGCGGGAGCACGAGGTTCTGGTCACAGTGCACCCACACTCAGACAGCGGGAGGAGCTGCTAAGCAGTCTTCCTCCTTTGTGTTTGGTCTAAGCACCCAGCCTGTGGAATGGTGCTGCCCACAGTTAGGATATGTCTTCTCGGTCCCCATCACCCCAATCTAGGAAATCCCTCCCAGACATAGCCCTAGGTCCGTGTCCAAATGATTCTCAGTCCCAACAAGTTGACAATCAAGATTAACAGGCATGATGAAAATGAAAATATTAAAACGTAAAACCTGAGTCAATATATCTATTAAACTGTGTTGAATTTCCTGTGGTTAACTCTCAGTTGGATTTTCATAGACTTTTTTTTTTTTTTCTGTTTAACCACAGACTAAAATGCCTTTCCATTAAGCTCTCTGTTATTTTCCTGGGTTACAAATTTCCTCTAAGTAAGTAAGTAGTGCTCTATCTAGAGAAAATTAACATTCCCATTCCTTCTTCCACATTCCTGTGAGTTCTAGTGTTGCTGGTCTCTAGGCAGGAGTCTTGACTCTGGGAATCCTGAGGAAATTGATGACCTTATTTGGCCATATTGAGGTGTAGTGGGAAGGAGTGAGATTTTCTCAGATGGCCGTGCTGGGAAGGGGATAATTTGCACTAAGCCTTTCCTTTGGGGCATTGATAACAGCTGTGGCTTCTGAAGGAGACCAGAAAAAGCCAGGGACCAGGAGCATGCGTGGATAAGAAGTCTTGGGCAAACTGTCTTCTGCACAATCCTTATCTCGTGTCTGGTTCCACAGGGTCCTGCTGGCTCTGGAGACATTATTACTGCTTGAGGGGACAATCTGGTTGTGATGCAATGGACTGCCTGCAAGGCTTGCTGAAATAAGCCTTACCCCAGAGACAAAAGGAGGAGTACTCCAGAGTACCACCTGTAGCCTCCCACAGGACTAGCTGGGACAATTTCAAAGGACTCCCAACCTTGTGTTTTCTGTAGACCACCCTTAAAACTCCTGATACCCTTCATCATACCTTGGGAAAATTAATTTTCAAGGTTGTAGGGAGTTGCTGTCTGTCTATGCCAGCTAGGAAAGCAGTATGCAGAAGCGGAGGAGCAGAGGATGGTGCTGGGCATATAGAAATACAGGATTCATCTGAGCCCCAAGGTGTTAAGGGTTAGAGGTCAGCACTGGTAGTATAGGAGAGTCACCAATGTTATTTTCCTGGGTTACGAACTTCCTCTAAGTAAGTAAGTAGTGCTCTATCCAGAGAAAATTAACATTCCCATTCCTTCTTCCACATTCCTGTGAGTTCTTGTGTTGGAAAAAGGTGCTGAGAGCACTGAAGCTCCTGGTGAAGCTTTATGATGAGCTGGGAAGGGTGTCTCGGGAAGCTAAGCAGGAGAGAGCTGAAGTTTGGCAGGGAAGTGTCAGGAACAGACTGTGAACATGCAGATGTCCGGAACACGTGGACAGTGCAGGTTGAAAGGCAATGGTCCAGGAGGTGAGAGGAAGAGATCTGCCTCAGAGCTGCTTTGCAAACACTAAGTGCCACGGGGACTAAATACTACAGGGACTGAAGAGGTGTCCCGGCTGGTAAGTTTATATACAGTTCTTGCAGAGGACCGGAATTCAGTTCCCAGTATCATTGTGGAATGACTCACAATCTCCTGCAACTCCAGCTCCCGGGGTCTGACACCTTCTTTTGGCCTCCATACGCACCTTTACTCATCTACACACACACACACACACACACACACACACACACACACACATACACACACACACACACACACACACACACACAATTAAAATTGAAAATACATCTGTATATATGCATCTCCTATGTGGCAGTTTTCTCCAGTTGCCTGGCCCTCTCTGAGGTCCTTACCATCCGTTCCTCCTTCACCACTGAGTTCACTCTAGGAATACCCAGGTAAACACAGACCACAGAGAAAGCGTCCCCTAAACCCTTGAATTAGAGCACGAAGCATCAGGAGTCAGTGGAGGGGGAGCCCACACTGCACTGCATTTATTTTCAAGACATCGCCATCAGGTAGCAAGAAATGGTTCTCAGTCATATCGTGTAATTATTTCTCAGGAATCATGGTAGGAACATATGCTTGGTACGAAGCGGATGAGAGAACACAGAGTCAGAGGTCTAGTGCGCCACTAGGGAGTCCACAGGACTGCGCCTTCGGGAGGGGACAAATGATGGCCATGACTTCCTGGCCAGTACCGCATGCAGAGCAAAGATGGGCTCCTGACACCATTCCAAGCATTCCTCTGCTCTCTTCACACCAGAATTCTGTAGATTCCAGTGACATTTACAGCCAGGATTGTGACTCTGAGTTGGGGGACTCATTTTGACACTGTTTCTATTTTATAAATGACAAGTGGCGGAATGTACCCAGCTCTTCCTGACAGCTTCCTGGACCACTGGCTTCCTAATTCTCTCTGTATGCTGACCCACTGTCTACCCTACAAGTAGACACAGCAGCCCTGCTTCCCGTCTTTGGGCCTTTCGTCACTGGACAAATAAGACTGTACTTCACACACCTAGATTATCAAAGTCCATATTTTACAAGGGTGCTTGGCACAGAACACATCTCAGCTACTCCAGAGCACAGAGGAGGTGACGGAAGACACCGTGACTCTTGCTGTCTCTGAACTTAGCATCTAGTGAGACATTTTCAAGTCATGCAGTCCGGTGATGTACGGGCCTACTGTTCATGCTGGAGAACCCACAGTGGATGATGGGGAGAGAAGCAGCCTGTGCTTGGGGGTTTACAGCAGTGAACGAAAGACTGACCTCATGGATGAGGTCAATGAGTAACTTTTCAAAGCAAGGGTGGACATAAGCCAAACTGAAGCCTAAGACTCAGTTCAACATGAGAGAAGCTGATCTCAATTCCGGAAATATAACCCCCACCCCTCTCTCTCTGTGTTATGTGTGTGTATATATGTGCACCCACCCATGTGCACGTGTATACATGAGTATACATGATTCTCAGGTGCTATCATTTTGGGGTTTTGGGTTTTTTGAGACAGGGTTGGTGTCTTACTAACTTAGAATTTAATGGTCAGTGAGCCCCAGGGATTCACTTCTCTCTGCTCCCTAGCACTGGGATTATAAGTGCTCTAAGCACTCATCAGGTCCAGTTTATTTATTTATTTAGTTAGTTAGATAGTTAGTTAGTTAGTTAGTTTGTTTGTTTTATTTTGTTTTCTAACATGCATTCTGGCCATCAGACTCAGGTCCTCAAGCTTGCAAGGCCAGCATTTCATGGTCTGAGCTGTCGCTTAGACCACACTGCTTTACTGAGTGAAGGGTTAAGAAGTGCTCTGTTATTGTTCTTAGTAACAGTGCTACACAATGGTCCTGCAAGTGGCCCAGTTCCAAGGCAGGCCTCAACAGAAAATTTCTATGGAACAACCCACTCTCCAATTCCCAACCAGACTCTCTGCACCCAACCCCCCCTTTTAAAATTATATTTTGAGACAGGATTGCTCAGTCTGGCCTCTAAATTCACAATCCTGCTTCACTCATCATCCTGAGTATCTGCAGCGACCAGCATGTACTACCACGCCTGATTTCCAATTGATTTTTCTAAATATTTAAGTCTTTTGAAAGGCCAGCAGATCAAAAACTTGAGGAAACATTTATCAGATTTTGCTTCCTGTCTCTGCTTCCAAGCCAGCCAGCCTTTTTTGTCCACTGCAGTCTATACCATACGGCCTCTTGTTGTGACCTGGATTGCTGGCCTGTCCTCTCCTCCAGTCTGTTACTATCCAGCTCGACTTCTTCACTTCCCAGGAATCTACAGAAAGGAGCTCATTTCTAACCATCGCATTATGTCCTTCCGTTTGAGCCGTGGGACAAAGTTATTCTTAACCTTGAAAATATCTGGGTTCTATCAGACCAATCACGTGTTCCTTCCTCAGCGTCCACAGGACAACAACAAAAATCACTTCTTGATGTCTTTTCTCCCTCCAAGAGACAGCTCAGATAAACTCGGTCATCGTGAATGAGGGGTACAGCATTTATTAAGCCTGTGGCTTTCCGTCCTATTTTTTAAATGTTAGATTTGATTCACAACTTGGGAAATAATATTATTGACCCAGAAAAATCACAAGACGGAGAAGAAAGATACAAATGCTCCAGACAACAGAGGCAATCAGAGCTATTCACCTCAGTCTAACTAAGGGCCGCTCGTCTCCAAAAGGAAATCACCTCCCTCAATTTGGGACTGACCCGAGGATGACGAACACCCCAGTTCTTTGTAGGAAACTGTCTGGTAAGGTCCACCTCTCCATTCAGATATCCCAAACCAGCTGGTGAATTCAAGATCCTTGATGAGGGGTCAGCTTCCAGATGGCCCCTCCCTCTGCTGGAACCCTCAGGTAACCAAGTCCCTGACCTCCCTCACACTGTCCATCCCTCATTACGACTTCCCTTGGATGCAAGAAAACATGCCAAGCAGCAACCTCTCCCCGGAACACATAGTTTACACTGATGCTCCAACCAACCCCAACCCACCTCACCACACCCCTATCCCAATGTTATAAAAATTGGAATCAATAATTTCATAAGCCTTTGGGGGTACGCTAGCAAACAGCCTAAGTCTCAACCTGACTCAGAATAACCTTGCTGACCCCTTTCCCAGTGTTAGTGTTAATGAATGTAACAAGGTGCCCCCTTTCAACAAGGACTGCAAATGCAAGCTTTGTTCACACATAACGCTCTTGAGCAGAGGCTTAGAAATAGAAGTTTATAGTAGTCCCCAGGGTGGTCCCATGTTGTCCTCTGGTTGCAGCCTTAGGGTGGGGACATAAGAGTTGCTATTCACCTGCTTGGAGGACAGGATGATAACAGCCTCAGGTTTATGGAGGGCTCAGACAGGTAGACGGGGAATTTTCCTGGGCCTCTGGATACCCAGAACTGTTCTCAGAGAGTGGGGACATGGATTTGAAAGGGTCTTGGGACATTCTTTGCTATCTTGCTCACTTACTTAGACAAGTAACAAGCTCTCAGGTGAAGGCATGGGAGAGCTGGGTCACAGAGATGGTGTTTAGGTCCCCTGGCGACCATCAAACCACAAAGAAGGTTGCTTGGGCAAATTTGAAACTCCAGGCAGATTCGGGAATCCATGATAAGGGAGATCATGACATGCGGTATTATAAACCTTAAAAATTTTCTGACAGTCTAAGCTAGCTACCCTATGTTGGGAATGTGTGCTAAGCAAAACCAGGCATCATTACTTACAGTGTTCTTTCGAATAAAGGAAACAATGGAAACGTCCCACTTACAGGGGACATTTACTGTAGTAAATTTCTGCAAGCATGGTGTATGAGAAGCTATAAAAATGTTTTCACACAGGGAACTGAAGCATGATATTAAGTGAAAACAAACAAACAAAAGAAAATAAAAAACAAAAACAAAACCAACCACAGTATAGACTGCAAAGCAGGAATCTGGCTACATTGTTAGCAAACAAAGGACACGGGGAAAGGCCGGGCGCTCACACCTCCCAACAGCCCTCCGCTGTGGTTTGCCGCAACTGTACTATAGTTACGTTCTGAATTTTCCGTGGTGCGTTGTAATTGTAATTGGAAAGCAGCATGTTTAAGCTCATTCTGATCGTCTTGCCATTATTTATGTCATCCAAAATTTTAATTTGTAAAAATTGACTTTCCATTACTAAAATATCTCTGTGTACTGTGTTTTATTGTGTTTCCCTCAAGCCTAGTCAGACATCGAAGGATATCAGATGTTTAGGGGCTCGAATTATCCTCTATCTTATGACGCATGCATTTGAGTCATTGGTGTGATTGATGGCCAAGGAACTTTATGTAAATTCTAAAGACAAAGTGATGGTGGCCTCCATCTATGATGTAGATTACCTGCATTTTAATGTCACTGAGGCACAAACAGTCCGCACGCTTCTGTTTTGGTAGCAGTTACATAATTATGCTGCCCAAATAAATGTACAAATTCACCTCAAAGAATACCGTAAAACGAACCAGAAAATCCAGTTATAATTCCAGAGCTGTCACTTTTGGTTGGTGGCTTTTCTCTGCGTTACTAATCTTCTTTGAGCCTTGATTTCATTTTTGATCAAAGGACACAGATAATAGTATCGATGTGTATTGTCGGAAGGTCAAATGGTGTGTGTGGCACGGGTCATACACATCTCTGTAGCCTTTTTATCTGCTTGTTTGTTGGCTTAAGAACTGAGGGTTGAGCCCAGGGCTTTCTACATGCCAGCTAAGCACTCTACCTGACCTACCAGTCATTTTTTTATATTGCATTAATGTATTTATTTTGTGTGTGAGAGAGAGACTACGTGTTCATGTAGTGTGTATGGGGACGTCATCGGACCATTTGAGGGGATCAGTTCTCTCCTCCCGTGTGGTCGGGGGATTAAACCCAGATTCTCAGGTCAGGCAGCAGGCACCTTTACTTCCCTGAGCCGCCTGGTAATGCACTGCAGTGTTGTGCCCACAGAGGACAGCGGAGGGCATGGAATCACCTAGAACTGGAGTTGTAGATGGTTGTGAGCTGCCATAGTGTGCTGAGCACCCAGCCCAGGTCCTCTGCAAGAGCAGCCAGTGCTCTTCACCACTGAGCCATTTTTCAGTTCCTTTTTATTTTCTTGAACTCAGAAATCTACCTACCTCTGCCTCTCAAGTGCTGGAATTAAAGGCTTGCACCACCACACAAGGCCAATTCCGTTTTTTAAAGAAAGATGGATGCTAGAGTATAAAGTTAAGAGTACTGGCTGTTCTTTCAGAGGACCAGGGTTCAGTTCCTATCACCTACATGAAGGCTCACAACCATCTGTAACTTCCATTCCAGGGAATCAGACACCTTCTTTCTGGCCTCTGAGGGCACTAGGCACACACATGGTACACAGACATACACACAGGCAAAATGCCCATACATGAAAAAAAAAAAACTGCATTAAAATTAAAATTGAAAATCCCACTGAGTCCAATGAATGCTTACATGTGTATAAGCATGGACACATCTCCTGGAGCATGGGCAGCCTGCCAATGGACCACACCCCTAAAGAAGAGGTCTCCCTGCCACCAGCAGCTACCGATTGCCAACTGTTCCTCAGATGGGGTGGTAAGACCTTAAGTCAGCCGAACTTCCAGGGTATGTGGGGAGGTACTCACAGTATCCCAGTCCTAACTGTCATTCAAATTTTCATAAATCCCTCTAAGGTATTGATAGCATGAGACTTCCTTATTGAGCCAAGGGGACAGGCCCACAGGGGATGGGGGCGGGGGTGGTGTTTAAAATTAACTGGAGCATGAGGAAATAGCTGAACTTCATCAGCACCATAGGCAGAAGTGATTTCTTCTAGAAGGCTTCAAAAGCAGTGGGTAAGAGGGGAGTGTTAGAGGATGCATGTGACCTTCCTCTTGGGACCACCAGCGTTGATAGGAGTGAGCTGGAGCTGTTCTAGTTTTCACTATCTAGGGAGACTCAGCCCGAAGGAAGGAGAAGGACATACAGCGTGGAAACAGTTTAATTCGTTTCCTTTTCTTAGAAACCCGAGCAGCAAACTGCTAAGAGCCTGGGTAAGAAAACATGAATGTTTTCATTTTTAAAATCCTAAAATAAAAGTTGTCCTTGCTCATCATGTGATGTACAAGCTGTCACTGAGCTTCAGGTAAGAGCTTCAAATAGTAAACCGCTGACATTCGCCCTGGGTCAGAAGGCAAAGGGGAATGGATCTCTTTTTAGTTGAGACTGGGCTTGGTCACAGGCAGCAGAAAATTACAAAGTTAACAGTTGCTTAAGCAAGGTAAATGTTTGCCTCCCTGCCAGAGTCCTTTGCAGCCCTGTAGCACAAGCCGGGAAGGTGACGCTTACAGATCGACACCCTCAATGCACATATGGATTTTGGCTCCAAGGTCACTTTGTAGTCCAAAACAGCTGCTGTGGCTCCAGACATCACATTTTCAAGAACATAAAGAGAAAACCGAAGGGACAAGAAAAAAGAGCTCTTTCCTGTCATCTATGCTTTTCAAGGAAACGCCTTGTAAGTCCTATTCAGCACATTTATTTATATCTTACTGACCACGGCTTAGTCATGTGACCACGTTAAGCTGCAAGAGTAGCCAGGAAATGCAATATTTAGCACTCAGATAAACTGTTTAAGAAGGAGGGAATGAGTTGGAGATGTATGTTATCTCATTTGGGAGGATATGTACCTAGCCTGCAGAAAATCCTTGGTTCCATCCACAGCACCACACAGAACCTGACATGGTGATGCACACCTATTATCCCAGCTCTGGAGAAGCAGAGGCAGGAGTCTCAGGAGTCTCTCGTCATCCTTGGCTACATAGAAAATTTGAGGCTACCATGGGCTATAAGAGGTATCACATGATAAAATGGAAGGAAAAGGTAGAGCAATATTGGAAGATACCCAACCTTAACCTCCACTCACACAAACACACATGAATACACACAAACAAAACACATTTGTATACACACACACATGCACACACACATGCACACACACATGCACACACACATGCACCCACCCCCACATCCATGTCACACACAGGGATGGGGAGCTGGTGGTCTTTTATTTCCCTCCTACTTTCTTTTTTTAATTTATATTTTAAAATTTTTTCATGATTCATTTTTATTTCACGTGCATTGGTGTCTTGCCTGCATGTATGTCTGTGTGAAGGTACCAGATTCCCTGGAACTGGCATTACACACAGTTGTGAGCTGCCAGGTAGGTGCTGGAAATTGAACCCAGGTCCTCTGGAAGAACATCCAGTGCTCCTAACCACTGAGCCATCTCTTCAGCCCCTCCCCCTTGTCTTGCTATCGTAGTCTGGGAAGCCCCACAATCTTCCATCTGTAATCTGCACACCAGGAAACCTGGTGGGTAGCCCAGTTCAGCCGAATTCTGGTGACCTGAGAGCTAGGAGATCGATGGAATATGTCTCAGAAAGAGAGAGGTCAGCAGAAGATGAGATGAGATGTCCCCTACATGCACAGAAGACATACTTTATGAAAATGTACTTGTATACCATAGTACTGTGAACAATGCATATACATGATGATTGTTTTAAAAATATATTTAAAAAATCCCAGCTTCAGGAAAAACAGAGTTGCTGGCACTTCCCTACCTGTAGCGTCCCTAAATTACATCTTTCTGCGTTGGATGAATTATTTGGATCCTTCTATACAATTTTAACTCCTCCATGAGAATAATTGGAAATAGTTATTTGGCAGATTCTTATTATTCTGAGCAATAATAGTCCTATACCTAAGTAAGAAAAAAAGAATACAAAAGAGGAAAATGAGGAACATAAGACAGGCAAGGAGAGCTGATATGGGACTCTGAGTTGGTTCAGCTCAGGCGTTTTTTATGAAGCAGTCTGCACGTCAGCCTGAGCTTTCCCCAAAAGGAAATGTGGCCTGCTTCAGAGCTCCTGCTATAGAGCCCACACATTTCAGAAATGGATCAGACTTACAGAAATCTATGTACTATACATAGTTTTCTGGTTATCTTCTGTTATCATAAGAAATGAAATCAATAAAGCACTAAGATATAGGGAAGGGGATTGTTGTGTCTACAGGTCAAGGTCTTTATTGCCAAACTTTGACTTCAAAATGGCCGTCTCTATTTGTGAAAGGCCACAAGGAAGCCCACCTTCTTCAGAAATTTTCTGTTCAAGTTGTAGGTTTTGTGAAACTCATGTACTCCTTGCAAACCTCCAGATGACTTTAGGGCTCAGTCTACACAGACATGGAGACATCTTCCTCGGTTTTGTGATGCTATTATAAGTCTTTACATCTCCAGAGGACACATTCCTTAACCTAGCATGACTAGAACTTGGCAAACCAAAGCAATCTGGAAAAGGAAGTTGGGAAATCAAATGCTACCATCAATTAGTTACCTTTGCCCTTTCTGTAGCTTCCCTGTGAAAAACTGGGAGCCTGGAGCAGATGCAAAGTGCGATTCCCTCTGCTTTGCAGAAATTCTGCAATGAAAACGCTCATCAACCCTGATATTTGTTTTTGCTCTTATGTCGGCCTCCTTGATGATATGGCCAAGTTTGAAAAGAATGGCTTTTTCCTTCTTTCTGGATTTTTGTTTGTTTGTTTTCTGAGCATTCTCAAAATAGGAATTCTCTTTCAAACTGTTGCTCAGATGGTTGGTTGGCTGGCACAGCACGTGGACGCCTAATTGCTTCAGAAATGGTGACGTGTAATTGCGAACACTTCCACGCTTTCTCTGATTTTCGTCTTGCTTCCTGAGAAGACTGATTGTAATGCAAACCTTTGATGGTTGATCTCTTCTACTGAATTAGAGTTCGAAAAAAAGAATTTAAAACGTTCTTAAAATGTTACAAGTTGCTACATATTGTGTTTTTTAATGGAAATTTCAGGCATATGCAGGCTAGTTCAGTTTTCTTTGGCATCTTGAAAATTCCCTGGGATTGGTTTAAGTTTTCCTGTTCTTTCTCAGTTTCAAAATACTTACATTTAGAAGGTGCTTTGCAGGATTTCACAGGTCAAGGACACACGCTTCTGACAATGTCCTGCTGTTAGGTCAGAGAAGATATTAGCTATTTGCCCATATATTGCCTTTTTAACTCACTGCCCTGGAATTCAAGATGATGTTATGGCTCCTTGGCTTCCTAAGCATCCAGCCACTTTGCCTAACTGAAGTTCTGAGTCCAGCCTGCAAGCTTCAGCATTCTTGCTTCCCAGGAAGCTAACAGTGAAAACATATCTGTTGAGGGTAAATCATCTCAAGATACAAAAACACATAACCCTGGAAGAGAAAGTCTGCAAGGGATGCCTGTGTCTCCCATCTCTTGCCACGTGGTCCAGGATAATAATTGCTGACTTCAGAATTAATATTTTTTTCTGCTGTGCTGGGAACCTACCCTAGGGCCTTGTGCATTCTTATGCAGGTACTTTACTGCCCAGACACATCCCTAGTCCCCTACAATAAATTTATAGCTCCTACTAGGGTAGCTTTGGAAAACATTATGTCACCTCTTAAGCCTCAGCTTCCTCATTGTTAAAACGGGTTGGTACAAGTAGACGGTGAAGGTTTGTTGTGTTTAGAGTAGTGTGTGCGAAGTGCAAACTAGCTTTTTTAAAAAATAATTTCTGTGTGTGTGTGTGTGTGTGTGTGTGTGTGTGTGTGTGAGAGAGAGAGAGAGAGAGAGAGAGAGAGAGAGAGAGAGAGAGAGAGAGAGAAGGAAATATTCAGGCGCCCACCAAAGTCAGACGCACTGGATCCCCTCAAGTTGGAGTTACAGTTGACATGGGTGCTGGGAACTGAACTCTGCTCTTCTGGAAGAGCAGCAATCACTCTTAGCCATGAAGCCATCTCTTTGGAACCCCAAAGTATTTTAAAACCACCCCTCTATTGCTGGTTATTTCTGGTTGGTAATTATTGTCTCAGCATCCCTCTGCTTCTAGTCACACAAACCTGTCATTTGATCTTTTAGGAATCCCAGAATACATGTGGTTCTGGAACCAGGCACCTTAGTGCCTCAAGATGAAAGGAACCCAAAGTTGCCAGTTACAAAGGGCCCAAGACCAGGCTGGAATAAACGGAGCAAGCAAACAAGCAAGAAACACAAGCCCCCAGCACCTAATAATCCTGCAGGAAAGAGAAAGTATCATAGCTTAACTGTTTTCTCAGTGATGAACGGCATGGATGTGACTATAGTTAGGTATCTGGGAATCCAAACCAAACTGTGACGCAGCAGCTACATTGAGAAGGGCAGCTGAAAATGGAGGTGGGGGTGGGGTAGGGGTGTGGGGATGAGTGTCAGGGCAGTGAATTTCCATAATAAGAAGTCAGTGAAACAAAATCTGAAGAGCCAAGATGAAGCAGAATTATCCTCTTTCTGGAAATGGGAATACTTTCCTACCAAAAGAGGCAGCTGAAAAGATTGAAAATTCTCATTTCTAATTTTTTGTGTATATAATTTTAATAAAAATGAAAGTGACAGGAAAAAGCAACCAAGTGAGAAATATTAATTATGACACATCTCGAGTAAGCATCCTTCAACAAATAAACAAACCAAACTCGCTTTAAGAAAGAAATCACATCTCACTCGTGTAACATGAATTTTTTTCTCCTCCTTTTTTTTTAAATAGTCCTCAATAGAAAAAAAAAAAGATATTCCTAGCCTTGAGAATTATATTACTAAGTCAAAATTTAATAAAGTATGAGGTACAGTGAGGGCTTTGGTTTCTCAGTTGAAATGTAATTTTCTTACAATAAAAAAGTACTCATGAAATGGCATTTTGTGTGCAACTTTTACACCGTAAAGCTATAAACAATGGAGAGTTTCCATCATTCCTCTCTCCTCAGACTTTTCCTACCTGCACTCCCGGACAAGTCTACCTATGCTCTGTTTCCTTACATTACTTATATTTATTTTTGTATAATGTGTATGAACGCTTGGCTTGCATGCATGGATGTGCACTATGTGAGACCAGAAATGGGCGTCACATCCCGGGCACCAGTTACAGATGTCTGTAAAGCAGCTGTGGGAATGCTGGGATCCAAAGCCTGGTCTTCTGGCAAAGCAGTACTATGCTCTCTCTCTAGCCCTAGACTTACGTTTTCTGGAGTTTTATAACAAAATGAAACACATTGAGCTAGTTTGAATGAGAGATGTCTTCCACAGTTGAGGTATTTGAACACTTGGTCCCCAGTTGGCGATGTCTGGGAAGGTTGTGGAATCTTTAGGCGATAGAGCCTTGCTGGAGGAATTGCGTCACTGGGTGGGTGGGGTTTGAGAGTTTATAGCCTCAGCCCACTTTGTGTTTGTCATTGAAGATGTGATCTCTCAGCTTCCTCCTCTGGCCACGATGCCTGCTACTTACTGCCGGGCCTCCCTGCCATCATGAATGTTCATTCCTCTGGAACCGGAAGCCCGAATAAACGTTTTCGCCCGTAAATTGTTTTGGTTGTGGTGTTTTAATCACAGCAAGAGACATGTAACTAATATACACATAATCTGTACATTTTCATTCCTGGCTTCTCATTTTGTAGTCAGATACAGCCTAAAACTCACTCAGTGGTCGTCACTGGCCTCCACCTCATGGTGGTCCTCCTGCCTCAGCCTCCTGAGTGATGAAATGACGGGAAAGAGTCCCTATGCCTTGCATGTTTCTGGCTTTATTTTAGCATGTTCGGATTTTGTCCTTGCTTCCATGTCCTACTGTATGAATACACCAGAATTTAATATAAAAGTATTTTGAAACAACTCTGGACAGTCAATTGCTGTTGTCTGCAAGTCTCTTGATGATAGCTCCTCTTCCATCCCAGGGAAACTCTCCATGGTCAATTATCAAAAAGGGAACAAGGAACTGAGTGGAATCAGCTGCTTCTAGGTAACCCAGCTCAGTTGCTTAGCAACAAACTGAAAAACTGTATTAGTTTAGTGGGTTCTGAACAAAAAGGTAATCATCTTTTATCCCCAGATAGATAAGAGATGATGTTATTCCAAGCAAAGTGTGGGGGAAATAAAAACCACGGAAATAGAAAGGAAACACATTTGGTAAATAAAGATATCGCCTGTACTCACACCTCTGGGTCTCACTAAGTGTTCTGTGAACGCTAAAGAATCTGCATTTATTTTAAATACCATGGAAGAGCATTTAAAATTAAATGCCATGCAAGGGTATGCAACATCTTCTAAAAGACATAAAAAGGTGATGCAGGAAATAATTGACAATTCAAGTTTGAAATAGAAAAAAAAAAAACAAAAACGAGTGACTCTTGGCTAATGTTATTTCTGCAGAAAATCAAGAAGATGCAGAGGAGGAAATTTTGTCCTCTCTGCGGCTCCTTCCAAGCAGAAGTCAGGAATTCCAGCACACACTGTTATCCCACTTACCGTATTGTGTGAGTAACCACTTCCCCAACGTAAGGCAATAGACTCACTGTTCATGGGAGTTCTAAATCTGAAAAAAGCATTACAGGGCTGAGGAAAAGGCTTACTTGGTAAAGTACCTGTGGAGTGGGTGACGGGACTTAAGTTTGGATGAGCAGTCACACACACACACACACACACACACACACACACACACACAAGCCGGGTGTTGTGGTACATGTCTGTAATCTCAGAGTCAGGGAGGAGGAATCAGGGGACCCCTGAGGCTCACTGGCCAGAGCAGCTCACTCACTAGCCAAGAGGAGAGCTCCGGATCAGTGAGTGACCTTGTCCTAGAAAGTAAGATGGAGAACTCTTGAAGAGGTACTCAGCATTGACTTTTGGCTTCCACAAGTGCATGTACATATGTTAACCTGCACCCACAAGCACATGGACATGTACACACAACACACACACACACACACACACACACACACACACACACACACACATACACACACCACAGGTAGAGCATTGTTGGCAGTCTTGCTGACGAAAATTCCCTGGGTTTGGTTTTTAGCTATCCCAGGACTTTGACCTCCTGGGTGCTCTGACATCCTTTTCATTACTGATTCTTCCTCCCAGCATCTGATAATTAACCCTAACAACAAAACAAAACAAACAGACAGACAAAAAACTCAGCTGAGAATCGTTTTTTTTTTTTTTTTTTTTTTTAACGAGTGGGATACTCCCAGCCATTTAATGCTATGTCAAGTAATCAGAGATGATTTTCACTTGTTTAATTGTGAAGAAGAAAAAAACCCCTTCACCCTTGCTTTTCAGCTGTTCTCAGGGTGGATCTTCCTTGTCAGTCCTAACAACAGATTCCTTGTTTAAATCATGCCTCAAAGGAAGGATGTGAAACTCTGATGATGTGGCTGCTGTCAGTGGCCGGCATCTGGTAAAAGGCAGTGTCAGAGTCTCATTCCTTAGAGGGACAACGATGATTACCAAAAAATTCAGATTATACTTCCCTACTTTCTAGGATTATAAGGCTACTTCTTCCATCAGTGTGTCTAATTGTAGCCTTCCCAAGAATATATACATGTATGTATGTGTGTATGTATGTATGTATGTATGTACGTATGTATGTATTCCATCTCATTTAAAATGCTCTGATCTTTTCTGGTTTTGAGTTGTAAAAGACGTCCACATGTGGTATGAGTTGAGTGTGCTGTGAAAACATACCAAGGCCCACGAATAAAGAAGTTTGTAAAATCAAAGTACACACTCCCCAGTTAATGATAATTAATCAATCAATGCTGCTGCAGGGTGGGCAATCTACCTGGGATCAAAGGGCAGAGACGTGACAACTTCTGAACGAGGACGTGTCCAGTTTTTACCTGCTGCTGGTGACATTTTATGGCTGTGGTTTCTGCTCAGGGAGATTTGTCCATTGTAAGAAAAGCCTCAATAGAAAAATGTGGTTTCATACATTATCACACTCTGAGTCACAGCGGCCACATTTACAGCAACTCACAGACATCTGTTCCTCTCTGAGTTCAAGAGACTTGCAACTCTCGGTCTGGTTTGTATATTTTAACGTACACAAAAGGAGAGATAATTCTCTTCTTGCTTAATTTTTAGCTTTGTGTTCCCTGGGAATAAATAATAGTGAAAGAAAAAAAAATAGATGAAGGCTTTGGTGACATCTGAAGAATGACATAAAAATCAGATTTGTGTCAGTTAGAAACTAAGTGTCCCGGGGTGGGGGAGGGAGGAACAGCCCTCTGGAGAGCAGCAATGAAGTGGAAACTGAAACCTGCTGCCTGGGCAGAACGTGAGCCAGTTAGAACAAACGCTGATAGGCTTCCCCGGCACGTGCGGCTAGGCTGGGTAGCCCACTGAGTTCACCAGTATTTGTAAGTGCTTCCTGTGTGTAAAGCATCATGAACACTCAGGGACAGTTCCTCAGAAACTGCTTTTTCAAAGATTCTTCAGGATCCTGCAAGGAGAGTTATATTAGTCAGAGTGTGTTCAGAGAGTAAAGGGCACGGATGCTGAATGAGCTCCAATGTCCTGAGTGGTCTGGCCAGAGCCAGGGATGGCGTGGAGCAGAGACTACTAATCTTTAAAAGCACAGTCACCAGAGGCTGGAGAGACGGCTCAGCAGCTAAGAGCACCTGCTGCCTTTACATCAGATCCCAGTTTGCTTCCAGCACCCACATCTGGTGGCTTACAACTCCTATAGCTCCAGACTCAGGGGATCTGACACCCTCTTATGCCTCCAAGGACACCGGCATTCACATGGAATATGTTTATGTGGATATATATACACACAGCCACACAAATTAAAAACAAACCTCTCTCTCCTCTCCCTCTCTCTGTCTCTGTCTCTCTGTCTCTGTCTCTGTTTCTCTCTGTCTGTCTCTGTCTCTGTCTGTCTCTGTTTCTCTCTCTCTCTCTCTCTCTCTCTCTCTCTCTCTCTCTCTCTCTCTCTCTCTCTCTCTCTCTCTCCCAGTATTCACTACAAAGGTTTCTGCACTAACTTTGAGGATTTATCGCAATGCTAGTGAGAGGAGGCCCGTGGACTTGCTGTCATGGCATGTATGGTCTGGGATGAACTTTAAATAGGATTAGCAGTGATTATAAACAGAGAGATTGGAAGCTAAGAAACGAGTATGTGAAGTGGTCAGAAATAAGGACTAGTATTGGGGAACTGTAGGTAATACAGGGGTGTGTGTGTGTGTGTGTGTGTGTGTGTGTGTGTGTGTGTGTGTGTAGGACAATATCCCTGACTGTCAGGAGGCAGATGGGGAGGGAGTCGAGGAGAAGCTAATAGAGCTGCACCAGAGTGTCCTTGTCCCCAGAGTTTGTGTTCTGGGTTGGGTAGGGGACATGAGAGCCAGGAGTCATCCACACATGGAGTTTTCACACAACTGTACCCACTCAGGCACCCAGATACTTCCACCAATGCACTTCCTAGTGACACCAGGTTTCTACAGTCAAAACCAGTTGTGCGAACAGTGACATCTTCCAGGGGTATCTATGAACAGAGCAGTGGCTTCACGACTGGACAGACTGGTTGATAGCAGAGCCTGAACTGCAGCTGAATTTTCAAAGTCTCTCCACCTACCACAGGCTCTCAGAACTTCTCTTTCATTTGTGAAACTGGCAAAATCAGATTGCAGGGACAGAGCTGGCTCTGGATTTACCAGAGCAGCATTATGATAGTCAACAGTGGATGGGTTTCCCTACCTTGGCACCACTGGCATTTGAGTGTGGATGGATCTCCACTGAGGAGGCTGTCCTGTGTCCTGGGAGGGTGTTGAGTACCACCCTGGGCCTCTGCCCACCATGCCCTTCCCCGAGTGTTGACAACCAAGAGTTCCTTGACATTATATCTGACGATAGAAAACCAGCCCTGGCTGGCAACCACCACCACAGTGTATTCAGACTTGATGATAATGTTCCCCACATTGTATAACTGGTGTCACTAAAGCCAGGGTGATGTTGCAGAGACAAGGCTGAGTAGAGTGGTGTCTGGCAAGGGACACCACGCTGAGTGAGTCCAAAGGCTGACCTTCCTGCTCTGGCCTTCATTATTTTTTAACTGTGAGTGGCTATGGGAGAAAAAGCTCAGCTACTCTCTTACCACAGTGTTCCTTGTGTCCACTGGAATAAAATCACTTATTTTATATGTGTGTTTGTTGTATGTGAGTGTGAGTGGGGTGTAGACACCCTTGGTGAGGTCAGAAGTCAATATCAAGTGTCTTCCTCAAGCACTCTCTATCTATTTCTTGAGATAGAGTAGGTCACTGAACCTGGAGCTTGCCAACTCAGCTAGACTGGCTGCCCAGAAAGTCCCCAGGATCCTCCTGTCTCTGCCTCCCAGTGCTGGAATGACAGACATCTGCTGCTGGGCTCAGCTTTTTCCATTCGCGCTGGGGATTCTGACTCGGATCCCGGAGCTTGCACAGAATGCATTTTACCCACTGAGCGTTCTCCCCAGATCCTTCACGTCACCTCTCGCTTTCTCGTCCTGTTAGTAGGAGTAGGGATGCTTTAGGCTTTAAGAAAGGAAGAAAGCCACTGTCCGCAGTGTGAGAGAATGGAAGAAAGAAGAGAAGCAACTATCCGGAGTGGAAACAATGGAAGAAAAAAAGGAAGCCACTGTCTGGAGTGGAAAGAATGGAAGGAAGAAGGGAAGCCACTGTCTGCAGTGTGAGAGAACAGCTTCCAGCCCAGAAGGAAGGAATAGGCTGATGGAGGGAAATGAACCAGCAAGAAAGACTGAGTGAGCTTCCTGATGTTTCTCCTCCTTCCGCCGTCTTCTCTTTCCCTCCCTCCCTCCCTCCCCTTCCTTTCTTTCTTTCTTTCTTTCTTCCTTCCTTCCTTCCTTCCTTCCTTCCTTCCTTCCTTCCTTCCTTCCTTCTTCCTCCTTACCTTTCTCTCCCTCCCCTCCCCTCTCTTCCTCTTCTCCCCCATCCTCATCCTTTCTGGTCCCCTTTTCTTTCTGAGTGGTCAGGCAACTAACTAGCCATGAGCACTTGCAGGAAAAAGAGCGAACCTGATGAGGTGACGGTGTTTAGGTAGTTTTTGTTTTGTTTTTTCCTCGTCCTTTTTTGTATTTTGCAAGGGTTCAAAAATTTTACCCAACTTATAGGCATCAGATACTCATAAGCACACGTGCGGGAAATACGTAGATTTCTAGGAATTAGTCCACTTGAAGTAATTAGCCCACAATGCCAAAGTCATTTTGCCTTCAGAGGTTGCTGTGGAGAGGAAGTGATACTCACCACACAGATTCCAGCTTCCGATAGCATGAGGGAAGGCCACTGCAGGTATCATTTGAATACGAATTAGTAAAAGTTTAACAGGAAGTTATACTTTGAGCACCGTAGTTTATGAAAGGAACGACCTGCTTTCTCCTCCTATGAGTGGGAGACAATAGTGCTCAGAGCACAGCCAGAGTGGCCAGAACCCACAAGCATTGCAGAAGTGGTGAGCTTCAGGGCAGCATCTGATCCCGTGGGAGATGTGGCAGCTGATGTCGTATCTGCGGGACTATGATTTACTCTGAACACTCATGCTGTTTATACAGTAGCAGTGTTCATCCTACAAAGAGAAAGCCCACGGAAAGGGGGTGTTTGGGAGCTGGAAGAGTAGGTCAGGTGGTAGAGTTATTGCCTTGAAAATCTGAAGGTGTGAGTTTGACCTTCAGAACCTATATATTTTTTTAAAATAAAAGGCCCAACATGGTGTTTATAATCCCAGTACTGGGGGGATGAAACCAAGCGGATCTCTGGGACTTGGTGGCTAGCCGGCCTCGCCTGATTGGAGAACCCCTCATGACAGGGAGAGAGCCTCTCTCATCTGGAAAACAAACAAAACCACAAAAACCAAGACAGCTCCCCAGGGGTGGCACTGGAGGTTCACCTCTGCCCCCCATGTACATGCACATACATCTTCATACACATATACAGTCATACACATACCCACATATACATACACACATACTATAGTGACCCATGGGATGCTTGTGGAAAAGCAGAGCAGACAATTAATCAAATAGAAATAAGCCAAGAAGCCAAGTCTGCAGAGAGCATCATCAAAGCTACACCACAAAGAGAGGATAATATAACCCTCCTTAGAGATGTTTTTTCCTGAAGAAGTTAATATTTCTCCATTTTCAGTAAGAGAAGATCTTGACTGGGCATGAGTCTTGTACAAGAACCACTCATAACGTTTCAACATATTTGTAGAAATTCATACTAAACCAATTAACAACCACTTATAACTGAAGTAAAGGGCTGGTGTAAGTCCTGATATCTTTTAGGACTGTGGCCAAAGTAAAATGAGATGACCTCAGTGCCAACATCCTAAACATGGTAAATGAATAAAGCAGTTGAAAGCTTGCATTTTTGTACTCTAGTAGGAAGTCTTGACCATCTCAACATTACCCATCAGGACTGGGGAGAGATATACAAGTTGTTATTATCCCTATAAGGAGGTGTGTACTTGCTAGCGGAGGTGTGTCTCTCTTTCTCTGCTTCATGGTTGTGGATCAAGATGTGAGTTCTCAGGTGTTCCTTCACTCTGCTATCATGGACTCTGGCCTTCTGAAACTCTAAGTCCAATTATACACTTTGTTTTATAAGTTGCCTTATAAAAATGTTTTATTACAGCGATGGGAAAGTGACTAAGACAGAAAAATTATGTTTTTCAAATATTAAGTGCTCCCCTGGCTGTGCGACCATAAGAAGTGGCTGGGCCTCCTGAGCTTCTGTTTCCTCATCTAAAGCCATGGGGTGATGCATCGTTATGACACTGGTCCTTGAGCTTGAGAACTGAATGGTTGCCAAGCCATATCTAGAAAGAAAGAGCTGGGATTAGCATGAAGAACCAGATACTTGGCAGGAAATGGACAGGCAAGAGACAGAAGAAGAAACAAACTATATGAGGTGTCAGTTTAGTTTAGGATGGCCCTGGCTGGAACTAAAGCTGACCCCCATCTTCACCTGAACAATCTGTAGGTTTTGGCTACCTCATATGAACCCTAGTAGCCAGGGTACCTGAAACACTGTCCTCACAGTGGGGCGAGCTGGGTAGAAGTGGTTGGGGGACTGTCAGTGACAACTTTGGCAGCTGCTGTGGCATCCCCTGGCTGAAGGCCAGTAGTTCCTGAAAAGAGTCATAAACCATCAATGTTAAAACTATTGCTGTGTAGCTGGATGGTTCAGTCATTTCTCCACAGTGCCTTCAGCCTCCTGCTGGGTTCTGAGTCTCAGATGAGTCAGAGAAAAGCCTGCTAATGGCTGCCTCACTAACATGCAGCTCTAGAAAACCTGCTTGATTTCACTGCATCTCAGACGTGAGATGGTACACTTTGATATTTTCTGCCTTGTTTAAATCTACAGTGCACTCCTTTGATTCCAGTCCCTGAGAGGCGGGAAAATCTTTGTGAGTTTGAGGCCAGCCTGGTCTACAAAATGAGTTCCAGGATAGTCAGGGCTACTCAGAACAAACAAAAAACAAAATATAGCTCTTCTCTTTTAACCTGTAAATTACTTTATACTTCATTACCAAGTGTGTTGTGGGTAATGACTAACTGACGCAGGAGGAGCATGCGTCTATCCTCAGATATTTCCACCTAATTTGTCTTAAAAAAATAACAAGAGCAAAGTCCATTAATTAATGAGAGAAGAGTTATAATAAGAACTCAATAAACAGTGATCAAACGCCTGATGGGGAAATGGGTGATGGAGGTGTGCCTGGGGATGGAGGGGAGCCAAGGAGATGCTTAGAGCCTTTCATAAAGGAAGTATATTAATCCTGAAGGATGAAGAGACACATCACAGAAATAGTCTGCCAGTACAAACACTATCCCTCTGAAACCATGAGCCAAAATAAACTCTTTCTTCTGTAGTTGCTTTTGGTCATGCTATTTCATTGTAGTAACAGAAAAGTAACCAGTTCAAGGGGTAAACATGGTATGCAAGACAGCATCCCTTCAGTGGAGTGAATCACACCCAGGAGGCCTTGGAAGTGCAAAGACGGGTCCTCTGCCTAGATCTCAGTACTAGGGCTGCTCCCAGTACCCAAAGCACTTGAGACACACCCACAGCTATGACATCAGCCAATTGGGAGGTGTGGCTTGTGGCATAGCTGGAAAGAAAGCGATTCTGCCAAGCCCTCAGAATGCAAACTAAGTGTGACCAGCTCAGGCCCTGCATATGCAAATGAAGAAAAATCCCACCATGCTGGCAGCTCTTTAGACGTCAGACACTTGTCCACTGCAGATACCACAGCAGTGTAAACTCCAGGAAAGATGAGACGCCACAGTTCAACTCAACCCAACCTCCGTGTAACTTTCTAGGACCTAGAGAAAAAAAGAGAAAAAGGTTCTAATATCTCATTTGCTTTTCTCTTGGGTTTGCCATTGGGAACCCCACCCTCCCTCCCCCAACACATACACTTTTAAACTACTCATTTATCAGTATTCTTAGTTTACTGTGCTTTTAATCAATTTCATTTTTGGTAGCTGTTGTGTGACAAAACTTTTCCTGTATAGATGCTATACACACATCTCTTCACCCCAAATAGGGATTTCACAACAGACCAAAGTACAGATACCACCGAAGTCCAACTTGGGGAACCAATGGGCTTTATTGGGTTACTTACAGAAGCAGAAATGACTCAGTCACCAAAGCGCATCCCAGCATGGATGAGAGCCCACAAAGCTAGGATCCTGGAGCGCACTGCACACCCTGCAGGCAGCTCAACAAGCTGTAGATTGTCCTTTCCAGGTGCCTCAGTTGGTCTAAAGTTCTTCCAGGCAGCTGGTCTAGTGGCAGCTCAGTTTGTCTGAGAGGGACTCTCAGCTTTATTTTATTTTATTTTTGTTTGTTTTTGAGATAGGATTTCTCTGCCTAACAGTCCTGGCTATCCTGGAACTAGCTCTGTAGACCAGGCTGGTCTTGAACTTACAGAGATCCACCTGCCTCTGCATCCCGAGTGCTGGGATTAAAGACCTGCATCACCATGCCCTGCAGACTCTCAGCTTTTACTGCTTACTCTGGCAGGGAGGGGCCTTGTGAATCTGGTCAGTTTCAGGGACTTCCTGAAGCCGTTTTGAGTTGTTTGCTTTACTGCTTTAGGAGCTTCTTGCAGGAAGAAAATTGTTACACAACAATAGTATAGATTGTCTAAGTATTAAATGAGAGTTCATACAGGTAACAGGGCTACACCTGGCACACTGTAAATACTCAATAATCTCAATTTATTCATATAAGTGGTTGAGTTTTTCAGCAAACACTGGAGCTGGGAAGGAGAACGGGGTTGATGATGCTTTGTTGCTGTAACTGGTTGAGCTGACACCAGGACCTCTTCATTGCTTTAACATTCAGAGAGAGAGTTTTTTTACGCACTTACCCTTCAGTACATGCCCCGTGGCTGGAGTACTCTACAGCACACAGGGAAAGCCCCAGTGCTTCCCCGCATTGTCCCGCAGCTTCACAGGCTCTCTTGGGAAGGATTCTCTCTTTTGCACTTCTTTCAGTCTCCAAAGGGACCATCAGAAGATGCACACTTTTCATAGTTCTGCTTTACATAGTTCGTTAGACTTAGTTTCACTTCTGTTTAAAATGCTCCAGGTTATATTTAAAACTGTTTCAAGACCAATATGACTGCGGTTCATGAGTTACTGGGAAAGATGGTTATTGTTAGCAACCTAGGAAGAGATAGAGTTAAACTTTGTGGCTCTCTGTCTGTCTCTCTGTCTCTCTGTCTCTCTGTCTCTCTCTCGTGTGTGTGTGTGTGTGTGTGTGTGTGTGTGTGTGTGTGTGTATGGGTGTGTGTATACATGTGAACATCAATGCATGCATGTACATGTACACATCATCCAACCAGGAAGACCTATATGAGCTGCATCACAGAGCTGACCGGTAGAGCGCCCCCTACAGCAGGAATAATGCATAGCCGCATAACTGAACTTGCCAACTGGGAACACTACATTGCTTGGGGGCAGAGGAGGAAACACTGCCTAACCCTCGGGCCAAACAGCTTTATAGTTTTTGCCTTTTTACATAGGTTTTTGTGCACTTTCCAAGTTGATTTTTCTAAGTGGTAGAAAGTGTAGGCTCACATTTGTTTACTTTATTGTAAATTTGCTTCCATGTGTCTGTCTTAGAACGGTTTGTTGAAAAGGCCATTCTTTCCCCCTGAATTATATAGGCACACTTGTAAAAAAAAAAGTCATCTGACCTTAAATTGATCATAAGCATAGGATTTGTTTTTGGACTTTTTAATTCAATTTAACTGATTTTTCTTTTCTTATAGCATTACCGAACTGCCTTGTTCATTGTAGTTCTGTAGCATCATAATCCCAATCAAAATCTCAGCTGTTCCTTTTTGTTTGTTTGTTTTGTTCTGTGTTTTACAGAAATCAGTAAGCCAGTTCTAAAATTCACACAAAATCCCAGGGAGACAAATAACCAAAACAGCTTTCAAAGACAAAAACAAAGTGTGAGGTGAAAACTTCCCAACTCCACTCCAAGCTGTCCCTCTTCCCAGGCTTATAAAGTTGACAACCAAGCTTAGCCATCCCAAAGGCTGACTATGGACAAAGCACCTTCTGTGTATGCATGGAAGCTCATAATGAAACTTCCTATGCCCTTACTGTGCAGAGGTAACAGGTACTGAGAAATGTACAGGTGATATACATGGAGAGAGACAGAGCAAGAGAGGGAAGGAGAAAAAGGACAGGAAGGAAGGTACACGTCCAGGCACCCACTGGGACCTTGAGCTTCCTGATGCTGTGCCCCAAACATCACTTGAGTTAAAGTAACTTCAAGGCCTGAAAGCATGAGGCAGTTGGTCACATTGCATCCATAGCCAGGGAGTGCTTTCTCCTTTTTCGTTATTCTGGGACCCTTGCCCATTGGGAGTACCACCCATATTTAGGTGAGTCTTCTCTTTTTGGTTAAACCTCCCTGGAACCACCCCTGTGGGCATTCCAGAGATGTGCTTCTGTGGGTATTCTAAACCCAGGGGAGTTGACAATGAGTGTTAACATCACAAGCTATGATTCCCTGAACTGCAAACTCTGTGTCAATAGGATTCTTCCTTTTCTTGTTTTGTGTGGCACGGACATCCATGTTGCCCAGCACCCAACGGATGCCGAACATATTGATGGAGAGACTGGATGCAGGTGCCCGGCTCACTCATTCTTCGTTCCTTCTGCCAGGAACCTGCAAGAGTTGAGAGTGCACTTTGAAGAGAGTTCTTAATTTTTCCTTGGTAATTTGTAGCAGAGAGATGGAGGATCAGTTTCAAAGCCCCAGTTTTGGCCTTGACTAAGAGAAAAGCCCTCTTGCTCCTGGTGATGCTGGCAGCACATTGGTGAATCAGCTGCGATGTCAGACACATTTTCCTCAGAATGGTGTTCTGGGCAGTGTTCACATGCTGTGTGCTGGCACAGAGAGTCGCTGCCACCAGAACTCAGATACTTGAACAAAATCTCTTTCCATGACTCTTTGTAGAAACAACTCATTCTCTCCTGGCATTTCATCAGTGTGAGCAATTTAAAGGGAAGAATATTTTTGCAAATATGTTTCTTAGGAAACTTGGGCATCCCTATCCTTCCTAGTCTCCTGACATCTCTGTTAGTGTATTCTTGTGTTTGGATTCCTAAGGATTTTTGAACCAGACTTTTCCCTTATAACTACCTAACGTTACTGTATGAAGAAACTGAGGCCCAGGGAACTTCAGGGCTGGGAAATCACAGACTTTGTCACCTGTGCCCTGTTCAGCCCTTCATCACCACTATACATGTGTTCTCATGATCACATAGGATATCGTGTCTAACTACATGACTGGGGTTCTGTATCTCCTAAGAGCACATTTTAAAAAGATAGTAACTGTTCTCGCTTGTTTCTTCAGTGTTGTGGTGTTGGATTTGAACACTGTATTACACCTATTTCACAATTAAAGCCAGCCAGGACGGTCCATCCATTAATGGTTCATTCAATCCTGTTCAATGGAATGTAGTTCACCTTGAGTGACTTGCCCTCTGCGTCTACGGCCATGTGACAGCTCCTTTTTAAAAAGGTTTTGCTTTATGTTTATGTATGTGTGTCTATGTATATGTGTTTACACACATGCTTGCAAGTGCATGCCAGCTGAAAAAGAGCATTAGGTCACCTGATCCTAGAGTTAAAGATGGTTTTGAGCCATCTGATGTGGATGCCAGGGAATTGAACTCAGGCATTCTAGAAGAGCAGTAAACACTCTTAACCCCTAGGTCATGTCTCCAGCGCCCTGTGAGAGCTCTTAGTGCTTCAAAGATGGATGTCATGGGGATATTTTATTGTTAACACAACCACCAACAGCTCTCTTTCTTCATGGGTTCCCTTTGTCTTTCCCTATCATAACCACCATTAGCTTTCAGTTTTGAAAGGAAATGGCAGATAACACTAGATTATATGGTAGAACATTGTAGTCCTGCTTGGGAGCTGAGCCCACATGGCCGGCCCTCAGGTGTGGGGAAAGTTTAAATTTCACTCCAGGTGTGGAGCAATCGCTTGTGAAACGAGTTTGCCAAAGATAGTTCTCCTAATTATCCTCCAGTTAAAATGTAACTCTTAAAAGTAGCTTTCAGAGTCACGTTTTCCCTGTGGGGCCAGTTCCACCAGGTGACATCTGAAATCACCAGATGGTGACGTTGCAGATAAGTGGTCATGGAAATTGGGTCTCTTAGCCTCTGGCAGCACCTTTCAGGTTCTCCAAGCCCTCCAGAGGCAGGAACTGATAGTGAGACAAATCAAAGGTTCTTGTTTGATCCTGGATGAGGAAGGGGCACAGGTAACCCCACCCCTGGCTGAGGAGCTATTCAGAGTTGATGGCTGCAAGGGAGGGAGAGTCAGTTTCCTTTAAGGGCTTGGTCCCTTGTAGCGTGACCATGCCTCCGTGGATGGCCCCACACTGTTGAGTATTTGGACAGCAATGGTTGTGCTCAGTATCACACACACACACACACACACACACACACATACTCACTCACTCACATATGACATTAAGTTGGAAGGGGAATGTGAATGGTATGTGCAAGATGAATCAAAATATGATTGAAATACATTGTATGCATTCATTGGATCTCAAAAAAAAATTTTTTTAAGAATCACTGGTATTTATCCTGAAGCAAATATGTGAATAAAATCACAAAATCTGAAGTTTATTGTGAATAAGATTATGAACCCATCATTTATGTTCTATAGGATACTTCATGTGAAATAATCATAAGTAACAAAATTACATTTTTTAAAAGTTCTTGTCTGGAGCAGAACAGAGAAAGATGTGGAAGGGTTGATGACACCGTCAGCCATGAGTCCTTTGACCACGGCCTCTGCTGAGTGTCAGGACAGTAACCATATGCTTGAAGACTAGAGCAGGCAGCAGAACAAGTCTGCAAGATGAAATCTAGGCTCTAGCACTGTCACTCACACTCATTCATGTTGATCAATGTGACTGTGTGAATGATTTGTAACAGTGTAGTGTGTACAACAGAGCTGCAATAGAAAACTTGAGACTGCTCAGGGATATCAAGTTGGGATGTGGATGTGGTTGCTGTGGGTGTGAGGAAGGTCTTACATAGGGATAAAGGAATAAAGTAGATCAAATGCAACCAGTAATTATTCCAGAAACCTGGTGTTCGTAGAAGTCCTCACTCAACACTGATTGTGTGTGTGTGTGTGTGTGTGTGTGTGTGTGTGTGTGTGTGTTGTATGTATATGATGGAATCTATGTTAGAGGGCCTGTACATATGCATTTAGAGGTCAGAGGTCATTATCAGGTGTCTTCCTCAGTTGCTCTCCACCTTATTTTTTGAGACAGGGTCTCTCACTGAACCTGGAGCTTACTGATTCAGCTAACCTGGCTGGCCAGTGAGCTCCAGGGACCACTTGTCTCCACCTCCTCAGTTTTGGGGTTACAGTTTTGCATTACTGAGCTCTGTTCTTTCAACGGGTGCTGGGGATTGAATTTAGGTCTTCATATTTTTGCAACAAGCACTTTACTGGCCGAGCCATGCCCCCAACCCCTCCACACTGATGCTTGCTGAGTACTCCATATTGAATCTAATCTAGGCAGTAAGATAGTGTTCGATGCTTTGATTATTCCTCCGTTTATCTAATGAATATTTATTGAAAGCTTATTTTGCCAAGCATTTCTCTAAACTCTGGATATCATAAAATAGAAAAGAAACATAATCTCTAATCTCTTGGAATTTGCTCAGTTAATATGAATTCTTTCTGACTTTGGAATACTTATATGTGAATACATGAACTGGGCCTGGGTAAGAATAAATCCAACATTTATGTGGCACAGATTAATGGGGCTATAGACTTACTACAAAATGCCTCTTGGAGGCCCCATCTTTCTTTCTTTTTTCTTCCTTACATTTTTTTGTTTTTTTTTCTTTCTTTTTTTTGGGACAGTCTTTCGATGTAGCCCTATGTTCTAATTTCATTCTGTTGCCCTACTAAATCACTGAGAAATAAAAACTTGAGAGAGAAATGAGTTTACTTTCGTTTACAGATTAGAGTCAATCAGAGAGGGAAGTCAGGGCAGACACCCACGCAGGAAATTGAAGGAGAATCCGTGGAGGAAAACTGCTGCTGACTTGCCTGCCTGCTTGTATTTAGCTACGTTTCTTAGTCCAAGCAATGATGCACCCCACAATAGGCTGAATCCTCCTACATCAAGACAGTACCCCAGAGACATGCCCACAGGCCGAACTAATCTAGGAAACCCCTCAATTGAGACTCCCTTCTCAAGTGACTCTACGTTTTTGTCAAGTTGACTGGTAAAGCTAACTAGGACATCATGACTGGCCTAGAACTTACTATGTAGCTCCAGCTGGTCTTGAACTCAAGACTCTCCTGTCTATCCCTCTTGAACATTGTGATTATAAGTATGTGTCAACAAGCCAATACATTTATTTCTTGATGAGTGAGAAACAATGCTACAGTGCTATTTATATAATGTAATCTTACTTTTTACACACACACACACACACACACACACACACACACACAATGTACCAAAGACCTGTAAAGTTAAACTTGAAAAGTCACTATGAGATAATGAGTACACTTCATCATCTTCTTTAGGATTTCCTGTATTGTCCAAGTTTTATAGAGTGACTGTGGTATATAACCAGAAAACATTCTTTAAAAACCATATACTTTCAAGTTGGAGAGATGGCCTAGCAGTTAGTGCTTAACACTCTTGCAGAGGACCCAAGTTCCGTTCCACACACCCATGCCGGGCAGCTCACAAACCTGTAAAGCCAGTTCCAGCTGACCTGACGTTCTCTTCTGGCCTCTAAGGGCAACCTTGCTCATGTGGCAGAAATACACGTAGATACATACATACAAATAAAATCAATCTTTAAACACTTTATACACACATATAAAACAGACACACACACACATATGTATAGTTTAGTATTTTAAAATAGAATTTAACATTTACAAATCATTTCTTATTACTAATTACTGCTTTTAGTTTCCTTAAATATTAGATAAGTTAGACTACCCTAATTTAGTGGTCCAAGCACTAGGGATACAGATAGAGGTATAATTCACAGTCTTAAAAGTGTTATGCTACATACTTAATCCATTCATCTTCATTCATCACGCACGAGAGAAATGAGTGCCAGATTTATTCCATGTATTTACTTGGCTCCACACAACCGCAGGGCAGTAAAGTAGGGAATTGGGTGTTGGTCGTTTATCTGAAAAATGACCCCAGGAAGCTGCGTGGAGGAATGAGGAAGTAGAATGAGAAGGAAGGAGACCTCAAGCTCAAACTAATGAGGAAGCAGCTGCTGGGACCTCAGTCTTGCTCAGAACTCCAAAATAATAAGCAGATTGTCCCCGGGAGCGTTTCTCCTAGAGGCGAAGCAGCTGAGATCCTCAGTCACCAACCCCTTGTTGGTTAAGGGTCACTTCTAAAAATGTCAGTTTCCTGGAATCTTTTACAGGGCACGTGTTAAGGATGAGCAGTGCTACCACCAGAGAAATCACTGAGTTAGAGGGAGGGCTGATCTTTAGATGAGATTTTAGCATATTGAGGACACAGGAGAGCTCTATGGTGGACTTAAGGGACCAAGGACAGAACTGGATATATTTCTATAACAGCTACAAACCCAGTGGCTTCACACAGATCATCTTCTTTTCTGTTTATATAAACTTCTTTACACATCACGCAATGTTGTCAGATAGCTCTTCCTCAGACCTAAGTCTACTACTGTTCAGTTCTCCCATCTCATGCTTTCTCCTTTCTGGTCACATAGGTATGGAGAGAGGGTGTAGATGATGGATACAGCATGGGATGTTGGTTGGCCCAGACTGGAATCACAGGATACTACTTAGGCATGCATTGCACTTTCCAAAACACATTAAAGGATCTCCACCCACCTGCATTGAATGTTTGGAAATTCATTCTTCGCACATGTTCAAGAGAATGAGGGTGCTGGCCAATATCTAGCAACACCCTGATGCGAGTCTCCCTGCCTTGTCTGGACTCATGAGCATCTGTTAGTTCTCTTAGTATCTAGTATTTGGTGCACACTACCGTTTTCACCAGAATGAGCTTGAGTCTGCTGTGCAGACTGTTTCAGATGCGATTGAGTCTACATAGTTATTACTAGTGAAGAAAGCAGAAGAGAACCCACATCCTTAACCCACATCCTTGCTCTAGTATGACGAGTACTTTAGATGGAGTAAGAACAGCTCAGAGCAAATGCTAGACTACCTTGAATGAAATATGTAACTTGGGATATAACAACATCTAGATCTGGAAAAAAAAAAGTTTTCTTTTAGTTAATGTTACTCTACAACTGCTCAAAGCTAAGTCTCTGGCTGAACGGAGAATAGACACTCATCTTTTCCTATCCGTGTGGAGTTGGCTCTAGGAAACTCTTCCCTCCCATTTAGATAATCAACAGTCAGAGATTCTCAAGTCCTACAGATATATCTACATGTGACCTACACATCTTAGCACATCTTCCTGTATACTTCAAATCATCAGATTACTTGTAATATCCAATATAATGTGAATAGATTCACGCAAATAGATTTAGTATAGCACTTAGTGTGTGACAAATCAAATTTTTCTTTGAGGAACTTTCTAGAAAATTTTTTAACTTCTTCTTCTTCTTTTTTTTTTTTTTTTTTTTTGAGACAGTCTACTGTGTCCCAGGTTGACCTTGATCTCCTGATCCTCCTGTCTGCATCATAATACTTTTGTTGCTGCACTGGTTGAATCCACAGTGAGGAACCAATAGGCATAGAGAGCCAACTGTATTTTTTTATGTAATGAGTCCATTTGGGGTTGGACCTGGGACTGGAATTTCTACTGGTAAGTGCCCTCTAATTAAACTGCCCCATCTATCAGGTTTTTTTTTTTTTTTAATCTTGTCTCTCTGCAGAAAAGCACAGGAAAGCTGTGTCTCTGTGACTAACCAGGCAGGCATGTGTCACCAGAACTGAGCAATTGCCGTCAGCCATATCAATTAAATCCCTATTCTAGGTAGACTCAGAGAAGAAACAACACAGGTCTTGTTGCCAAATCCGAAGAAAGCATACCCTTGTAGCCAATTTCATCTCACCCACAGAAGCATAAGCATTTCTCAGCTCTAATGTTTCTGGGGTGAGAGGCACTTTGGGTATTTATTATACACCAGAGAGCAGTTAAGCACATGACTTTTAAAAGGCTGCATTTTCGAGCTCTCAAAATAATGCATGGTGCTGAAGGACAGGGAAGTCTTTCTTCCAGTTTTTTTTTAATAGTCAAACAAGTTGGTTGGGAGCTGGAGAGCTAGAACTAGGTTGGCGGAGTGGATTTGAGGTCAATCCCCAGAACCCTCAGAAAAGGGTCTGGTGCAGGGGCATGCTCTTGTAATCTCTTCTCTGGGAAGATGGAGACAGGCGCATTCCTGGGGCTTTCTAAGCAGAGAGCCGATCCAAATCAGTTAAAGACTGTCTAAAAACAAGGTGGATAGATAGAGAGTGTGGAAGATGCCTGAGGTTAATCTCTGGCCACAGTTTCAGAAACACCAATTCAAAGAATTATACAGGAAAAAATGTCTAGAAAAGAATTGTTATGGTTTCCTATGAGATACATGAGCCAACAACTACTAAATGGTTTCAGTAAAAATTCCATCATTCATTCATGAATTCCTTTATTTATTAATTCTGCAGGGATTTGTCAAGCGCCTGCTGTAGACCAGAATCTCCACTTTTGGGTGATGTCCAGATAAAGGAGATTCATTAGGTCTGGCCACCCCACAAGCACAGTGTACCAGCTACTTTCCTTGTGGCTGTGATAAAAGCCTGGTTTAAAAAATAAAGCAATTTAAAGAAGGAAGGTAGATTACGGCTTACAGTTTAAGTGGCTACTGTCCTTCAGAGTGGGGGAAAGCGTGATGGCAGAAGTGTGGGGCGGCTGGCCACAGCCAGGAAGTAGAGAATAGTTTGGAACTGGGGCTGAGAAAGAAACCTCGGGTCCTAGTGGTACACACTTTTTAATCCCAGGACTGAGGAGACAGAGGCAGGTGGATTTCTATGAGTTTGAGGACACACAAACCTTCACAAAACTAAAAAAAAAATCAAAATAAAAAAAGAAACCATAAGATTATAAAAGAGGTTTTTTTTTCTTTTCCTAAAGACTCTCAAAGTAGTTTTTATTTGCATTTGGCTGGGAGCTAAGGACAATGAATGCTTTTTCAAATATTTAGTGGCCATTTGTGTTCCTTCTGAGAACTGTCTCTTCACTTCCTTAGACAGCCTGGTGACTGGAAGATTTGACTTTGGTGTTATTTTTTGCCACTCTTTACCCATCTAGATACCAACCCCTCTGGACACAGAGTTGGCAGATGTCATCCTTCTGTAGACCTCTTTGCTCTGGTGGTTCCTTACCCTGGTGCAGAAGCTGTTTAATTTCATACATTCCATTTGACAATTCTTATGGTTATTTCTTAGGCTGCTAGAGTCCTTTCCATAATGTCTTTACCTGTGCTTACATAATGACATATTTCTTTTTTTTTTTTTTTTTTTGGTTTTTCGAGACAGGGTTTCTCTGTGTAGCTTTGTGCCTTTCCTGGATCTCGCTCTGTAGACCAGGCTGGCATTGAACTCACAGAGATCCGCCTGCCTCTGCCTCCCGAGTGCTGGGATTAAAGGCGTGCGCCACCACTGCCCGGCTGACATATTTCTTTTTTGTCTTTTTCCAGCAGTTTCCAAGTTTCATGTCTTATGTTAATATCTTAGACCCATTCCTAATTCATTTTTGTCTGGGGTAAAAGACAAAATTTCATTCTTCTGAATGTGAATATCTACTTCACCCAGCATCATTTACTGAAGAAGTTACCTTTTTTCTAATTTAGTATTTTTGTCAAAAATTAGGTGGAAGTAGCTGTGTGGGTTTGTTTCTAGATCCTATATTCGGTCCCTTTGGTCTGCGTGTTTATATTTGTGTTTCTATCGGGCTATAATTGTCACTATGGCTCTGTAGTATAATTTGAGACCAGGTATTATCATGCCCCAGCACTGTTCTTTGCATGTGAGTCTTTCTCCTTCTTTCTCCTCTTCTTTCTTTTCCTCCTTTTAAACTAGGTTTGACTGTGGTGTCCAGCAATGCTTAAGTTACCATGTAATCTTAAGGGCAGCCAACTGAGGACAAAATTGATACAGAGAGGAGGAAGCGTCAAAAGAAATCGAGAAGAGCTTTCGTCAACTGTGGATTAAACTAGTACGTATGTAGAAGAAAGAACATCTATTTCTATGCCAATCCTAATGCTTAAGGGGAGAGAAAAAAAAAGCAAAGTGAAAACACTGCCTTCAAAGTAACTGGAGACATACCACCATTGCAAGGCGGTCGACACTTCCTACAGTGAGTTCCTAGTAAGAGCCACACTGTTTGCTAAAAGAAGCTACAGATAAATGATAACTGCCTGGAGGACAGTTAATTAAAATTGTAGCCATTTAGAAAAGAGTCCCGTTTGGCTTAGAATTAACAAATCAGTGAGAAATTCTTTATTGTTCTTCTCTTTGTTACATGACTATTCCCCCCACCCCACCCCACCCCACCCCTGGTGACATCTGTCTCCATTTGTACAATCTCATTAAGGGCAATGTCACCCGTCTCCAAATGTTGACAGACCAGTGGGTAGTGTTGCATTCTTTCATTGCGTTCTCCTGAAGAGAGTTTGTGAGAGTTAACATGTTTAAGTGAAAGATAATTTATGTGCAGGAAGGAAATGGTTAACCTAGAGGTCCACAACCTCTGGAAGAGACATGGTGTTCTCTTCTGTGCCAACTTCTTCTCTGGGCTTCGGTACTAAATGTGAGCAATTAAAGCACAAATTAACATTTTATGAAATACATCTAAACACTTCATAATCACAAATATAAAGCTGGAAAAATTGTAAGTGAGGAACCTCTGTCTCAGAATAATTATACCCTTAACACTCTTTCTGGGTGCAAAGTCTAGAGGTTTTCCCTAATTTCTCGTGACGATTTGTTATTACAAAGTGAAAAATGAAGAGAAGGCAGAAGGTTTGGGAAAAAATATCAGCCACTAAGCAGCCACTACTGGAGGGGGAAAAAAAAAAGAACAGTGATTTCTTATCGGGGAGAACATGACACTAATATTCATGACCCAACAGGAGCTCTGGGGACCAGACGTCTTTTTGTGCCCTCAGAATCAGACATCTGCCATTCCTTGCTGATGATGGCCGCACTTTGACCGTTCCTTTTGTATCTGGCTTGCCCATCTGTGTCTCTGAGAGGTGGCTTTACTGTATCGGAGTTCTGGGTTGATAGTGATTTTTCTTTTCCCTCTTGAAAGTTACTCTTTCATTGTCTTCTGGCTTGCATCATTTCTGATGAGGAGTCAGTTATGATTCTTATTGCTAACCCCATGACTCCTTTGATTGTTAATCTTTTCCCACACTCTGTCCCAACTGGGCATGTCAGCCTGTGTTCAGGTTTACTAATGCTTTCACCGAAAATGCAAGTGACTGTTAATGGCATCCAGTATATTTTAAACATTTCATCTTTGGGTCCTGAAATCTTTCTCCTGTCTTTTGAAATACTTCTGTATTTGCCAATTATGTCTAAAATCCCCTTACATTATTTAAAATGTTCATTATAATGGTTCTAAAATAATTGCAGCTGATTCCAATAACTGGACCTAACTACAGGTCTGTTTCTATTAACCGAGCTTGTGTTTTTTATTATCGTTCAGTATCTTCTGTTTATCTGCCTTAAAGTTTTTATTGCGTCTAATATGTGCATGTAAAACGCAATGATGATCAAAATACGGTAATGTTTGTATTTTATTTGCCAGAGGATGTAGGACCTTTCTCTTGAGAAGTTAAAGGGGAAATACTCAGATTCTCTCTCTAGCCAAACCTGCCTTAGATCTGAACTGAAGCTTTAACTCCTTTGAGGTGATTTGTGTGCTAGCTCAGCCTCGTTCCTTCACTACGGCCTCCTTTTGATTGTCACCCGTATTTGATTTTCTGGGCTTCCATTTTAGACATTTGTCTTGTGTTTTTAGCTGCAACTCAGTAGGATCCTGGAGTCTAAGCACTGGGGGAGAGTCCCTGGGTCTTCAAAATTCTCCTCTTTGTTTTTGACCTTTTCTTCACTCATACTGCTTTGTAAGTTTAACTGTGTGTGTGGGGGGGGATGTGAGAGTAATTGCCCAATATGTTTTCACAACGAGGGCATTTCTGTGCAACCCACTCCTCAAGCCTTAGCTTCTCTTTCGGTTGAGGGCAGCCCTGCAATACCTAGATCAGAGCTCATCAGGAAAGGAAACTGTCCCCATTGTCTCTTCACCCAGTGGAAAGCTCATTTTAAGGAAGTGCAGCTCCGTGGGTCTTCATCTATTCCTTAATCTTTGTTTGCTATTCCTGAAAATACTGTTATTTCCTTGATGTTTTGGTGTTTCCAGGGGAAACAAAGGCCTTTTGTGCTGTTGTGAAGTAGACATTTGAGCCAATGATTTGAATTTTCTAAATTCAAAATATCACTACGAGAAAATATAGGAGAATTTGTCATATAATCTTGGATCAGAGAAAGTCTTTTTGATGCAAGACACAACCTCAGATCCTCATAAGCTATAGGGAAATGTTTTAATTTCCCTTCTCCTTTTGACTTTCTTTCTCTACAGATTTTTCTATACACATATATCTTAAACTAATACTGTGAAGTATACCAAAAGCAAATGACAGAGAAAAAAAATGGGAGATTTTTGTATGTAGTCTAAAGGGGTTGGGAATTTTTTATATGCAATATAGAAGGAAAACAAAAAGTGGGCAGTTGATATTAAAAAAAAAAAACCCAAAACCTATAAATAGAGCATCACATCAAAGCACCCCCAGTCTCACCGGTAAGAACTTCAAATGAAACCAGGACACTGTTTTTCCTTGTCTCCTTGACAACGTTCAGGGCTAAAGAGGCTATGGGAAATCACCCCTCACGTATGTCATAGGTCAAGTATAAACTGGCATGATGCTCTTAGATGTACTTGTTCATGCTACTTAGAGCAGTGGTTCTCAGCCTTCCTAATGCTGGGACACTTTAATACTGCTCTGCGTGTTGTGATGACTCTAATAACAAAATTACTTCGTTGCTACTTCATAACTGTCATTTTGCTACTTTTATGAATTGCAATGCAAATATCTGTGTTTTCTGATGGTCTTAGCCGACTCCTGTGAAAGGGTAGTTGGACCCCCCAAAGGGGTTGTGACCCACAGGTTGAGAACTACTGCCTTTGAGTTTTGTTTGGTGATGTCAATCAAAACTATATAGTCATTATATGCTTTGATCAGCATATAATACATGGGAAATGTACGTAAAGATTTATACAATAACCTAACAACTGTTTTTCAGCGCAAAAGCTGGAAACAGTCTCAATAGCCACAGTGCAGGCTGGAGTAAGAGTGTGTAATGTAGTCTCTCAGTGTAATAGTCCATAGAAGGAAGTGGGGAATCCTACATGCAGACATACAAAGACTGGGCTGGGGGCGATGGTTCAGTGGGGAAAGTGTTCGCGGCACAAACAGAAGGATCCTCAGCACCCATGCCAAAGCCAGGCATGACCCCACAAGTCTGCAGCTAAGGAGATGAACACAGATGAATACCAGAGGCTCACTGGCCGGCCAGGATAGGCAAAAATGGCAGTCCCCAGGTACAGTAACAGACCTTGTCGAAAATAATTAAATAAATAAAATGTGGAGAGCCAGCAAGATGGCTCAGCCTCATCACGTCGAAGTTCTTGCTGCACAAATATCATGACCCAAGTTCAATCCCTGGAACTCTCAATAGAAGAAAAGAACAAACTCCCAAGGGCTGCCCTTTGACCTCCACAGACATACTATGGCACACACACAGTCACACTCTAACACACACACACACACACACACACACATAATAATAGCATATTTTAAAAACAAGGTAGACAGTGATGGAAGAAAGGTCTCCAATGTTGACCTCTAGCCTCCATAAGTACTAGCATAGGCAAGGTGCCCCTTATATCCATTGATGCATGTAGACCCACATAAAAGAAAGATTACCAAGCAACATTGGCAGTTATGAAAATCAGGACATAGAATAACATAATTTGTAGGTCTCCACTTATACAAAAACATGGGGATGAATTTATAGGGCTAACATTGGTCAGAAAGCATGCAAGAAACTGCTGGTCAATGGCACTAGGAGTCTGGCCTGGGAAAGGCCCTGGTTTTTTCATTTTAAGTCATATCATTATTTGAATTTTTTTTAATCAAAAGCTATGTTGTTTCTCTAAGCACAGAAAGTTAGCACCACTACAGATAAGGGCCTGGGCGAGGGTTATTGTGCACGTGTGCCATGCTCCTTGTTGAACAGCCTGGAGCCTGGTAAAGCGAGTTACGTAACTTGGAAGGTTCTTCCGATGAACCTCCAAATGCTAGTCAGCTCAGCGAGCCCCATTCTTAACGCTAACCAGACAGCAACTGGTTCCACTGACTTGAGAGTGGACTTCTGCTTTGGTGTGAGCTGAGCAGATACCCCAGAGGAAATGGGTGTCTTGTTTGGATTGAACTGTGACATTTTGGAAATCAAGAAACTTTGTTCTGGGAATCGATAGTGTAGTCTTGGCCTGGCCACTGCTTAGCAGGGAGCCTTCTAGCTCTCTTTTTCTTTTCCTAGGCCTCCTTTGTAAAACATTGACTGATGACTATTTATCTTTCTAAAATTATGCACCTTAAAAGAAGAAAGGAAACTGCAAAAAAAAAAAAACCAGAATAAACACAACATTCCACATTTTCAAATGTATTAACACCTGTTTCTGAATAATAATTCCAACGATAGATTATTGCCAAGTGAGCCCCTGCCCAGCAGCAGCCATGGTTTTGGCTTCTCTGAGCTTAGATTTTGAGGGTCTGGGAAATTCTTCCCTCTCTGATCCTTGACTTCTTCCATTACTAGTGTTACACAAGCTCAGAAACACCCGTTGTGGGGAGGTTGATGGCCCAGTCGGGGAAGTGCTCCCCGCAGAAGCGCGAGGGCTCCAGTTCAAGCCCCAGAGCCTCCATGCAAAGCCAGGCATGGCAGTGCATGCTTGGAACCCAGCACTGGGAAGGTAGAAACTTACCAGCAAGCCATCCCAGTCTACAGCAAGAGCCTCCAGGCTAGCTAGAAACCTCTGCCTCGAAAACCAAGATAGAATAGGACTGAGGAAGACCCGTAAGGTTTATATCTAACTACACACATGAACACACAGGCATCTACACACACACACACACACACACACACACACACACACACACACACTGCATTCAATATGTTTTTGGCTTGTCGTACTATCTCTGGATAGATGGCAGGTACACATATCCATTTCGTAGTAAATTTCATCTTGTTCCTTTAGGTAGAGAGAGCAATGGTTACCCAGTGATGTCAAGCACATCCTACTTTAAATAGAATGCTAGCAAGAAGCTACATTATGGCCTGACTATTTTTATTAAAATCTCCGACACGGTTCCCAGGTGAGTGTGGGTTGGCCATGCCTTTGTCAGGAAAGCCATTGTGTATTGGTGGCTGAGGCTTCCGCCCTTACCTGCTGGACCTGGCCAACTTACTTTGATATACATTGATTATTTGCAGCACAGAGCCCTGGACTGGGAACACCATCCAGGAGAGCAACCAGATCATCCCGGGGTTAGTTTAGCTTGCTAGGTGGACAGCGAGAGACCATTCATCACCAGGTGGAACACAGCTGCCTGGCCCACAGCCAACAGGACTTCAATTAGGCCAAGACAAATAGAGGAGGCGGCAGTGATGGCACCCTGCACTGTCTCCTTAGAAACACGTCTACAAAGAAAAGCCACCTCAGACCCCATTGGTCTGTCCCCAGCCCTGTTCTGCAGACACACAGGGAAGGACAGAATCAGCTAGCCAAGGCAGCTCCCTCTGCTGTAGACAATGACCGGGCAGCCACATGGCCGGGTGAAATATATTTAGGACAGAGACAGTGAGGCCCCCATGCGGTGGTGGTCCTGGTTCTGTTTGCTTGACTGGGTAGCACGTTTGTCTGGCAGCATTTGTGAGGAACAAGCTGCTCTTGGAAACCAAAGCACTGTTTTTACAAAGTCCTCTTTCCTGTGCGCTGGATCAATGGTTCTTAATCAGGGAGTTGTTGATTAAATTAAGGAGGGGGTAAGTGCTGACAAGGTTGAACTCACTGCTCCTCTATCACTCCCCTCTTCATGGACCATTTGTAATATAATTGTATGATAGTTCAATAGCGCGTGGTTCTAGTCTACAAGTAAATAAATATGCACATAATAGAAATCTTTTTATGATGTACTGTATAATTTTGGAGTCCACCACTATAGTATCTGAATCATGTGTTCTCACACTCTCGCCTTCTTTCTCTAAGGAGTGATGTGCAGAGGCAAGGAAACCCCAGATACTGTGACCATGTAAGTGCCTCCTCAGTTCAGTCAAATGCCTTGAAGTGTTTCTATTGGAAAACTTAACATACAACAAAATAGGAGTTTAGAGCTGGCGAGATGGCTCAGGGGGTAAAGGAACCTGCTGCCAAGCCTGAGGATGTGAGTTCAATCCCTGGGTCCCATATGCTTGGAAGGAGAGAACAGACTCTTGGAAGCTGTCCCCCACACTCCACATTATGCCTTGGCACCTGCATACATTTTCCGTTGCACAGGTTTTACAAACACACACACACACACACACACACACACACACACACACACACAGATACACAGACATGTAAAAATAAGAGGTTTAGAAGAATAAAAATATTTAAAACAAATTACCACTATAAACATTTAAAGTAAGCATAGGATTTAAAATAATTAGTGTTCTATTCCAGATAATATACTGGTGTGAATGCTGTGACTTACTCTTCCGTTCATGCCACGACCACTTCTTTCTGTGCAACGTGATAAATAATTTGCTTTCTTTCTATTAAAAAATAATCGTTGTAAAACATTACTTATTCTTTAGTATGGAAAGAAAGGCCCTGAAGATTCTGATTCCACTCCCTGTCTTGTGACACTGTAGAGTATGTCACACTGGGAGGGAGGGTCACGTCCACAGGTGTGTCACTTGCAAACAGTTTCTCCTGCCCCTGAGTCCATCTTAGCTTTGCATTCATCTCACTTGAAAGTCATTCGACTTGTTTGTTGAAGGGAGTATTTGTCTTCAGGATTTCCCCTCGGGCTATGGAGGGAAATAAATAATAGACAAGGACGCAGGGAAACGTGCACCGTATTTGTGTCGAAGACTCTTGGTTTCATCGGCTCCGTTTGTTTCACCAGGTCATGGCTTGAGCTTCATGTTGAAGCGTAGGTGCTGGGGAGATGGCTCAGCTCTCCAAGTGCATGCCATGCAAGCACAAGGGCCTGAGTTTTACCCCCCAGTAACCAAGTAAAACACATAGAGATGGTGGCGCCCAAGTGTAATTCCAGCACTGGGGGGATGGAGATGGGTGGATACTTGGGGCCCAGCAGTTAGCAAGCCTAACCCAGTCTGCAAGCCCCCAGGTGGCAGTAAAAAACACTGTCTCAAAAATAAAAGGTAAGTGCTCCCGAGGACCACCACCTGAAGATGACCGCTGTCCCCTGTGTGCACCCACATACACAAACACACACACGGTCAGGCACACGGGGAGGCCCACAGTAGTTCCTCGCCTTGCGGATCATGACACCTGGCTCATCTCCAGATTGACTCTTGTGATGGGCACTAGCCATGTCGACTTGTTGGACTCGAGTCTCAGGCTGCCCTCTCTGGGTGTGTTACCTTCTTTCCTCTCTTCTCCCTCTCTCCTCTCCTCTTCTGCCTCACAAAACCTAGGGCTGCAAACCTACCAAGAAAGTGGAGGAAAGGGTAGTTGCAAGAGCCTTGGGTGGGAAGATGGCACCCTGACTTCCAAATTCAGGTAGTGGTTCTTTTAGAGAAGCTGAATAAACGGAGCTCGAATCACTGCCGGGCCAGCAGATTCGGGTACGAAACACAACCAACTGTCGGAAAAGCAAATCCCTGTTCACTGAACACAAGGCCCTGAATTGGAAGGCAGGACTATCTGCAGTGAGGTGGCTCTGACCACACCATGGAGTAGGAAGGGGGTTAATTGACTGGCACTCGACCCTTGACCAGCCAGGGACCCGATCATCTGTTCAAGCTCATATGGCCACTTCTTACATTTTGACTGTAACCCTTGTCACAGGTCTGCTGACAGGCTTACTGTTTGTTTACAGGAGTTGGCAGACTATCTCCAGTTGAGACAATATTTCATTGCCAGGTTATGACGTAGTACTATTTTACATATCGCAGGGCTTCAGGCTGCAGAGTTCCGGTGATTTTTGGAGACTCCGGGTTGAAAAGTATTAAATGCAGGTACCTGAGACAGTAAGGACTTTTGTTGTTTTTGACTTTTGCTTTGAAAGTGAAAAATCCGTGTGTGTGTGTGTGTGTGTGTGTGTGTGTGTGTGTGTGTGTGATATGTGCTCCAGTGTTACTATACCTGTGTGCATGGGCATATGGAGGTCAGAGGTTGGCATTGGGTGTCTTCCTCAGTCTCTCTCCATCATCATGTATATGACAGGGTTTCTCAGTGTAGTCCAAACTGTCCTGGAACTCGCTTTCTAGGCGAGGCTGGCCTTGATCTCAGAGATCGACCTGCCTCTCCCTCCTGCGTGCTGGGATTAAAGGTGTGTGCTGCCACCACCC